>NC_048284.1:5061063-5793563 GCF_009762535.1 Notolabrus celidotus
TCTGACCACGCCCCCTTCGGAAGTGGATGTGCCTCGGCTGTCCAGCATGTTGATCTAATGTTTACATGTTGGCTGAATATACACGGCTGCTCAGAGATCACGTTACTTCAACCCTCTGAATCTGATCCAGAATCTGATCCTGACGGAGAGGCGCCTGCAGCAGGACCTTTCTGAAGGATTGGTCACAGATTTAGTGTTTCTTGTTGTTATATTTGTCAGTATGTCGACGTGTCTTGGTACACAGCTACAGCTACAGCTATGAACATGTAGCTATGTGGCTATGCTAATTAGCGCTAGCACTTATCCATGACAAATAAAAATCATCCACTAGATCTTCAAATCTGCAGACGTGGGGAGTAAAACCGACCTTTGTGTTTATTAAGACAGCCTACAACTAGCATGCCTCCCTCCTAAGCTCCTTGTTACCACACATGTGTGCAGGTAATGAAAAACGGAGGGGGGATTCAGTATTATTTTATACAGTCTATGGGCTGAACAAGCTCCGAGCTCTGACTCTGTGACAGACCGGATATTGTTGTTACGTAACAAAAACACGGAAGTCTGAAACGGCTCGTTTCACACACATTTACAGAAAGGTGGAGAAATCAGAACAGGGGCAGAATGGATTTTTTTCATTCTCGGGGGGTTTGTAGACAGGGACACATATTTCAGGTAAAGAACCATTAAAAAGTGAATTTTGCATGATATGTCACCTTTAAAGGGGACACAGAGAGAGAGAGTTTGAGTGTAGATTTACCCGTGATACACCAGGATTCTGTCTTTGATGAAGTCGAGGATGTTGTCAAAGTAGGCCAGGTATCTGATGTTGATAATCTGCCCCCTGCAGAAACACACAAAGATAAAACGGATTTCATTATATCAAAAAAACTTTCTTTGAAGAGGAAAGGCTTTAAGTGAGTTTGTCAGAAGTTACGCTGAATTAAAAACTGAAGAAACTGGGTCGTATTTCAAAGAATATGAATAAATCTTTTTAAGTCTAAAAAGTTGAGAAAACCCAGAGCGAGGAAATCGAAGAGGCAGAGGAAGAGCGTGTGACAGCGACCTCCGGGTGGAGCTGTTACCTGATGAGATTGATGTGGTTGTTGAAGCCTCGACTGAGACTTCTAGCGGGCATCTGGTCTAACCACAGGACGGGCTGGTCTGGATCTGCAATCCTAAAGACAGGGAAAGCGTATCAGTCTGTCAATGCAATACTTAGACCAGCTGAGGACAAGAACGCCGTCTTTTTTGGCCAGACAGAAAGATGAGAAGTTCACCTTTAAATCAAACCACAAGGTGTAACAACCACTACTCAAAGCTATCCGTATACTGATCTTACAAGCAGACTTCTCATGAGGACAGAGACGAACATCAGCGTCTCTCTAGACCTCATTTTGTTATCACAGCCAGTTTAAGAACAGAGGAATAAACCATAACCTGTTGCATGTCCCTAATATGGTCTGTCTGAAATTTTACACTGCTGTCTTGGCCAGGAGTGTTGATTACAAGGGAGTCCCTGCCAAGACAGCAGCATAAAGTTTCACACAGAACAGACAATAACGACCAGAGGACATAAAACGCTGCTTATTTATTGCCGTGTGAAACTTCATGCCACTGTCTTTGCCAGGTCTCCTTTGTAAAGAGCTTTTTGCATTTCATTGGCTGTGTTTATACGCACACCTTAAGGTTGCAATTGAGGTGCATGTTCTGGTTAAGGCAATGTACCACATAAGGTGTGGAAATATTCCCATATCCTTTTGTCAAATCATGTGTGCTCTATTATTTGTGTGCTATAAGTCATAAGAACCTTAATTCTCATTCACATCCTCAACAATGACAGAAGACAACTGGAAAAAAAAAAGGCAAGTGGAGCTCTAGGACTCATCATTCATGCCCATTAGAAGCCCCTGAAGAGTAGGGATGTAAGTAGGGGTGTAAGTAGGGGTGCACCAAAAATTCAGCCACCAAATTTTGTTTGGCCCAAAATGGCCCAAAATTGCATTTTTCGGTCTTCAGCTGAAATACTTTCATCAGCCAAGATGGATGGAGAGAACCCGCTTGCCTTGATTTTACTGAGGTTACACAGTCATAGCCATAAATGCAATGGTGCTAATAACTGGCATAAAAATTTATTTCAGTTTTTCGGTTTCTGACCTTGGTTTCCTCATTTTAGGTTTCAGCCAAGAATTCTCATTTCGGTGCATCCCTAGATGTAAGTATGCAAAAATCTTTCATGATCTGAGTTTGAAGATATGTCTCGACTTCAAACCAGGAGTGCAAACTTATGCAAACACAACTCCTTACCCCCTCGGGCTCAATGCCTAACCCTAACCCTTGGTGTTTGTCAGCGGGCTGTATACCTAAACCTAACCTTTGGGCCTGTTCCCAACTTAACACCTCTCCAGAACCCTTGCCCTAACTCTTACAACTCAGGCTCTATACCTTTTTTTTCTCCCCTGAATTACCTCCATTTATTTATTTTATTTTATTTCATTTTTTTTAATATAAGTGTTGCTTTAAGATACCAGACGGGTGAGAAACATGACAATACCATACACAATATACAAAAAGTGAAAGATAAGACAACAAGTGAACATTACAGAAAATAATGTGTGCGTGTGTCTGCGTGCACGCATGTGAGTGTGTGTGTGCATGTGAGTGGGTTTATGTGAGTGTGTGTATGTGTGGGTGTGTGGGCGTTTGTCTCTTTGTATGTATAATTGTATCAAAATAGGACAGTAGTTTGAGATAAGCTGGATGGGAAAAGGTAGTGAAGGCTCAGGCTCTATACCTAACCCTAACCCTTATATTGTCAGTGGACTGTGTGCCTAACCTTAACCACTCATCCTTTAAACCTAACCCTTACACTTGTTCTTGGACGGTGGATGTTTAGTCTTTGTCACTAGACTTGTTGACCTTCTGGTTGACCTGATAATTTATTTATTTAGGCATGTTCATTTCATCATGTCCTCCTTATACTTATATACACTTATGCACAAGTACATCCTTCTGTCACAACTGGTTCTGACTGGAACAGGTGACTGAATCGACATGCGCCGGCCCGTGCATAACTGTGACATTCCCATTCCAAACCGCCCATTGTGGGAAAACGTAACGTGCTATTCCGTTAAGGGTTAGGTTATGTCAGTGAGGATAAGGTGTTTACATGACTCATACACAATTGAGGCATTGCAATTATTCTGATTGATAGAGGAACATGGTGTGAATATAAACGTACTGAACAGGAGTATCTGTCTTCAGGGCTGTTTTCTGATATCTGTAATCCATAATTGCTCCTGAGCTGCACCTAATTTCTCTTGGCATACGACGAGGACATTGATTTTACAAATTGCTAATGTGGCTCATCAAGTCAATTATAGTGCACGGTTGAATGCTCTCACAAAAACTTAAAACTTACACCTAGAGACATAAAAAATCAACTTTTTAATTCACATTAACTCTCTTATTGAAGTGTTAAATGATCCTGATCACTTGAGTTCAATAAAAAAGACAATTCTGTCTCTTGACTCCATAAAATGTGTGAAAAATCTTCACTTTTATCCTGTGTACACTGTACACTGTACCTGTTACAAACTATAAGTGTGTAAGGAAAAACAGTCCTCACCTTCTCCATTTGACTGCTATATCAAACATGTCTCTCCACTGCATTTGTCTGGTCTTGCCGTTGACTCGCACTTTGGAGTTGCTCCATGTTCTGTGCATCGCCTGCATCACCTCCAAGGTGGCCATACCCATGGCTGAGAGAGTGCAGACACAGTATTAGATCATAAATCCCAAATATCTCATTCTCTTTAGGAGCTGCAGTGTTTTGCATACCTCTGTGTATCCTTCTGTTTGGTAGGAAACCAGGAGTGTCGTATTGCATTAGCGCCCCCAGGTGGTCAGCTGTGCATATTAACTTCTGGACTTCATTGCTGTAGCTTTCAAAGTTCTGCGGCAGCACGTCTCTGCAAACCAGAAACACAGGAAGACGGACAGGATGAGATTCAGCTGTTTTTTTTCTTATTTCTGGATTGCATCGTGGGAATCTGTCAACCTTTTGTTAAACAGAAGCAGCAAGTTTGAGCCTGCTGACAGATTTCGGAAAACATTTACCCTGAGAAATTAAACTTTAATGTCTCTTGAGGTGCTTTTTAATCACATGATAACTCTTATTCAACAGTGATGAGTGATAACCTCAATCAACATCCAATAAAACCAGGACACAGACACATTAGATATCATGTTAAACCACCCATACCTCTAATCTTGTCTTAATCTCTGAGTCATTTATGAGGAACAAAATCAACTGATAGTGACAGCTTGTGGTTGTCATTAAAGGATTAAACCAGCTCTACCTGAAGCATCACACTCACTTGATATGTGGCTGCAGGCCCGGCTGTTCTTCGTAGTCCTCTATAAGAAACGGCAGGTTTTTGGCCCAGTGGTTTTTAAAGTTCCCCGGTAAGTCCTGGTCCACGTTGTACTCTGCTACCGGGATGTCTAGGTGGGAGTGGAGGTAGCGAGAGTACTCTGCAGGAAACGCAAGGAGTGACAAAGCAGGGAGAGATCAGTATGCTGCAGCCTTAGAAAATGAAGTCATGTTTTTTGTTCTCCACGCTTTCCTAGTTAATTGCATCATATTATAATGCATCTGGGGCAGCAGCAGCTCAGTCTGTAGGGACTTGGCTTTGGAACCAAGGGGGGTGCTGACCCTTTTACAGACCAGAGTACAGAGGTCCGACTGGCAGCTGGAGATGCTAGTCACCTTCTGGCACCAAACCCCTAAGGGCTGGAGGTGCTCGTCCATTTTCAGCCCCTTCAGTCTGACATCTCTCCTTTAGTGCATGTCCACATGATCCTGTATCTGCATGTGTGTGTATATTCTAACTTTTGTGTGTAGCTTGTTCAGTAACAGAGTGAAAACCCTCCTAACTTAAGAGTTTAAATGGCTTTACTCTTTTAATTCAGAGTTTTCTTCTGTCTTTTTTCAACTGTTTCCGGATCTGTTGTCGTGGTTGAAGAGCTTACTAATTTAAAAAAATCCCTCAAAAGGACAAGTGATAACCAACCACTGATTTTGTGAACGCTGTGCTGTCGTTTCTGCTCTTTCTTGACTTTAGTTAAGAGTGTTTAGACAGAAGAAACACAGGAATATTGCGTGGCCATAGAGCTCACTCTGGATACATTTTCTCATAAAATAATCTCCTCTGAGCGGTGACATCCTTCACTCAGAAAGCTTCACTGTAGAAGGAGTAATGCTGCATTCATGTGCTCCTAAGATGGTCCCAGTTTCCAGGTTGAGAAGTCGTTCTTCTGACATCGGTGTGTTCAAGTGCTTTCAATTCAGAGAGTCTGATTTAACGTTACCTGACTGTTTCATCGAGGTGGGACGCTGATAAATACTAAAAAGGGTTTAATACCATATTAATGTTAAAGAATCTTGATCACTCTATGTGGACAACAACCAATAAAAAGTTGATGTGCAATACGTAAATTAGTAAAACGTTTCTCAACATTAAGAAAGCATCGTTTGCCCTCCATGTTGACGACGAATATGACGACAGGCAGCAAATTCTCAGCCGAGTTTCTGAGTTGTTTTTTCAACTTGAGCTAGCATTCACTTTTTTGATATGACCGACACGACATGAATGCATCACCACTTTAAAGACAGCCTCTAAATCCTGTAAATTCAGCAACAAACCTGAACTTATGTCTGATTTTTTAAAGCTTTGTCACTGCTAAATTTGTTTTTTAATACGTTTATTTCTCCTTTTTTTGCAAATCAGTATCCTCTATAAACTCTTTGATTCTTGCATTGTTTGGCTAGTTTCAGTTTATCTATGTTTACTGAATCTGTCACTGACAAATAAAGCATAAATAGTAATAATAAAAGTGTTTAAAGAAGCTTTTTTTTAATCGAGTGGTGACACTTGACGGGTAACTTTTGTGTGTTTCGATCATGTGTGTGCAGACGGGTCCACCAACCTCTGAGGTATTTCACTTTGAGGTATTCCGAGCTGGCTTTCTGTCCCAGCAGCGGGTCGTTCAACATGACTTTAGTCTGAGCTTTGATCCCCTCATAGAACTGACCCATCGCCACGTGGCTTAACCCCTTCATGTACTGACACACCTCGTTGTACGGCTCCAACTGGAGGCACCTCTGGAGAAAGGAGAGGAAAATACAAGAGGGTAGGGAGTCAGTGTTTGAGCATGCAGTATTATTTCTTATATCTTTTTTCTACTCGTGGACTGATGTGGATTCCTCTACCTTGAAGTTGCCTATGGCCTCCTGCAGGGAGCCGTGGTGGTACAGCATCATGCCTCGGAGCTGGAGGGACTGGATGTGGTTCTGGTTCAGCATGAGGGCTTTCTGGAAGCTCTCCATCGCTGACTCAAAATCACCCAGCTCTCTGGAAAGAGGAAGTACAGAGACAACGAGTGAGCTGGTGTTTAGTCGGGCTCTCATTTCCTTGAATGCAAAATCTACAGACAGATGACAGTTCCCAAAATCTTTCATGTTTTGAGTTTGAAGATTTGTTTTGACCTAAACCCAGACATGCAAACTTATGCAAACACAGTTCCTGAACCACTTGGCCTTAATACCTAACCCTTACATTGGTCAGTGGATGGTGTGCCTAACCCTAACCACTCTGACTGAATACCTAATCCTAACCCTAACCCTTGTTCTTGGATGGTGGATGTTTAATTTTTATCAAACAAAGAGAGAATAAGACAGACTGAGATTTACCTGTAGGCCTGCCCGAGGCTTTTATACGCATCTATGAAGTCTGACTTCAACTTCAGAGCCTCTTTGAACGTCTCAATGGCTTCCTGATGAGAAGAAAACAACAACTTTCACACAAAGACAGGCCGCTCATCATTAAGTAATCAAAACACAAACAACTTAACTCCCATTTGTCTGATAAAAAGGAGCGATCATGCCGCTTACTTTGAGCATCCCTCTGTGGAAGAAGGTGAGGCCTTTATACAACATGGCGATGGGCTGGTTCTTCTTCAGCTCTAAAGACTGCTGGAAGTCCTCCATCGCTGCCACATAGTCCTGACGAGGAGAGACACATCAGGATCAGAATGAAGGCGTGCATGTGCACAAATACAAACAGGACATGTGTTTATAAGATATAAATCAAACCTCTGATATGAAGAGCAGCGTCCCTCGGTGCCTGTAGAGACGAGCTGAGGGCTGCAGCTGGATGGCTTTGGTAAGATCAGCCAGAGCCTCACTGATACGACCCAGAGGAGACAGGATCTAAGGATGGATACACATGAGTGTTTAAGTTTGATACTAAATATATATTTGCCTAAAGATTGGAGACGCTTGTTCCCTTTATTTATAAAAGCAAACCAGCTGAGACGGACAGAAAGCTGAATGGTTGCATGATTAATTCATTGATTCTAGTTGATTTCCAATTGTGCAGAATTTATTTTTTGCAGAGGGAAACTGTTCCTCACTTTTCAAGTAAGGCTGATCATTCTCCTTTTAATAAATCAAGTATGATCATGGGGAATAGCACTTCATATCCACTTAGTTCTCCTACGCAAAAACAATAATAAAAAAGCTGATTCATGTTCATGAGAATCGTTGTTGTCAATTTAACATTCACCATCTTGATGCAAATCTGTCTGACTTTAGCAGAAGCAGGTGCAGGATAAGGACTCTTGTAATCGTGACTGTGTTACCTGCTACATCCGTCTGCTTTTGAAAAAAAAAATGTAGTGGTCGGGCAAGAAAATGTCTGGATAGAGTCAGGATGAAAGTTTTCAGGAATTTTGCTCATGTGAGAAATGGGATTATGCATGAGCCAACTGTGCATGCAACCTGGTACAGTCGCTCCTCTTCGTTCATTCTTCTTTCTGATTTTTCTTCATCAAACTTTGTGGGATTTTTCTCTGGCAGTTTATATAGAGACCTTTATTTTACCAGGTAAAAATGTTTGACAACCAGTTCTCATTTACAAACATGACCTGACCTAGAGGCGCCAACAGGAACACACACACACACACACACACACACACACACACACACACACACACACACACACACACACACACACACACACACACACACACACACACACACACACACACACACACACACACACACACACACACACACATATACACAGACATATAAACATAAATAGAACCAAAGTAGACTAGTAACAAGCAATGTGTGCAAGGTGTGAAAAAGCATGTGTGTATAAAAGTATGTGTGTAGTTTGTTGAAGTTGTGACTTCTTTCGGCCTTCCGTTGGTGAGAGTTGTGGACTGTTTTTCACGATGAAATCACCAACTTTAACTTTTACTTGCATTACTGTAGCCCGTCAATCCCTTTTTGTTTTTGTTTTTACTCATGCTCAGCTGGTTGAGCTGAAGCCGGCCGGCTCATCGGCCGAACCGCTGGATATCCCTGAAGAACTCTGGAGATTTAGGACGCATAGAGCTACAAGGGAGGAGAGCTGGTATAAGAAGACGGAGGTTTATGGAGAGGAGATAGAAGCTGGGCCTCTCCTCTCTCATCATGGGCAGCGTGAGATCTCTGGGTAATAAGATGGACAGGCTAACAGGACTAGCCTGGAGTCAGATGGAGTTTCAGGAATGTAGCATGTTGTGCTTCACGGAAACGTGGCTGCATCAGGATATTCCCTATCACAACGGGCGGACTGGGATAGCACCGAGAGCGCTGTGGGCCTCCGACCAAGTTATCTGCACAGGGAGATCTCACATGTCGTACTGGTAGCTGTTTACATCCCCCCTCTGCAAACCCGACTACGGCATCCAACGTTCTTAAAGCTGCCATCGCCAGACTCCAGACAGACCAGCAGAGTGCCCTCTTCCTGATCTCTGTGGACTTCAACCATGTATTTTCTACATAGCTTATGATTGTATTTGTATAACTTATTGTGTATAGAGCAACTGTAATGACTGAATTTCCCCCTCTGGGATAAATCAAGTATTTCTGATTCTGATTGTGGCCGACACAGAAGCCTATGCGCTGAGCCTGACATGCACCTTCTTACTCTCTGACTATTGTCTGATTTCTGTCCCTGTTTTTCCCAGTAGACAGATATTTTTTCCTTTAATGGAGATGTTTGGGATCAATTCATTTTAATGCAGAAATGTCACATATAACATCTTTTGGAATGACTCGAATTCATTCTTCTTAACATTTGAAAAATGAGCCTCTCCATGGTAAAGAAAGGGTGTTTCTGTATCACTCATAGCTCAGATTGATCGTGGGGTTAGGGCCGTAAAAAGGAAACAAGAGGATCAAACATCAACTTCAGAAATAAACGACTCTCATCAGTGAGTGTCTGTCTGTGTTCAGGGTCAGCCTCACCTCCGCTCTCTGCTCGTAGACCTCCGGCCAGTTTGGCTCCAGGGTGATGACTCTGTTGAGCTCGAACAACGCCAAGTCAGCATTCTTTATGTCCTGGCACAGAGACACAGAAACGAGAGGCTGTTATACGTTCAGCTGACGTGACGCTTAATGGAAAGTGAAAAGAACTAACAGCAGAGACACGAGCATCCTGGACCTGGAGGACACACTCCTGATTGAGTTTGTATTCAGAGAACGACACACTTAGTCATTCTGCGTTTACCTGAAACTGCCACTGTCACCAAAAACCAGCATGCCTTTTTTTTTCCAGACAAATAAAACCAGAGGCATCCAAAGAATGCACACGGACAACAACTCCCTGAGCCGTGATCAGGACGGGTTGACGTCATGCCAAGCAAATATGTCATCAAATAAAGGCAGACTGACGATACATGCACGAACAGTAACTAGTGGAGGATGAGTCATCTTTAGACTTTGCAGCTAAAACACACACTGAATGAAAACATCCTCATGCCACATGTGAATCCTGGAGAGTACATGTAGGGCAGTGATGATTACTGAGCTTTAGTAGTTTACGGCAGATAAAGGATCTTATAGAGCGGCAGAAAGGATTAATGATTAACCACAGAGGCTGCTCATAGTCTGTGTGGTGCATGTTACTCTCTTTTATGGCATGCAGGAGACTAAAGATTAATTTATTAGATATTACAAAGCCAGAGTTACATGAGACAGCTCCAATGAGTGAGCACTATTTCATATATTTGACCTATGACCTTAATTATCAAACTATAACCACTTCAAAAATGGAGTTACTTGAGATCCCCGGTATTCATTTAAGAGCACCATTTAAGGCGGTAGAACCAGGAAGTGTACCACACTACATAGTTCACGCCACACTGCTTTCTTGGAAACTCATCCTGCAATGCCAAAAAGGTGATCGGGCTCCTCGACTGTGGAGCAACCTGCCTGAATATCCTCTTTTAAATCACGTCTGAAAACGTGTTTTTATCCAAAAGGCCTTCTTGTAATATTGTGTTTTATCCATGATGCTATATTTATTTTTAATTTACTTTTTATGAATGCCGTCTTTTATTCAATCCGAGTCTGTATTTGTATTTACAATAAAATTAAAAACAGGCAATCATCAGATTTACTCTGAAAGGGCTTTTCTATAAAAGCCGGTTTTGAGGAGTGATTTAAAAGAAGGTATTGATTCAGCTGACCTCACTTCCTCAGGTAGGGAGTTCCACAGATGCGGGGCCCTAACAGAAAACGCCCCGTCACCTTTAAAGGATGACAAGGCGGGCTGATTGAACGGATAAGAGACATCTACCTTTTCATTCTGTACATCCTACCCCTTGGTCACATCATTCATCATGGACTCCAATTTCACTGTTACGCCGACGACACCCAACTCTACCTTTCCACCAAAACAATCAGCGCTGCCACTGTTTCCACCCTCACCACCTGCCTATCTGCAATAAAATCATGGATGACCACCAATTTTCTAAAACTCAATAGTAACAAATCTGAAATCATCATCATCGGCCCCAAATCCCTGCTCCCCTCCGCCCAGGACTTCAAGCTCTCCATAGACGGTCACTCAGTCACCCCCTCCCCTCAGATCAAGAACCTTGGCGTCATCTTCGATCAGACTCTCTCCTTCCAACCTCACATCCGTCACATCACCAAAACTGCCTTCTTTCACCTCCGCAACATCGCCCGCCTCCGTCCCACTCTCTCCAAATCTGCTGCTGAAACCCTAATTCATGCTTTTATATCCTCACGACTCGACTACTGTAATAGCCTCCTGTATGGTCTTCCCTCCTCCCATCTACAAAAACTACAATACGTACAGAACTCTGCTGCCCGGCTACTCACCCAATCCCGCTCCAGAGACCACATCACCCCTGTCCTTCAACAGCTCCACTGGCTCCCCGTAAAACAGCGCATCCATTTCAAGATCCTGCTCACCACGTACAAATCCCTCAAAAACCTGGCCCCCCCATACCTCACTGACCTTCTCCAGTACTACCACCCCTCCCGCTGCCTCCGATCCTCTGACTCCAACCTCCTCACTCCCATTACTAAATCCAAGCACCGTACCTTGGGGGACCGGGCCTTTGCCATAGCCGCCCCCACCCTCTGGAACTCTCTCCCCCCACACATCCGTGCTTCTGACTCACTTCATTCATTTAAGAAACAGTTAAAAAGTTACCTTTTCAAACAGGCATTCCCCACACACTAATTATTCCACCTCTTCCCTTGTCGTCTGCTTGTCTTGTATGTCTTTATTGTATTTATTTATTGTCTCTTTTGTAAAGCGTCTTTGAATTATTTAAAAGCG
This sequence comes from Notolabrus celidotus, assembly GCF_009762535.1. Lineage (NCBI taxonomy): Eukaryota > Metazoa > Chordata > Actinopteri > Labriformes > Labridae > Notolabrus > Notolabrus celidotus. The sequence continues at coordinate 5,072,772 of NC_048284.1, forward strand.
CTATATGAAACTTAGGTATTATTATTATTTTACCTGAGGAGGCAGCAGCTGGGCTCATAGGGGGTTAATAAATCAGTAATGTATGATGGAGTGAGTGTATGGATTTGCAGACCTTCATTGTCTTAACTCCTCAGTCACCTTTCATCTAAAGGTTTATGTTCAATAAGGAAAAGATCAAAAATCATTTGACCAATACATTTCTCTTGATTGATTTTGGAGGGATGCAGAATGTGGAGGAGTAAAAGTGGAAGTTAAAGTTAAGTACTGTAGGGAAACACTTATATTTACACCTCTGACTTTGATCTCAGAGATTTTCTTGCAAAATTATGACTTTATCATCGTAGAGAATGTCTCTCTTATTCCAACTACATTATATATATATTTTTACCACTTTTACCTCAGAGCATAATCAGGTCTTTTCTTTGAAACTGATGACTTAAACCGCAGCAATTCCAGGCTGTTGCTTTACCCCCCAATTTTGAACACCCTCCACACCCAGCTCTGTAATTCTGTCGCCATGAGCTACAACTACCTTAACGCTCCCTGGAACTCAAAAGTTGCTTCACAAGGTACACAGAAATGACAGGAGCATAAAATAAAGCCAGTGAGAAGACAAAGAACTATGAGATTAACATAAGAGCTTTGGAGAACAGTGTGTTCAAAGTCGTCACATAGTGCAGCTTTCACTCACCTGTAAACTTTTCTTCCCGTAAGCGATCCCTCTCCCATAGATGGCGCTGACCAGCTCTGGGTCACTCTTTATAAAAAAAAACAGAACATGTCAGGATTATAATCTCAGTTTGAAGAGGAACAGAGAAAGTTCTGTTTATATTCACGACTGCAGGAGGGAGGGATTTAGATAGTACTGTGAAGATGTGTGGTGAGGGAATTCATGCTTCTTTAGTTGTAAACTTTGGGAGAGGAACAGTGTCTGAATTATTCTTGCAGTTGCAACAGCTCTCAACTAATCTTTATCTATATAGCAACTTTCATACATACAAGCATGCAGCCACAAGTGCTTCACAAAAGAACAGAGAGGCTAAAACAATATAGATGTGTAAAACAATAAAGGCATGATCATAAAAAATACTTAAAATAAATACAATAAATACAATAAATATAGGTATAAAATAATAAATAATAATAATAATGCAGTCCAGGGCTAAATTTTAATTATATAAGTTGTGTCTTAAGTTAGGTTGAAAAGTCTGCACTAAACCATAAATTGAAACTAGTTAGTTTGTCACTTTAGTTGTGTCATTGTTTAGTTGCACCATGCAGATGTAAGGTTCATCACAACTACAGCAGCATTACATCCAAAATAACCAAAATATTGTTGCAGAAATTACGTTTTCACTCCGTTTGACCGATCAGTGAAGATCTTTTCTCGATGGGATGTTTGTTTAAGCGCTGACTTTCATGCCTGATTAACTCTGAGCAGGGCTGACGGCTGAAAATAGCTGTGAGCAACATTTAACTGACTCAAGACAAACTGTGAGTCTCTGGCATCTTAATTTTAGGGGTTGTGAGCTGGAGAGTTTGGGAACAAGGTGATAATTAATCTGCAAAGTGAAATAACAACAGTGACATCGAGTGGTGATATATGTTGTTATTGTGCAGATGAGTCTTTCTCTCTCTCTTCATCTCCCTCTAATCCCTCTCTCCAACACGGTCTCAGCAGATGTCCGTCTAACATAAGTCTGGTCCTGCTGGAGGTTTCTGCCTGTTAAAGGAAGTTTGTCCTTGCCGCTGTAACTTGCTAAATGCTGCAAAGTGCTCTGCTCATGGTGGATTAAAATGAGATCAGACTGAGTCCTGTGTGTAAGATGGGACTGGATCTTATCCAGTCTTGATGTTGGGTCTTTGTTAATAATAGAACATAGAGTACGTTCTAGAACTGCTCTGTTTGAAAAGAGTCTTCAGATAACGTTTGTTGTGATTTGGCACTATTTAAATAAAGATTGATTCAAATGTGGTCTTCTTTATGTTTTGTTAACTCAACTCCAAATCTAGATGCTGGGCTCATAGTGACCTATTCCCCCTCTAGAATGCTACGCTCTCAGCATGCAGGCCTGCTTGTCGTACCTAAGTCTCTAAAACTAGTATGGGAGGTAGAGCCTTCAGTTATCAGGCACCTCTCCTTTGGAATCATCTACCAGTCAGGATCCAGGAGGCAGACACCCTCTCTACTTTTAAGAGTAGGCTTCAAACTTCTCTTTTTGATAAAGCTTATAGTTAGAGCTGGATCAAGCTTGGACCAGCTCTTAGTTATGCTGCTGTAGGCTTAGACTGACACACTGGGATCCCCTCTCTCTCCCTGTTCCTCAAAGTTGCTAACCATAGACCTTTCTGGAGTGAGCTCCCTTGTCTCGTAGGTTCCTCTGGATCGTTGGATGTGCCAGACTCCAGCTGCTACAACTACTACTACCCATCTCACCACCATCATCTCTATCTCTTCATCTCCTCTATCCCTCTTTCCAACTCAGTCTCAGCAGATGTGTGTCTAACGTGAGTCTGGTCCTGCTGGAGGTTTCTGCCTGTTAAAGGAAGTTTGTCCTTGCCACTGTAACTTGCTAAATGCTGCAAAGTGCTCTGCTCATGGTGGATTAAGATGAGATCAGACTGAGTCCTGTGTGTAAGATGGGACTGGATCTGATCCTGTCTTGATGTTGGGTCTTTGTTAATAATAGAACATGAGTACGGTCTAGACCTGCTCTGTTTGGAAAGAGTCTTCAGATAACGTTTGTTTGATTTGTGTTTTGTTTACTCTACTCCAAATCTAGATGCTGGGCCAAGCTATTGACTATGCATGGTTTTAAAAATGCATGACACATAGCTTGTGCAACCACAACTTTTTCAAGTCAAAGTCAGACCTTAAAAGGACGTTTCAGTGGTCCCTACCCCCTTCTGTAGTCCGCTTACCTGTAATAACAGTGAGAAGTGTTTGATGGCTTCATCGTAAAGACCGTTCGCTATCAGGACGTAACCTATAGCTGTGAAGACAGAACAAACAACCACAAGTTACATCAAACTCTTCAGCGTGGGCAGCGTCTGTGAACGTAACATCGTGCAGACTTACCGAGTTCTTCGTTTATGTTGAGGTTATCTACGGGGAAGGGGATTTTTTTCTGCTCTATAAACAACTTGGCCTGATTCTGTGAAGACATGAGAAAGAAAACAGGAAAACACACACAGGTGAAAAAAAGTGACATAAAGAGAGAGAGAGAGAGAGAGAGAGAGAGCGGTGTCAAGTAGAAGACTTAATGTTTGGTTTCCTGTGTGAAGACGGTGGTTCTTCCTCGCACAAACGGACAGGAAACACTTAAAATTGTGAAACATGCAAACATATTCAGGTGATCGAATCTCTCTCTAGGACATTCTGTGAAGTTAAAATGAGTTCCTAAGAAGCGTCCCAGCGTCTCTCAAGGTTACTCTGACTAATAAGCTCCACAGAAGAGAGAGAAAAACATCCTTTCAAATGTCAAGAACGCTTACTGATGCAAAGCCTCTTCTTGTGTCGTGATTAAACGCTCACTGCTTCTATCTAAAGTTTGCTCTCCTTCTCACAGGGACACATTGTGCTCACTGTATAATCCCACACGGTGAATGGCAGAGTGACATCATGCAAACACTATTACTGGATGCAAATTTCAACGGCATGCAAATGACGCTGAGGCAGCAGTTTGGCGCCGACACGACGAATACGCGTCACTCTTTTATAACCAGGGAGCCTCACGTCATGATGAATGTGTAAGAATCATCACAAAGACTTTTATTTTGGAAGAAATGAAGGAGTTGTTTTCCATTTCTGTGCTTCAGTTTGTACGATACGAGGTTTCCTGACTCTGATGTTAACATACATTTGCAGCAGTAATGAAGAGGTGTCCTTGGTGCAGACACGCACACACACACACACGCCCCTGCAGGGTGTGGAGGAGACAGCCACACCTAAAACAGTGGTCTGAGGCTATGACACATAAGAACATACCGTAATGTAGAGAGGCTATAAAGAATCCAACTGAGAGTTTTTTTTTAGAAACAAGTCCATCTGCACTGCTACACTGTCTGGAGTCAGATTACACAAACAATAGAGAGTTCATTATCTGAGATGTTCTTCTCCTCTTTCACTCGTTTATGTTGCGGTCTGTGAGGAACAGGCGGAGGACGGGTAAAGAGCTAAATACAATGTTTGTGGTTTTCATTAGATTGTGTTTCTCTGTTTATGTGTGGACTGTTGTTTGTTTTATTAATGCGTACTGGATAATGTGTGCAGCACTCAAGTCCAAGATTGATTTCCTTGGAATGGAATTGAAAGGAATGGAATGGAATTAAATGGAATTGACTACAATAGAATAGAATGGTATGACATGGAGTAAAATTGAACGGAATAAAAGGGAAAGGAATTGAATAGAAATGAAAGAAATACAAAGGTATACAATGGAATAGATTGGAATGGAATGGAACAGAATAGAATAGAATGGGATCAAATGGAATGGAATGGAAAATATTGGAATAAAACAGCATGGAATAAAATAAAGAGGAATAGAAAGTACTAGAAATGAAAGGAATGCATGGAAAAGATTGGAATGATATAAAAATAAATGGAATGGAATAGAATGGATTTGAATTGAATGGAATGAAATGAAATGGACTAGAATGGAATAGAATGGTATGGGATGGAGTAAAATGGAATAGAATAGAATGGGATCAAATTGAATGGAATAGAAAGAAATGGATTAAAAGGGAATGGAAAAGAATAGATTGGAATGGAATAGAATAGAAAGGAATAAAATAGAAAGAATGGAATGGAATGGAATAGAATTGGATCAATGGAATGGAATATAAAGGAATGGAATAAAGGGGAAAGGAATGGAAATGAATGAAATCGAATAAAGGGGATTGGAATAGAATAGATTGGAATGGAATAGAAAGGAATAAGATAGAAAGGAATGGAATGGAATGGAATGGAATAAAGGGGAATGGAATGGAATGAAATAAAATAGAAAGGAATTCAATGGAATAGATTGGATGGAATAGAATGGAACAAAATAAAAAGGAATGGAATGTACAAGAAATGAAAGGAATACAATGGAATAGAATGGGATGAAATGGACTGGAATGGAATAAAAGGGAATGGACCGTCTTGTGTCTCATCTCATGTCTTACCATACTTTAAGGAATCATACCTAGCTGTGTCATGTTGGGCCGTATTGTATCATGGTATCATAAGGTATCTAATATTGTGTCATACTATACCCTACCATATCATCCTATGTCCCGTCAAACCACACTGTATTGTATTGTATTATATTGTAACTTAGCATGCAGTATCGTACCATATTGTCATGAATAATACCATATCTCACTGTTCCAGATCAAACCTTACTGTATCGTGTGGTGTCATATTGTAGCGTATGTTACCATATCGCACCTTAATGTATCACATGTGGCACATTCAACTATATTTCATGGTTTGTAGCTGTGCTAATATATTTTCTTTTTTTTCCTGACAAATCTTTAGCTTCATAATTTTAGAAAATATCACGACTGAAACGCACACACTCACTTTGATTTTAAATTGCACTATAGCAAAGTTTTTGCACCGTTGCAAAACTGTATTTTATCTTTTTCATTAGCTGTTCATCTGTTGTTGTCGTTGCTAGGGTCTGAGAGAGAAACGGAATGTCAAATCCTCTGTATGTCTGGTGCATACTGCAGTTTTTGAGAATAAAGAAGACTTTGACTTTTTTCTCTTAATTTTATTGTACCACTTTTATCTCTTTTCCATCTAAGACTTTATTCTGCAACTTTTTTTTTTTTTTGTTTGTTTTTTTGTTTATTGGAATACAACCCAGGTCCCTTACTTCTTTTTTATTCCTATAATTTCCCAAACTGATGCAGTACATGTAGGTTGTATACCCCTTGGTTGGTCGTTTAGCCGCAGAGCCTTCAACAAATGAAGATGCCAGATGAGGCCAACGATTTCTTATTTTTTGATGGAAGACTGAGCAGATTTTTTACTGTGATTAAGAGACTTTGATCGATATGACCCAAACAGGAAGTGAACATGGGTGTGTGCATCGCCCTACACACACCGTGACACAATTCTAAAGCTTTCCAAGTCAAACTGAGTCTGCAGTGTTTGTAGAGGTCTGTGTGTAACCACTTTTAAAGCTCCAGATGAGTTGGGAAATGAAGTGTAAATATAGCACAAGTTCTGCTTTTTCAATTTAAAAAACAAACCCTAAAGCAGAAGTAGCGTCAGGTGTGACTGTTGAGCAGAGGAGATCCTTCATTTTTTTTCTAGCTTGCTGATAAACCACAAGGCTCATTTATCTTTGAGTCACATCAGTAGGTTTGATCATGATGTGCATTTCTCCTTTTTTTCAGGTGATAAAGAAAAAGTGATGCCGGCAGAGAAATAAGAACTCATAGTGCAATGAATCATCAATACGGAGTGGACTGGAGTTCCTCTTGCATAGAAGTTAAGCACAAAGTTCAACGTTTTTCACACCTCACAGGAGAGTGCATTTATTATTTTAAAAGTTACAGACTGTCCCTTCTTCTAGATGTGTGAGTGCATGTGTGATCTCACCAGGATCTTCTCTGCATTAAGTGAGAACACCGACTCGCAGGGTGGATTGCTGCCCTCCTCACAGTCGGGGTCATCCAGCTGCAAGATGGAGGACTCTGCAGAGGCAAAATAATCAGAGCAATTATTTCACACGACAAGGAGCTTGACAACTTTATTGATCCTTCATCGGGGGACGCTGGTTTGGAGCAGTTCATATTTTGTGGATTTAAAATATAGGCTGTCAAACGCACACTTACTGTAGTGGAAAAATGCTGACATGTCAAACAGACCTCACACCACTCATACACCAACAGGGCACGTCAGCAATAACTCTATATATAGTTCTCCACATGCCAAACTACACCCAGGTATTGACATTTTCAGGCTGAACTCTTATTTCAAAATTTGGTCAAGTCCAAAGGGCTATATGTGTGTTTTTGCACGTTCCTGCAAGGCACATGCACTTTGCAACAACACATAAGTGTCTCTTTTTTTTTTTTTTTTTTTTTTTTTGAAGAAGTACGTTTAATTTTGTTCTTTCATTAACAAAGAGCTGGTTGGATCAACCATGACTCACTTTCAAAATGTATATCTACAAATAATATGTACATAACAAAAATACAAGTTCAAAGAACGAGCAATATTCACAACACTGAATCTCTTGTGAGAAAATGGTGGGCTTAAGGAAAATAAATGCAATCAGTAAATAAATCAACCATAACACAATGGCTTCAAAGAATGTGAGAATAAAAATGTATTGAAGTGTTCCATTAACAGGCTCACTTTCACCTACATATCGTTCATGAGGTTATCATTCGCAGTGGGCCCAAGACGTTTTCCTCACATTACCTCTGAAAATTGAGGAACATGTAGGAGATAACAAACACGATACAGTAGTTTCTAAACAATACATTAGAACGTATGTGGAGATGTGTGCAGGAGAGATGTAGCTTCCAAAATCAGCAAAATGCCAGCAGATGTAGTCCCATTTAATCCTTCGGGAGAGGTCTTCTGAAAAGCAGTATGTGTGGCTCCGGTTTGTGAATCATGTAGTGAATCCAGCCCTGGCTCTGCTGCACCCCGGGTCCCCTCCACTCTTCTTCTGCCATCAGGTGGGAGGATGGCACCAGCTCAGACAGCTGCTTTGGAAGCACGACATGTCTGTACTCGAACTCCTCGTCGTTGTACTTGTCAGAGTAAAAAATCTGTTTTTTCGACATTTTCGGTGAATGATGAAGTCAAAACTGACGTCCAGAGATCTTTGTGTGGTTTAATGACGTATTTAGCTTACTAACTTAAAAATAACATCAACGACCCGAACAAGCTGCTGCTGTCAACTGCCGCTGTTTTCAGGGAGCAATTCAAACGCCCATGAGTGTCTCTTTAAAACGTCATTATATGAATAATGTGTGGTGGAGAAGGGTGTAAAGAATAAACATGGATTGTATGTAAACGCTTAACCGCATTGCCACACAAAGCAAACTTTGAGACCTGCAATAACTCACTAAATATTCCCCTGAGAAGGATTTAACTGAACATGCGATCAGATTGTTTTGGGGGGTTTAATAAGTGAGGTCAGACCTGAGGTTACACTTCAACTAAAACATGCAAAAACACTGATTTTTGTGCCGGAAACAAAGAGTTTACAAATCACTACATGTCTCTCCACGATTGAGTACATATGCATTGAACCAACAAGCGCTACTCTCAACAGTGTCGTTCAACCAGTTCTTTCATTCATTGCCTGCTCTGACAAAATACAAGGTGGGGCATGGTGAGAGCTACAGAAGCCCAAAGTGGACATGCATCCATTCATTTTTTTTTTTATTTGTTTTCCATCGCAACAGACCATTTTCGATTATTACCTCAAAACTTAATTTAAATTCTAAGGCATTGTTTCCCCATGATTGAAAACAAAAACACTAAGCTAGGCTCTGTGATGGGTCAGACTCACAAACACAACACTGCAAAACATCTGCAGAGTCTCTCTCTACTTTCAAAAGACAGCTAAAGACCCAGCTCTTTAGGAAGCACTATGCACTTAGCTAGACTGTTCTCCACTGTTGTCCCCAGTGGCAGATCGTGCCTTCCAGCTACAGTTGACTCGCACTGTCCTGCTCTACTCTGGGAATCTGTGTTCAGGTCTGGAGTGACCCAGCACTTGGTACTTTGGTCATTATTGTGGTGATGCTAATTGTTGATGATGATAATGGAAGGTCTTAAATTGTTTGGTTGCTTCATTGTAGATGTTCCTTACTTACTTTTGTGCATTGCCTTTACGCTGCTTGGCAGTACCTGCACCCAAATGGACTTGAAGCACTTTGTTACTCTTACTGATCTTGTTTCCTCTTGTCTAGATCTTTGTGTTGTTCTTGTTCTCGTATGTACGTCTCTTTGGATAAAAGGGTCTGCTAAATGACATTGTAACTTGTAAGGTAAATTAAATTAATTTCTCTGTTTGTTTTGTGCTTTTGCAACCAAGAGCACACAAGTTATTATCATCTGACATTTAGCAAGAAACATTTGAAAATAATTAATTTGAAATCACAGGAAATGTAAGTAAATTAAATGTATGGGTGAATGTCAGAAGTATGGAAGCTCTAAAAGGACATGATTAAATACATTCTATTTTCTCCGTTTTATCAAGATCACAACTTATTTTTCAAGCTTTGTTTTTTAGAGACAATAAGAAAAATAAGGTTTGAAGCCAATCGACGGCAGCAGCCATATTGGAAATGCGTAACTCAACCAGGCAGAGTGTGAGATAAAGAGGCAAAGTGTGAGCCTCCTAGCCAACAGCTATGTGTTCCCGACCGGGAGTCAAGTCCGTCATGTCCTTATTTGGGCAAAAACTCGTAATCTTAATATCGTCTGAACCTTTGCATTAGAAAAAAATTCACACCCCTACAGTGTGTGCAGATCAAGACATTAGCTATCCAGACTACACTCATTTTTTGAACCAGGCTGTAAACATGTTTATTTCTGCTGTAAAGATCGTCTTCTTTGAATGGGTGTGTATGTGGTTTCCTGTGTTTCTGCAGCCAGCCTCAAGTGGACGCGTGATGAACTGCAGTTTTTAACACTTCCACATTGGCTTCGCAATTGGAGACCGGAGGTTGCCACTTGGTGGAAACCATAGACTGTATAAAATATAGACGTAGTATCCATGACGTCACCCATCTGTTCCTGAAGCGCTGTTTTGAAGCCAATCATCAGCAGGAGCCATATTGCTGCTGTCGAGCGATTGTGACGTAAAGAGGCGGGCTTTGAGCCTTTTTGTTAACAGCTACAGAGTTCCCACCTGTCAATCAAGTCAGCCATGCCCTTATTTGGGCAAAACTCGTAAGTTTAATATATTTAAAAATAACGAGTTATAAAAAACTTCACCCGCCTACAGTGTGTGCGGATAGACAAATTAGCTACTCAGACCTAAACTGTTTTTTTGAACCAGGCTGTAAACATGTTTATTTCTGCTGTAAAGATCGTCTTCTTTGAATGGGTGTGTATGGGGTTTCCTGTGCTTCTACAGCCAGCCTCTAGTGGACACTCGAGGAACTGCAGTTTGTAACAGTTATGTGCTTCATAAATATAGAAAGTAAAATGTATTTAAACATGTCCTTTTTAGGGCTTCCTTACTAAGAAAAAAAGCAAAATAACAAATACTTAATTCTGAAATTAAATACATTGAAAGCAGAATCAGTGAGAAGCATATTTCCATTTATACAAATGTTAAAGAAATGCTCCAAATTAAAAAAAAATGCAAATAATCGAGAGAATGTTAATTTGTGTGTTTTTTAAAAGGAGTTTGGTTTTAAACTCTAAAAATAAAGCTATTTTAAAGAGATTTTTTAAATGTGTTTTGTTTCCTGGTTGTTGTAGTCACATTAATGCACTCTCACTCCTTCGAGGGATCACTTCTCTTCCTTCCCTCTGTTGTTCTAAATCCCATTTAACCTGCAGTGAAGAGCAGCAGCTTATCTCAGTGATCTCTGCAGCCTGTCACTGCTGCCCAGGCTCTCTTTAGCTCCTTTAGCAGTGAATGCTGGAGCTAGCAGGGGGAACACAGTGACAGCTGAACCCGGGGAGGACGTGGCAAACTAACAGAGACTCACCGCAGTCCGCCGCGTACTCTTCCCACTCGGACAGGGAGCTGCATCCCTGCTTGTGGAGCTCGTTGTTGAACAGAGTCAGCGTGGAGAAATACTCGGAGGAGAGGATAGCCCGGCTCAGGTAGAGCAGGGAGACCACAACAACAGCCCGGCTGGAGGGGGCCATGTTGAGCTACATGTGTGACGCCAGAGACCGGAAGCTCCAACAAACCCTACAAACGGACACGCCCCCTTCACGCGCACGACTACGAGCAGGAACGCCGCAGAGGCATGAACGAGGGAGGCGAGAGGGACTCCACTTCCCAGGATGCACTGCGGCTGCAAAACCGGTTTAACAGCCAGAGAGGAACAGAAGTGCTTCCGGTGTAACTTTCAAAATAATAACAAGCTATTACTGGAAATAAAAGAGATCCATCATTTCATTCAGCAACTTCTTTTTTGGTTTTCGTTTTTTTATTTTTTTTATTTACTTATTTTATTTGTACCATTACTATTATCAAGGGTGTCCTAGTGGGGGGGGGGAGTGGGACTGACAACCTAGGGCCCAATTGGGAAGGTGGTTTCTGCTACGCTTTTCTTTTGTTTTGTTATAACTGCAATAAGATCACTAAAATTCTCTGAATAAATATACAAACATTCAGAATCCCACGGCTCTGTGAGATGCACGTCTCATGCCTGACGTGTGGAATTGTCATATTTTCACAATATCAAGTGTGGCTGAATCTGATTGAAAGTAAACTGTAGTTTTTTAGAGTTTTATTTTACTTCATGAGGTTGGAATACACCAAATAATGCCCCCTTTTTGTTATTCAATGAGTCACTTGGCTTCAAATAATCTTGTTTAGCCGTAAACTAACTCTAACTTTACCCCTAACCTTAGGAGTAATCTAAATTAAGGCAGAAAACTAATTTTAAAAAATGCATTTGCAAGGTTTGATTTCTAGATGAATTACTTAAAAAATATATATATCTACAGTAATGGCAATATATATATTTTTTTCTGTTAAGCTTCATAGTTTTTTTTTTTCATTGCACAAATAAAAGAACTGATTGCACAATGTATTACATTTTAGGCTTTATAATTTATTTTTGGATGTACCAGAAGCCATTAAGTGCCCTTAGCAGTGTATATAGTATAGTGCTTTTAAGTACAACTGAGATAAATGTATCTCAGTGTTTGTAATAGGAACAACAAAAAATAATAAAGATTTTCTTTCAGTATAGTGAAAGTTCACAAAATCAAGTTGACCATAGGTTAAGACAGACTTTTATTTTGAAGGCGCATTTTACGAACCCTTGTTTTGCTTCCGGTGTGATTGTCCCAAATGCTAACATCTCATAGCAGATAACAGGACGAATAATGGGTAAAACAGACTTTAGATGTATTGAATGTAACGAAAAAGCAACGGAGTTACACAGGGATTACAGCAACGGGATCCTGAAGACAACAATATGTGTACGTTCACTGTTTTTATCTTAGATTTCAGTCGTTTGGTGACTGTAGTTACTGAAGCTGCTAGCTAACATGGTGTACAGCCACTGAGTTGACACCTGAAGCTCTTATTACACTTCCTCCTTATTCTGATGCTATAGCTGATTTTTTAATGAGTTATTAGTATTATATCCTTTATTTTTACAAGTCAAAGAAGCAGCATGTTATTCACACATTCACTGTATTTAATTTGCAGGTGCCTTACTTGTTGTAGTCAATGTTTGTGTGTTTTTATACTGTGTTTTTGTTATCTCCAGGAGTCCTGCCAGAAACCAGTGGACAAATACATTGAATATGACCCAGTTATCATCCTCATTGATGCCATACTGTGCAAGACACAGGCTTTCAGACACATCATATTCAACACAAGCTTGAATGTAAGTAGAATCAAGTGTTTTGACTTCCTTTCACATGTGCACAAACAATAATAGATTCATTATAAGAAGAAAGTGTCAAGTCAAGTCAAACTTTATTTATAAAGCACATTTAAAACCACCTCAGTTGACCAAAGTGCTGTACAGATGTTGAAATACAATATAATCATACACAAAATAAAAACAATAAAAGAATAGTAAGAGCTCAATTTAGGAAATAAAAAGAGTAAAAAAGTAAGAAGCCAAGGATTCTTGTTTAGCTGGGACTGAACGCCAAGGAGAAAAGATAGGTTTTCAGGAGTGTTTTAAAGTGATCCACAGACTGTGCAGCTCTATCCTGGAAAGGTAGGCTGTTCCACAGCTTTGGGGCCGCCACTGAGAAGGCTCTGTCCCCACGAGTAGAGAGTCTGGACCGAGGTACTGCCAGGAGCAGCTGGTTTGACGACTTAATGCTCTGGAAGTACTGTGAGGCTGTACAAGGTCTAATAAATAAGACGGTGCCAGACCATTTAAACACACAATTTAAAGTGTGACTTTAATTTCATCTTTGCACATCCCTTGGTTTGCTTATATGTAAAGTACCCAGTTTGCAAAGCTGCAGAATCACATGCACGTCTTTCTTCTTCATGTGTGTTTGGAAATCTTCTCTTCTTCTCTGCAGATCCACTGGAAGTTGTGTGTGTTCTGCCTGCTGTGTGAGGCGTACCTCCGGTGGTCTCTGCTTCATGGCTCGGAGCACAGCAGCGACCCCGCTGACATCATCAGGTACACCAAGGAGTGGGACTTCTACAACATGTTTGGATTGGCCGCCCTCGGTAAGACGAGTACACAACGCTCTCTTATATGCGTTATGATCACTGGATGAATATTCATTTACATTCAACATAAGTCCATTCATGTGTCTGACATGCCCGTCTCTTGGTTGTGTAGAGCTTGCAGCGTTCTGTGTCGGCGTGCTCTGGTTCCTTTGGGTGGTGGTGGGTCGTCTTCAGGGTGGGACCGTCGAGCTGAGCCTCCTCCTCAGAGCCCTGCTGCTGTCCTGCTACGGGAAAGTCCTCCTCATCCCTGCTGTGATCTGGGAGCACGACTACTCCCCGCTGTGCCTCGGCCTCATCAAGCTGTTTGTGCTCACGTCAAACTCTCAGGCGATCAGAGGTAGGAGAAAAGACGACATCTGTTCGACGTAACGGACAATAAAAACACATATAGGACGACTTTTCTCTTATGTTGTCCAAGGGATACTTCCTGTTTTCACCTGCCAGGATTATAGAAGTTAGAGCCCCTTTACTCTACATGATCTCGTCTTCACTTGTGACTAGATCTATGAAGTGTTACTTCATAGATTGTAATGTATTTAGGGAAGGAACACATTTTCCACAGTGAATGATTTATAAAAACATCCACCTCTTTTCCAATATTTTGAAGTATGACTCAATACTAAACCATCCTAAGACTTTGAAACACTTGCAAAACATCATGCTAGCTTTTAATCATGGATATGAAAACACACTTAAAAAAAGAAAGGAAAACTTCAGCTTTGAATGGTTACTTATCAAAATGTGGGTCAAAGGGAAGAAATGTTTGACCACCTCATTTAACCTCGATCTTGTGTTGTTGTGGACTTTGAAACAGCTTGAGATCACTTTGAAACTTTAAAGCTCTTTAATAAAGAACAGTGGTATTTAGTAAATATTTATGAGGGTTTGAACAAAATCCTTTAGGCTGGTTTTACACTTTCTGGAATATAATCTCTCAGGAATAAAATGCAGGGATTATAGACTCTCACGGGCATGACTGCACAAAAAAATAGCAATCACATTGGTGAAAAACGGGCAAGAACTGTACACAAGAAATAACTTATTTCAAGGGCATTTCAACCAAAATAGTCACTGAGAATTATTCATTGATTATTCAGAATGTCCCTCCTCTTCTGCTGGGTGCCTCGCTCTCTGTGCAGAGTGGTTGTAGACTTCTGATGTGCTGGTTTTCACTTCATACGTGAAGTTTGCACTTGACCTCAATTTAGTAACTTTTTTTTCCCACTCTCTGTTCCCCACGTTTCCCGCCTCTCTTCAGCTGTCCCGCCCAAAATATAACTTGAAAAAGAAATAAATTAAAAGTATCTTTATACGAGTAAGACCACACCAAACTTCTTTTTTAAGTCATATTTTTCCTTTACTGATAGGATACCTGAAGAGAGAAAGGAAATGTGGAGAGCAGATAGTGGGGGACAAGCAACAAGTGGGAGTGGCAATGAGAGTCAAAACAGTGACCTCTACAATGAGGACTATAGCCTCTGTATACGGGGTGCGCTTAGACCACTAGGCCACTGACACCCAGATCACACCCAACAACATTGACAAGAAAATACAGTCACTGTCCAAGAAATCAGGAGCTACTTTTATTTAAAGTATGACTTTTATCTCTCTTTTTAGGATCATAGAAGTGATGTTTTATTTATTATCTAAAGCAGGGGTTCCCAAAGTGTGGGTCTAGACCCCCTGGGGGGTCATGACCCACAAATGGGGGGTTGTGAGATGTTTTCCAGAATGTTTTTTTCTTTTTAAGTTATCTAAAAATAGTACATTTTACCCATTACAGTAAAAATGTCAACACAAATAATAGCTAACCTTGAAATAAAACATTGAAAATAGAAAATGTACTGAGTTTTCTGCCTTTCTTTTTGCAGGATGACTCCTAAGTTTAGGGTTAGTGAACAGTTAATTATTAAAAGCATCAGTAGCAGCAGGTTAATTCATAACAGCACAGGAAACACAGACACATGCTCATATAGGTAGGCTAATTTTCTGCAGACCAGCTAAATGAAGCCACATTAAAGCTGGGGTTGGTAATCAGATTTAAATACACTTTTTGTCATACTGGTTAAAATGATCTTTATGTCCTGATGGTAATCAATACATAATGTGTTCTTAAAAAAGAGTGAAAAAAAACTGCTATCTACAGCCGGAGTAAACCTGGGAAAACACCAACCAATCAGCCTTTTTTGGGTGCCAAAATTTTAAACCATTCAAATCCCGTCCTGCTGTTCTGCCCTCCTCCTGCGTGTACATTTCCCGGCGTGCACTCCTCCGAGCCCCCGTCTCCTGCCTCTGCTTCCCCTGACTCTACTGACTGCCCCTCTCGCTCGACCTCGGGCCTGTCCCCTCTGACCTGATGAGGTGCTTTGCTCAGGACTGTAGTCCGGATCAGAGTCTAAAAAGCTCTCACCACGGGGGCTCTGACAAGCAGAAGAATGAATGACATTTAGTAAGTCCTACAGAAATGTAGATGTACTGTAGCGTCCGTCCGGACGCTGTAGGGATGACGAGCCGATTCGTGAACACGTTGATCTTTAATAACCGCTCACTGTCGGCCGTGATCACGACAACCAACAAAACAACAATCAATGTTTGAATGAATGAAGAACTTCTCCTCTTGTCTCTCCTCTCTCCCGCTCACACACTCTACACCTCTCCTGATGCCTTCACTGACCGTCAACACTGTAGGAATTAAGAACATCTACACTGAACACGTTTAACAAACAGTAGAGCTGTTACAGTATTATATATGTGTTATAACTTTTCTCCTGATATCGTGTCACCAGTACAACTGGATAATTCTAGCATGATAGTTGTGAGTGCTAACAGCAGCCATGTTTGTTTGTGTTTTTAACTTTCACTATGATAATGTTTTGGTGAGGACCGGTTTTGAATCAGTCACCATCATATGGTCGCAAGTCAGCGGCGCTCGTGCATGTGAGCGGGGGGGGGCGTCGTTTTGGAGGAGCTCCGAGGGAGGAGGGGAGGGGTTAGGAGTCATGAGGAAAAGCTACATTCAAATTCATGCTAGTTTTCCGAGACTGCCAACCCAAGCTTTAAATCACTTTGAGGGACAGTGAGGGTCACAAGTCTTTGGCACCTTTATTTTTGGGGGTCGCGGGCTGAAAAGTTTGGGAACCCCTGCTCTAAAACATAATAATATTTTCTTTGTCAAGCAGATTAAATAAACCTGTTACTCTGTTTAAAAAAACTCCTCCATCTCCTGGTTCCTGACTGAATGAACCCACACACATGAGGCATAAATCCATTACACAACTTGCATTGTGTAGCATTTAGCAGCCGCTCTGGAAACATAAATGTGCTCACTGTAATTGGCTGCAGGCCTGCGAGCTGGGAACAGTGACATGTTGTTGAGCGATTGACTCTCTATTGTTCTGATGAGGAGTTTCTGAACGTCACCTCAATGAGGAACAAATTACTGTTTGACTGATGCCAAGTGCAACAAAGGGATGAATTAAGCTCATTGACTTCTTCTCCTTTATTTAGATTTGGAGTTACTTACACAAACAAAAAGGTCAGAACTCGCCATGAAAAAATGTACTCTTAATTCTCTCTTCTTTCTCCATCGCTCCCTCTCCTCTCCTCTCCTCTCCTCTCCTCTCCTCTCCTCTCCTCTCCTCTCCTCTCCTCTCCTCTCCTCTCCTCTCCTCTCCTCTCCAGTGATCCTGAACAGCAGCAGACGTCTCTCCCTGATGGCCGTGTGTTTAGGCCTGCTGTCAGAGACCTGTGTGGCTCAGGTCTGTAAGAAGCTGCCATGGAGCATCCAGGACGGGCTGACATTTGAGTGAATACCTCATCAGACTGAGAGGAACAGCAGGTATCTCAGGAAGGAAGAAAAGATGGAGGATGTCAGCCTGTGCTAGAGAGGAAGCAAGTTTTGGGGAGCTTTTTGCACTTTGTGTTGGAGGAGACGGAGGAGGACCTTTTTTGTAGTTCTTCTAACTGTGGACGAAATCCTCTTAAGAGACATTATTTAACGTTTTCTTATTCTCATTATAGAGAAGAAACTCTTTCTTCATTTTGGAAGAATGACAAGAAGGTGACCTTTTCTTGTTGTTGTTTTTTAAAGGATGTCAAACTCTCTTGTCTGGATTCTACATCATTTTTATTTGATTTACTCACTTTATTTAAAAAAAAGAAGCATCAGCACGACCCAAATTATTCTCCAACACACTCTAACTCCCAGGAGCCATCATCTCCAACGGCCAAATTCCACCGGATCCATGTCCGATCCGTGTCCGATCCATCACAGCATCAGATCTGATAGGTTCCTATTCTAGTCAATGTGTTAACTTCCACTGGATCCGCTCTGTTGCGTTCCGGCTGCGTCTCTGATCCAGCAGGTCGGAGCCCTCCAGATCAGATACGCAAGACTTCTATTTTTGCCGGATGCCGGAGCACGAAACATCAATCTCAACAGAGCAGATGGAGTGGGACAGGAAGTCAGGTTTCACCAAAACAAAATGAAAACATCTGGTTAATTTTCAGAATAAAACACTCTGTGTTATCACCAGATCGTATTTCACTGTGTAAAAACCTCGGTCACAACTCCAGCTGTCCGGCGGTCCTGCTCCATGCTGCGTTCTGAAAACCTAATAGGTGGGTGATGACGGTCGAGAGAGCACAGAGCAGGACCGGACATGGATCTGGTGGAAGTCCTGGGTAAGAATGACACAAACACAGAACCAGAGGTTTAAAATGAGCAAGAGCTACATCTTTGTTTGTTCAGGGACTGACCCTCACTCATCACATTGTTGAGCTCATGAGTGAGATGCTTACACTAACTCACACTCACACAAAAACATACAGGGTAAACCATCAGACTGTCATGAGGATAAGTGGAGTTTCCCGTCCTTTGTCACGATACTTAAATGTCATGATTTAGGGTTGAAGAGGGGCGTCTTATTAAGCCTTGATATCATTTAAAGAAGGGCGTTATGCTCACTTTCAGGCTCTATATCATCCTTCTGACAGCTCTGTAGCAGTGTCACATGATTAACAGCTCAATGATTTCTTTAGTCATCTCAGGCTGGTGTCTTTAAAGCCCTTAATTTCAGCTACTGTCTCTTTAAGAACCGCCAGCATTCCAGAACCCAGCATTCTAGAAGCCTTCTTCACAAAGTTGTGTGTCTCTTTTTTAAAATGAAGATGCCATTTATCACAGATGACACCATAGAAGCAGACGGACAGGCAGGTATCATTATGAGCAACACAACAGTTAGCCTGTTAGCATGAAGAGACTCAGCTGGCTCTGTTTTAGATGGTGCTATATTTCATCACAGATGGATTCACTGAATCAACACATGAGAGGAGATAAGCGCGAGTAGCAAAGACGTTTCAACACGGCTTTAAAATCCTTTTGAACTCAAAAAGCTGTGGCAGAGATCGGCCGGTGTTTTGGTTTAAACAGCGACCCTGTTAACTGGAGACTTTCAGCCGGATGCATCCCTCATAAACGTCTTTAGACGATCATTAAATATCTGATGAGGATATTTTGAAATCTTAATAAAAACTAAACTAGTTTGCATTCCCAGGAACTCCCTCTGTGTTTCAACAGCTGTGTAAACTCCACAAACACTGACACGTTCAGCTGAAGGTGTCCAGTTTACAGGGTCACTTTTAAAACCGTAACACCGGGAGAGACTTTCTGTTTTTGAAAAGTACACACACATACAAAAAAGATAGAACAAATAAGAGAAAGATAAATTGCAGGCTCTGCCCCCCGAAAGTCCTGGGACCTTTGAAAAGTACTACCCCCCTAGCAGGGGCTTTTTAGGGGGGAGATTATCTACCCCTGAACTAAATTTAGACCCTGGGTCCACCGGCCGAAAGTGATGTAATTGATTGTGAAAAGAAAGCAGGATGAGATTTATTGACAGGAAAAGCAACTTGTTGACAAATTTGCACAGAAATGAGAGGTACCACTTTTGTCCACAGGAGGGCGCCAATCAACACAAACCAAAAGTTACTCACTGGAGCTTTAAAGGTGACATTTTTTAAATTACATTCACAGATTAAAAACAAACACATCTCGAGTTGTTCTATATATGATGCCCCATATTACACATTTTCTTTCAAATCTGTGCAATTTTGCAAAATATTCTGTGATTTTCAAACCAAATCTAAACAGTCATGATGTGATTTCTGTTTTCTACTCTTGTTACAAACACTGAGAGAGACACTGTTGCAACAGCTGTGGCTTTCTGTCACAGACAAACCTGTAATCTGTCTGCCGCTCATGCCTCTGCGATAGATTACATAAATTGAACCTGAAGAGCGAGTTCGTCCTGAGCCGCAGAGAGACACACTGTAGGTAAATGTTACAGTACGTGCTCTTTAAGCTGCCTGTCATGCAGAGGAATGAAAAGAGAGAATAAAAGACTATATTTTCAAAACAAACACTTGGATGTGTGTGTGGTGATTTGACTCTGTGTTTGTGCTGACTCGGCGCGTGGCTGCGTGTTGTTACAGGACGGTGAATAGCTGAGGAGACAGCACACGAGTGAGGAATGTTTTGTTAGGTGTCCTCACCCTGGGTGGATCTTTGCTCCTGTCTCTGCGGAGAGAAAAGCAGTCTGGGTCTTCACAGGCTTTAAACACAGACATAATCAAATCAGAGGGACCAAAACACGCCAACGTTTTACTCTTACTTTGTTTTTCTTATGCATCCAAACAATGGACGTTATAGTTTAAATACAGAGTGCAAGCAGTCTGTCTGTCTCTCCGTGACCTCTAACTCCTGTGTCAGTATCTTCTTTTAACAAACTCCTGAAGACTCACGTTTATCCAAGGCTTTCTAGAATTTTTACATTTTATCCATGATGTTTTATTCATTTATAATCTCTTTAAGTCAGCCATTAAAATTATTATTTTTTATTGTCTATGTCTTCTTGCTTCATTCCTACATTTTGATGTATTTTATTGTTGGGTTTATGTTTTAGAAATGCTTGTTTTGGGGCGCCGTTGGCCTAGAGGTCTAAGCGCCCCAGATACAGAGGCTACAGTCCTCGTCACAGGGGTTGCCGGTTCGATTCCCGTCCGGACAACCATTTCCTGCATGTCTTCCCCCACTCTCTACTCCCCACATTTCCTGTCTCTCTTCAGCTGTCCTATCAAATAAAGGCAAAAAGGCCAAAAATATTTAAAAAAAATAAATGCTTGTTTTTCCCTCCAAAATATCCGTAATATACACTTTATATCAGCTCTACTAATATTTAACAGTCTTTATGAAATCCATAATTTGTCAGTAAAATAAGACTTCTTATTGGAGCCTTCAGGTCCCATGTCATCCATCTGATACCTCTGTAGCAGCTTCACATGATTTAAAAAGTGTCTTTAGTCATCTCAAGCATGGTGTCTTTAACCCTTAAAGACCTAGACCACTATTGGGTTGCCAGACTCTCCTGAATTTCTTTTGAATATGCTGAATGTGATATCAATAGAAAGCTGAGAATGTCCGCTGTAACTGAGTTTTTAAAGCTTGTTGATAGGATTAGCAGTTCAAAAGTTATCAAACATTTAAGAACAATGTTGCTGTCTAGGTCTTAGAGGGTTAAAGTACTTAATTTCAGCTACTGTCCCTTTAAGACAGCCCCAGAATTCCAGAACCCAGCATTCTAGAAGCCTTCCTCACTGCTGTTAAGCAACAATGTTGTGTGTCTTTCTTTTTAAAATTCCCATATGCCCTTATAAGGAGATTCACCAATTTGTGATGTCACAGTTTGAGCAAATCTCGTCTTGATCTCGCTGAATTCTCGTGTGACTTCCTGAACGAAGCGTTCAGAGCAGCCTGAAGTCTTACCCTGGGATTACTCCAACACGCAATTACCTTTCATTTGATACTTTTGAAACAATTGTGAATACTTTGTCATCACGTTGCTCTCAAACGCAACACTTAAATTGAAATAGTGAAATCACTAAATAGTTAGTCGCTTGATGCAGGATTACAAAACCCTCTCTTACTGACCCTGAGTGTGAGTGCCTGTAAACAGAGAAACATTCACTTAGCAAAACAAACAAACAAACAAACATCCAAAACAGACCAAGCGTCTGTGGAATGAGAGGAACTCATTCACTGTAATCACCTTCTTGAGATGCACCAATTTGTGATGTCACAGTTTGAGCAAATCTCGTGCTGATCTCGCTGAATTCTCACGTGACTTTCTGAACAAAGCGTTCAGAGCAACCTGAAATGTCACGCTGGGATTACTTTGTCATCACGTTGCACTCAAGACTTAATTCAAATGATACAAGCATCTCCTTTAGGTCTTATGCCGGTCTTTATGTCAATCATACATTTCTCATTTAATGCACAAACAGCCATTACAGCAGGAAGACCATTTTTCGTGTCTTCATATCCTGTTGATGTAGTTTCTGTTTCTTCTGGTCAAATCTTTCTGAGAGAGAGTTTCTAAAAGTGAAGTTTAAAAAAAAATAAAAGGAGAAGGCATGCAGAGGTTTAACCTGAGTCCCACTAATCAGATTACTCGGGCAGCAGTCAGCACTCAGCCGTCCGAACCAGTCTGTAAAACAAAGTCTGGAGCTGGAGGGTAAATCCAACCTGAAGTCAGTTCACAGTCCTGGAACGATAAGCCCAGATCAACGACACTGCCAGGGCTGCAAGTGAATTAATGTGCTGCTTCATGCAGTGAGCAGAGACTGGAGGTCATATTGTATGTTTTCATCTAAAAATCATCATGAAGTCATAAATAACAGTGGCCCTGAAGTGCAGAACACCACATTAACTTCTTCATGTCTCCCACAGGTACCTACCTTGTGATTTGTTGTTCTGTTTTCTTCTGTTTCTTATTGTGTTTTGAACTTCAAGGCCTCCATAATAAATTTAAAAAGTTGACCTTTCGCCATCGAGTTGATTCGAAAGCATCCACTGAAAATGAGTAGTTATATTTGAAAGAGGAGACTTATGTATACATAGTGTTATGAATGAACAGGCTTGCTTCACTGGATGTTCAGTACATACCAGTAAATAATTACCATGCTAGCTATTTTATGAGTTTGTACTTTGGCACAGCTTTAAGCTAGCTTGTTTACTGCAATTAGCGCCTGAATGTTAACATTCTGTCATTGACAACACACTGATGTTAAGTAATTAACCAATACAACTGGTGCCTCCCTTTTATGCAATAAAGGTTTAGCTGGCCAGCATGCCAACGTGTACTAATGAGTGCTAAATACAATTGGTAGCATTTCTGGTCTTCCAAAGGAGTCTCATGTAATCCAGCATGACACATTAAGGAGAACTGTTTCATATTTTCATCTATGTGTTTTACATGCTGGAAGTGCAAAAAAACTGCAGTTCCTTGAGTGTCCACTTAAGGCTGGCTTCAAAAGGAAAGGAATCCCCATGAGGTCAAGGGTTCAAATGCCATTTATACAGCAAAATGAAACACTCTTACAGCCTGGTTCAAAAATAGCTCATCTCTTTATTGTGTTCTTTTTTCAAGGCCACCCACATTTGCATAATAAGGCACAGCTGAGTTGACTGACAGGTGTTGTAGCCGTTCTCCAGAAGGCTAAAATCCCACCTCAGCTCCACATCTCAAGTTGCTGACTCAAGATAGATCGAGTCAGCATTTCCAATATGGTGCCCGCCATGGCTTGGCTGTAAAAGGTCCATTCAAAACCAAAGGGTTACGTTACAGAGACTACAGCTGTTTTCAAAACCACCTGCTACATACCACGTACGAATTTAGTATGTAGTACGTACTGCATACTACATACTGTGTTTGAAGATAGTATGTAGTATGACTGTTGTGTTGGATCTGTTCTGGATATTGGAGACTGGTCCGCTGCATACTGAGAAATTTTCCTGAATCAGTAGACATCCGGGTAGTTTTGGCTTACTGCAGATTTTGCTCGTGTTCACATACTACATACTGAATTTTGGCCAAATCAGTACGTACTGCTAGTATAGTAGGCGGTTTCAAAATCAGCCTATGCCCATGTTTTACACAATCTATGGTCCAGACCCTGAAGTGGGCTGTGGAGTCATTTTCAGTAGGTGGAGATGGGTGCCTGGTAAAAAATGCTTGCAAAATGATTTGCTGCATTATTACATTGAAGCATTAAAGGACATGTGTTACGTATAACGCCTTTACTTTGAAGTGGCTTGCAGTAGCAGGGTAGTCCATCACACTCCAACACATTAGGCCCCATTCACTAGCAAGGACCACGCCACACAAGGAAATAAGTTGAAGATTTAATGAATTAGTTGTGCGTGGTGTGCCCAGCAGAAGGAGACTCACGATGGGGGTTTCAGCGTTATCCTGCCAGAGCTGATCTTGACCCAGGTTGTACCTGGAAGTAGACAGGGCATAGAAGGAGCGAGCACGAGTTGAGTAGGAGAGGACAAGGAAATAGGTTAAGTGCAGTAGAGTAAGGTGAGGGAGGGTGGGTTGAAGAATCACGGACAAGCAGTTGGAGTAGGCTGGCTACGTTTAAGAAGGCTTGTCAGGTGACTGAGGGTGTGGTTTAGGCGTGGTCCTGCTCCCGAATCTAAGTTAACACCTTAACTTCATTTAAATGTGGAATTTCTGAAACTTGGGTTGCCATCATTGGGGAAGAGGTGTTGGGGCCTGAGGCCAGACAAGCTGAGAACCACAGCTTTATCCTACTTGACTTTAAACATTGATATCTGTGCAGTTGCTGGACTTCTTGTGCAATATAACCTGCATTTGAAACAACCGTCAAGTACATGTGGATGACTCCCAACATAGGTCAAGCCTACAGCTGAGGATTATGGGAGTCTAATAATCTTTTTAAGGTTGTCCTAAAGTCAAGGGTTTACCAAATGTGTTACATATTATTCTGAATTGTGATAAATCTGTGGCAATCCAACAAATTAAACTGTAATTGTGAGCTTCAAGGAGGCACTAAAGGAAAAATCTGGGACCACCAAAGTCTTTGAAAATCTGAATTCCAGTCTGATAAAACAGGACCAGATCGAAGTGGTGAACTGACTGACATTGAAACCCCTTAATCGACACTATGAAGGATAAAACAGAGAGATCACTTATCTGAAGTAGTGACAAAGAAAGAGTAAAAAGCGGCTCCAGTACAGGAGTCACATGAAATCTGTGGAAAGAAGCAACACACAGAAGAACAAGAGGACATGAATAATCAAATGATGGACTTTTTAAATACTCTGTTGAAGTCAGAGAGACAACAGGTTCATATAAAACCTTGAACATGGACAGGTCTGTTATGAACTGGCCTCACTGGAATCAGACAAGATCAACACAAGAGAAACAAGAGCACAGAGCTTCTTTTGGGAAGGAAAATGACACACTCAAAAAATGATAATCAAGCTAAATCAGCAACTGGTGTCTGCAGATTGAAGACACTTTAAAGATATGAGATAACATTTAAAGATATCTCCACTAAATACAGCTTCTCTGTATTACATTTCTTTCTGCCGGTCCCCACAGCCCAGCTCTGATGTGAAAATCTGTCCCAGAACTCTCTGTGGAGAGAGTGATGCGCACCTTGGATTTACTCTCTCAATCAAGATTATGTTAATCTGCTCTAATCTCCTAACAGACGCTCAGAGAGGCAGCACGAGAGGGAAGAAAATACGGGCTTCAAATGATGCACAAGTGTGTTCAGAGGAGTGTTTACTGATTTAAAGGACGATATTGTAAGAGTTTTTGAGATCCCAAGAAGATACACTCGCTGTTATGTGGCTTCCTTAAATTGACACTGAAAGTTGAGGAAGTAGCTCACTGTTTCATTGATCTGTGTTTAGTATTTCTTACTCTTGCACACTCCGCCTGACTCATAATTCACCAAGCAGTGATACCAAACCCCCTCCAGAAATCATTCTGCACATTCAGAGCTGAATTGATTGCAGCGTGACCCACTTCTGCACTTTCACAGGGAGGTTTGCAGGAATGTAATTTGAGTCTCGGCATATGAAAATATAAACAGTGTTATCATCATCAGTAATTCATCTGAAGCTCCCAGCATGAGGAGCTGCGACATCAAAGCCGGTAACATTCTGCTGCAGTAATGATCAATTAAAGCAGAACCGCACCGGCAGAGGAGCCAGCTTCACTCAAGACCAAAATGCAGATCGGTGCATTTAAATGCAGGCCGGATGCGAGATGCATTCAGAAAGGAGAAAGAAGTAGGGCAGCAGAGAGAGGATAAAGACTGCAGTTTGGTCTCAGGGAGCTGTGAGGCTCTTTCAGTTTCACCAGCGTGTGCAGGGATTCTGAGAATATAGATGATAGCTGTTGTTGTCTTCACAATTCTGTATCTTATGGAGGGCAACGTCCTCTCAAAATATCTCATCAAGTGTAAGATGGATTGACTTCTATCACAAAAAGAAAGGTATAGTCACTGTGACATCTCATATACAGACTGCAGCTTTGAAGGCTTAAGTCGGGCATTTCAGCCTTTACTGTTTCACATTGGGAGCAAAGCATGACCACATTTTGTTTTTGGGTGCAGCTGGAGAGAAGTGAGGAACTGCTAGGTTTCAAAGTTTTGTTTTACAGTCCATGCCCAAGGCTAATATGTTTTCTGGCCAGTGAACAACCTAAGCTGACAAGCTCGGTCATTGCAGATATCCATACCTGAGAATATTTGCATCAAAGCTTGATAAATATGGGGCACCGTTTGTAAAGTTGTGCACACTGAAAATAACTAACATTTCTTCACATTTAGTTACAAAATGTCAAAAAAAGTAATGTGAATTTTTAGAGGCACTTTTTTAAAATCACCTTTAGAGCTATATTTGTGATCTTCTTCACATTTAATTTTGTTGTGACAAATATATTTAAGTTACAATCACTGTTAAATTCAAATGCTGAATATAAATCTAAATGTTAATTGTAAATGTTAAATCTAAATGTTAAATCTAAATGTTAAATACAATCTACATTAAATGTTTATTGTTAAATATAAATATTAAATCTAAATCAACATTAAATGTTGAATGTTAAATCTAAATCTAAATGTTAAATAAACTTGTTCAAAGTAATCTACCTTTAATGTTGATTGTTAAATCTAAATGCTGATAGTTACATCTAAATGTTAAATCTACATGTTAAATGTTCAGGCTCAAAGGAGGTTGACTCACCTTTGGAGCCAGCCTCAAGTGGCCATTTGTGGAACTGCAGTTTTTAGCTTTTCTGTGTTGCTGCTCCTCTGTTCCCTATTAGATATACAGAAGTTGGGGTAAAGTAGCTCCCCAGGCTGCTCTCACATCTGATCCAGATAACAGTAATTATCTCCTGACTCTTAAAGGGGACATATCACGCTTTTTTCATCAATATATATTGGTCTAAGAGGTCCCCAAAACATGTCTTTAAAGTTTATGCTCAAAAAAACACTTTGAAATCAGATTTTGGCATGCCTGAAAAGTCCTTTTCTTCAGCAGTCCACTCTGTTTTCCCTCTGACCACGCCCCCTCCGGAAGTGGATGTGCCTCGGCTCTCCAGCACGTTGATCTAATGTTTACATGTTGGCTGAATATACACGGCTGCTCAGAGATCACGTTACTTCAACCCTCTGAATCTGATCCAGAATCTGATCCTGACGGAGAGGCACCTGCAGCAGGACCTTTCTGAAGGATTGGTCATAGATTTAATGTTTCTTGTTGTTTTATTTATCAGTATGTAGACGTGTGTCTTGGTACACAGCTACGAACATGTAGCTATGTGGCTATGCTAACTAGCGCTAGCACTTATCCATGATAAATAAAAATCATCCACTAGATCTTTAAATCTGCAGACGTGGGGAGTAAAACCGATCTCTGCCAGAAAGGCAGCGGGACCTTTCTGAAGGATTGGTCACAGATTTAGTGTTTCTTGTTGTTTTATTTGTCAGTATGTCGACGTGTGTCTTGGTACACAGCTACAGCTACAGCTACAGCTACAGCTACAGCTACAGCTACAGCTACAGCTACAGCTACAGCTACAGCTACAGCTACAGCTACGAACATGTAGCTATGTGGCTATGCTAATTAGCACTAGCACTTATCCATGATAAATAAAAATCATCCACTAGATCTTCAAATCTGCAGACGTGGGGAGTAAAACCGACCTTTGTGTTTATTAAGACAGCCTACAACTAGCATGCCTCCCTCCTAAGCTCCTTGTTAGCACACATTTGTGCAGGTAATGAAAAACGGAGGAGGGGTTGAGTTGTATTTTATACAGTCTATGGGCTGAACAAGCTCCGAGCTCTGACTCCGTGACAGACCGGATATTGTTGTTACGTAACAAAAACACTGAAGTCTGAAACGGCTTGTTTCACACACATTTACAGAAAGGTGGAGAAATCAGAACAGGGGCAGAATGGATTTCTTTCATTCTCGGGGGGTTTGTAGACATGCCAGGGACACATATTTCAGGTAAAAAACCATTAAAAAGTCAATTTTGCATGATATGTCACCTTTAACATTTTTGCCACAGTGTCAACAGGCAGAGGAGAAATTTCCCAGACTCCTTTCAGCAGAACAATTGGATAATAAGAGATTTGAAGCACTCGAACCAGACCCAGACAAACCTTTTTTCATCACGTGGGTTCAGTCTTTAAGGGCAAGGTGACAACTTCTTGCAGTATCACAAACCTTGTGTGCAAGCTATCCAGTCATAATAGTAAGCTGATTCTTGCTCATACGTTGACTTCATTTCTATTTCTATTTCCCCAGATCTGGTTAAATGCATCTTGAGGAATAAAAAACTCACTCAAACTCAGTGGAAAGTATTGAAATCGCTTTATTAAATACATACCAGCATAATAACTATGATAGGATTGAGATTAATCATCCACAGAAACAGTAGTATGATGATTCATGGATTAGAGAGCTCATGAAATGACAGCTTGCATCAGGTTCTTTAATTTACTTTTGCATATAACGCAACACAAAATACATTTAGCATCACTTTTACCTCCACATGAGTTATTTAATGAAGTTTACTCCTCTGGTCTTTCACTTTTAATTTTTACAATGCAATGAAGCAAACAGCTGAGGCCAGGAATTCAAGAGGAAGAGGTGTCTGATGATGTCATTATTCAGCATGTGAATGCAAAAATATTCAGTATAAAGCATCTCTAAGGCTGTCATGTGGTTTACTTCATTGATTCACGTTGAAATTTAAACTGATGACACCCACAGGTAAATGTTTTTGTTTTTGGGGCACAAAGCAGAAATTGAAGGGGAAAAAAAGCCCTTTTGATGACATATAAATCAACATTTATAGGAATACATCTCCCATATGACACTTTGTGAGTTAATATCATCAGTTTTTTGGACTTTTTGTATTGAAGGGTCTTAATTTGGTGCACCAACATCCTCGTCTTTCTTTCCTGAGTGCCTCATTTCATCTGCCAAAGCAGGAGCATGAAGTGGACACCGCTTAAATGAAAACATGATGTATAGAGAAAAAATCTGATCTTCTTCTACTTCCAATGACTGAATTTTCATCATGTGATTGTTTGAAGTTGGTGCAGCTTTCTCTTGCACTAAAACAGGTCAACAACATACAAATACATCCATTAAATTTACTCCAAGCTCTTGTGTAAACCGGGGCCACGTATTCTTGTGAGTATAAAAAACACCAAATCACACAGTGTCGCTTTACAATCGTGTTTGAATATTTTAAGAGTATTTGTTCAGGGTGAAGGAGCCACAAGTTTACCCTGAGATGACATCATCGTATTACACATCCAATAATCACAGGAAGAAGGGGATTAAGAGAAGAAACACTCTTTTTTTAAAACATTATTTCTCACAAGTTGCTGGTATTCAATTTAAACTCCTTTCAAACTTGTGCTGGATTCGTTTACAGTCGTGTTCCTGTAAGAAGCTGTGCGCTCAGTGAGGATCAGGTAGTTGTAGTTTTGCAGGATTCGACACAGCGACCACAAACGAGTGCAAAATTAAGAGTCAACACACTCACAGTGAAGAGTGCACCGTGTAGCTTGGAATAGCACGACAGATTTTTAAGGCTGGTACAAGTTGTGGGAAGTCAAAGCTGCTACATGGAACGAGGAAATCCACTTTGATGGACTAAGTGTAGGAAACGGGGGAGTTATTTTAGTGTATGTTGTGGTTAATGTTTGATGTGTGCAGCTACCAAGAAGACAGGAAGAGTACTGCTTCTTTTTGGAACAAAGAGCCTGAAGCAGCTCAAGTTTCAGGAGGAGGAAGCATCAGATATCTAACCGCTCCCAACAGCTGCATCCCGCTCCATCAAACGACAGAGATGCCTTTGATGGAGGAGTGCAAACAGAAATACCAGAAAGTTGCAAATTGAGCATGTAGCAGCTTTAATAACCAAGTGCATGTCAAGCAGGTCAAACGTGTTAAATCCTCGTCTCCATCTTCATCGATAAGCCTCAGGTCTGACACCTGGAGCTTTACAAAGGCACTAATTGTGAAGACATCCATTAAAAATGTTTGGGGTCAGGATATTTTTACTGAAAGGGTTTTAAATCAGTCACATTTTTTGATCCAATGTGCTTTAAGTTTGGCAACAGGATGCTTTTAACTGGCTCAGTTTCGGCTGGGAATATTTGTAGCATTCAGATGCAGGTTTCACCGTAGATACAAAACGAACATGTTCTTAAAAATAACATTCTTTATGACAGTGGGAGTTGTGTCTTTTTTAGGGTTTCTGGTTCTACTTACAACACTTGAATCAGAGGTTATTATGGGACAAGTTAAACAAAGGGGTGTTTATGAGTTTGATGGTGCTCAAGAGAGGAACAAACCTTGTAGAGTTCATTGTAACTCAGATTAGAGCAGGGGAAAGAAGAACATCCAACTCCAGTAAAACTTTGTAATTTTGAGGAGAAGAAATAAAATCTTATTTTGGGTTTTAAAGGAGCTGATTGGTGGAAACTGTTACCCTTGGATGGGGGTTGCAGCTGCATGATGCTGCACCTTTCCCAACTGAAAACTTCAGGTTACAACACACCTGACATCTGCTTATCCACTGGACTGAATTTGTTGGTGTGTTTTTAAAAAGATTGGATTCTACCAAGTTAGGAACTACTTTTCCCAACACTATTTAGAGAGAAAGAGAAAGTAGATCACACATAAGTGGCCGCATATAACATTTGAATGTTTGAAGTGTTTGCTGTATGTTTTTGTTGATTGTTACTGGTCTGGTTTTTGTTTTTAACTCTGTAAAGCACTTTGAATTGCTCTATGTATGAATGGTGCTTCATAAATAAACTTGCCTTGCCTACTTTTGCATATTTTTAATCACTCAAATGTGCTGTAACAATCCTGCTGTTTCAGTGACTTTAAAGCTCCAGTAAGGGATTTTTAGCTGGTTATGAAACAGGCTGAAATTAACACTGTTGCCCCTTCATGACCTACAAAAGCTAACAAGACCATCAACAACAAAAGGGACTAATTCTATATAGTCCCTTCTGTCTTAAAATAAGAAGCCCATGCAGAAGTGCTAAAAACTGCAGTTCCTCTTGCCTCTTCCTCAGCGTCCACTTGAGGCTGGCTGCAGAAACACAGGAAGCCACATACACATCCATTCAAAGAAGATGATCTTTACACCATAAATCAATGTTTATAGCCTGGTTCAAAAACGGTTTAGGTCTGAGTAGCTAATTTCTCTATTTTTTCATAACTCATTATTTTTGAAGAAATTAAAATTATGAGTTTTGCCCAAATAAGGGCATGGCTGACTTGATTGACATACGGGCACCCTGTAGCTGTTAGCGAAAAGGCTAAAGGCCCGCCTCTTTACCTCACACTAGCTCAACAGAAGTTAGGTTGAGTTCAGCATTTCCAATATGGCAACCGCCCAAAATTGCATTCAAGGAACAGATGGGTGACATCACAGATACTACGTCCAGTCTACATTTGATTTTGAATTTGACCGTTTCAATACAGCATGAGACTTCTTTGTAACAAGAAGCTCTAATAACACATGGAAAGGACAAAAACAACAGCAGGAGCCAATATGGACACAAACCAAAAATCCCTTATAGGAGCTTTAAGAGTCTTTGTAATTGAAGGGCTTGTTTGGCTTGGTGGTTAATATATTGCTGTTATATTATGACCTTACATTATAGGGTTTAATATGTTTCAGAATACAAATACAGTAAAGTTAATATTGTAGATAAGCAGATGTCATTGGTATCACAGGCGGCATTTTTCATGTAGCATTGCACAGCTCAAAAAAACGCCCAAGAATGTGTCACTACTCCTTTAAAGTTAAACCCTGTCATGTCTGAGATCGCTGCTGTAATCAAGGATTGGAAAGTGATGACAGACCCTTTACTTTCAGCTTCAGGAGGTTTTTTAAACAACGCATGAAGCTCACTTGTCAGTCTGTGGAATCTGGTGTTACAAAAACAAAGAAATTTAACCTTGTGCTGAAAGTATTTTTTAAAGACTAGCTGTCACAGCAAAGCAAATCAACTACCACTCCTTAAGGAGGACAGAGAAAACATGTTTATGTAAGTCTACAACTCCTGCAGAGTGATTTGTTTAGACATTCGTGAGGACACCAGGTGTAGTGATGTACCTTTGTAGCACAGAGTTACCATTCAAGAGCAGTTGATTAAGTCTATTTTAGCACCTTTAACCATATTGAGTGCTGTACTTTCTTTGGTTGTGGCTGAAGCTCTCTTCTTCTGTGGTGTTGACAGACTTGTGTCATGTTGTAACAGCTGCTGTACAGATGTGGAAACAAAACCAGCAGATTTTAGAAGAGGCTCAGGTTGAACACGAATAATGCTTGCTAATATTCCTATCAAATCTCCAGGCTGGTCTTGAGCCTGGGAAGTATGACTTGAGGCTGATGCTATTACTAATAAGAAGTCCAGTTGAGGATACAAAGCAGTATAAAGTACCCTGTATTCATTCTGCAGCTTCGTGTTTACTCTGCGGGCAACGTTTGAAGGCTTCAGGGACCAAGGTAAACAAATCCCTTCCACCAAACCTGAACTCTCCAAACATGCTCTCCATCTTAATCCAACAACAGAGTGCAAACAATGTGAGATTACGTGTTAGCAGTCAGTCACAGTTTATGAAATCTGGCAACACTTAATTGGTAACGGCCAACTTCCACCAGATCCGTGTCCGACCCGTCTTTGATTTGTCCCTGGATCTGACTCTATTCTAGTCAATGTGTTAACTTCCACTGGATCCACTCTGTTGCGTTCCATCTGCGACTCTGATCCAGATCGGGACCGGATCAGAGACGCAAGACTTCATTTTATGCCGGGATGCCGGAGCACGATGCATCAATGTCAACAGAGCAGATGGAGCGGGACAGGAAGTCAGGAGCCACAACAAAAGGAAAACATCCAGTTAATTTTCAGAATAAAAGACTGTGTTATCACCAGATCGTATTTTACTTAACTAGGGATGGGCAATGATTTTCGAGTATTCGAATATTCGTTCACTTAGTAAAATTCGAAGAGATACTTTGAATATTTTATCATTTCAAAAGTACAATTTTTCATCGTTTTTACCGGTGCCTGGTTGTAATACAGTATTCCCGCCAGACGGTGGCTATATAGCATCTTAAAGCTGTTAGCTAACCACATTAAGTAACAGAAGAAGAAGAATGCTAACTGCATTAAAGCTGCTGTTGGTAGTCGTGATATAAACATCAGTTCAGAGAGAGATTTCAAATGCCACAAAAGATCGTTGTGCACGTTCTATGAGGAAGCAGTGGCTTCCCAGCCAATCAGGGCGACGTAGTGGAGCCGCCACTCGACCAATCAGGACAGAGGGTCGGGGAGTGGCTCTGATTGGTCTGTAATAACGGGAAAGAGGGGGATAATAACATTGCTTGATACATAGGCATTTGAAAACTCAGAGATTTCACCATAATCTCAAATTACTTCACTTACAGATGAGTACCGATGGGTATTATGACCTTTCTCCAAACCTAGCAGAAAACAGGTAACTTTTTTTTTTTACACCATTCCTACCAACAGAGACCAAACCGTCATGATGAGCGGACCCACGCCTGGAGTCAACAGGTCAGAGGTTTTCAGAGAGACGGACTGGACTCGGATCTAGTGGAAGTCCCGTGTTAGAGTATACTGAAAGCTGGTTATATGAGGAAGAGCTAAATTAGTCCCATCAGTGTTGTTAATTTAGCGCTTAATAAATGTTGACTTGCACTGTTGCCACATCAGCATACATATTTATTATCTACAGAGTATTGCTACACTAAGGCCCAAGTTGATTTATGCTGCATGAGTTGCCTGATAGAAACCATCTGGGCCTCGTACACCCGGTCTGATAACAGTCGTATGAAAGTCACTGCAATGCTTCCAAAAAGGGTTGGAAGTTTGGGGAAGCTCACCGTC
Source organism: Notolabrus celidotus (assembly GCF_009762535.1). NCBI lineage: Eukaryota > Metazoa > Chordata > Actinopteri > Labriformes > Labridae > Notolabrus > Notolabrus celidotus. The sequence continues at coordinate 5,106,485 of NC_048284.1, forward strand.
TGTCAGCCTGAACAATAAACATTGTTTCCAGCATTTTGAACATTTCACATTTTCAGAGCACACATCTCCCCTCGCTCCTCCTCCTCTCCAGAGGTTTCACAATGTGAACGTGGGAGAGAAACTTTACCTCTTTCTCCACCTCCTGTCAAGATCTTCTTGATTTATGTCAGTGACTTGTGTCCCTTGTGTTTTAAAGAAACACACGCCCTCCTCTTGTCTCCTCTGGCATGTCCAAAAAAGTCTGTACTCTCTTTGAGTCCTGTAAATGCTGCACTCTTGTACCTGGTCGAGCTGCAGTCCAAAACGTCCACAGAGAGGAACTGGAAAAAGTGATATTTTGTTATTTATATTATATAATAAATAATACAACTTTGTTCATAGATTTTTTATATGTAAAAAAAAAAAAAGAAAAAGGATAACTGGGTTGCAAAAAAGCTTGATAGGGAAGCTGTTTATAAAAAGATATCAAATTCATATTGCCTAAATTGGAGTATAAGGAGTCTCAGTCCATCTTGACTCCTGAGTTTGCTGGTCAAAGCACTGCAGTCCCATAAAGCTCCAGAAAAAAAAAGCCTTCTGCAGCACAAGCAGGGGTGTGTTTCACCTGAGGAGGAGTTGGAGCTTTATTTTTAGAGTCTATTATGGTACAGAGATACCATAATCTGCTACCTCTAACAAAACACTTCCTTCTTGAGGCTGAGAAAGTTCCCACAGACTCTGCTTTCCCCTCCAGCTCGACTCAGTCTTCAAAAAAACCCCAAACCTCTGCACCACTACGCAATCATCTGCGAAGGAGCGAGGCCTCAGATGGTGACGTGAAAGGAGTCCCAGCTGTCGTCTTTGCCGATGCTGCTCCCGTTCTTCGTCATCGTTGACGATCCGTCTCCGACTTCTCCGTCAGGCTGTTCTCCGGTGGGGGTGGCGCCGGGGTCCGGGTAGTACTCGTCGTCTTCGTCGAAGTAGCCGTTCTCCATCATGCTGAGGCTGGAGGCGGCGCTCAGGTCCTGGCAGCTGCCCTTGTACTCCTGGATGGACTCGTGGAGCGACCACAGCTGGCACAGCAGGGACATGTCCTGCTGACGCAAACCCACCTGGAAGAAAGAGGGATTCAGATCCTCATTAAAGGGTCACTTATCATGCAAAATGGACTTTTTAATGGTTCTCTACCTGAAATATGTGCCCCTGTCTACAAACCCCCCTGAAAATGAAAAGAATCCATTCTGCCCCTGTTCTGATTTCTCCACCTTTCTGTAAATGTGTGCTGAAACGAGCCGTTTCAGTTTTCAGTGTTTTTCATACGTCACAACGCCATCCGGTCTGTAACAGGAAGTCAGAGCTCGGAGCTTGTTCAGCCCATAGACTGTATAAAATACAACTCAACCCCTCCTCTGTTTTTCATTCCCTGCACACACGTGTGCTAACAAGGAGCTTAGGAGGGAGGCATGCTAGTTGTAGGCTGTCTTAATAAACACAAAGGTTGGTTTTACTCCCCACGTCTGCAGATTTGAAGATCTAGTGGATCATTTTTATTTATCATGCATAAGTGCTAGCGCTAGTTAGCATAGCCACATAGCTACATGTTCGTAGCTGTGTACCAAGACACACGTCGACATACTGACAAATAAAACAACAAGAAACACTAAATCTGTGACCAATCCTTCAGAAAGGTCCTGCTGCAGGCGCCTCTCCGTCAGGATCAGATTCTGGATCAGATTCAGATTCAGTAAGCAGCCGTGTATATTCAGCCAACATGTACACATTAGATCAACGTGCTGGACAGCCGAGGCCACTTCCACTTCCTATGGGGGCGTAGTCAGAGAGAAAACAGACTGTTCTGAGGAGGACTGAAGAAGAGGGTTTTTCAGGCAGACCAAAATCTGATTTCAAAGTGTTTTTTTGAGCATAAACTTTAAAGACATGTTTTGGGGACCTCTTGGACCAATACATATTGATGAAAAAAGCGTGATATGTCACCTTTAAAGGGTCACTTCTTTGATTTTCAGAATATGTAGTGGTGCTGGTTCTAAACTGTGGATCTAAACGCGTTCGACCAATGCGAACCTGGTTCTAGTTCCGGGCTGGTTCAACTTGCGAACCTACTCGGCACCAGTTTGTTTTCCCACCCATTCAAGCCCGTGGAAGAGCTTCCTCATGACATCACTTCAACGTGACCTCTTTCCCAGCAGCGCTAGCATGAACTTTCCCTCACGCTAGCAATGATGGTGGACAACGTAGCATGCTTGCTGGTGTTGCTCCAGGCTTTTCGTAATCAAATGAGGTCCCGAAGAGAACTGATCCAATTTTACCAACACTTCTGTGCTACTCTTCATGCTTTACATGGACCATGACTTTGCCCCCTCACCCCTGACGTAAGCGGTTCGCGGTTCTAGACCAGCAAAGAGTTGGTGCTGCTCTGGGGCTTGTTCTCCTGGCCAGGAACCAGTTCTCTCGCAGTTGAAACACAAAAAACTGGTTCCACTGAGGCAGTTTCAGGGCCGGTTCAGAACCGGTGCTCAATTGAGAACCAGTTTTTTTTCTGTTTTGACAGCAAGAGAACCCGCTCCCAGAGCAGCACCAACTCTTTGCTGGTCTGGAACCGCGAACCGCGAACCACGAACCGCGAACCGCGAACCCCAAACGTCAGGGGTGGGGGACTCGGGGTGAAGTCACAGTCCATGTAAAGCACGACGAGTACCACAGAAGTGTTGGTGAAGTTGGATAAGTTCTCTTCGGGACCTCATGTGGTTACGAAAAAGCCAGGAGCAACACCAGCAAGCATGCTATGTTTTCCGCCATCACTGCTAGCTAGAGGGAAAGTTTGTGCTAGCGCTGCTGGGAAAAGTGGTCACGTAGAAGTGTTGTCATGACGTGGCTCTTCCCGGGGCTTGAGCGGGTGGTCAAACAAACTCAAGACGGGGCGGTTCGCAAGTATAACCAGCTCCGAACCAGCGCTAGCACAAGCCCGGAACCATAACCAGGTTTGCATTGGTCAAAAACGGAGCAAATTGAAACTAAACTAGCCCTGATACTGTCTCGTGGAAAAGGGTTCTAACTGGATCACTGCAGGTTTGAAGCTGTAGATATCTGCAGCCCACACACATGCAGATTTACAAAGCACCAAAAATGTCTGGAAAAAACAACAACAGAATTCTGTATTTCAAGTCACTTACACAAGATACTTCTTGTGATAATCCAAGATTAATGTTCTCAAGACTCCAGTAAGCCTCCCTAGACTGTAGATACGATCTTAAATAAACAGTTTGGAATATTTAATCATTTTGTCAGCCAAAAACAGAAAGAGGGGGATGTTTTTTTACTCATGGTGATACATGACTACTGTTGCAACATATAATTCAAGTCATGTCAAGTAGAAGTTTATTTATAAAGCAGCTGCTGTGGACCAAAGTTCTGTACTACAACAAAATAGGTACAATAAATCAAAGCTAAATCAAATGTTGGGATGTCTCACTCAGCAGGTATTAAAAGCTGATGCAAAGAGGTGTGTTGTAAGCAAAGATTTAGGTTAGTAGCCAGGTAATAAGCTGGATAATGGGTTGGGTTAGCAGGTAGTTATGTGAACTAGAATCCAGACAGGGTGAGACAACCATACATTATCCCTTACTTAAATGATGACTTCAAATGTCATCCATCTAATAAAACACCTTAAATAAAACCAACTACAACATCAGGACTTGAAAGTAAGCCTCAGTTTCACCTCTACTTCATCATCAAGATGTCACAGGCAGGGTTAAAAAGGGAACGTCTGCTGCACGGCTCTGATCTGACCGTGCAGTTTGAACTCAGGGTCACTGCTTTGTCTTTCACACAAATCACAGCGGGCAGAAATGCGAGTCAGGAGCGGCTTACAGACTCTGAAATATAGGACACTGACAACTTATGAAACAATCTCAACCACAAACTCTCAGTGAAACATTAACATGAACAAAGCAGTAAGCCTGGAGGCGCCTGGATTGTGAAGCACATGAAGCTAAATAAGGATTTAACAAAAGCATGTGACAATATCCAAAAGTGGTGAAGTTTCTGCAACAGTTTGACCTTTCTGATCTAAACCCCCTTCATGTGAGGAGACAGGGTTTTGTTTTGTGGAGGAGGAGATGCTGATAATGAAAATGAAATGGGGTCTGGCTCTGGTTATGGAAATCCCTGCTGTTGGCGAGGGTGTGTATAAAGTGTTTCACTCTGTTCACTCCTCAGTGAATGTAATAACATGTATTAGTTCACCTCCCCTAAGCTAAAAGGTATTAAATTCAGCTTAGAACAAAAATCAGTACAAGGCTAATGCTTTAATTTGTGTCATCCACTGCAAAGCTGCTCCTGATCCTGCTTTCTCCTGAATTAACCCTCCTGTTATGTTCGTTTCTCTGGATCAGAAATAATGTTCCTGGATCCATTTGACCCGGGGCATAGTCAATTATCCAAAAGTGTCAGAACCCCCCAAAAATCTAATTTTTAACTCCATTACTAACCATTTAAATCATACAGAAGAGGATTAGGGCCACTGAAAAAAAAAAATTAAGGTCAAAATGTTTTTTATTACTATTATTATTCTGAGAATAAAGTCAGAATTCTGAGATTAAAGTCAGAATTCTGAGATTAAAGTCAGAATTCTGAGAATAAAGTCAGAATTTTGAGATTAAAGTCAGAATTCTGAGAATAAAGTCAGAATTTTGAGATTAAAGTCAGAATTCTGAGAATAAAGTCAGAATTCTGAGAATAAAGTCAGAATTCTGAGAATAAAGTCAGAATTTTGAGATTAAAGTCAGAATTCTCAGAATAAAGTCAGAATTATGAGAATAAAGTCAGAATTCTGACTTCTGAGAATAAAGTCAGAATTTTGAGAATAAAGTCAGAATTCTGAGAATAAAGTCAGAATTTTGAGAATAAAGTCAGAATTCTGAGAATAAAGTCAGAATTTTGAGATTAAAGTCAGAATTCTGAGAATAAAGTCAGAATTCTGAGAATAAAGTCAGAATTCTGAGAATAAAGTCAGAATTTTGAGATTAAAGTCAGAATTCTGAGAATAAAGTCAGAATTCTGAGAATAAAGTCAGAATTCTGACTTCTGAGAATAAAGTCAGAATTTTGAGAATAAAGTCAGAATTTTGAGATTAAAGTCAGAATTCTGAGATTAATCTCAGAATTCAGAGAATAAATTCAGAATTCTGAGAATAAAGTCAGAATTATGAGAATAAAGTCAGAATTCTCAGAGTAATAATTAAAAAAAAAATTGGACTTTATTTTATTTTATTTTCAGTGGCCCTAATCCTCTTCCGTAAAATCAAGATTTAGTCAATTTGTGTTCTTTAATTCTCACAGATCATGGTTCAATGAGGATAACTCACTCATTCTTCATTAAAATTAATGTTAAAACTTTTAATCTTTTAATCTACATTGCAAAGTCCTAAATATTAAAAAAAATGGTTTTACATGACATTGATTTTTGTTTATTATATTTTAAATTTTGAATTTATTTTTATTTTTATGAAGTGATGTTGATAAATTACCACCACACCTCTTCTGGCACATGCTGCCCAGATTTTTATGCTGCATTTAGCTGGTTTGGAAGGCATATATTGCCTTAAAGGGTCAATTTGACCCGCAACATAACAGGAGGGTTAAGGTATCACAGTGCCAGACTCCATTTGCAAAAGCGTGTTTTATCTTCTTATTGGGTAGAAAATAATTAATGCATTAGGCAGAACTGACAGTGATATACATTTGGAGACAAATATGGTTACTTCCATTATCTGCATATTTAAAAAATGTAATTAAGTGGACAGAATTTGTAAAATCGCAAACAGTGCTCTTAATTTTGGGTGCATTCGGTTGCTGTAAGCCATAGGTTCCCAAACTTTTCAGCCCGCGACCCCCAAAATATATGTGCCAAAGACTCTGGACCCCCACTGTCCCTCAAAGGGATTTAATGTGGCTTCATTTAGCTGATCTGCATAAATATTAGCCTTCCTTTATGAGCATACATGTGGCTGTGTTTCCTGTGCAATTGATTGAATGAATCTACTGCTACTGATGCTTTTGATAATTAATTGTTCACTAACCCTAAACTTAGGAGTCAAACTCATGACATCTTCTATGGTGAAGGTTTTATTTCAAGTTTAGCTACTATTTTTGTTGATATTTTTTTACTATAAATGAGTAAAATGTACTATTTTTAGATAACTTTTGTCATTCAACTATTTTTTATTGCATTTTTTCAGTATTTCTTTGCTCACCACAAGTTAACACATTGATACAAAACCAACAAATAGAAGAATAAATAAATACATACAAAAAAATACAGAAAAATATAATAATAATAATCATAATCATAATAATAATAATAAAGAAATTATAAAAATGAACAGTACACATAACAAAGAATATAAACGTAAGAGACAATATAAATAAATACAAAAATAAGATATATTTTTAGATAACTTGAAAAAAAAAACTGTTCTGGAACATATCTCACGACCCCCCATTTGTGTCTCACGACCCCCCAGGGGTTCCCGACCCACACTTTGGGAACCCCTGCCGTAGTCTGCTGCAGGAAAGGCACCTGACAACCCTTAAAGTTGGTTTATTAAAGATATAATGTGGTGCGAGGTTAAATATATGTAAGCCGAATCCATCAGGAGAGTCTAAGTGTTGATAATAAGTTAAATTAAAGGACTTGTAGAGGTGTTAGTTCAGTCAAAATCAAGGTTTTGTCAGAGTACCAGACTTTCATCAGGGGGTCTGGTTAATCTGGGGTCAGGATTAAAAACATGGAGCACTTTCTTCTCAGATAAATCCAGCCCTCCATGAAACACTCACCATCTCTTTCCTCAGCAGAGCCAGGGCAGCGTCCAGGTTGGCCGGCTTGTTGGCCAGCAGGTTGTCGTTGTGGTTCCGGCCCCGGCTCAGGTCGTCCTGGATCATGGTCTTCTTCACGTACATCCTCTCCATTTCTCTCCAGGACCCGCCGCTCGAGTTCAGCAAGCCGCTCAGGCTCTTCGGCAGCGGGGGCAGACCCTCGATGCAGGCCATTCCTCCCAGAGACCCGTTCGTGGACTTCCCATTCATGGTCCTGGTCCTGTGAGTGATTCAGCGAGGAGAGGGGATATTAAAACTGAAGGTATCAGGTCAGTCCTTAAAGAAGTCCAGGGTCTGGAATAAACAGTCTCTCTCTCTCTAAACAAGCAACAGCCGAGGTTTCTCTGCCCAGGGCAGACAGCGACGCCACGTCAAGTTACCCGGATGTCAGGACTTAGATTTCCAGCATGACTTTCAAAATAAAAGCATCAGAAACAAACTCCATTTTTTAACATTTATAATTGGAACCTTTAAACCTGGTTTGTTTGTATTTTACAAAATCTTACAATTGTGCTTTCTATTTTATTAATTTTAACTATCTGTTTTTTCAATTGTATTGGTATTTTTTAGCCTTTTTTATCTTCAACTCTTATCCTTAACCTTTTTTTCATTATATATTTTCATCTGTGCAATAACATACCTATCTATTTATCAGATAGAAGTGTACATAGTGTGTATACATCAGTAATAGTTGCCATATTTTATTCTATTTTATTTTATTTTATTTTATTCTATTTTACCTTTATCATTGCCTTATTATTGTTATTATATTTTTTAACTATGTTAGTACATTGTTGTATTCCTCTGTCCTGTGTTGTAAGCTGCTGTAACAAAAGAATTTCCCCCAATGAGGGACCAATAAAGTATATCTTTTCATATCTTATATCTTTATTTATTTATTTGAACTATTTATATTATTAATGTTAATTTGATGCTTTAACTTATTTAAAATTAAACCTATTTTATTGTTGTTGGTGTGCATTAGTCTCTATTTTGATTTCATGTCATTACTCAAGACACATTTTTACAGGAAGGCTTTTATTGTGTGATTTTATTTAATTTTAAGATATATTTTTGGGGCCTTTTACGTCTTTATTGGACAGGACAGCTGAAGAGAGACAGGAAATGTGGGGAGTAGAGAGTGGGGGAAGACATGCAGCAAATGATGGACCGGCAGGTCCCAAATGGGTCACTTAATTAGACCATAACTACTTAGTATATTGTTTGAAATGACCCGGTCAGAAAGTATATCCACAACAATGGCTCAGTGACTGTATAGGGTGCAAGTAATGTAGCATATGACACTGATAATGGTAATCCCATAAAAAAAAATCATGAAATTATGTCAAAAAGTAAATGAAAATTGGAGCTTTGATGACAATTATACCTTTACTGTTTATTTTATGCTGTTGGCATTATATTAGCTAAGAATGTTCCACATTATTTCAATTAAATTGCAACTTTTCCGTTTTGATCATTTCATGTGTTGTGGAAAATGTCAAGACAAACAACAACCACTTGGCCTGTTTCTTGTGCTGCTTTTAAGTATAATTTTCAAGATCAATAAATAGAGATCTTGACATTTACATACCTTTTAGTATAAATCCACAATACAGTTAGAATTTCATAGGAGCAAAGCTGAGCTTTTATTTTGTTAGAATTTCAAGGCTTTTCAGCATCAAATGCTGTAAGCTTCACGATGTTGGATTGTGGCTGAGCACTTAAATCCGCTTCCTGTCCATTTAACACAGAGGCTGCTGGGCGTCTCCCTGCCAGCCCTTACAGGGAGGGACACTGTCCCTTATTTCACCTCTCTGCTTTTAAATATTTCTGTCACATTAAGGAACATTTTTAAACTGGGACAAGACGAAACAAAAAGAAGAAAGCACAAAATCACTTCACTGAAAACAAAAGATAAAAGTGAGATTTTTGAGAATACAGAAGGAGGAGTTGAGGCTTTATGAAGAAGCAAGATAATCTCAATTAACTACATCCTGTAAAGCTCCATCTCTTATAACAATGGTTGTTTTCTGCTCCCTGAACAGTCAATGCTTAAAGTATATACGTCTCTTGGTGTAAAGGATGGATTAAGTTCATTTTATCCCCAACAATAAAATTAAATGTTAGACTTTACCATCAGGGTGTAAATACACACACACACACAGAGTGTGAGGTCATGATGGGAGCGTGTGTGTGCAAGACAATAGTTTGAGCATAAAGGACAGATGGTGGGCTTCACTTCCCGGCCCCCCAGCCTGAAGCCCCGTCACAACAATAACACAACAATAACCTTGAAACTAACACACAAAAGCATCACACACTCTCTCCGGCAAAAGAGCAGCATGTGTTATACCACACACACAACACCAGAGTCAGGCAGATGGATGAAGCCTGAAGCCTGGTGTTCCTGATCACTCTCTTGAAGTGGATTAAACTTGACTCATTTGCTACACAGTTAAAATATAAACAGGTGGGGAATCAAAAAACAAGTAAATAAAGCAATATGTTGCCATGCTGCCTTTGAGCAACACTAGCTTGTGTGAGTGTTTATTTCTGGCCTTAAACCTCCATTAGTAAAAAATAATTAGAGAGTCAACTAGCAAGCTAATGCTAGGAAACAGACAAATAATGTCTATTTAACTCTGAAATGTATGTTGAAATACAAAGTTAAAGGTTGTCTTTAATAAAGGAAAGGTATTGTGATTCAAATGTTGAAATAATAAGACAAAGAAGTAGCCTTTAGCTAGCTAACTTTGTTACCGTTAGTCAGGGACATTAAAAATGTCAATAGCTCTTGTTAGCTTACAGGCTAAAATGTTTTTTTCTTTGACATCCCTTATATCACACAGCAACTGTGACAGTATGACATCATGTTTGACATTTAGCCATTGTAAGTTAGCTAGGCTAATCGTTAGCTACAAGGCTATTTGTGTTAGCCTGTTAGCCCTTAAAGATGTAATTGTCTTGCGTTAGCTTGACGGCTAAAATGCTTTTTCTTGTGTTAAAACACCTCACATCAAACTGTTACTGCCGAATGTGGTACACTACACTCATGTCTGACATGCTAGCTAATGTAAATGTATGACTGAACAGAGGTGTCATAAGTATTCACATTCATTACTCAGGTAGACATATAGATACTAGAGTTTACAAATACTTCTGTACAAGTTGAAGTATCAACTCAAGCTTTTTAGTGTAAAAGTTCTGGTTTCAAAACTACTTAAAGTATAAAAGTAAAAGTAGTGTAAGGGGAAAGAAAATCCATTAAGGACAAAAGCTTAGGCTGCACCACAGGGGCCTATAGTGCACTACCCCACCTCCCCAAAAAACATTGTTCCAAAGGCGATGGCTATAATGTTAAATTAATAAGTTAATGTTGAAATATTTGGGTTGCACCAGTTACAGCCACATTTATGCCCATTGAAAATGAATGCATTTTTGTACAATGCAAATACATTAAATAACCATATATGTGTACTACTGAGCATTAATTAATTAAGTGTTTCATGGTGTGGAAGATATGATGACTAGTTGCCTATAAGTATTGTTATGGTGCAAAAAGTCAAACTTTACAGGCATGTTGCCTTTATTGGAATGTAAATGTACATCCAAGCATCAAGCACCCACACACATTCAAGACCTGGAACAGCTGGTGTTGACCAAAGGGGTCTTACTATTGGTCACTGGGAGTAACAAGGCTATTTTTAAAATGTAAGGAGTAGAAGTAAAAAGTTGGCTGAAAAATAATTAATTAATTAAGTATAGATACCCAACATTTCTACTTAAGTAAGGTAACGAAGACACCTCTGTGACTGAACTACACTGATAGCTAGGGAGCTACATGTGTTAGCTACCTGATCTTTTTAGTCGGCTACACTAATGCTAAACACAGTTTACTCATCCTTCTACGCTAGTCTATATTCTGTTTACTTCTGTATACATACCAAATGTTAAAACTCTTATTCAACTCTGCTTTTTGTTTGATAGATAGAGCTAATGTCTAAGTGTGTGTATTATTGGATGGATAAGTAACAGTTTTGTGGCTCAGAGTCGAAACTGACTGGTTTAATACCACGCTATCAGTGCTTACAGTAGCCTAAAGCATATCTGCCCTTGAAAACAACCACATCCCTGCTTCTCAATGTAATCCAGCTATTAAAAACAATTAGCCCTCAGCTGGCAGTGCACAGCTGCACAGTTTAGATTGATGAAGGACAATCTGTTTCGCTCGGGGTATTTATGAGCAGAAGAAGCTTTCATCGCCACCATCATCACCATCTCCACCGCCTCCTGAGATCAAAGGATTAGGGGTATGATGGCACCCCCCGGGGATACATGTAACTCCAGCATGCTGGTGTTAATCTGCCATGCTAAAATGCACAATGGGTTTGTGTCAGTCGGCGTAGGCCGGCTAATAATGGCATAAAGATCTGCTTATGTCTCTGCTTATGTCTCTGCTGGAAAGCCGTATCTTGCTTAAGGCCAAAAGTGGCGGTAATGACTTATGTTCACACAAAGGGCCCAGTCTTTTCTCATCACGGCATCTCTTCTGGATTATTGTTTATGTTTTGTTGGGTGGTGTTATTAGGGACGGAGCTCTGAATCAGTGTGAATGAATGGAAGGAATTATTATTCTTTCACAATAGTTAATTTATTATTCAGAGGCTTTAACATGCTTGAAAACTCACCAAATTTCATGCATAGATTGTGCATGAAAATTTGATATTTTATGAGTCTTGCGCAAAACTAGAAAAATTGCAGCTTGTGGCTTTAATATTCTTATATTGTTTCATTATAATTTTGTATTATTGTCTTTTTAATGTTGTTTTTGCATGGTATGAAGACCTTTAAACATAGGATGAGGGTGGAAGAAGTCAATTTTCAGTAATTTTCCCATCATACTTACTGAAAAGACAGTCAATTGACAATTTTTAATTGTAATTTATACTCAACTCAACTTCATTTATAAAGCACCTTTCATACATAAAAACATGCTGCCCAAAATGCTTCACAGAATAACAGAGAGACAGAAAACAACATCAATGGTAAAATTCTAAAAGGCATGATTATAAATAAAATACTTAAAAATAAAATAAAATCAATACAGTAAAATTATAATAATGGAAAGAAAAGTTAAAAAATAAGGTAGCGTTAACAAGATCAGATGAATACAAGTGATAAAATAGATAAATAAATAATTAAATAAGATAAATAAATGTTAAAGCAATGATTAAAATAATAACAACAATGAAAATATTATAAGGTAAATATGCAACAAATCTGTCAACTTAAGCTTTAAGATAATTAAGATGTGTCACTTTACTTTTTAAATCATGGTCAGATAGAGTATGTAGGGTTTAATTTGACAATTTGAACCACTTTTGGGAGTCATTTTGCTTTATTTTCTGTATTTTCAAACCTTCTAAATGTTTTTTTTGTGTGATAAAAATATGTTGAAACCTAACATAAAACAAATTAACAGACTTTCTGATTACGAAACTTATCATTAGTTGCCACCCTATGAGTAAAATACAGTAAATACGCCCAACAATACAAGATATACAGTATACCACCATGCATAGAATATAGGTCTCAACATTTTCCATAATAAATAAGTCATTTGAGATTTTCCAGCCAACCCTGAATCATGGATGAAACCACAGACCTCTACTGAATATGTCTGGCAAGATACATTAATGTCATTATTAAGCCTCAAATATCTCACTAATGTCAAAGAGATTTATCACTAATGTGGGTTGAAATGACAGAAGTAAGACACTGATTCATATTTAACATTATCTGGTCATCATTCAGGCACTTATTCATGAGAAAAATCTTCCTCTTCTACTAGAAGTAATCTGCCTAAAGCCTGTCTCATTGTCATCTAGCTGCTGCCACATCCAACTGAACAACATTGCATTGAACTTGAAGCTTGTCTGAGATGCATCACTGTCAGAAAGAGACAAAGAGACTGAAGAGAAGAAGAGAAGGAGGGAGGGAGTGAGTGTTTGGAGGAGGTCAGCGTCCTTTACTGTGTCAGTGTACAGCAGGTCAGGAAAGAGGAGTGGCCGGTTAGAACAGCTGCTGTCACTGACATGAGTATTTCCCCCTCCGAGGGGCCACCGGAGGGGGAGAGGATGACGTTATGGTATTTGTGGTGACTGTGGCTGTATGTTTTTAAAGGTAACGTTATCAAAACAATCTATGTAGAGGTTGTTTGTGCAATAAATAAAAACACTGTACACTTGGGTCCAATTGGGATGAACATGTATTGTATGTTTTTCTGTTCCGGAGCCATTAAATGGAAAAGCAGCTTCTTCCTGCAGGCATCCTTCCTGCAGGCTTCCTTCCTGGTTTCTGACAGGAAACATGGAGTCATTTCACACTGTGGGAATGTGACACTTTTAACACCGCTACATACATACAAGCTAGAGGTGGAAAATCACAATAATACAGCACACCATCATCAGTTCAGAACATAAGTCCATGTCTGAAGAATGCTGAAAAATGTACATCTCATTTTGATACTTAAAACATCAGAGAACATCCATCCTTTCCTCTCCAGATGTACTATTCACTTCAAAGGCAGATGCATGTGAAGCCAGATGGTGTCAAATAAGTGTGCAGCAGCAGCAGCAGCAGCAGCAGCAGACTGTGGTAATTGAAATGGGATGGGTGTTTGGGCTGTGTGCTAACATGCTTTGTTGTTCCCTCAGACCTCACTGCAGAGAGAGGAGGGTGTGGTCCTGATCAGCAGCTGGCCTCACGCTGTCTGACCTCTGACCTCCCCGTCTTTCTGCTCAGCCACCAGCTCTGATACTCCCACTCTCTGCCTCCCTCCTTTACATCTCCATTCATGAATAGTAAAGTGTTGTCCTTTGTATACACTTTGTGTGACTACTGATGAGCCTTGTTGGTTAAGCTGCTTGTGGCAACATTGACGATCTTTCTGCAGAATTATAGACACAAACTGGATCAGCGAAAACATCAAATCTTGCTTGGGTGGTGGTGGGCAGTGCTTTAAGTGGGTCGTAATACTGCTACATCTAAATTTAACCCCTTTGCCTTCTGGAGACTTTTTCAGCGTACTGGGACTTCTTACAAGCTGCCAGTACCCTTTCCTGTCTTCTCTGTGTTGCAGTTTCTCTTAGTGATTCAAAGCAGCACCTAAGACACATTACCCATGATGCTCTACTCCTTTAACTTGTCTGTTTTTACCAGATAGTAACATCAAATAAACACAAACTCACAAGTCTGTGCAGTGTTTGATAAAGGAGGAAAATCTGAGTAGAAAGAAACGACTCTATTGTTGACCTGGCACCAAAAAGGCACAAAGAGGACATGGACCGAAGTAGAGCTGGATGATGACACCCATAGACTGTATAATAAATGGATGTAGTATCTGTGATGTCACCCATCTGTTTCTGAAGTGCTGTTTTGAAGCCAATTGTCGATGGGTGCCATATTGGAAATGTTGAAATCAACCAAACTTTGCCCAAGCTAGTGTGAGGTAAAGAGGCGGGCCTTTAGACTTTTCGCTAACAGCTACAGGGTGCCCACCTGTCAATCAAGTCAGCCATGCCCTTATTTGGGCAAAACTCATAATTTTAATATCTTCAAAAATAACAAGTTATAAAAAATTCACCCTCAATATGGTGTGTGCTGATACAGAAATGAATTATTCAGACCTAAACAGTTTTTTGAACCAGGCTGTAAACATGTTTATTTCTGCTGTAAAGATCGTCTTCTTTGAATGGGTGTGTATGTGGTTGCAAGTGTTTCTGCAGCCAGCCTCTAGTGGACGCTCGATGAACTGCAGTTGTTAGCACTTCTGCATGGGCTTCATATTTAAAACCTGAGGTTGCAGCTTGATGACACAGTCCATTACTTCCCTGCAAGAAAGGGAATAAGGGGGAGTGGCTTACTGGCACGTAGTTTCTCTATTGAAAGCACTGATGATAGGGCGGAAAGTTTAAGCGGTGGTGGCAACGGAAGAGCAGAGGCGGAGGCTGGAAGTCTTGCAGATTAAATAGACCGCCAAATTGTGAGGATATAATTGTCAGGTGGTTGTGAGGATGTGGGATCAGTGCAGCTCAAGTTGCCTGCCTGGAGTAGATCGCAGATGTCAGTCCTTACATTTAAGAACTAAAAATGTATGTTTGGCGTTTTCTGTCTGTATTGATTGGGAAAGCTGAAGAGAGAGTGGAAAGGAAGTAGAGGAGTATAAGGATTCAAACCAACACTGAGACAGAGACTTATAGTGACCATACATGGGGCACAGCCTTCATTTTACTATTTTACATCTACTATTATTTGTCATCTGTTTCCTTTTCCTAAAGGTCTTATTAACTATTTGTTGGCGTTATCTTTAAATTGGTTTTAAGGTTTCATTTTCATTCTGTATTTATTTTTTTGGGGGGTGGGGGGGTTTGCTCTTTTTATTGACAGGACAGCTGAAGAGAGATGGGAAATGTGGACAGTAGAGAGAGGAGAAAGACATGCAGCAAATGGTCCTGTCCTCATGAAGCTTCAGACCACTTCAAGGAGTCTGATGTGTGCAGGAGAGGAGAGTATTCGTTTCCCATAATGCACCTTTCTTAAGAAGGCCTTTCTCTTATGATCTAACTTTTCCACGTGCAGAGCGTGAAGCAGAGGCTGTTTCTAATGTCGTCCTCTGAGTTTCAGAGATCTTGTTTCCTGGATGTTGTATACCTCGGACTCTGCGGGTCTCTGAGAGCTCGTCCAGATAAAACTTTTTGACCCTGAGGGTAAAATCTGTGCTACAGGACGAGGGTCTGACACAGCGAGGTGCAGTAAAGATGAATCAGATGTGTAACATGCTGAGATCTGCCCGGTGTAAGTCCTGAGGATCCTCCAGGTGGATCTCAGGCCTCTCACTTCACAGAGGAGAGCTGCAGTGCACACTGAGCCGAAGAGGAACCTCTGCCAGCCGGCCTGGGGGTCAAACCGGCGACCTCTACAATGAGGACTATAGCCTCTATACATGGGGCGCTTAGAACACTAGGCCACCAGCGCCCCTTCATTTTGATATTTTGTTAACTTATCACAGGTTAACTTTTGAATATGCTTAAAGAATGAATTTAGATTGATTCAATCAGTTGCTTTGAGTTTGGCTTTTGTGCACTTTGTTAATAGCTGTGAGGTGATGTAGTCATTTCATGTGGTGATTAATAGATTCATAGTAGCAGGAAACATGCTAAACGAAAAATACACAAGTCAATTAAACAGTAAAAACTTTTATTTGGAATAAGAAGTAAAAATATTTAGAAATTTCCTTTAAAACAAAATCAACATATAAAAGTCGAACATACTGTTAGAAACTCTCACAGTGTAGCAGCACTTTAAACTCCAAACCCTCCCCCCTTAAAACACAACCACCCTCACTGTCTCTACATGATGCAGCACATCAGTCTCATTATTACTCAGCAAAAGGGACAGTCAGATACTTTCCGTCCTCCCTGACCCGGCAGGTGGGCGGCGGTGCAAATGTGAAGACGTGCAGAAAATAAATAGCCTGAAAATGTGAAACCTGACTCCTGCAGATCAGCAGAGGTCGGGCTGTGTCTCCTGACGTCTGGAGGGGAGCGGATGCAGATTAGAGGTGAAGGAGACATGGGAGCTGAAATAACCTCTGAATACAAAAACCTTTATTTCTCTGCTTTGTGTCACACAGATCGATAGTAGATGATGCTTTTACAGCCTTTACAATCAGCAGTGATTCTTCAAATATAACAAAAATGACATCCTTTAAAAAGTAAACATAGGTGGGATGAGAAGCTGCAGTGTCTGAGGAAGTATTATAGCAGCCACACAACAGAATAAACCTGAACACTGTTTGATTAGCCTCATGAAAACTGCATGAAAGAGAGTCGTGGTGCAACTTCAAATAAAACTTCAACACAGCAACTTCTCTGTCAACCTTTTGGAAGTTGTTTTATATTGCATCAGACTTTTTCTTGCACCCTCCCTTCACGCCATCGAGGAGAGGCAGGAATCAAGATGCTGATTGATCTTTGAGTCTTGCACCTTCGCTTGGCACACGGGACAGCTGACCATCAATGCAGAGGAGGAGGTGGAGGAGGAGGAGGAGGAAGACGCAGAGGAGGAGGAGGAGGAGGTTGTAGCAGTGGCAGTAGTGGTGGTGGTTCTCTGCTGCATTGCAGGTGGTTTTGTCCTCCCAGAGTCCCTGGGGGATCCTGAATCGCTGCCTAACGTCTTCTGGAAGAAGTCAAAGATGCTGGCTGAGCTGCTGCGCTCGTCCCACGCCCTCTTCCTGGAAACACCGTCACTGTTAGAGTTACTGAAATACTTGGACTGCGTCGGTTGAGCGGGGCTGCCTTTAGACTCTTTAGACTCTCTGGGAGCACTGAGACTAGGTCTGGATATGTTCTGAGAGGAAGCTGAGTTGTTACTTTGTTGTTTGGAAGAGAAGGAAGATGTGGAGGTAGCACTTGTTGTAGAGTTTGGTGAGTCTTTCTTAGTGTGTGTGATTGAGTTGGAGGTCTGACTCAGGGAGGAGAAGAGGTCTTCGATGGACTTCTGTTTGGCTTTATTCACTTCTTGATTACCACCACTGCTGCTGCTGCTGCTGCTGGGTCTGGAGATCCTCACAGGCGAGCCGTTGATGTTAACAAAAACCCTTGTGTTACCGACAGACCTCTTTATAGGAGGTTTTGGTCCTGTAGCAGCAGCAGGTCTGACAGAGGTGAAAGGTTTGGAGACTGCATAGCTGTCTGGAGAACGGAGACTTTTAATTGGAGGAGACGGGGTGAGGAGTTTCTTTGGAGAGGAGGATGCTGGGTTTTGAGACATCCCTCCAAGTAGGAAGCCTTTGCCGCTGAATGGGATAATGTTCCTGATGTCCTGAAGTCCAGAACCTGAGAGGAAGGGAGAGTGGACATTTAGGAACAGCAGACTTTTCATGAGGAGGTTTGCAAAAGTTATTATTAAGGATTCTTAAAAATGGAACACAAGATACTGCTTATACCTGCAGAGCTGCTACCCCATTAAACTTAAAACAGTCCAGATTCAAAACTTCTATTTTGTTTTAACTCTTCAGCTTTTGTAAGGATTAAAAAAATCCTATTCTCCTCTATCCCTCTTTGCAACCCCAACACGGTCTCAGCAGATGTGTGTCTAACATGAGTCTGGTCCTGCTGGAGGTTTCTGCCTGTTAAAGGAAGTTTGTCCTTGCCACTGTAACTTGCTAAATGCTGCAAAGTGCTCTGCTCATGGTGGATTAAGATGAGATCAGACTGAGTCCTGTCTGTAAGATGGGACTGGATCTTATCCTGTCTTGATGTTGGGTCTTTGTTAATAATAGAACATAGAGTACAGTCTAGACCTGCTCTGTTTGGAAAGAGTCTGAGGATAACGTTTGTTGTGATTTTGTGCTATATGAATAAAGATTGATTGATTGAACTTCATTACTGTAAAGTATTATAATGATTTTAATGTTGTTTTATTATTTTATTTAATTCTTTGTTTTTCATTATTGTCTCCTCAGTTTTATTGACATTTTTAGTTCCTTTATTTATCTTCAACTTTTATCCTAACCCTTTTTTATTTATTTATTTTAACTATTTATATTGTTATTGTTATTTTGATGCTTTAAATTATTTTTCCTTTTCTTTTTTGTTTTTAATATGTAGCATGTTTTGCCATTATTTTAATACTGCTTTCTTCTTGTTTTCAAATCACTGTAAAACACTTTGAATTGCATTTGATTTGTATGAAAGGTGCTCTATTAATAAAGCTTGATTTATTGATTTATTGGATTAAACATTACCAGTGTTTTTTCTTCAACAGCTTGCAATATGAAATGTTTTTTGGGGGGCAAAATCAGATAAAAGTATTGTTATTTAAATTAAAGAATCAACATCATGTTTGTCCAAAATGATCCTGGTCATTAAAAACAAAGCCACGTCTGAGAAAATATTAAAGGTTTTAAGAACCAACAAAACAAAAACACATCACACATTATATAAAATATATGATTCTGGAGAATTATAATGTAGATATTACTTTTATTCTACTGCCCGGCACATTTATAACAGAACAACAAACAGTGTAGGACTGAGTCCTTCACCTGCAGTGATGCTTGAAGGTTTTCCTTGTCCCGGGGCCTTCTTCTCTAACGACTTCCCGTCCTTTTTTCCATCCTTCTTTCCATCCTTCTTGCCTTTTTTGCCGTACCCTTCAGGCTCTTTCACCTTGGTGTAGGTCCCTCCACATGACCTCCGGTGGTCCTCCCACCAGGGGTCCTGTGAGGAGGGAGCCCGGTTCATGGCCCTCTTCACGAAGCCGAAGTAGGGCTTGCGTTGCTGACAGGGCCCGTCGCATTTCCACCAGTGCTGCCGGTACACATCCACCTCGTCGTGGAAGCTGTGGTAGACCTGTGATGAGGACACAGAGAGAGGAGAGATGTTTCATTCATCTAAAAATATGTGGAAACAGGAAACAGCTGAAGTGTGTGATTAAAGAAAAACCTACAGAGATCTTTGTCCCTGTGGCGTCGTTGATCCGGTTCATGTGTTTGCAGAACTCAGGGCCGTGACCATCTCGGTCTCTGTTGTTCTGGGTCACAAACAGCAACGCATGGATCATTTCATGGAGGAGGGTCTGTGGAGGAAACAAATAAGGAGATTTGAATACAGGGAAATCTTTCTAAAGAAGGGCATCTCATGTACGATTCAAAATGCAATTTCACACAGCAACAAGGTTTTGGAGCTGAAGGCAAAATACACTGCCCATCATTAAAAATAATGCACACTCGAATGTTTCTTTGGACTGCCTTTAGCTTGGAATACGGCATGCATTCGCCACGGCATCCTTTCCATAAGCTTCTGCAATGTCACAACATTTATTATTTCCATCCACAGTTGCATTCATTTTCCACCCCGATCTTGTGTTGATGCTGGGAGTCAGACCGCTGCACAAAGTCTTTTCCAGCACATCCCAAAGATTCTCAATGGGGCTGAGGTCTGGACTCTGTGGTGACCAATCCATGTGTGAGAATGAGGTTATGTTCCCTGAACCACTCATTCAGAATGTGAGCCTGATGAATCCTGCCATCAGGGAATTCTGGTAGTCAGCTGACCTCATGTTGCTGCACCTAGACCTGACCAACTGCAGCAACCCCAGATCATAACACCGCCCCTACAGGCTTGTAAGGTTTGCTCTAGGCATGAGGGGTGCATCACTTCATCTGCCTCTCTTCTTACCCTGATACGCCCATCACTCTGGAACAGGGTACATCTGGACTCATCAGACCACATAACCTTCTTCCATTGCTCCAGAGTCCAATCTTAAATAACTGATAATTGATCGGACTTGTATAGCGCTTTTCTGGGTACTCAAAGTCAGGGTACCCAGAGAGTCGGGGCAGCGATGGCAAAGGCTCTGTCCCCCAAGGTGTGGTGCTTGGTCTTGGTGATAGGGGACAGGAGATTGGCATCTGATGATCTGAGGTGGCCAGATGGGGAGTGGCATTTGAGGAGGTCGGCCAGGTATCAGGGGGCTTTGTAGGTGTTGAGCAGGATCTTGAAGTGGATTCAGTGCTATATGGGGAGCCAGTGGAGGTGCTGAAGGATGGGTGTGATGTGAGCTCTCTCATCCTTTCCACGACCACAGGATATGTCTTCTGACATGGTTGTTGAAGAAATGAGAAGCTACCCACCGCATCAGCTCTGGTTAAATAAGCTAGCTGAAACATCTTCATCACTGCAGTAATCATCCAATGGAGGGCTCTTAACTAGTGCCTCCATTAAATCTAGGTGGTGACTTTTTTGTGGTGTATCTCTGCACAGATTTCCAGATGAAGATTTGATTGTTTTGGTGTTTTGTCTTTATCATATCATGCATTCATAATGTTGATGTGTTTTTTAATCTCTATTTTCAGCACTAGTATAACCTTACACCTCACCTCTACCAGGTCCTTTCTCGGTCTGAGCTTCAGCAGAGGTTCACTGAGTCTGATTGAACACAGTCCGCCTCGGCCCTCATAGGAACACACTCCAGCACACCTGCAAGAGAAGCACAGAACAAACACACATAGGAAGATTAAATAGGGATGAATTAAAAGAGTATCCTTGTGCATTGGTTTGCATAGTAAATAAAGAGGTGAATAGCATGTGACTTACAGTGTCATTCTTGGGCTCCACTTCACTTCAACACCACTCAGCTTACCCCAGAAGAACGTGTCATTGAACTCCAGGAACATGGATCTGACATCAGGGTTGGGGTCCAAAGTCTCCCAGGTCTCATCCACGATGGAGAGAGGCCTCTCTGGTTTGGCAGCTGCCCTCCAGTACGGGACAACATCACTGCCCCCTCCTCCTCTGACCTCCACCTTCCTCTTCTTGTTGCTCTGTCCCAGGTCAGCTTCCTCAGAGCTGTTTGATAACACTGAGGTCTCGTATTCATTGTTGAACTGCTCCTGCAGCTGGATGGCGAGCAGCAAGTCTCCATCCATCACAACAGATGACGTAGGTTGAGCTAGCTATGGGAGCTTCGGCTGGTGTAGCTTCTCCAGAGCTCTAAAAACATCAAATAACAGCTACGACTCGGTCCGTTAAAACACAAACATACTTATATAAACTCTGATTCACACCATGAGATCAGAAAGGGAACAAAAACCTTCATATTGGAGGAAGTCGGTAGCTAGCTGTCATACCTAAGCTAGCGTCAACGGCTGTGGAGTGAAGCCTTTACAAAACACCGGAAGTGTTGCCTCTGAGACCTTCAAAATAAAAGCCATGTCTAAATTAATTGTATTCTAGAATGGAATTAAGTGGATGAAATATCTTGTTAGGATGTATTAACTTAAATAATACGAGGTAGAGTATGGATTTTTTTTTTTATTATTATTTTATTTGTAACTTTTTAAATGTATCAACAAGACAAAACAAATACAACCAAACAGGGGCTCAGACGTGAAATAAATTAAAATAAAATTGATAATGTTAAAAATAAAATAAATTGCTAAATAAATTAATAGAAAACATGTGAAGAAAATGTTAGTGAAATATTGTTAAATGACACAATAAATAAAGAGAGGTAATAAAATAAATAAATAGAAATAAAGAGAGTTTGGTTCTGGTTATGTTTGCTTGAGTTTGGTTCTGGTTTTGGTTCTGGATCTGTTTGCTTGAGTTCGGATCTGGTTCGGTTCTGGTTCGGTTCTTGTTCGGTTCTGGTTCGGTTCTGGTTCGGTTCTGGTTCGGTTCTGGTTCGGTTCAGGTTCGGTTCGGTTCGGTTCGGTTCTGGTTCGGTTCTGGTTCGGTTCTGGTTCGGTTCTGGTTCCGTTGTGGTTCGGTTCTGTTCTGGTTCAGTTCGGTTCTGGTTCGGTTCCGGTTCGGTTCGGTTCGGTTCTGGTTCGGTTCGGTTCTGGTTCAGTTCGGTTCTGGTTCGGTTCCAGTTCGGTTCTGGTTCGGTTCTGGTTCGGTTCTGGTTCGGTTCTGGTTCGGTTCTGGTTTGGTTAGGTTCTGGTCCTGTTTGGTTCTGGTCCTGTTTGCCTGAGTTTGGTTCTGCATGAGTTTGGTTCTGCGTGAGTTTGGTTCTGGTTCGGTTTGCTCAAGTTTAGTTCTGGTTCTAACCCTAACACTAACCCTAACCCTAATCCTAACCCTAACCCTAATCATAACCCCAATCCTAACCCTAACCCTAACCCCAATCGTAACCCTAATCCTAACCCTAACCCTAATCCTAACCCTAACCCTAATCGTAACCCCAATCCTAACCCTAACCCTAATCCTAACCCTAACCCTAACCCTAACCCTAATCCTAACCCTAATCCTAATCCTAACCCTAACCCTAACCCTAATCGTAACCCTAACCCTAACCCTAATCCTAACCCTAATCCTAACCCCAACCCTAACCCTAACCCTAATCCTAACCCTAACCCTAATCTTAACCCTAACCCTAACCCTAATCGTAACCCTAACCCTAATCGTAACCCTAACCCCAACCCTCACCCTAACCCTAACCCTAATCCTCACCCTAACCCTAACCCTAATCCTAACCCTAACCCTAACCCTAATCCTAACCCTAACCCTAATCCTAACCCTAACCCTAATCCTAATCCTAACCCTAACCCTAACCCTAACCCTAATCGTAACCCTAACCCTAACCCTAATCCTAACCCTAATCCTAACCCCAACCCTAACCCTAACCCTAACCCTAACCCTAATCTTAACCCTAACCCTAACCCTAATCGTAACCCTAACCCTAATCGTAACCCTAACCCCAACCCTCACCCTCACCCTAACCCTAACCCTAATCCTAACCCTAACCCTAACCCTAATCCTAACCCTAACCCCAACCCTCACCCTAACCCTAACCCTAATCCTAACCCTAACCCTAACCCTAATCCTAACCCTAACCCTAACCCTAATCCTAACCCTAACCCTAATCCTAATCCTAACCCTAACCCTAATCGTAACCCTAACCCTAATCCTAACCCTAACCCTAATGCTAACCCTAACCCTAATCCTAACCCTAACCCTAATGCTAACCCTAACCCTAATCCTAACCCTATCCCTAATCCTAACCCTAACCCTAACCCTAATGTATCCTCAGAAATCTTGCATCTGACAACGGGGAAAGTATATTAGTGATTGATTTGTACATATAATGGTTTTGCTCTGATGCCTATTTTGTGACACTTAATTTGAAAACCTCTCAGAAGCTTGACTGAACTTCCGGTTCTGTGAACTAACGGTCCTGTGATTGGCCAACACAACTATACACGAGTTTGTTTCATTTGTTTTTAAAATGTTATTAAATTACAAAATACACGTCTTAAAAATGTTAATTTAGACACGTATAAAACCTTATATGTATTTTATTATTCATGTCGGTTTCATATTCGACTTTAAATAATCACTTGGATGTTTTTTTGTTGGCCATCTATTTTTGTAGAACTCGTGACGTCTCAGGGTGTCAACCACTACACCACTTCCGGTTTGGGTTGTTGTGGATATGAACCGAGAAGAGTCGATGAACTCTTCTTACTTCAGCATTTTAACCTGATTTCTCGACACTTTTGTTTTATTAAGTTGACTTATAAAACATAGAAGATGTCGGAGACGGGGAACCGACTCCGGAAGCTGCTCGAATCTCCTAATTTCGACCCTCAAAACCACGTCAAGCATCTGTCCCAGCAGTCCGATGGCGACAGAGACCTGCAGGAGCACCGTCAGAAGATCCAGAACCTGGCCGACGAGACTGCTCAAAACCTGAAGAAGAATGTCTACAAGAACTACAGACAGTTCATCGAGACAGCCAAGGAGATCTCGTACCTGGAGAGCGAGATGTACCAGCTGAGTCACATCCTGACTGAGCAGAAGAGCATCATGGAGAGCATCACTCAGGCCCTCCTGTCCACAGACAAGGATGAAACCTCCAAAGAGATGCAGGCTGCCTTCCCTAAAGAGACAGAGGAGGTGAAGCAGAGGACACTCACCTCTCTGCTGGAGAAAGTGGAGGGAGGTAAAAACATCATGGACACCCCAGGGAGGCACCTGGTGTACAATGGTGACCTCGTAGAGTTTGATGTTGACAACATGTCCCAGATCCAGAAGGTGCACGCGTTCCTCATGAACGACTGCCTGTTGATCTCCACTTGGCTGCCGAACCGCAGAGGAGCTGTGAAGTATAAATACAACGCTCTGTACGACCTGGAGAGCTTCGCTGTCGTCAATGTGAAAGACAACCCTCCCATGAAGGACATGTTCAAGATCCTCATGTTCCCGGACAGCCGCATCTTCCAAGCGGAGAACAGCAAGATCAAGAAGGAGTGGCTGGAGATCCTGGATGAGACGAAGAAGAACAAAGTCTCCAAGGACAAGCACATAAAAGAGGAGGAGGTCCCGACTTCGCCTGTGAGAACCGAGGTGTCCACCAACCCTTTCGACGTGGAGGATGATGAACCGTCAGTCGTCGAGGAAAACGTGGACCTCAGCTTGGAGTGGATCCAGGAGCTCCCGGAGGATCTGGACGTCTGTATAGCTCAGAGAGACTTTGAGGGTGCTGTGGATCTCCTGGACAAGCTGAATGAGTACCTCAAAGACCAGCCGGTCACCCCGAGGGTGAAAGAGCTGAGGGGGAAGGTGGAGGAGCGTGTGAGGCAGCTGACGGAGGTGCTGGTGTTCGAGTTGTCTCCAGATCGGTCGCTTCGGGGTGGACCCAAGGCCACCAGGAGGGCCGTGTCCCAGCTGATCAGACTAGGTCTTACTTTGTTTCTACTTTCCTGTTTAAAGGGGAAAATTTCAGTTTACTCATTTAATTCCCACTACTATAATATTTAAAGGAGGGATGTCCAGATCCGTTCTGAGTTCTGTGCTGTAATGCATGCACACCAGTTTCTTGGTCTCATACAGCAGAGCTTGTAAAACAGATTATGAGTTTTTCATCAATGCTAGCTGGATTTTACTTATTTTTTAATTAAAGGCACTATGAGGAGATTTTAACCAGCTGAGAAACAGACTGAAATCAAGAAATGATGCCTCTTTATGACCTTCATAAGAAAACAAGACCATCAACAACAACACTGATACCTTCTCTCTAGTCATTTGTGTTGCCTGAAACCGCTCTGAGGGGGTCGGTGTCAGACCACATGATTGACATCTCGCTTTAAACTCAGCCTTTATCTGACTTTTTCATGAAAAATAATCCGGTTGCATGACAAATCTGACTGTTTAAAGACAACAGGATGAGGTTTTTGTCTGAAGACACTACTTTTGCATCCATCGGACAAGAAATAAGAGGGATCCCTTTGTCCACAAGGGGCGCCAAAATCGATATAAATTAAAAGTTCCTCACAGCAGCTTTAAAGAAAAAAACAACAACGTGCAGCTCAACTGTCTTATATCTTGTACAACTATTACCCAGGCAAACACAAGTATTGGATCAGGACTCGGTATTGGCAAATGTTCAATATTAAAAAGATCAAATCAGGGGCCAAAAAAGCTGCTCTGGACATCCTTAATTTGAAGTACTTTAAGAGGTTGTGGGGACATTTATTCAATCAATCAATCAGACTTTATTTGTAAAGCGCTTTTCATACAATGACATTGTAACACAAAGTGCTTTACATAAAAACAACTTCAAATAGAATAAATTAAAAAAAAGATATACTTAAAAATAAAAAGACCCCCCCCATCCTAATCCAAACCTCAGCCCAGACCCCAAAACCACCCCACAGTCCTAAGGTTTAGAACACAATTTATGCAAACAAAAACAATAACAATAAAATAAATAAAAAGTTGCTCAACAAACTATTCTTAAAATGTATGTCTCTATAAAACCTTGAACACAAAAAAGGAATTGCAATTTAATTAAAGCCAAAGAATATATCCGCAGTGGGCTTATTTCATCTGACAGACAGTCAAAAATGCAAACTTATCTATTTCATACTTCATGAGACAAACAAAAACAACACATCCTCACAGCTTAGAAGCTGAAACTGGTCAATGTTTGTCATTTTTCCTCCTAAAAATAATTAAAAATGGACTTGTCAAATATCAAAATAATTTGAGGGGTCTTAATAATACAGAATATTTTAAAAAGCACATATTTGACCTTTAATTTATACATTTAACTGCAGAGATGGATTTGGATCAATCATTTTTAATTCCCCAAAATTATGTTGTAAATTATGTTTCATAGCATTTTACACACAGCCACATATTCAGTGTATGTGGTGGAGAAAACAATTTTTTTTAACCTCATAATCAAACATTAAAATATGAATAATAATAAGTCAACACATCCAAGATTCATCATCAAACCCCTTCTTAGAATAATATGTGAAGACAGTGTCAGATTCTAGAATATAAGCCTACATTATGTGTCTATAACTAAATCTGCTCTCTCATTGGTTTATCAGTGTATCATCGGCGTGTTGGCAGATCTTTGAAATGTGTTCCTGTGTTCCTGTGTTCTAGGCCAGTCCACCAAAGCCTGCGAGCTGTTCCTCAAGAACCGAGCTGCCGCGGTCCAAACAGCCATACGTCAGCTTCGCATAGAGGGCGCCACGCTCCTCTACATCCACAAACTCTGCAACATCTTCTTCACCAGCCTGCTGGAGACCGCCAAAGAGTTCGAGATGGACTTCGCAGGGAACACAGGCTGCTACTCCGCCTTCGTGGTGTGGTCCAGGACGGCCATGAGGATGTTTGTGGACGCCTTCAGCAAACAGGTAGGTGGAGGGCGAGGCGTGAATCCAGAATGGGGAATATAGAATTCAAAACCTTCTAAAGATGAGAAGAGGATCCTAGTGAAATGATGGTTTGTTTGTTTGTTGTTAGGTCTTTGACAGTAAGGAGAGCCTGTCCACAGCAGCAGAGTGCGTCAAAGTAGCGAAGGAGCACTGTCAGCAGCTCACAGAGATCGGTCTGGACCTTACCTTCACTCTGCAGTCGCTGCTTGTCAAAGACATCAAGGCGGGTCTGCTCAGCTACAAAGACATCATCATGGAGGCCACTAAGCACCGAAACTCAGAGGAGATGTGGAGGAGGATGAACCTCATGACGCCCGAGGCTCTGGCTAAACTCAAGGTGGGTTTAAATGTTCTCTTGAGGCGTTTCAACCGGTGGACACAGGGTCTAGATTTAGTTCAGGGGTAGTTAATCTCCCCCCTAAAAAGACCCTGCTAGGGGGGTTGTACTTTTCAAATGTCCCAGGACTTTTGGGGGGCGGGGCCTGCAATGCTGAATGTGTCTGATTGGTAGATTAACCGCAGTGTTTTTATTCCACCCTCCATCCACAATAACATCACACGCATCTGTGATTCACTTGATTTCTCTTTCTTTCATTAGTTTTTATTTGTTCTATCTTTTTTGTATGTGTGTGTACTTTTCAAAAGAAGAAGCTGTGATTCTCTTGATTTAGCAGCTTGTAACAGTAGTCTTCTCTCAGCCCACCGCGAACGCGTCTCTCCTCCCGGTGTTCCGGTTTTAAAAGTGACCCTGTAAACTGGAGACCTTCAGCTGAATGTGTCAGTGTTTGTGGAGTTTACACAGCTGTTGAAACACAGAGGGAGTTCCTGGGAATGCAAACTAGTTTAGTTTTTATGAAGATTTCAAAATATCCTCATCAGATATTCAATGATCGTCTAAAGACGTTTATGAGGGATGCAGCTGGCTGAGAGTCTCCAGTTAACAGGGTTGCTGTTTAAACCAAAACACCGGCCGATCTCTGCCACGGCTTTTTGAGTTCAAAAGGATTTTAAAGCCGTGTTGAAACGTCTTTGCTACTCGCGCTTATCTCCTCTCACGTGTTGATTCAGTGAATCCATCTGTAATGAAATATAGCACCATCTAAAACAGCGCCAGCTGAGTCTCTTCATGCTAACAGGCTAACTGTTGTGTTGCTCATAATGATACCTGCCTGTCCGTCTGCTTCTATGGTGTCATCTGTGATGAATGGCATTTGTCTTTTTTTTACTGCCCTCTACTGGTCTGGTGGTGTCGTGCATTTACTTTTTTTTTCTCCATACGTCACTGGCCTGATTTACACAATCTACCCGGGACTTCAGCACAACAATGGGGGCACAGGAACCTTTTAGTTCAGGGTAAAGTAGTTCTGGGAGCTATCAGACCCTGGAACTCTTGGTCGAAATGCACCTTTGGTTTTAATGTTTTCTCTTTTCTTCTTGTGTACGTCTCTTGAGTATGTAAACATATTTGTGTGGTGTGTATTTTATTGAAGCATCACTGTGTTTGTCTTTCTCTCTGCAGGATGAAATGCGTACCTGCGGCATGGGCAGCTTCGAGCAGTACACCGGTGACGACTGCTGGGTGAACCTGAGCTACACCATCGTGGCCTTCACCAAGCAGATGATGAGCTTCCTGGAGGAGGGCCTGAAGCTCTACTTCCCCGAGCTGCACATGGTGCTCCTGGAGAGCCTGAGGGAGATCATCCTGGTGGCCGTGCAGCACGTGGACTACAGCCTGCGCTGCGAGCAGGACCCCGAGAAGAAGACCTTCATCATGCAGAACGCCAGCTTCCTTCACGACACCGTGCTGCTGGTGGTGGAGCGGAGGTTCGAGGAGGGAGTGGGGAAGCCCGCCAAGCAGCTGCAGGACCTGAGGAAGAGCACCAAGCCCATGAGGATCAACGTGGACAGCACCACGTCTCTGGTCTGAGAGGGGACAAAGACTGCTTTACAGGATGGTGGACAATAACAACATCGAATCGTGATTTAAAAGGCTGTTCTGGAAATTTCAACACAATGGAATAAATAATTGCTAGATATTTGCTTTAAGATTGCAGGACAAGAAATGAAAGTACTAACCAACACAAAAACCCTCACTTCTACAGGCTAATAATGATTTAAAAAAATCAACTAATATTGGTTTTATTTTCAAATATCCTCATTGCTGTATCTTCTATTTGCTCTTGAGCCATGACCATGCTCTTGTTTAATGTCATGATGTTATAATGAGCAACAATTTACCCTTAAATTTGTGTTATGGTGCAATTAATAACTGATTCTAAGAACACATTTCAGACACAGATCATTTCTGATCAGACAGGAAAAGTGTAATCCAGTTTTTTGCACGTGTGACCCTTTTCTTTTTGAGATTTATGTCAAAACTGCAAATGAGACAAGATGAAATCGTGTTAAAATGAAACCATCAAAAATGAATTATTATGCCGCCAGTAAGTTCGGAAAAACTGCAAGAGACTCAAATCTTACCAAGTGTTTTGTTGAATTTCTTGTCCAGATATCACATTACACTAAATTTAAGCCATGATGACATGACAAGTCCAGATGTGAATCTTACTTCAAGAATTTAAGAGCCAAAATGAAGTTAAATCCTTAGATAGATGTCGTAAGGTTAAATTGTTGCTAACGCAGAAAGCTAACATTTACAGATATGTTTCTTTAAAGCCCCGGTGAGGTTTCAGCTGGTTATAAAACAGAGTGATTTAAACAGAGATGCCTCTTTATGATCTACAAAAACAGCAGGCTGAGATTTTCTTTATTTAGAGAACAGAATCAGCAAAGAGATATGAGATATAACTTTGTCCACAGGGGGCGCCAAAATCATCAAAAACGGCTACTTCCTCTAAAGAGCTTTAAGGAAGTGTTTCTTGTTTTTGTAATATCTTTAAAGAAGATTTCAGTCTGGACTTGTCTGCTCAATAAGATATTTTGACACTTGTTAATATTTGAGTTATTGCAGTTTACTGTAACATGATGTTTAATTCAAACTCACACAGCTTTGATTCTGAAGCCACAGCTCAGTTATTGACACTAAACTCTTAGCGAGTACAAGAGGACTGATTAAAAGGGACGACTGAGAAGCTGATATGCACTTGTTGATGTTCACTGTTGTTATAGTTAAGGGTTGTGTTTTAGAAAGACGCTTTAACTTGAATAAAGATCATTATGTCAAAGAGAAATTGTGGATGTTTGGATTTTCTTCAGTGATTATAAGATGAGCTGAACTCTACAGCTGCTGATTTTTACAGAGTTTTGAAACTTTCTCAGGTTCTAAAATCTTCTAAACCTTGTAGTCAGTATTTTTTGTGGAAGCTGAAAAAGTTTTTGCTACTTTTTATGCACTAAATTTTGCATTTATATATTCCTCAGAACAACTCAGAAGACATGTTTTGTTAGAATAACATTGTAAGGCTGCAGATTTGCCTGATGGTTAAGTTATGCACCCATATAGTGGGCAGCCAGGTTTCGATACCTCCCTGTGGCCTCTTTCCAGCATGTTATTCCCTCACTCTCTCTCCTGGTATCCTGCTCCATCTACTGTCTTCACCTCTCTCAATAAAGGTGTAAAAGTAAAAATAATAACAATACAATATAATTAAAATGAATAAATAAATAAAATAAAATAAAGCAAAATAATAAATAAAACAAAACAAAATGAATAAATAAATAAAATAAAGCAAAATAATAAATAAAACAAAACAAAATGAATAAATAAATAAAATAATAAAAATAATAAATATAATAGACAAAATGAATAAATAACAAAATAAAACAAAGTAAAAAATGAATCAAACAAAATAATAATAATAATGATAATAATACAAATAGTAATCATAATAATGATTAATAATAATTTTAATAATAATAACAAGTTAAATTAAATAGTTTTCATTATTTCTTGTTTCTAAAAAAATACTGCATAAATTGTGCCTAAACTCAAACATCATACTACACTTTGACAGCGAACTCAAAATATTAAACAGTCTCCCCTGCAGATCAGTCCTTACCTTTAACTTGTTTCCAAATCTCTTAAAGGCACAGCCATTAAATACATTTTTAAATGCCTGTATCTTCACATCAGAAATAATGGATGGCAAAAGAGAAAGAGACATTTCCCTGGAGCAGCACAAAATTAAAAAAGCAGCAACTCTGGCCAAACAAGTCATTTAATTATCTTGTTTTGGTGAGAATGTCGCCCTCTTGTGGACACTTAAGTAAATGATTACACTTAGTAATCATTATAAAATAAGCTTACTGGTTCATGAGCACTATGTTTATTTTGATAGCTGTTTTTAAAATAGTGTGTTGAAACAGAAATGCATAGGCCTAGTTATGTTTGTTTAAAGAATGCACAGAGGAGAAAATAACAGCCTCTACATTATTTGGTTCAAAACAACAACATGATTTCAGATTCAGTCCTTGTTTTGCAGTCGTTCCTGCTGCAGTGAGACCGATGTGCTGCATGAAAACACTTGCTCATCCCTCTGTCTCAAACATTCTCCAGCAGCTGAAAAAAAAAAAAGCCTAACGTGCAGCGATGGCAGATTTAGATATTTTTAGAGCCCCGCTCACGATTCCACACACGATTGTTCTCTCTGCTCCACAGCTCATCTCATTATAAGTGCTGATGTGATCCCGGGCTCGAGGAAAGCCTCGGGAGAAGTTATCAGCTTATCCTCAGAGAAGAAGCATCAGGCTGGTGGGATTATTCCAGAAGAATTCATTCAGGCAAAAACTCCCAGAGGAGAGCACAGTAAATACCTCGCGTGATGAAGAGATGGTCGTTTTGGACTCTTCATCAGCAGAGGATAAGAGCACAGGGAACATGTTTTTGGGGTATTTTGTCATCTGTGGGAGGGATTGGAAAGATTTCATTTCAACAACAGAATAAAAACATGTGTGTGTTTTTCCAGATAAATGTTTCTACAAGTTCACAGCAAACACAACACGCCAGGAGTGAATAATACTTGTAGATGAAACTGTTCCACTGAACACTGTTTAAATTCTGACCTGTAGAAAACACCTCCCTGCATTCATGTGGTGTTAATAATTGGAAAAAGCTACCACAGCTTGGAGGAGTTCAAGTGACCACACATCAAGTCAGAATAAAAAACATTGGAGTTGGACAGAAGAGATGCAGTGGTGGTTCTGGGGAGGGGCCAACATGGGCCAGTGCCCCTGTAAAACTGAACCTGGACCCCCCTGTGGCCCCCCCTCCACACCAAACAAATATTATACAATAAAAGAAGCTTCAGTATCGTGCCGATGTTACAGGCGGAACACATGAGTGTGGCACTTGGTTCCAGTCCCTTAGAGCGCTAAGGGACTCATGTTGAGTGTAAACAGCCAAACAGCTGCTGTCAGTCTGCATTTTCATATAGTACACAGTAGTATATATGTCTAGTATATAGGGATGCAGTGATGTTTTGCCAGTTTGTTCTCAGCCGGTCCTCGCCCTTCTCAGTCTCTTTTGTCAGGGTTGAATGTGTCCCTCTGACAACACCCTTGGCCCCAGCCTGCCCCCCCAGTAAAATTGGTCTAGAACCGCCACTGAAGAGGTGACGATAAACCCTTATGTATAGTGTATCAGTTTTTGATACATGTCCAATATACATAGACTGTATCATAAATGGACGTAGTATCCGTGACGTCACACATCTGTTCCTGGATGCTGTTTTGAAGCCAATCGGCGGCAGCCATATTGGAAATGTGGAACTCAACCATGCATAGTGTGAGGTAAAGGGGCGGAGTTTGAGCCTCCTAGCCAACAGCTACGTGTTCCTGCCTGTCAGTTAAGTCAGTCATCTCCTTATTTGGGCAAAACTTGTAATCTTAATATCTCCTGTTAGAAAGAAATTCTATATATTGGACATGTACAGTTCTATATATTGGACATGTACAGTGTGTGCCGATAGAGAAATCAGCTACGTAGACCCAAACTGTGTTTTGAACCAGGCTGTAAACATGTTTATTTCTGCTGTAAAGATCGTCTTCTTTGAATGGGTGTGTATGTGGTTTCCTGTGTTTCTGCAGCCAGCCTCAAGTGGATGCTGGATGAACTGCAGTTTATAACACTTATGGGCTTCATATTTTGAGAGACAACAGCTGTATACTTGCAAATATTAGCATAGAGTGACCGACTAGTTCCCACACACAACAAGTTATCTTTGTTTGTAGCAGTCAGTAAAAAAAGAGCAGACTGCTCCTTTACTTCACAGCAGAGGAGGGGCTAGTGTTTGTAAGGAAGTGGGTGTGGCCAGCAGAGGAGAGGTGATTAGTGACCACCTGTGACCACCTGTGACCACCTGTGACCACCTGTGACCACCTGTGACCACCTGTGACCACCTGTGACCACCTGTGACCACCTGTGATGGCATGTGTAAGATGAGCAATGGAGGGCAGCATGACAGAAGGATTGGGAAGTAGCAGCTACCAGGAGGAGTGTTGGTCTCTAAATCCTGCAGAAAATGAGTGAGTTCTGACAAAGAGAGAAACTGCTTGTGTGGTAAACTCTAAGTTGTTAAGTCCTAAGAAGCTGCTGAAGTGAAATACGTGCAGTTGTTAGACTTTGGGACTTCTAAGGTGCTAACTTTCACTTCATCTTTCTGGCTGTATAACCCAACTTTTTAAATCCATGAAACCAGGAAAAACTCTGTCCTCAAATACTGGCCTGTGGTTCCCCTGCTGGCTCTCTTAAACAGCAAGTAACACACACATGCACAACCCTACAGCCTTTATATCACAGGTTTTTATTTGATAACTTGGCTTTATTATTTTGTTTTGAGGACTGTGTTTGATTTTGGAGCATTTCCTTAATCTTCACTTTATGCTTTATTATACGTCTTTTACCCGGAGACTTCAAACCACAGACTTGGCTGTCTGTTTGGCTCAAGACTTAACCAACATCATGCATTATACTGGTCTAAAGTGGTGCTACAGGATGTCAATGGCTGTCTCCACCTTTCCAGTTAAAACAGATGAACACAGAAGTCAGGATCCGTCTCTGTCTAATCTGTATTGGTAATCTTTTGGTTCACCTTTAATTAGCCGCCAGATTTCAGCCTTACCATGCTTTCTGGTTCCTTCACTTGCCTGCATTACCATATACAGTAACCAATGGACCTCCATGTCATGTGACCAGATCAATGAAGCTCTGTGTCAGTCGTCTGTATTTGGGTCCTTCCCTGTAGTCCCTATACATAGACACCACAGAACAGTTAAGGTACACTAAGACTAGGAAACTAAAACATCAACATTCAAACAAACAAAGTCAGCACTCTGGCCTGTTCAATGAGGCCTTTAGTTCAGGGCTGCTAGGCGTGCCCTTCTACACCTCGGTGCCCTGTATCTGCGTCCTGAGGGGAGTGGGATGAGGTTGGTGTTCAGTGGATGTGTAGTGTCCTGTTCTATTAAGGTTGCAATGCGTGTAATGGCCCTGTTTTTTAAATCTGTGAGGTTTGGTGTGGGGAGACTGATTATTTTACAAGCTGTGCTGGTTATGCGTGTGAGTTTGGCCTTGTTCTCAACAGATAACATGTTGTAGAAGCAGGTGGAACAGTATAGGAGGATGGATTGGATCATGCTTTGATACAGCAGCAGGAGGAGATGAGGGGCAACATAGAGTTTCACACTGCTTTTCATTTTCATTTTGCGAACGTCTTTGATGGCTCCTTTTCTGAATGTCACTGGTGTGCTGGTCGAAAGTGAGTTGATTGTCTAATGATACCCCAAGGATAATTTTATTTACTATAAAACATTTAAAAACTGCTAGAAAGTGACTTTGCCATGAAGATTTTTACTGCTTATATTTTACCTCTTTAGAATATCCCGGCTACTTAAAAGTGTCTCAAACTATAAGCCTCAAACTCTCACTTCCTCACCTATAGCACAGCCTTGGGGAGCACTTTGAGGTTCAGTATCTCACTCAAGAAGACTTTGATGTGTGGAGCAGTGGAGCCAAGGATCAAAGCCCTCAATTATGATCAATGATAGACAACCTGCTCTGTCTTTAAAGCCTGAGCAGCAGAAAACGTTCTTTTATAGGGATGCAGCGGTCATGAGAAATATACTGATAAAGCTTATAGTTAGGGCTGGCTCAGGTTTGGACCAGATAGGAATCTTTCCCCCCTCTTCTCTTTCTCCCTATCACTTACTTTAACTCTCCCTGTAGCATTAAAGTTACTAACCATAGACCTTTCTGGAGTCCCTGAGCTCCCTTGTCTTGTAGGTTCCTCTTGATCACTGCTGCACACATGCCAGACTCCAGATCTGTCTCACCACTATCATATCTCTCTCTCTTCATCTCCCTCTATCCCTCTCTCCAACACGATCTCAGCAGATGTGTGTCTAACATGAGTCTGGTCCTGCTGGAGGTTTCTGCCTGTTAAAGGAAGTTTGTCCTTGCCGCTGTAACTTGCTAAATGCTGCAAAGTGCTCTGCTCATGGTGGATTAGGATGAGATCAGACTGAGTCCTGTCTGTAAAATGGGACTGGATCTTATCCTGTCTTGATGTTGGGTCTTTGTTATTAATATATCTATCACTCCTCTCTCTGCCTCTCACTTACTTTAACTCTCCCTGCCCCACTAAAGTTACTAACCATAGACCTTTCTGGAGTCCCTGAGCTCCCTTGTCTCGTAGGTTCCTCTTGATCACTGCTGCAAACATGCCAGACTCCAGATCTGTTTCACCACTATCATCTCTCTCTCTCTTCATCTCCTCTATCCCTCTCTCCAACCCTAACTTGGTCTCAGCAGATGTGTGTCTAACATGAGTCTGGTCCTGCTGGAGGTTTCTGCCTGTTAAAGAAAGTTTGTCCTTGCCGCTGTAACTTGCTAAATGCTGCAAAGTGCTCTGCTCATGGTGGATTAAGATGAGATCAGACTGAGTCCTGTCTGTAAAATGGGACTGGATCTTATCCTGTCGTGATGTTGGGTCTTTGTTATTAATATATCTATCACTCCTCTCTCTGCCTCTCACTTACTTTAACTCTCCCTGCCCCACTAAAGTTACTAACCATAGACCTTTCTGGAGTCCCTGAGCTCCATTGTCTCGTAGGTTCCTCTTGATCACTGCTGCACACATGCCAGACTCCAGATCTGTCTCACCACTATCATCTCCCTCTATCCCTCTCTCCAACTCGGTCTCAGCAGATGTGTGTCTAACATGATTCTGGTCCTGCTGGAGGTTTTTGCCTATTAAAGGAAGTTTGTCCTTGCCACTGTAACTTGCTAAATGCTGCAAAGTGCTCTGCTCATGGTGGATTAAGATGAGATCAGACTGAGTCCTGTCTGTAAGATGGGACTGGATCTTACCCTGTCTTGATGTTGGGTCTTTGTTAATAATAGAACATAGAGCACAGTCTAGACTTGCTAGCGTTTTGAGATAACATTTGTGAGATTGATTGATTGATATGAATGTTTAAAATATCAGATGACATGTTTCTTGCATTTATTCTTTGTAATCCCTCTTGTCTTTTTTGACATGCTTTGACATTTGATGTATAATCCCACACTGCTGACATTTTCTGTCACGTCTGACTGTGATAACAAATCAGAGTTTGTCCAACAAGTGACTTTTTCTGTATTTAGATACCAGCTTGTTTGCATTAAATTGCTGAGACACATTCATAATAATAACTTTATTTATATAACACCTTTAAAAACAAATGTTTACAAAGTGCTTTGACAAACAAAGTGTAGCTCAAATATCAGAGTAAACAATTTGACAGACAGGGAGGAGAAAATTTTAACAATGCAAAACAAAACGCAAAGCAAGAGGTTAAAAGGAATATACGTCAATTAAATAGTATGGAGTGGTGTGACAATAGACCAGTAAATCATTGTTGAGAGGTTTTTCAGGGTGAATAGATAAAAATAATTAAATAAATACAAATAAATAAAAAATGGAGAAGTAAATAAAAGCATTAAAAGGACAATAAAAGAGGTTTTCAGAGTAAAAGGACGACATCACCCTGGGAAAATTAGAAAAGGTGCAAAGGATGAATTAGGAACATTAAAATAATAAAAGAAAAATAATAATAATAAATTAAAGCAATAAATATTGTTTGTTGATGTCTAACAGAGTAGATATCGAGTGATGCTGAGGTTCAGTGTGTTTAATAAAACAAACATCCTCCAGCTCTGTTTCCACCAAGATTTTCCTCTTGATAATCTTAAAGCTCCTGTGAGGAACTTTCTGTTTGTCTTGGCTTTGGCGCCCCCCTGTGGACAAAGTGATACCTCTATCGTTGCTGAATTAATTATGTTTCTGACACGAAATCTCCTCCTGCTTTTAATTAACAGTCAAATATTTCACTCATTAAGATCATTTGCAGCAGAAAAAGTACGAAAAGGGGTTTTCTTTTATGTGCTGTTGAATACCTTGTATGGCACCTACCCCCCCACAGCTGTTTCAGGCTTTAAAATTATAAAACAGAAACTGTTTAAAATATGTTGTAATGGTTTTGTTTGATTTTAAGGGTCATGAAGAGGCATGGTTGTTGATTTCAGCCTGTTTCATAACCACTCAAAAACTCCTCACAGGAGCTTTAAAGAAACCTCTTAAACATCAGCAGCCAACTTCAATCCAGTATTTTAACCTTCTCCTGACATCGAGCATGTCCAATCTCCTTCCTCTCTCTCTAATTAGACTACAGACTTCACCGTATTGACATGAAACAGACAATTCTTCCATTTTCATTGGGAAGCCGTCCTAAAATAACCCACAACAACTCTTCCATGACTGAATTTTTAAGGGGATGGCACTGTTGGGCATTTGGATTCTCTTCAGGAGCATCTTCAAAGATTGCCACACTTTGAGAAAGCATTAAGACACCTCCTCTACTGTCAAAGTGGTAATTCAAGTGGAGCGTTCATCTCCAGCTATCGCACTGAGCTGTCTTTTACACTGATGCCTTGAAATTTTCATGTGTGCATACCCTCAAATGACTGAAACAAGAGGAAAGTCGGTCTTTGTCAGGGAACTTTAGATTCTCTTTAAGGTCGAGTTAGGTGATGAAGGAAAGAGGAGTGTGAAAGTTTTCGTTGTTTCTGACATTCGTGCTCATTTCACCACTGGACTGATGTGTAGCTCTATAATGGGATGCTAACAGGACTAATAAATGGTAAGCTGTCCCAGTGGGTGGGATTAATGCGGCGCCCTGAGGGGCCTCAGTCACGGCTGCTGTCTGGTCAATTAAACGTTAAGCTAACACTGAGGAATAATGTCACACCACATAAAGGTAGCAGGATCAAACAGATGCTTGTGGATTTTTTCCACTCTAGGATGATGTGTGATATGGAAATCTGGTGCCGTATTTACTTCACACTCGTAGAGTTTCATCTTTGATTGAACATTTTTAAATGTGCTAGTTTTGCCTCCACAATCATCCGTCTCTGACTGACAGGCAGAACAAACGCAGAGCATCAGGCAGTCAGAATAAATGATCGTCATTATCACCACCATTACTGTTGACATGATGATCGACAATCGTGGCCTCTCTGTTCCCGGAGTAAAAAGAGAAGGCGATGATTGAAAGGCTTAGGGTTGATGGACGTGTAGTAGACCTGCACCGATGGAGAAGTATGTTCAGTTGAGGAAAGCACAAAGGGGCAAATGTCACATCACTGCCCTTGATACGCAATTTCAGCCTTATACCTAATTCAAAGCATGGAGTCCATTCATAAAAAAAAAAGTAGTTCCATAAAGTAGTTCAAATGATCCCATTTGGACCAGTCTGACTTATTAAGGTCCTCGATCAGCAGTTATTCCACTATTATATGTATGAAAGGAGGTTGGGGGCTAGCAGGTCTTACTTGTATGATCTATAAGATGTGTACATAATCTCAAAGTGTCACCCATTGGGATTGGGTTCGCCATTAAGGAATCACTGGCTACAAACTAACTTCTGCCTCATCTAGAAACTGACTTGTTATGAATAAAGAAATGAGCCATGAGACCCTTTTTTTCAATACCCAGCTGTAAACATGTTTAACTCATAGACTGTATAATAAATAAAGGTAGTATCCGTGACGTCAACCATCTGTTCCTGACGCTCTGTTTTGAAGCCAATCATCAGCGGGTGCCATAGTGGAAATGCTGAACTCAACCTAACTTCGTCTGAGCTAGTGTGAGGTAAAGAAGAGGGCCTTTAGCCTTTCCGCTAAGAGTTTAATATCTAAAAACATATCAAGTTATAAAAAAATTCACCCCCTTACAGTGTGTGCCGATAGAGAAATGAGCTATTCAGACCTAAACCATTTTTTGAACCAGGCTGTAAACATGTTTATTTCTGCTGTAAAGATCGTCTTCTTTGAATGGGTGGGTATGTGGTTTCCGGTGTTTCTGCAGCCAGCCTCTAGTGGACACTCAATGAACTGCAGTTTTAGCACTTCCACATGGGCTTCATATTTTAAGACCCCGGGATGCAGCTTGGTTTAACTCTACAGTTATAATTGGGCAGTAGAATATTGGCTCTAGTGGGGATTACTTGGATTCTGGAGCCTGCCTCAAGTGGACACTTGAGGAACTGCAGTTTTCTGCATCTGCTTCATGTTATAACACTGGAGGTTGCCATCTGGCCTTATTTAGATAAAG
Source organism: Notolabrus celidotus (assembly GCF_009762535.1). NCBI lineage: Eukaryota > Metazoa > Chordata > Actinopteri > Labriformes > Labridae > Notolabrus > Notolabrus celidotus. The sequence continues at coordinate 5,146,207 of NC_048284.1, forward strand.
TGGATGATGGAAATAGAGGAGTTCCAATGATGTTGTGATGCTAATAATGGAGGATGAAGAAGAAGTCATCAAGATATTCTCACATCCTTTATAATACTAATGTGGCTACAGCTATCAGCTATCAGGGTTTGTGTGTGGCTGCAAGACACATCTCCTAAGTTACAACATATGTTTTGCTAATATCTATAGTAATCAGTAAGTGCACAGTTCCTTTTGGAATGTATTAATCATGCTTGTGTTGTACAGTTATTGGCCTAATATCCAAATTAGTCTATTTCATTTTTCATTTTCTTTGTTATTTGTCATTATGTGAAAAAAAAATCATCAGCCCCTGCTGTAAACAAACCTGCAAACAGAGTTCTGACCTCATGCAGTGTTTCTTTATTTGATTTATCTCTTTTGATTGGAGCTTTGCAACACCAGGAACTGTGAAAAATTGTCATATAATGTGCAATATCTTAAACCCAAATACCTCTTCTCCTGACCTGACTGTATTTACATTTGTTTTATATTATTTGATATTTATATTGTCTTTTATACATATTTTCTACCTGTTTTTATTTTATTTGTATTTATAACATGCACCTTCAGGAGCAGCACTTCTAATTTCATTGTACACCTGACAAAGACAAATAAAGGCTATTCTATTCTATTCAATGGGAGTGTATAGAAAATGTTAGACACAGAATCTTACTTTTAGACCTTGATGGTGTACATATGAACATCTGAGTACTTTCAAGCCAACAAAATGCTGTTAAAAGAACTGCTTCAGTAGTTTATCCATTGAATTTCATGATTTTGAAGATGGCACAGACCCACTTGTTTTATGAAAACAACCTCCAGGCCAAATAATCCAGCAATTAATGTAATTACTTAAACACATAAACATGCAACTATTAAAAATCCGAGATTAAATTTTGGTGTCTGCTCAAAACAGCTGCTTTTTCAGAGCCTTTTAAATTAACCCATCAATCAATCTCCACAATCCCCGCCCCTCTCCGCGCCTGCGCAGAGCCTCTCTCAGGGAGCTGTCCCTGCCAGTCGGTGCTGGACTGTTTTCAGAGACGCGTCTCCTGCTCCTCTCCTGGTTCTCTCCTGGTCCTCACACACAGACCGCAGTGATGGAGGAAGAGTTAAAATGCCCAGTCTGCGGGTCCCTCTTTAAGGAGCCGATCCTGCTGCCCTGCTCACATAATGTCTGCCTGGCCTGCGCCCGGAACATCACCGTCCAGACCCCGGAGGGAGAGACCCCGGTGCAGAGCCGAGCCTCGGGGAGCTCCGACTATGACTACCTGGACATGGACAAGATGAGTCTGTACAGCGAGACGGACAGCGGGTACGGATCCTACACCCCGTGCCAGATCAAGTCCCCAAACGGGGTGCGAGTGTTTCCCCCGTCCCTCGCGCACCGACACTGCTCCCTCACCTGCCCGCTGTGCCACCGGAGCGTCTCCCTGGATGAACGGGGGCTCCGGGGTTTCCCTCGGAACCGGCTTCTAGAAGCCATAGTGGCGCGGTACCAGCAGAACCGTGCTGCTGCCGCTGCCGCTTCCGCTGCCGCCTCCGCAGCTGTGAAGTGTCAGCTGTGCGACCGCAACCCGGTGGACGCGACGGTGATGTGCGAGCAGTGCGACGTGAACTACTGCAGCGCGTGTCAGCAGCGGTGCCACCCGGCCCGAGGTCCGCTCGCCAAGCACCGCCTGGTTCCACCGAGGAAGCAAGCGGCAGCAGGAGCGGCAGCCAGCGGCGGAGGGAGCGGTGGAGGCGGCGGTGGAGGCAGCGGCAGCGACGCACAGATGCCGCCTGCTACCGCGCGGAAACCTGCGACCTGCGTGGATCATGAAGCGGAAAACTTCAGCATGTACTGCTACAGCTGCAAGCTGCCCGTGTGTATGAAGTGTCTACAGGAGGGGAAACACGCCAAACACGACGTGAGGACACTGGCCATGATGTGGAAACAACACAAGGTGGGGGAACTAACACACACCTACACACACCTACACACACTCACTGAGCCTAAAGGGCAGAAACACTACACAACCTTCCTCTTTAAAGTCCTACCTGTGCTGATAATGAACTGATATCATCACTGAGCAGTGAATCCAAGAAAACAGCCTACATCTTCTTCCTCTCTGTCTCCCACTCACACCCACACACAATTTCTTGACACAAAGTTTAACCCTCACATTTACTAACATCTTTCAGCCTGGGTGAAATTGACCCCAAGGAACACCAATGTAAAAACATTTTGAGGAAGTTGGAACATACATTTAAATCTCTCATTTGTCCCCATTAAATTAGGAAAAGTCACGAAATATGAAGCCAAAAAAAATGATGTTAATCATTAATTTAGAGATGTAAAACATTGAATGGGGTCCAATTGACCCTAAGGATGATAGGAGGGTTACTTGCATTGATAATGAACTGATGATACCACCAGTAAGCAGTGAGTCCAAGAAAACAGCCTACATCTTCTTCCTCTCTGTCTCTCCCACTCACACCCACACACAATTTCTTGACACAAAGTTTAACCCTTAAATTTACTAACATCTTTTATCAATGGGGTCAATTTGACCCCAGCAATTTAAACCTCCAGAAACTGATTGTTACCCAGGTTTATGTGTCAGGTATTTTTCTTTGTTGACTATCTAAATAGCCCTTTAAATAAAATATATGCCAAGCATAAACACAATTTAAAGCATTCAGAAGGACAAACATCAAACTGCTGCAAGTCTGTAATGCTCTCGTATCCTCTGCCTTGTTTCTATGTTATCAAAATGTATGACACAGGACTCATCATTGAATGTCTTTAGAGACATGGTGGCTGGAAATATTATATCTCAATCTGAAGGTTGGCGGTTCGATCCCAGCTCCTGCAGTCACATGTGGAAGTGTCCTTGGTTATAGTGACCTCAATATCATTGAAAACAACCAAAACAAATGTAAAATGTTGATATTTCTTATGTTATATACAGCTAAAACAGCCTGGGGTCAAATTGACCCCAAGGAACACAAACGTTAAAAAAAATTCAGGAAGTTGGAACATATCAACATTTTAATTTAACATTTTCCCAGTTGTCCCCATTAAATTAGGAAAAGTCATGAAATATGAAGCAAAAAAATTATGTTAGTCATTCATTTAGAGACGTTAAGCATTGAATGGGGTCCAATTGACCCCAAGGATAGTAGGAGGGTTACTTGCATTGATAATGAACTGATGATACCATCAGTAAGCAGTGAATCCAAGAAAACAGCCTACATCTTCTTCCTCTCTGTCTCTCCCACTCACACCCACACACAATTTCTTGACACAAAGTTTAATAAAACACATTTTTTTTCCCACAGAATCTCATCTCAATTTCATCAAACAACCTGCAGATTCATTGAAAACAACAAGATTGAGAGAATACACCACATTAAAATACAAAGTGTTCATTTTTTTTGGCACTAATCTAGACTACATCATCCCTGCTTGTTCACTTGCACTTAATAACACTCATACTTGAACACAATCAGACACTTCAGGGACACATAACTCCCCCTCCCCTCTTCCCTCGCCCCCAAAAGGCCTTAAGCCCTTTAGTTACCTGTGATTTTTTAAAAGCAGAAAAACACACCCACACACAAACACTTGTTATTGCCTGATGTGCCCTCCCTGGCTCTCTCTCTCTAGCATCCATCTTTATTTTAAACCTTTATGTTTGAATGTATTTATCACGCTGCATTTAAAAAAAAAACCCTTCCTCATCTCTGATATAAATCCAGTTGTAACATGATTGTTGGTTACTTCAGATAACAGGGAGTGCAGGGGAGAGGAGGCTACAGTGTGTTAGTCATAGAAAATGGAGAAACCATTTATCCCTGAGTGTTGCGTTTACTGTATGTGGGGCAAATGGTACATTAGAGAAGCCTGACTGATTCATCAGGATTGGCACATAATGAAATAATTACTGTAGGCGTGAAACATTGGTGTGTGTGTGTAGCTGTTTGTGTGTAGCATGAGTCATCTCTTATAGGTCACACTGCTTTGTGCTGATATTTTGTGTATTTCCGGCCCGTGTTTGTATGATTGGTAATTGATTCTTTTATTTTCGTGTCATGCACAGGAAATGCTAAACCCTGATGGATGTGTGTGTAGTGACTGTATTGTAGGAAAGAGAGTGTTTACTGCTTCTCAGGCAGGATTAAGATTTCATAAATACTAGAAGCGTTTATTAAAATGTGCAGAAATGTCTGTTTATGCTTTTTTTGGGTTACTGTAAGCTTCTACGTCACGTTACGCCAGAGGGAAAGATCCTACATGTTGTCATGTTCTGATTTTAGGATGACTTTGAAACATCTGTCAAGGGATAAATTAGCCTCCAGGCTGTTTAACCCAAACGCATTTATGTTTATTAATTCATGGTGAAAAATAAGTGGTGTAAAAAACAACAACTCGTGCTTTTATTTTGTTAAGCTTATGATGTCCTATTTGTTTCCAGCAATGCAACAAAACAGAGAAATCTCTTATTTATTTAGGGTAATGGCGTGTTGCATTTGATCCCCTGTTTTTCTGGGAATCACCAGACGATGCAGCAGAGACTGTGAGCAGGAAACTGCAAAACTGTCCACGCTAGCTTAAATAGCTCGTAGCTTTTACAGAAGATGAGGAAGACAATTTGACTACGCTTCATTTTAAGAGAAATTTCTCCCACAATCCCAAACGTTACTGACAAAGTTCACCCTAAAAGGAAACATTGCATTCATTCAGGGTAATGGCATGTTGCATTTGATCCCCTGTTTTTCTTGGAAGCATCAGATGATGCATCAGGAAACTGCAAACTGTTCACGTTAGCTTAAGTAGCTTTATTTTAAGAGTTTCTTCCCCAAACATAACATTTTCTGACACTGTTCAATGTAAAAGAATACAGTGATGTTATTCATGGTAATGGTGTGTTTCATTTGATTGCTTGTTTTTCTGGGAAGCACCAGAGTGAGAGAGGGAATCTTCAGATATGTTCACGCTAGCTTAAATAGCTCGTAGCTGTTATAGAAGATGAGGAAGACAATTTGACTACGCTTCATTTTAAGAGAATTTTGTCCCACAATCCCACAAGTTTCTGACAAAGTTCAACCTAAAAGAAAACAGTGGTGTTATTTATGGTTTTTGTGTGTTTCATTTGGTTGCTTGTTTTTCTGGGAAGCACCAGATGATGCATCAGGAAACTGCAAAACTGTTCATGTTAGCTTAAGTAGCTCATAGCTTTTACTGAAGATGAGAAAGACAATTTGACTACGCTTCATTTTAAGATAATTTCTTCTACAATCCCAACACTTTCTGACAATGTTCAACTTAAAAGGAAACAGTGGTGTTCTTCTGGGTTATTGTGTGTTTTATTTGATTGCTTGTTTTTCTGGGAAGCACCAGAGTGAGGGAAGGAATCTTCAGATCTGTTCATGCTAGCTTAAATAGCTTGTAGCTTTTACAGAAGATGAGGAAGACAATTTGAATACGCTTCATTTTAAGAGAATTTTCTCCCACAATCCCAAATGTTTCTGACAAAGCTCAACCTAAAAGGAAACATTGCATTCATTCAGGGTAAAGGCATGTTGCATTTGATCCCCTGTTTTTCTTGGAAGCACCAGATGATGCACCAGATGATGCATCAGGAGACTGCAAAACTGTTCACGTTAGCTTAAGAAGAGTTTCTTCCCCAAACCCAACATTTTCTGACAATGTTCAAAGTAAAAGAAAACAGTTGTTATTTATGGTAATGGTGTGTTTCATTTGGTGGCTTGTTTTTCTGGGAAGCACCAGAGTGAGGGAGGGAATCTGTAGATCTGTTCACGTTAGCTTAAATAGCGTGTAGCTTTTACAGGAGAAAGCATTGAAATGAGGGAAGGAAGACAATTTGACTACGCTTCTATGAATAGAATTTCTTCCCCAGTCCCAAAAGTTTCTGTCAAAGTTCAACATACAAGAAAACATTGAATTTATTCACAGGGTCATTTGGTTGCTTGTTTTTCTGGAAAGCACCAGAGTGAGGGAGTGAATCTGTAGATCTGTTCACGTTAGCTTAAATGACCTGCAGCTATTCCAAAAGAATACAATGACAGAATGTAGACATGTTGATTTACTTCATTTTCCCTCCTGAGTCCTCCAACAAATGTCCTCCCCAGAGAAATCTGCAGTTAAAGCGATTTGTGTTTCATGTTGTTGTGGTTTGTGGTCGCTTTCTGTCTGTTTTCTTCAATTCGATCGTTGTGTCTTTCCCTCAGCTCCTCGTGTGTTTTAACATCCCTCATTAGTTTCTGTACAGAGTTGGAATGGGACATGATTTTCAAATATTTGTTCACTTAGTAAAAATTGAATTGTTAATGCGAATATTTTCTCATTTTAAAAGTACAATTTTTCATTGTTTTCACCGGTGCCTGGTTGTAATACTGTATTCCCACCAGATGGTGGCTACAGAGCGTCTTAAAGCTGTTGGCTAACCGCATGAAATGACAGAAGAAGAAGACTGCTAACTGCATTAAATTTAAAAAGAAGAAGAAAACATTAGCGACAGTCCAATGATTTTCTCTGTTTCTGAATCTCACACCACTACACACATATTTTCAGAGACTAAGCATGGCTGTATAGTGTAAACACACACGCCATGTTAACGGGACAGGTGTCTGTTTGTGTGTGTGTGTGTGTGTGTGTGTGTGTGTGTGTGTGTGTGTGTGTGTGTGTGTGTGTGTGTGTGTGTGTGTGTGTGTGTGTGTGTGTGTGTGTGTGTGTGTGTGTGTGTGTGTGTGAGATAATTCTAATAATTGCTGAATAGATGCCAATGATTATCAGATAGTATTTTTACTTGAAATGCCCATCACTAGTATGGAGTTCCTCCTCTTGTCTTCTCTCTGCTGGTGAAATAAATTCAGTTTTAAAGATATCCTCAATGTTGTCTACTGATGCTAGCGTAAACAAACGTTTTGCCACAGTGTCAACAGGATGAGGTGAACTCATAAACTTTATGAATGAGCTGGACTCCTGTCTATGGATTGATCTGACATGACTTGTGGGACTCTGGTGTTGCTCTTTCTATTCAGAATTGGTAACCAATGTCAAGGGGTTTTGACCAATCAGAACAAAGCATTAACAAAGCATGAGTGTTAGTGATTAGAACAATTGAATGTGGACATTCTTCACGATGAGTGTTTTTACTGAAATCTTCGTTTTCTGCACAGACTTCTGTTCTTCCACTTAACTGAATCCGAGCGCTGAGCATTAATCATGATGAGACAGTATGTTCTAAATCTTTCTTACATAAAAGCAAAAGAATCTGGTGTTCTCCCTCTGGCTTTGGAGGCTGGTAGATTAAAAAAGCGTTCAGGATGTACGCTGACTGAGCGGTGGGATTTTGGAGAAATGGAAAATGAATCACGTTGTCTTTTGCAATGTGTGAGCTCTAATGATTTAAAAGTGCTGATTGAACAAAAACCCTGACATTTCTGGTGATCAAAACCAAACTTTGGTGGGAAAATTTGCCTTGAATGAGTACGAAGTTCGAGTTTTGTCAGAGGTTTGTGAATCTCGTTGTTGTTGTTGTTGTCGAACAGCAGACTTTGCAGCCTTTGAAAAAGTATGAATCCCTCTGGATGTGCCTTACATTCTTAATCTGGAGCATAGTAAAAAAAAAAAGATAACACAAAACAAACAGAGAATCATTTATTCACCGCACGATGGACACTATTTGTTTAAAAACCAGATAACAACGCTGCTCCACCATCATCTCTCATCTCTCTCTCTCGCTTACTGCCAAAAATGACCCGCCTGCATCATTAAAGGATGATTAAAGTGATTTATGATTTAATTCATTTTTCCACGAGTCTTTCATTAATTTAAGAGAGGGCTCCAGGGCCCGGGTCAACTCAAGTTCACGTCCCACAGGTTTCAGGGGTTTGCTGACTTTGCTGCTAAAATTTTAAACACGGAGCTATGCTCCCTGGTTTTTATTACTTTTAAAAGATACTTTCATTTATTTTTTAACCCTGAAGAAGACACACAGCGGTTCATTGCACTTATTTTTTTGCAGTCAAACTGTTTTTTTCCAATTAAAAGATGTCATTACTACATTAAGCAGGAGATTAGGTTAAAAAAAAGGCCCATGGGGAAGGAATTAAAGAGGTTTAAGGGGAGTTTAATACTACTAATACTTCTATTAAAGAGGCTGCATTGATTGACTTTGCCCAAGCCCATTCTGTAACCAGACCTCTTCTAGTGTTTAAAGGGAATTTTTGAGGCCACTTTCCTCGAGACCTCTCACTCATGCCTCCTTAAGTGTAAATTAAAAGCCTCTTTTGTGTGTGTGTCCTGCTAAATGGGTCATTGGTGCTAATCTGCCTATGGTTGATTGGAAGCTCCCCCTTCTCTCCATTCATCATTTAGCTATTTTCAGCCTCTTCACCCCTCTCCTCTTCATCCCTGCGTTGCCGTCTTATTTACCTCCCCCCCTCATTTCCTTCAGCCCTTCCCCCAATCTGTCCCTCTGCCCCCCCTGTCCCATAAATGGATCGTGAAAATCCCATCAGAGTACAGGAGTGAGAAGGCGTCGGTAAGTAATGAGCGGCGTATGAATAAGAGATGGCTGCCACTTAGTTAATATGGTGTCCTTCACGTTGAGGGAGATCAATGGCTGGCTGTCTTCTTCACTCTCAGTCTGCACTCAGACAGCATCGTGTGCGTCTCTGAAACGGCTGTCGAGTTTTTGAAGTGTCACTCGGCGAGGTCAGCAATGCAGATCTGGGTTTTTTTGTTAGCACCCCCACTAAAACCACTATTGTTTATCCGGTTGTCCTGGGTAAAGCCTTTCTACAGTTCCTCATTTGATACCATCTTCTTCCTCTACTTGTTCAAAACACATTTTCTCCTCCTGTACTCCTCCTCCCAGGTGTTCAGTGTTCTTGGCTGCTGTCTGACTATGATATATGTACGTCTCTGAGAACAATGGCCAGCTGTTCAGGTTTCCTGGTATAGCCAGCAGTTTGAGATAAACGACTTCCAGCACAAGACTTCCTTTTCCAGTCCACTGCATTGTTCACAGTCCAACTAACAACTTGAGAAGTGAGCGTGTGTTCAGATCAGAAGCTAAAAGGGAAATTCACAGTGCCTGAGTCTGCAGTAATGAGATCACTGCTCCAATCAGCAGTATAAACAGATGTTAGCATGCAAGTGCAGCCAACAATTCATTCTAGATCACAAGCTTCAACCTGAGTGATTAATCTGTTTGACACGGTGTTGTGAAAGTCAGTGCATCAGAACATCTTGATCCGACCTGCAGTCAATGCGAACAAAGTTGAACAGTGTTTTCTTCTCCTCTTGACAGAGCTGTACTTTTACTTTTCACAAATCTGCATGACGTTGTTACTCAAGCACACCTACAACCTTAATTGCAAATAAATACGAAGAACATTAGTTCAATTTGGAGGTTTATAACACTAAAGTGAAGCCTTTTTGTAACTTACCATTTACAGTGAAACTGAGACTCACCAGACACATATGAATGGGCGCTCCTTCAAGGATTTAATGAACCAAGAACATGACTTTACCTCCATATATTTGCTTTTGATTTATAACAATAGAGTGAAGCCTCTTTGTAAGTTATCAATTACAGTGATACTGAGACTCACCAGACACAAATGGATGGGTGCTCCCTCAAGGATTCAACGAACCAAGAACATGACTTTGCAGACGTATCTTTTTGGTTTATAACACCACATTGAAGCCTTTTTGTGACTTACCATTTACAGTGAAACTAAGACCCACCAGACACAAATGAATGGGCGCTCCTTCAAGAATTTAATGAACCAAGTACACAAATTGCAGACATATTTCTTCTTTTGTGTTATAGCACTAGAGTTAAGCATTTTTGTAACTTACATGTAACAGTGAAACTGAGACTTTCAGGCCCAAATGAATAGGCGCTCCTTCAAGGATTTAATTAACAAAGAAAATGACTGCAGACAAATCTGCTTTTGATTTATAACACTAGAGTTAAGCATTTTTGAAACTTACATGTAACAGTGAAACTGAGACTTTCAGGCCCAAATGAATGAGCGTTCCTTCATGATTTAATGACCCAAGAACATGACTCTGCAGCCATAGCTTTGCTTTTGATTTATAACACTAGAGTGAATCCTTTTTGTAACTTATTTACAGTAAAACTGAGACTTACCAGAAGCAAAGAATGGGCACTCCTTCAAGGTTGTAATGAAGGAAGAACATGACTTCACAGACATATCTTTGCTTTTTGATTTATAACACTAGAGTAAAGCGTATTTGGTGAGTCTCAGTTTCACTGTTAATGGTAAATTACAGACACAAATGAATGGGCCCTCCTCCAGGGATTTGATGAACCAAGAACATGACTTTGCAGACATGTCTTTGCTTTTGATTCATAACACTAGAGTGAAGCCTCTTTGTGACTTACAATTGAGAGTGAAACTGAGACTCACCAGACACAAATGAGTCGGCACTCCTTCAAGGGTGTAATGAACCAAGAACATGACTTTGCAGACACATCTTTGCTTTTTGATTTATAACATAGAGTGAAGCTTTTTTCTGTAACCTACCATTCACAGTGAAACTGAGACTCACCAGACACAAACTAATGCGTAGACCTCCCAGGGATTTAATGAACCAAAAACATGACTTTGCAGACATATCTTTGCTTTTGATTTATAACACTAGAGTGAAGCCTCTTTGTAACTTGCAATTTACAGTGAAACTGAGACTCACCAGACAAAAATGATTGCGCGCTCCTCCAGGGATATACTGAACCAAGAACATGACTTTGCAGACATGTCTTTGCTTTTGATTCATAACACTAGAGTACAGCCTTTTTGGTGAGTCTCAGTTTCACTGTTAATTGTAAATTACAGACTCAAATGAATGGGCCCTCCTCCAGGGATTTGATTAACCAAGAACATGACTTTGCAGACATATCTTTGCTTTTGATTTGGTCACATTTTAGCTTTCCAAGCTGCTAGTTTTACTGTAAACAACATAGCACATGAAAAAGGAGGCTTTGCTCAGAAGCCACTTATTATTGATTGTTGGCTACACATTAAGGCTATTACTCCCTGAGGCATACAGCATGGTAAGATGCTAGCCCATGGGCTTTAAGATTTATAGGGTAGCTGAGTGTTATAGGTTAATTTCAGATCTAAGAATTTCTGCAATACATATGTAAAAATCTAAGAGCTTGGGGCACTTAGCAGCCAGGTTTGTTCTGCACACATTGCCAGAGCAAAAATACCTCCAGACAACAAAATCAATCGGCTGTAAATGCTTTCCTTTGTTCTCCTCTTCTCCTGTAATCTATAAAACGTGTGCATAAGATGGAACATGGTGAATTAAATGTTCATGATTGACATGGTCTGGCAGTTAATTTGTGTTTTTAAAATCTCAACCTTTTGTACAATACTTTAAAATAATTACTCGTTCAGTGTGAGAGTTTTAAGACCAGTCCAGGGGGGGATTGTATAAGTTAACTGGTGTGTGTTCAGATGGTGCGGTGTTGTTTGTAATTTGGCTGCGACACTTGTAAATGTTGTCCTGTGAAATTAAATATTCATGCGTTTGACTTTGGGCTTGCAGATTCATTAATATACATGATGCTGTGCCTCCAAATCACAGCGATGAAGGTCTTCCATGATTCAGCAAAGGATGATTTGTGTGTGTGTTACCCGGGGTTGTAGACGGTGAATAACATTACGTCTCATATCTCTCCTTGTCAATCAGATTCTTTCAGAAGCAGCTTCTGTGTTTTTGCATTGATTATTCAGCCGTGCAGAAACAGATTGGAGTCGTTAAATATTTCTGTTTTCTGCACAAATGTTTGGTTTCGTTTTCTGCTTTACAAACTCTGCGTTCAAGAATCGTCTAATCCAAGAGGATGTTGTGGGGATACATTTGGATCATCAATGAATTTGTTGTAAATCAAACACTCAATACACCACAGTGAAGCCTGAGGGTGACTTTCCCACTACTACACACACACACACACACACACACACACACACCCTTACACACACACTCTGAAGGCCTGAATATGCTTTAGTGAAGCGGATGAACTTTCGCCGAGGGAATGCAGAGGAAGACACACTGATCCAGTTTCCTCTGATCAGTCGAGCAGAAAACACACTGTCTATTTAAAGCACTCACACATACACACACATGAGGGTTCATAGTGTGTGTGTATGTATGTGTGTGTGTGTGTGACCTAGCTCAGCCCAGTAAAGAGCAACTGGCTTTGGCGCTGCTTGGAGTTAAATATTAAAAAGCACATGTGCAGAGTTGCAGTTTCTGCTGTCAGGGCTTCATTGTTTGCACCGTCATCTTAAGATCACTTCAGAATTTAAAATGGGACAGATTGGACTCTCTCTTATTAATATTCATAACTTATTTTAACTTGGGAATAGCTGTTTGTGAAGTGAGGCTGATAATTAATGCTTTGGTTGCTGCTGCCGTATCATACAAATTGACTTAAAAAAGGCAATTTGTGCTTCTTCTAAGGCTTCATTTCCACTAGGTCAGATTAGCCCTGGAGCTACAGCGCTGGCAAAGACAGTTAAGTGTTAATCCTGCAGAGTGGGATGCGGGAGCGGAAGTGTAATGAGATGCAGATTGACCCGCTATCTCATACCTACCTTCACTTTACTTTAAAGCTTTTATTAATAGAAGGTTTGGGGTAAAGGCTCCACATCCACGCCACCCAGTCGTCTAGAAAATTAGGTTATGTGCCCTAAAATTAATGCAGCTCATGCTTTCAGAGGAGCGTAATGCTGCTGTGATATCAAAGCAACATTTTCATGAACATTTAAGCAAAATCTTAACAAAGCATGTATTTAATTTCTTACTTAATTTGCCTTCTCAATCCATTTTCCACTAAAACATGATGAAGTCTTCTCTATGGTTCTGTTTAAGCTCTCTCAGTGCTTGGTTTTGATCAGCAGAGGATTTATGCAAAGTGAGTAACATCTCTATGTCTTGCAGCAGAAGACACAGAAGCCACTTCACATTCTGCACGGGTTACTTTTCAGTGTTTCTGCTGGCGTGTAGTAATGTAGTAAACTGAAGGAATACATTTCTCAGTGTGTGCCAGCTCTGGTTTTTGGGAAGCTGTGCCAGCAGTGCCCACATTCAGTAAGAAGCATTGTAAGCGGGCGGAGGAAGCCTCGGGCTTGGCCTTGTTTTACAAAGCATTGTTTGCATATTTGAATCAGGCAGTCTCTCCAAAATATATCTGCTTCCTCAACTTCCCCAGAAATGTGTTCAGGGTAGTTTTGTGGCTAATTTATAATCGGACACAATACAATAGGATACAATACTTTCTAACAATAATAATTATAATACATTTCTTTATTTCTTTATTTCTCAGGATCCCCATTAGCTTCCACATTGTGGTTGCTGGTCTTCCTGGGGTCCACACAACAAAACAAAAACAAGAAAGACAATTATTTAAAATCACACATTATCCATAAAACAAAGATGCAATAGCAGCCAATTATAAAAATCAAGAACGAAAATGAAAAATAAACTAAGTATCTGAGCAAATAAACAATGAGTAGCATTAAACAACAAAATAATGGAAACAAAAAGAACATTTTCACAAACACATGGCACCAAAAAATAATAAAACAAAGACTTTAAAGGTGACATCATGCAAAATTGACTTTTTAATGGTTCTCTACCTGAAATATGTGTCCCTGTCTACAAACCCCCCGAGAATGAAAAAAATCCATTCTGCCCCTGTTCTGATTTCTACACCTTTCTGTAAATGTGTGCTGAAACGAGCCGTTTCAGACTTCCGTGTTTTTGTTACGTAACAACAATATCCGGTCTGTCACGGAGTCAGAGCTCGGAGCCTGTTCAGCCCATAGACTGTATAAAATAATACTGAATCCCCTCCTCCGTTATTCATTACCTGCACACATGTGTGCTAACAAGGAGCTTAGGAGGGAGGCATGCTAGTTGTAGGCTGTCTTAATAAACACAAAGGTCGGTTTTACTCCCCACGTCTGCAGATTTGAAGATCTAGTGGATGATTTTTATTTATCATAAATAAGTGCTAGCGCTAGTTAGCATAGCTACATAGCTACATGTCGTAGCTGCAGCTGTGTACCAAGACACACGTCTACATACTGACAAATAAAACAACAAGTAACACAGAATCTGTGACCAATGGTTCAGAAAAGGTCCCGCTGCCTTTCTGGCAGAGGTCGGTTTTACTCCCCACGTCTGCAGATTTGAAGATCTAGTGGATGATTTTTATTTGTCATGGATAAGTGCTAGCGCTAGTTAGCATAGCCACATAGCTACATGCTCGTAGCTGTGTACCAAGACACACGTCGACATACTGATAAATAAAACAACAAGAAACACTAAATCTGTGACCAATCCTTCAGAAAGGTCCTGCTGCAGGCGCCTCTCGATCAGGATCAGATTCTGGATCAGATTCAGAGGGTTGAAGTAACGCGATCTATGAGCAGCCGTGTATATTCAGCCAACATGTAAACATTAGATCAACGTGCTGGAGAGCCGAGGCACATCCACTTCCTGAGGGGGCGTGGTCAGAGAGAAACAGAGTGTTCTGAGGAGGACTGAAGAAGAGGAGTTTTCAGGCAGACCAAAATCTGATTTCAAAGTGTTTTTTTGAGCATAAACTTCAAAGACATGTTTTGGGGACCTCTTAGACCAATATATATTGATGAAAAAAGTGTTATATGTCACCTTTAAAAACAGTGATTACATAATAACATCTATGAGGAATTTACCAGCATTTGTTTAAGTGACTTTTTAAAAGAAAATCTTTTTTTTGATCATTCTCATGTTAGTGGTGGGGAGTTGATTCCAGGCAGAGGAACCTCTATAAAGAACAGACTTCATCATACAGTTAGTTCTAGGACTTGGTGTTAGCAGATGACCAGTGCTCACATGACGTGTCGTATACCTATGATTAAAACCAGAATATTTGAGTATATCACAAGAGAACTGTGGTGTGTTGTTCCATATAACAGGAGACGTGATTTTAATTTAGCCTCCACAGTTAGCCAACATAATGTTTTATGCATCTCAAGCACATTGGTACGAAAAGAGCCAATCTGGCAGCTCTATTTTAACAACTTGAAGTGTTTTTTAGATGTTTTTCACCAGCACTTAATGTGTGACAGAACAAGTGACCTAACAATATCTTTCATGACAGAAGGTGGAACAAATCCACAACATTTCCTTGAAATATCTATTCCTTTTCCCATATTGGAGACGATATAATGGATCTGGTCAGACCAGGACAGTACATTATCTATTTTAACACCGAGTAATTTGGTTTTGGAAACCTGCTCTACAGATATGCCATCTATTGACAAGTTAAGCGCAGTGGCATTAGCAAGAACATTCCTCCTAGCAAATACAATGCATTTAGTTTTGTCAATGTTCAGTACCAATTTGTTCAATTTAACCCATTTAACAATGGAGAGCAACTCAGTTTTTCGATTCTCTTTCAACAATAATAAATGATTGCTATTAACTGGAAGGACACAAAGCCACCAACAACTCCATCCATTCATTTTCTTCTGATTATCCGGGGTCGGGTCATGGAGGTAGGTTGTAGGTCCCCTCAAACAACTGCTCAGTGGAAACAGAGACTACAGCAGGGCTACATATTGGAACAGATGACAGCAAATCTACAACTGGAGACAGACTTTCTTATGCAAGGATGGAACTGAAAAAAACTCAAAACTCAGAGAAAGAACAGCTGCAACAATTGTTTCACAACCCAATCAATCAATCTTCATTTATATAGAAACAAATGTTATCTGAAGACTCCTTCCAGACAGAGCAGGTCTACCATACTCTATGTTAGACCCAACATCAAGACAAGATAAGGTCCACTCCCCTCTCACTGAGTTAGACGGTTTGACACAAACATATAGCCAATCCTACTGTGTAATGTCAAATTAGGACACAGAGCTGATCTGACCAACCGTGCACATCTGTTCAGTACACCAGCTCCAACGCACCAGCTTCCCCCCATTCCACCTCTGTTTCTACCTGGACCAGAGGTGGTTGTGTATTCTCCACCTTTACGCCTCTGTGCTTTACACACTGCAGACGAGACGCCTCATAACAGGGGCGTTAGTATCCAGCCTTGAAACGGCAGTATATGAGAGCCACATGATTTTAAACCAATCAGGGTAAGAAGAGGTAAATGTTAAATAAAGACAGCATTTGATGTTTTGTCATTTGGTTGAAGATTAATGTCGGTCTGTTGTGGTTCAATATTATATATAACTCAGATTTTATTATTAAGCCGCGTCATGTAACAGTTCTTACAGGAGGAAATTTGAGGACTGAAATAAACCCCAAGGAAGACATGTTACCCTCCTCTGAAGGAAGCTGAGTGACAGTAATCGAGATAATCCTCAAATAGAGATCCCAAACATGAGAGCTGAATTATCCAAAACATCCACACTCATTCACAAAATTGTGTCTCTGAAACACGCACAGGAAATAATACACGATGCTCAGTATGTGAAGGAGGGGAAAACAGACTTAATGCCAGTGGAGGAAATGTAATTTGGGAGGCAGAATGTCAGCTCCGATTTTAGAAATGAGAGAACAAGACTTCTGCAACAGCAGCTTTGTTCCACCGTCCAAAACAGAGGACGACAACAACAACAGCTACAAAGGTAGAGAAACAGGAGAACAACAACACGAGGACGAATCAGGTGACAGAAGGAAGAAGAGGGAGAACAGGCTCTTTCTAAGAGCTGCTCAAAATACCGAGGGAGCAATTACGTTTTGGGGCTGTGTACAGATCTCACATCATTCCTCACGCGGTAATGGTCCAATCTTTGATGTAGTGCAGAGATGTCTTAAAAAGCCACCCGGGCATAGGAGGAGAGAGCCTAACATCTTGGGAAAAGGATATATTTTAATCAAGCAACATACAGGAAGAGCTAGAAGCTCACACCTGCAGAAATAAGAGCAGACATAGGAGAGGCAGGTATGTTAGAGGGGGGGAAGGTGTCAGAATAAGTGACATGTATTTACAAGAGGATGTAAAGGGCAGCAGTGTCCTTGCAAAAATGGGTCTCTTCACTGTTAGTTGGCTTTGCTGTATACGTTTCCATGTGAGCAAAGTCAAATATAGGGAAGGTTTTTCAACACGACTCTCAGATGAATACAAGGAGTGGATGGGAAGCATCCAAAGCATAGATCTCAAGTGCAGGATAAAGTGTTTAGGTCATTCTAATGAAATGATGATAATGACTGTAGATTTGTCTCCATGTTAAAGAGATTATTCAATCATTTTCAACCGTATTCTTCTTTAACTCTCCCTGTCCCATTAAAGTTACTAACCATAGACCTTTCTGGACTCCCTGAGCTCCCTTGTCCCTGTAGGTTCCTCTGACGTAGACGGCCTGCTGCTGTGGACGTGCCAGACTCCAGCTGCTACAACTACTACTATCCATCTCATCACTATCATCCCTCCCTCTCTCTTTTAATCTCCTCTATCCCTCTCTCCAACCCCAACACCGTCTCAGCAGTAGTGTGTGTCTAACATGAGTCTGGTTCTGCTCGAGGTTTCTGCCTGTTAGACAGCCATCTGCTGAGACCGTGTTGGAGTTGGAAAGAGGGATAGAGGATAGAGGAAAAGGGAGATGATTGTGGTGAGACGGTTAGCACTAGTAGTAGTAGATGCAGAAAATAAACACTGAAGGATTTCCTTTCGCATTTCTCCTCTATCCCTCTCTCCAACACGGTCTCAGCAGATGTCCGTCTAACATGAGTCTGGTCCTGCTGGAGGTTTCTGCCTGTTAAAGGAAGTTTGTCCTTGCCACTGTAACTTGCTAAATGCTGCAAAGTGCTCTGCTCATGGTGGATTAAGATGAGATCAGACTGAGTCCTGTCTGTAAGATTGGACTGGATCTTATCCTGTCTTGATGTTTGGTTTTTGTTAATAATAGAACATAGAGTACTATCTAGACCTGCTCTGTGTTTTTGGAAAGAGTCTTGAGATAACATTTGTTGTGGTTTGGCTCTATATAAATAAAGATGAATTGATTGAAAGATATTTGGTCTGATCCATACAGTGGCCAACATGACTAACAAGCTGCAGCGCCCCCTACAGGCCTGGAGCACATCTGTTGTCGTGGCTTGATTTACAACATTTTTCTTTTGCAGCATGTCGCCATTGCAGCATCTCTTTTAGACTTTTGCATGAATGTACATTGTGCCTGAATTTGCAGCACAATTCTCAGACTTTAGATCATTGGAGCTGAGGATCGATCAGCTTAGCAGTAGATATATTTCAGTCATAACAAAAAAATTGACTAACCATCAGGGTCAAAGCTACAGGTGTGCACCCAGCATGATAACCTAGAAAACCAATATGTGGAGCGGAAGTTTTCTTCCATACATAGCAACAAGCCTTGATCTTGACTAGCCCTGTCTAACGTGAATCTGGTCCTGCTGGAGGTTTCTGCTCATGGTGGATTAAGATGAGATCAGAATGAGTCCTGTCTGTAAGATGGGACTGGATCTTATCCTGTCTTGATGTTGGGTCTTTGTTAATAATAGAACATAGAGTACGGTCTAGACCTGCTCTGTTTGGAAAGAGTCTTCAGATAACGTTTGTTGTGATTTGGCGCTATATGAATAAAGATTGATTGATTGACACCTGAATCATATCTTCATATTGTCTGAGCAGCATCAGAGACCAAAGGGGATCCATAGTTTGGATATGAAAAGAGGAAAAAGAGCCAAGTTGATACATTTCCATGATTTATAATCTTTGTCAAACTTTGCTCTTAACTTGAAATGTGGCATCATGAGTGTGTGGTAGTGAGAAAGAGAGAGAGAGAGAGCACCAGATGGCCGGTGGGAGTGCTTTCTAAGACTGAAGATGATGTCGCTCTATTCTGGTACAGTAAAATGATTACACAGTCATCGTGGGCTGAACGAACGAAGAAGGCTGCTTCGTTCCGGCTGCAGTGAAGCCTCAGAAACACAGAGAGAGAGAGGATTCCCTGATTCAAAATACGTGACATGGAAAAACCAAGACACAGATAATGCTTTCCTTCCTCTTCCCCTTCCCAAAGTGACACGACGTACACGAGTCATGTCTGTGATCATCTCCAGACAGTAATCATTCACTCTGCTCCCCCCGGTGTACATCCACAGATCTGATTGTTTCCTCTCGCTTACTCTCGTGTTACATCATTTCATATTGACAGTAAACAATTTGTACCGCTTGTTGTCTCTTCCGCCGGGGACTGACACAACACTCTGACGTGCACGTTACAATGTGAGCTGCCTGCGCGCTCCTAATCTTTGATGTGGTTTATTTCGGTTCACGAAGCTTTTATGTGGATCGAAAAACTGGAAGCGGCTGCAGTCGACCTGCTCTGACTCTCGACTGGAGTATTGAGTATTCGCTGAATCTTTCACAGCTCTGAACGCACCGGGGAGAAGACGAGTCATTGTGGATATTGGGAGAGTGGTGTTTTCTAAAGAAAGGAGGAGGCGGAGGAGGATTGTTGTTGCAGAAAGCAGCTTTGATGTCAGAAAGGAAAGGCCAAATGAAACGTGTGCTTCAGGAACAAACTCACTAACAGTCTGAGCATGCTCCAGTAATATTGATGACATGGTAGCCTTTTGGTACGTCTTAATACCACCCTGAGATAAAAAAAAGAAAAGACACTGCTCACATTTCCTCCGTACAAAGCCGAGTACATTCTTTGAAATTGAATTCCAGAGCTTCAGGCTGTGTTACAACGAATTACAGCAATTTGATCACAAAAAGTAGCTGCTTTCATCTCTCGCAGACGCTGTTACTGTGAGCTAATTTAAAAGAGCTCCGGCGCTGAAGTGTGCCGACCGGGCCGTGCCTGAGTAACCTCATTCCAGATGGCAGCTCGCCGATCATGTCAGGTCAGCCTCACTCGCCTTTTACCTCGGGCCCAGAAACGCACACGGACGTTAAGTTCAGAACTTGCAAGGACGTTCGGCTGATAGGATGGAGTCCAGGAATCCTTGAGAACGCTTTGACACATTGGTTTTTATCTCATGCTCCTCAGATGAGCAGGTTTATGTCATACTGGGTTTTTTTAGCCTATCAGATCAGGCTGCATCCTTGAGAAATACGACTTCTGCACTTTATATTCACTTAAGAAATTCAAGGAAACAAATCAAGTTGACAAGAAAAGTCTAAGATACATCGATGAATGATCCCACCCAATGGCATCCAAGTGTCATGTCCAGATACCTTTTGCTACCTTGTTAAATCACCTGTTTAGAGGGAAATATCACATTCCTAGACCAACGACAATGTGCTGCATTCATGGCACCCCTTAAAAAATTGTACACTCTTTGGATGAGGTGAATGATAACTTTAAGGTTAGATACCTGTTGGATTTTGGAGAGTTTGTTGTTTCTGTTCTTCTGTTGGGGAAATAAAACTTCAGATTCAGATTTGTATGTTGATTCATTGTGCAGCAGCTCTTTGACGTTTCAGCTAGTGGTGTGTTTTCCCCTGAGCTTCAGCCGGATGTGACATTTACAGGGATGCTTACAACAACAACCACTAGGATATGAAACCCAGTTAGCCTGTAAACCAGTAGGGTGATAACTCTTCTTTTCCCCTTGTCTTTTGGCATACATAAGAAGGCTGTATTAGACTTGCCTTGCATGTGATAACCGTGATTCGATATGTACACTACAGTTTTTGCAAATCACAATAAAGGTTATCTGAAGACTCTTTCCAAACAGGGCAGGTCTAGACCGTACTCTATGTTCTGTTATTAACAAAGACCCAACATCAAGACAGGATAAGATCCAGTCCCATCTTACACACAGGACTCAGTCTGATCTCATCTTAACCCACCATGAGCAGAGCACTTTGCAGCATTTAGCAAGTTACAGTGGCAAGGACAAACTTCCTTTAACAGGCAGAAACCTCCAGCAGGACCAGACTGAGTGATGGAGAGACATCAGCTGAGACCATGTTGGGGTTGGAAAGAGGGACAGAGGAAAAGAAGAGAGAGGAATGATAGTGGTGAGATGTATAGTGGTTGTTGTAGCAGCTGGAGTCTGGGAAATCCACACGGCTATCAACACTGTCCATGTGTCCTGATGGTACTGCAAGGTTTCATCCTTATTGGTTGGCTTCCAGAAAATGTGCAGAAAAATGCCTTTTACAGTTCCAGTTTGATTCATGCCGACACCAAAGGGGACTCAGTTGCATATTTTTACACTATAACATAATGCATTAAATTAATTAACACTGCTTTATATTTATGGGTGGCTCACTGGCTCAGTGGGGCAGTTCTCATTCCTTAAATGGGTCAATTGAGGAGTAGGCGTTTGGATCCCTGCTTCTGCAGTCTATATGTCTTTCTGTTGAAGCTTCTCCAAGTTGCTTCCAATGGGAAACTGGTGTGTGAATACCATAGACTGTATAATAAATGGACGTAGTATCCGTGACGTCACCCATCTGTTTTGGAGCCTATTGTCGGCGGGTGCCATATTGGAAATGCTGAAGTCAACTAAAGTTTATTTGAGCTAGTGTGAGGTAAAGAGGCGGGCCTTTAGCCTCCTTGTCAACAGCTAGAGTGTGCCCGCCTGTCAATCAAGTCAGCCATGCCCTTATTTTAGGCAAAACTTGTACAGTGTGAGCTTAACTGTTTTTTTTAACCAGGCTGTAAACATGTTTATTTCTGCTGCAAAGATCGTCTTCTTTGAATGGGTGTGTATGTGGTTTCTTGTGTTTCTGCAGCAAGCCTCAAGTGGACGCTCCATGAACTGCAGGTTTTAGCACTTATATTTTAAGACCAAAGGTTGCCACTTGCTGAATACATGTGAAAGCGACTGGTACTGTGGGGAGTTTAGTGCTTTACGATCAATGAATGTGTGTGAGAGGGTGACTGGGACATGTAGCCTATAAAGTGCTTCGTAAGTGCAGCCCATTTATTTGATTCATATTTGTGAGCGGCCTGCCCTGAATCAGGTCGGATGGATTTTTTGAGGCGCAAGATAAATCTGTGTGAACAAATAAAACATAAACTTGCAGATGCTTTGAGGGGAAACTACATATGTGGAAATAAAGTTGTATAATTGTGCTTTTGAGGCTTCAGGGAGGGCTGAAGTGAATCTGAAGCCACTTGAGCGACAGCAGCTTGAGGCTACTGTAGCTGCTGCTGGCATGACACGCTCATCTCGAACTCTGCAGCCAAGTGTTTTTAAAGTAATATACACTACCGTTCAAAAGTTTGGGGTCACTTAGAAATGTCCTTATTTTTGAAAGAAAAGCACTGTTTTTTTCAATGAAGATAACATTAAATTAATCAGAAATACACTCTATACATTGTTAATGCAGTAAATGAGTATTCTAGCTGCAAACGTCTGGTTTTTAATGGAATATCTACACAGGTGTATAGAGGCTCATTTCCAGCAACCATCACTCCAGTGTTCTAATGGTACATTGTATTTGCTAATCGCGTTAGAAAGCTAATGGATGATTAGAAACATCTTGAAAACCCTTGTGCAGTTACGTTAGCACAGCTGAAAACGGTTTTGCTATAAAGCTATAAAACTGGCCTTTCTTTGAGCTAGTTGAGTATCTGGAGCATCACATTTGTGGTTTCTATTATACTCTCAGAATGGCCAGAAAAAGAGAACTTTCATATGAAACTCCACAGTCTGTTCTTGTTCTTAGAAATGAAGGCTATTCCAAGCGAGAAATTTCCAAGAAACTGAACATTTCCTACAACGATGTGTACTACTCCCTTCAGAGAACAGCACAAACAGGCTCTAACCAGAGTAGAAAGAGAAGTGGGAGGCCCCGGTGCACAACTGAGCAAGAAGACAAGTACAGTAGAGTCTCTAGTTTGAGAAATAGACGCCTCACAGGTCCTGAACTGGCAGCTTCATTAAATGGTACCTGCAAAACACCAACAAAGTCTACAGTGAAGAGGTAACTGCGGGATGCTGCTCTTCTAGGCAGAGTGGCAAAGAAAAGGCCATATCTGAGACTGGCCAATAAAAGGAAAAGATTAATATGGCAAAAGAACACAGACATTGGACAGAGGAAGATTGGAAAAAAGTACGGACGGACAAATCAAAGTTTGAGGTGTTTGGATCACACAGAAGAACATTAGTGAGACGCAGAACCAGTGAAAAGATGCTGGAAGAGTGCCTGACGCCATCTGTTAAGCATGGTGGAGGTCATGTGATGGTCTGGGGCTGCTTTGGTGCTGGTAAAGTGGGAGATTTGCACAAGATAAAAGGGATTTTGAATAATGAAGGCTATCACTCAATTTTGCAACGCCATGCCATACCCTGTGGACAGCGCTTGATTGGAGCCAATTTCCTCCTACAACAGGACAATGACCCAAAGCACACTTCCAGATTATGCAAGAACTATTTAGGGAAGAAGCAGGCAGCTGGTATTCTGTCTGTAATGGAGTGGACAGCGCAGTCACCAGATCTCAACCCCATTGAGGTGTTGTGGGAGCAGCTTGACCGTATGGTACGCAAGAAGTGTCCATCAAGCCAATCCAACTTGTGGGAGGTGCTTCAGGAAGCATGGGATGAAATGTCTTCAGATTCCCTCAACAACTTAACAGCTAGAATGCCAAAGGTCTGCAATGCTGTAATTGCTGCAAAGGGAGCATTCTATGATGAAAGCAAAGTTTGAAGGACAAAATTATTATTTCAACTAAAAATCATTATTTCTACCATTCTCAATGTCTTGACTATATTTTCTATTCATTTTGAAACTCATTGGATAAATAAAGTGGGAGTTTTCATGAAAAACACAAAATTGTCTGGGTGACCCCAAACTTTTGAACGGTAGTGTATGTTCTTCACTGGGAGATCTATGTCTTCTTCAATACTTCAGGATGTAGACCATGGAGTCTCATCTTTACTCCAACCTTGAACCTGACACCAAGTATTAACCCTGAAATAAATGCTTAACCTTGTGGGAGACGGATTTTTGTCCACACATGGGAGCTCAGTGTTTATAATATGACTGCGTTATCAGATTTCTACCCTACAATGTCATGACACACACTCACACATACACACACACACACACACTCTCACAACTCTGTAGGGCACGTAGTAACTCAAGGCTGTGCTGCGGGACTTGCACGTTGCATGTAGGTTAATGCACACTCTACCGCTCTACACTTCCTCTCCTCTGGCTTCAACAAGCTCTTTGTAGACGTGTGTAGTAACCCGGGAGTGTGTGTGTGTGTGTGTGTGTGTGTGTGTGTGTGTGAGAGAGAGAGAAGGAGAGAGAGAGGGAGAGACTTTGTGATCTATTTATGGTAACAAAATGAGTGCTGATGTCAGACCTGGGAGGAAAGCGTGGACATACCATAGTAACAAGCCGATGCTCATTCATTGGGGAAGCCATTAACATGAAACAGCACATTAGATGCTTATAGAGGAGTCTCATTGGTGGATATGTGCCAGCTTTTATACATTCCTCCAGCCTCAAACGTCGGCTGGAGGAGGAGTTGTTAGTACGGAGAGCATAATAGATTTATCATCCACAACAAACCTCATTTGCGCTTGTTTTATGACAATTACGCTGCAGGCGATCCACCTACCCTCTGCATTTATTCATATGGAAGATGCCCCGATCAATTATTGATCAGAGGGGCTGTTCGTCTTCGCTCTGCGGCACTTTTGTTGCCCTGCCGCTCTCCTCTGAAGCTAACCCCCACGAGGGGGAAAGCCAGAGCCATAAAACGACGCTTCCTCCGTCCTCCTGGAGCTCATTCTGGCGGTTGTAGCGATAGTCACTGATCCACGTTACGGTTTATTTAAGAGGACTGTGGAGGGATACGTTCCTCTGGAGAGGACGGGTTTGTGCTCCGGTTTGCTGGAAAGATCTCATCATTACAGGCAGAAGTGGGAGCGTTTGATGCAGCTTTATCTGCCTCTGCTGGGGCTCACTTTGGATTTAGTGGAACATAAAGACACCAAAAGATGAACTTTAAGTAATGTATTAGTAATATGCTGTATTTTATGGTTCATAAAAGACAGACTCGGTTAGGAAGTTCATGAAAATGTAAGAGGTGCTGACTCAGGGAGCAGCCTTTGCACCGGCAGAAGTCTGAACCAACACTTCCTTTTTTTTGCAGAGTTGTACCGGACACGTTTGAGCACTGGACCTTATGTTTGAAATATTAATGCGTTACATATAGATGCTCAAAAAGCTGCATTAAGCAGTTTTTGCAGCATCAAAGCTTGTTGCTATGTATGGAGGATAACTTCCGCTCCACATATTGGTTTTCTGGGTTAGCTTTGGCAACACTAAATCACTTAGTTTTTAAAAATCATGCTGGGTGCACACCTGTAGTTTTGACCCTGAAAGTTTGTCAAACTTTTATGTTATGACTTAATATATAAATGGTTAGGCAACTCTGACGATCGACAGTCTGAGAAATGTGCTGCAAATTCAGCCACAATGCACATTCATGCAAATGCACACAATGCAAATCCAAAAACTCAATCCCAGAAATCACATGCAAAAGAAAAAAATGCTGCAAATTTAGACATGACAACATAATTGCTCCAGGCCTGTAGGGGGCGCTGCAGCTTGTTAGTCTTGATGGCCACTGTATGCATCAGATCAAATACCAATCAATCTTTATTTGTATAGATCCAAATCACAACAAACGTTATCTCAAGACTCTTTCCAAACAGAGCAGGTCTAGACCATACTCTATGTTATATTATTAACAAAAACCCAACATCAAGACAGGATAAGATCCAGTCCCATCTTACAGACAGGACTCAGTCTGATCTCATCTTAATCCACCATGAGCAGAGCACTTTGCAGCATTTAGCAAGCTACAGTGGCAAGGACAAACTTCCTTTAACAGGCAGAAACCTCCAGCAGGACCAGACTCATGTTAGGCAGACATCTTCCAAGACCGAGCTGGAAAGAGGGATAGAGGAGATGAAGAGAAAGAGAGAGATGATAGTAGTTATAGCAGCTGGAGTCTGGCACGTCCACAGCAGCGAATCAGTGAAACCTATGAGACAAGGGAGCTCAGGGACTCTAGAAAGATCTACGGTTAGTAACTTTAATTGTACAGGAAGAGTTAAAGTAAGTGATAGGCAGAGAGAGGGGATCCCAGCTTGTCATTTCCCCTGGCAGTCTAAGCCTATAGCAGCAAAACTATGAGCTGGTCCAAACCATGGAGGAGGCCGGCTTTTAGCAAGTTACAGCAGCAAGGACAAACTTCCTTTAACAGGCAGAAACCTCCAGCAGGACCAGACTCATGTTAGACACACATCTGCTGAGACCGAGTTGAGTTTGGAAAGAGGGATAGAGGGAGATAAAGAGAGAGAGAGATGAGACGAATAGTAGTAGCGACTCAGAGGAACCTATGAGACAAGGGAGCGCAGGGACTCCAGAAAGGTCTATGGTAAGGAACTTTAATGGAACAGGGAGACTTAAAGTAAGTGACGGGCAGAGAGAGGGTAGAGATAGGATCCCAGTGTGTCCTTTTAACAGGCAGAAACCTGCTGAGACTGAGTTGAGGTTGGAAAGAAGCTAATTCAATCTCTCATGCTCAATTGTAATCGTTAGCATGATGACAAGCTGGAATGAGATGGTCCTGTATGCAGCTTTGACGTGTCAGACAGAAACATTTGTCTGACACAGTGTCAACAGGCAGAGGTGAAATATGCCTGACTCCTTTCTGTGGTGTGATTTTAATATGGCATGTGTGAACAGGTTGCCTGAGGAATCCCTTTGTTTGGACCAATCAGAGTGAAGTATTTAACGCAGTAGAGTTAAGCACTGCCCGTGTCTTGTCGTGGTTGCAGCCTCTACATGTCCAGAGTTGTGCCGTGTTTACTGATAGCTTAACATACTAACATATTGTATATATTTTTGCAGTATCATATTATATTTTCACTACCCTCCTCTTCTCCCTCTGTCTTTGTGCCTTTACATCTCCTGCATTGTGTTACCAGCTCGCTCGATAGTAATTTGGCGTCTTTGTTGCTGTTGCCAAGCAGCAGCGACTTCATCACTGAACAATTTGAACCTTAAGCACATGGAGTAAACTGCCTCTCAGCAGGGTGAAACATCAGGATGTTTACACTGTAATTTTGAGCATTTTAAAATGATGCTTTTAGCTCAAAGCACTGCTGTGGTTAAGTGCAGCCTGACAGACCTGCTAGCATGCCTCAAGACTCTCTGTATTGTGATGTACTGTTTAAAATGTGGACTGAAGACAGCAGGAAACCTGAAACTTGAATTTAATTTAGCAGTAAAGCAAAGAAACATTTATCAGTTCAGCTCACTTCGACTTGTCTGATTTTTAATTCCTGATATCTCTACCCTGATGGTAGACTCTTATTTTATTATTTCGTATCAGTCACGTTGAAGCCAAATGCTTCACCGCCACTTACTCGATGATTCACTCTGCCTGTGTGTGAGAACTGCTCACCGCTGAAGCTGTTGTGTGGCAGCTCGCTCTGGTGCTTAGACCTTAAATGGCTGTGAAGCAGAGCAGGAGAGGGTTGTGTGCCTGTGCGGTGGAAGATGAGGAGGATGAAGAGGAGGAGGAGGCGGAGGAAGGGGGGAGAGAGAGATTGGCTTTGACCTCCAGCAGATGTGTAACACTAATACAGTGACACAGCTGGCTGACCACTGCGAGGGAGGACATACTGTTGGCTCCGGTGGTGCACAGATACAACATTATGCACTTACCTTATGTATTAAGTGTTGATCAAGGCAGTGATATAAAAGCTGCTGTAGGAACATATATGATGTATAGTGAGCAGGTGGACGTGCAAATGTAGAATCCTGACAGGGTGAGCAGGACCCCTTTATCAAATTCTTATCAGGCTACTTGTGGATCAACTTAAGATTAAACTACACATTTAAATTCATGGTCAAGTAAAAAAAATCAGCCTACTCATTCGTTATAATTCACATTGAAGGTAACGTTAGACAAGGTGAGTAGGACTTCAGCAGGAATCTTTATGTTAACATTTCTGTCCTCATTCAGCTCTCCTTCTTCTTGGAGCTTTGCAGTTGACCAGGGATAGGAACAAGAACCGGTTCCAGCTAGTTCAAGCCATCTACATAATTTGCCTTTATGCTTAACAGCTCCCTTATCAATGCCTTCCACTTACTTCTGCATGCCTTGCAAAACAATGACATCATGCATCACGAGAAGCAGTCAGCGAGAAAGTCAACCAAGGAGTCGAGGGGGTTATCATGGTGAACAGGAGACGAAATTAAAGCATTAAATATCAGGAGTGCCATGTTTTTGATGCTCTATGCCGCCGGTGTTATGATTTAAAAAGTGACCCTGTTATCTGGTGACATTCAGCTGAATGTTACGACAGCTGCTGGTTGAAGCCATAGACTGCATAAAAAATGGTCGCAGTATCCTTGACGTCACCCATCTGTTCCTGAAGCCCTGTTTCGAAGCCATTTGTCAGTGGGTGCCATATTGGAAATGCTGAACTCAAGCTAACTTCGTCCGAGCTAGTGTGAGGTAAAGAGGCGGGCCTTTAGCCTTTTCGCTAACAGCTACATGGTGCCTGCCTGTCAATCAAGTCAGGCATGCCCTTATTTGGGCAAAACTCATAAGTTTAATATCTTCGGGAAAAGCAGTGTTCGCTGATAGAGAAATTAGCTACTCAGACCTGAACCGTTTTTTGAACCAGGTTGTAAACATGTTTATTTCTGCTGTAAAGATTGTCTTCTTTGAATGGGTGTGTACAGTATGTGGTCTCCAGTGTTTCTGCAGCCAGCTTCAAGTGGACGCTTGAGGAACTGCAGTTTTTAACACTTCAGCATGGGTTTCATATTTTAAGACCGGAGTTTGCCGCTTGGTTGAAACAGGAAAAGAATCCTCAGGAATATAAAAGCAAAATAAACTCATGGGGCGCTGGTGGCCTAGTGGTCTAAGCGCCCCACGTTTCGAGGCTATAGTCCTTGTCGCAGAGGTCGCCGGTTCGACTCTAGGCCGGTCGACCATTTCCTGCATGTCTTCCCCCACTCTCTACTCCTCACGTTTCCTGTCTTATTTATAAACTCATAAAATACTTCTTCATTGAAACCCTAAAGGCATTCACAAGATAGTTTTAAAAAGCTTTGATAACCAAAATTACGTTGAGGTGAAAGTCGCCAGTTTACAGGGTCACTCTTTAAACTGAAACACCGGTCAACAAGTGCTTCCCTGTCTCAGCAGAGCAGCTAAGGCACATATATCTTATCCTATATTAGCATTATCACAAAGCATGCAGGGTGTTAAAAATCAACAAGAATTGAAGAGGGCATTGATTAAGATTTGGATTGATAAACGATTTTGCCACAGTGTCAACAGGCAGAGGTGAAACGTGCAGGAACTACTTTCCATGGATGGATTTAACATGATGTGTGTGATCAGGTTGTCCCTATAGTGTTGCTTATGGGGTTTTGCCCAATCAGAGTCAAGTATTCAACACAGCGTGGTTGTTTGTGTGTAGAGAGGTTCAGTCCCAAAGGTAGTTCCTCTATCTGTGTTTATTTCATAGTTCTACTATCACACGCAGACATGAACAGACTCTTTTCAAAGGCTTATCGATGCTTTTTAAGGATGATATTTCAATCAATCCCACAAAAAAACATGAATATTACAATCATTCTGCCTGAAGCTGGAGTGTAAAGGATTATCCTCCGACTCAGAGCTGTGAGTGTGCATCATGACACACGCAGTGGAGACTGTGGAGGCAGCTGCATCTTACTATATCAGGAACTCACTCTGCAAGCTGCCAATGACTCACTTTGGCTGCTCATGTGGTGGGAAGTGTTTTTTCTCTCACATTGTGCAAAGGATCTTGAAGTACCAGAGAAACATTTTGACCAAATGTGCCGTTTAATTTTAGGAGCTTAACGTTAACTTCTGCACGAGGAAGAAGTCGGTTTTCATTTGGGAGAAGTGGATTAATTCCGGGCTGCTTTCCTAATTACTGAATTGTCAGCGTGCCACGGTGCAGAGCGTTATTACAGGAGGATAAGATCTGATTGGTTAACTAATTCCAGCCCATTATTTGTGCAATATTCATCCAGAAAAGGAGAGTTTTATTCACCACTAAGTACTATTTGGGAGATTGTTATCCAGCAAGATGATTGTTCGATTAGAAGCTGTTAGAAAATGTCTGGATGGATTCAGAAGCTGTGTTTAGAGAGGTTAAAAACAGACACATAGGCCTAAAAATGCAAATGAAGAAATAAAAAGAGGAGGTGGAAGTAATCGAGGAGGTTCAGCCCCTCCTCCACGTCCCCTGGGTGTTATTTTGACAAGGTCAACACCACCATCAACCATCCCCCGGCTGACAGCCAAACACATCACAGCTTCCTATTGTTCTCCTGATGTTCATATTCACCCCAATCTTCTCTCCTAAATCACCCACTGCAACTGTGTCTCTGTGACCTTTCACAAAGTTTCTGAAAGTGATTGAAAATTAGACAATTATCTCTCAGCACATTAAGTCAGAAGAGACTATAGCGGCTTTCAGGTGTGAGCTCTTGACATTTTCTGGATCATTTCAGGCAATCAGGGTCCTGAAACTTCAAAAATGTGCCTTTTTAGACGTGCACCTCAGAGCGGCTTGTCACCTCTGTTTGGTTGAGGTAAAGAAGAGTGGATGTGTTTGGGTTACTCTCATTGACTGAATATAAAGATAGACAACCTGTTTCCACCTCCTCCAAACAAAGCCAAAACACACCCACTGATCGGTGTCGGCATCCTGCGCCGGTTTGCCACGACCTACGCAGGTGGAGCCGCTGTGTTGACGTCACACCACTACTGCTGACCAAAACACTCTTTGAACATACTCATAATCTGCATGCAGTGCTTCTCACACTTCCACACGTCCATAATGCGATGTGCAATGACACACTGGGACACTTAATACGCTCTTTCAGGGTGTAATGTGTTAAGAACAAAGCTGTAGTGATGGCTGAACCTTGTTCCAGCACTGTTGCAGAATGGCGGCATGCAAGTGCCTACTGTTATAAAAAGGTCAGTCTTATTTTCTCCGCTAAGTTGATGCACCCCGCACTGTATGAGTAGCACTTATCTGCAGAGCTGTCAATCATGACAGTACACCTCCTTTCTGTGGCGTCACTGTGGGCACTTGGACATAAATTAGTTTGACCCATGTCACATCTGTTAATCAATCTTGTAAAGATGCTTTCCAAATAGAGCAGGTCTAGACCGTACTTTGTTCTATTATTAACAAAGACTCAACATCAAGACAGGATAAGATCCAGTCCCATCTTACAGACAGGACTCAGTCTGATCTCATCTTAATCCACCATGAGCAGAGCACTTTGCAGCACTTAGCAAGTTACAGCGGCAAGGACAAACTTCCTTTAACAGGCAGAAACCTCCAGCAGGACCAGACTCATGTTAGGCAGACATCTTCCAAGACTGAGCTGGAAAGAGGGATAGAGGAGATGAAGAGAAAGAGAGAGATGATAGTAGTTATAGCAGCTGGAGTCTAGCAGGTTCACAGCAGCGAATCAGTGAAACCTACGAGACAAGGGAGCTCAGGGACTCAAGAAAGATCTACGGTTAGCAACTTTAATTGGACAGGAAGAGTTAAAGTAAGTGATAGGCAGAGAGAGGGGATCCCAGCTTGTCATTTCCCCTGGCAGTCTAAGCCTATAGCAGCAAAACTAAGAGCTGGTCCAAACTATGGAGTAGGCCAACTTTTAGCAAGTTACAGCAGCAAGGACAAACTTCCTTTAACAGGCAGAAACCTCCAGCAGGACCAGACTCATGTTAGACACACATCTGCTGAGACCGTGTTGGGGTTGGAGAGAGGGATAGAGGAGATGAAGAGAGAGAGATGATAGTGGTGAGACGGATAGTAGTAGTTGTAGCACCTGGAGTCTGGAACCTATGAGACAAGGGAGCTCAGGGACTCCAGAAAGGTCTATGGTTATTAACTTTAATGGGACAGGGAGAGCCTAAGCCTATTGCAGCATCACTAAGAGGTGGTCCAAACCATAGAGGAGGCAGCTTTAAGACCCATACTGCAGCTAGCCATCAGTTGGAGCTTTAAATGTCATGCAATCCATGTAGAAAGTAACGACAACTGAAGCTAGCAGAGATTCTCGATTAGCGTCGTCACTGCTGTATCGGTTAGCTTTTAATGTTCAAGATTGTAACATCCTGCGTTCACACATAGGCTCCCCCTAACTTAGTTTTTTGCAAAGAGGCTGTCTGGAAAAAGTCTGCATGAGGTCATGACGATAGATTCTACCATTTGTGTTCACACATGCAGCCCAGGGGAGAAATTTCAAGCCATGTGTGCTTGTGTGCAAAGGCTTTTAGACTCAGATTGGGTCATGCATAGTTTTAGAGAGGGTATGCATTCAGTTTTTCATTGTGAATTTGATACTTAGTACTTTTTTTTAAACAAATTCTCAGTAATAGTTCTTAATTTATCTCCTTTAATCTCCTCTGTGGTCTGACCCCGGTTCAGGTAGCCACCACCACTTTATTTTTTTACCTGCCTGAGTTATCATCCGTCTGCACGTCCTCCCTGTCTACCAGGGGAACTTTATCTCTGGGCAGTGACCTACATAAAGATGAGGTTTTGGTCCCCACTCTGATTAAAAAGTTTGTGATAAAAGTGTCCACCGGTCTGGTCACATCAGGTAAAAGTTTTCCTCAAAAGTGCCTTTTCAGGTTCTGACAACAGCAGGTGTCTGCAGACGCAGTGAAGTCGAAGCTCGCCGAGAAGCTTTTGTCTTCATGAAGTCAATTATTCAGGAGTGGAGCTGTGTTAAAAAAAATGCAGCCTGTCACAGTGAATTGTAACCTTTAAAGTGGCCACTGCTAATAATAGAGAGCCCCATGGCCACATCATGAAAGAATTAAAGCAGACTTTTATTTTCTCAGTACCTTGTTTTGGACAATGGAGTCCCTGGAGACTATTTTTCTATTTGTCAGAACTTCTTCTTCTTCTTCTTCTTCTTCTTCTTCTTCTTCTTCTTCTTCTTCTTCTTCTTCTTCTTCTTCTTCTTCTTCTTCTTCTTCTTCTTCTTCTTCTTCTTCTTCTTCTTCTTCTTCTTCTTCTTCTTCTTCTTCTTCTTCTTCTTCTTCTTCTTCTTCTTCTTCTTCTTCTTCTTCTTCTTCTTCTTCTTCTTCTTCTTCTTCTTCTTCTTCTTCTTCTTCTTCTTCTTCTTCTTCTTCTTCTTCTTCTTCTTCTTCTTCTTCTTCTTCTTCTTCTTCTTCTTCACATATTAAATATGTATTATTTGATGTTCAGGCTTTAAAGGGTTAAAATGCTCTAAAAACAACCACAAAAATGTAATCTCACCCAAGAGCGCATTTTCAGAGGTTTTAAAAATACCAGTTCACGAGGTTTCTCTTCATCCTCAGCCTGAAAACAATGTCAGAACAGTACCAGGGTCTAAATTTGGCTGCAGTCACGATGTGTCAACCTCCAACAGGCCCCAAAACTGTGGATAACGGAGTGGAAATGTGACAAGTCTGCCCTGCAGGAAGTGAACAAGCGAGCGGCTGAAGACATTCGGGAACAAAAGAGAGAAAAACAGAAAAACGAGAAAGCAATGCAGAGGAGAAGGGGAGTGAAAAATAGCAAGAGATGAAAGACAATAAGAGATAATAGGAAGAAGAAAAGGAGGCGAGGATGGAGGCACCTGCAGAGAAGAAATGTACATTCAGAAATCTCATTTCATCCTTTCTTTGTGTCTTTTGTTCTCCTTCTCTTGACCTTTTTCATCCTTTATCGCTCCTCCAAACCGGAGTGTCATTTTTCTTTTTCCCCGCTGTCAGCACCCCTCGGCACGCAGAGCTCTCAGAGACAAGTGCCATTATCTCATTATCTTATTATGGGGAGGGCCATTTATTCAAGTCTGTGACATTCAGAGAGGCCGGTCACATTCATGAAGGTGCATCTGTGT
The DNA here is from genome assembly GCF_009762535.1 of Notolabrus celidotus. Lineage (NCBI taxonomy): Eukaryota > Metazoa > Chordata > Actinopteri > Labriformes > Labridae > Notolabrus > Notolabrus celidotus. The sequence continues at coordinate 5,180,205 of NC_048284.1, forward strand.
CAGTTTGAGCGCAACAAATAAAAAGATGCAGAAGAAGAAGAAGAGGAGGTGGTGGAGGAGGTAGGGAAGCGGATTTCAGGAGGTTAGGTGCTCATGATGCTAAAAATGTTGTTAAATGGAGAGCCGGAGGAGAGTTTGATCTTCCAAAGACTCCCTGGACCTGTGGGTGGAGACGTGTTCCCTCGCTGCAGACTCGGTGTAGAAATGTGAAAATGGTTTTCTCTTACTATCGCTCGTGTTGTTGAATGGCGCCCGACTGCATGCGACGACCGCTTTGATGCTCAGTGTAAAGGATGATAATGATGATGAATGTCTAACAGTACGATCACATTAGCCTACAGCGCTGTAAAAGGATGAGATGTCACAGGTTTGGAGAACTTAATCAATCAAATATCCAGCCGGGCGTTCGCAGACGAAACCTATATGGTCTTTGAAAGTGTGAATTCTTTGATTCCAGCCTCTTTAAACATTTCTGTCTTTGCTCTTTGATATTTAACAGAGCAAAGAACACATCACTCAAGAAAATGTGTGTATAAATTAGCAATGAAAATATTGGTTTTACTGACAGTGGACTCTATCCTGGGCTGAGGTCATGTGTTGTTTGCACCATTTATTGCCTACGTGTGTTGACTCTCTTTCTTTGTACTTGGTTGCTATATGGCGGCAGGGCTGTTTACTCTCCTTGTAAAGCTTCCCATGCAGATGCTTTGGGTTCCTCGTGTGCCTGTTGGTATTTGGCAGTCAAAGCAAATAGTTAAGATAATCCAGTTCAACAAAGAACCCTGAGAGTTAAGATACAGCTCTGGAAAAAATTAAGAGACCACTGCACATTTTTCTGAAATCAGCATCTCTACATGTATGACAGCCATTCCATTCCAGTGTATGTTGAATTCCAACACAAGCACACCTCATTCTACTTAATGAGGTACTGATTAGGTGATCACCTGAAACAAATCTTATTTAACAAGGAAAAGTATAAAAAACCACTGCTGAGGTCATCACTATTCTCTTGCAATAGGACCAGCTGGATGGCAAAAACAGTGCTAGTAGTACCTCTAAAGTAATTGGAATCAAAAAATAACTATTTACCATGCCAAAAGAGTTGAAAAGAAAAGTTTTGACTGAGGAAAAGAAGGGTTCAATTCTGGCTTTACTGGCAGAGGGATACAGTGAGCGTCAGGTTGCTTCCATCCTTAAAATTTCTAAGACGGCTGTTCACAAGAACAAGGTCAAGCAGCAGACATTGGGGACAACAAAGCTACAGACCGGCAGAGGGCGGAAACGACTCTCCACTGACCGGGATGACCGTCAACTCATTCGAATGTCACTCAACAACCGTAGGATGACATCAAGTGACCTACAAAAAGAATGGCAAATGGCAGCTGGGGTGAAGTGCACGGCAAGAACGGTATGTTCGTAGCTGTGTACCAAGACACACGTCGACATACTGATAAATAAAACAACAAGAAACACTAAATCTGTGACCAATCCTTCAGAAAGGTCCTGCTGCAGGCGCCTCTCCGTCAGGATCAGATTCTGGATCAGATTCAGAGGGTTGAAGTAACATGATCTCTGAGCAGCCGTGTATATTCAGCCAACATGTAAACATTAGATCAACGTGCTGGAGAGCCGAGGCACATCCACTTCCTGAGGGGGCGTGGTCAGAGAGAAAACAGAGTGTTCTGAGGAGGACTGAAGAAGAGGGTTTTTTAGGCATGCCAAAATCTGATTTCAAAGTGTTTTTTTGAGCATAAACTTTAAAGACATGTTTTGGGGACCTCTTAGACCAATATATATTGATGAAAAAAGCGTGATATGTCACCTTTAAATGTGAAAAATGATCCAAACTGGTAGCAACCATCAGAGCAGCTTATTATTGGTTATTAGTGTCAGTTCAAAAGGATCTATCTTGCACATCCTTAGATCCTGGTCTTGGTTTAATGAAGGAATAGTCTGCAGGGACTTGAAACAAAAGAAACCCATCCTTGATCTTGTGATGTTTACTTCTTTACACACTCAGCACTTTAACACAGCAGGGAATTATTCATGTTCTTTAGTAGTCTGTAACAGTCGTCTCGGTCGCTCACTGTGGTTCCTGTTGTTTATATTGCCGGGTAAATGCTTTTACAAAATCCCACAATGCATGCTGGGATACACTGAGATATATATCCACTGGGTTAAAGCAGCAATAGGTTAAGCAAATCAATGCCGGAATAAAAGATGTCTCCTACAGTAAACAGACGAGCAGCTGGGAGCAGGCAGGTGGGCGTTTGGAACTCACAACTCTGACCTGGTGAACACGGCTGCAGCTCAATGAATAAAGAAACAGACCGAACAAATGAGAGAGGAGGGGAGGTGCCAGGACGGCCCTCCCATGGCACATCCGTCATCCCCTTGTTAGCATCTTGGCATGCAAACACACACACACACACTTGTGCAGAACAGGCCAGACAGCTTGCTGGGGCAGATGGCCTCTTGGTGAGGAGCAGCGAGGAGCTCCATGGAAAGGGTTGGCTTGATTTGTGAACCATGACCTCCACACGTCCCTCCCTCTGACTCAGGATGACACGTGCATGGAAGAGGGATGGACGGGGGATAAGATCAGTGTGTGTGTGTGTGTGTGTGTGTGTGTGTGTGTGTGTGGTGTGGGGGTAGAGTGGTTATTGTAGAGATGTGGAGAGGGGATTATGCATACAGTGCTGACTGTGTGTGGTAGGAGATTCCCTTTGTATTTATAACCACAGGAGAGAGCCACAGGGAGGACATTTGCTTGATAAGCACTATGATATAAAGTCAAATATACATTTTACACATTTAGGATACGCTGCATGATCATCTACTTAATCCTGTTTCCTAAATTGACAGGAGAGATCATTAAAGACTTAAACTCTCATAATTAAAACAGACAATAATTGGATTATTCACTCAGGAATGAAAGAGTTTATAGGAAGCACATAAAAGAGACAATAGAAGGTAATAAATCTATTCTTAAACAACAACAGGTTTAGTGCTGAAATGTGGAGTTTAACATCTTAACTTTGACGACAGCTTCCTCTCACTAATCTCTGGGTACCCGTTCCTCCATCTCCTCCACGTCACGTATTTGTCCTCGTCTGCCGGTGTGTCAAAGACGCTCCTGCGCTCGCCGTCGCTCAGCAGCAGCTTGTCGGGGAAGATAAGATGGTCCGCTGTTTTCAGGATTCCCCTATCTCACAGCTTCTGTCTCTGTTGTTTGTGGACGTCTGCTGGGAGATCCAGGAGGAATCTTATTTTTGTTGTTCTTGTATGTAAAATAAGTTTGGCAATAACTTGAGTACTGGACTCTTAACAAACTTATCTCAAATCTGGACAGCTATGCGGGCAAGGATTGGCATCATGGAGGAAAGAAGGAAGGAAATAGCAAGGAGCAAAATAGAACAGACAACCCGCCAAACGAGAGACAATGTCCAAAGAGTGGGATCAATTTGAAACCAAGGGAACACATATTGAGTTTATTGTAAAACAAAATCAACCTACCAACTCAACTCATTTTATATATAAAGCACCTGTTATACAGTCAAGAATGCAGCCCAGAGTGCTTCACAAACAGCAATAGGTAAAATGATACAAGGCTAAAACAAGATAGAGAAGAGTGATATGAAAAAACTTAAAAATAAGAATAAAATTATTCTAATAAAATAAAATAAAATAAAATCAGATAAATATCAGAAATAAATACCAGAAAAATAAAATAAAGTCATTAAAGTAAAATCAATAAAATCAAATCATTACAATAAAATCATCACAATACAAAAATTAAATAAATCCAGAAAAATACCAGAAAAATAAAATAAGGTCCTTACAATAAAATCAATAAAATCAAATCATTACAATAAAATCATCACAATACAAAAATTAAATAAATCCAGAAAAATACCAGAAAAATAAAATAAGGTCCTTACAATAAAATCAATAAAATCAAATCATTCCAATAAAATCAGATAAATAGCGAAAAAAAGATAAAATCAATACTACAAAATCAATTAAATAAAATTAAATAAATATTAGATAAATAAAATAAATCATTACAAAAAAATCAAGAAAATAAAAACAGATAAATATCTGAGAAATAAAATACAATTATGACAATAAATTCAATAAGATCAAATCAGATAAATACCAGAAAAATAACATAAAATCATTACCACCAAATCAATGAAATGAATCAGAGAATAATATGAAATTAAATAAAATCAGTATATTAAAATAAAATCAGAGAAATACCAGAATTTGACTCAAATGCCCCAAAAATGACCCAGCAATGCCTCAATCTAAAACATTCAGTCTATGCACAGTCCACAAGATGAACCGGTGTTTCGATTTAATCTGTGACCCTGTTATATTGTGTGTGCACTTTAAGGAGCTGCTCTCCCAAATCTCATTTATATGTACAATGACAATAAAGGCTTTCAATTCAATTCAATTCAATTCAATTCAATAACTGGCGACTTCCAGCTGGATGCGTCCAGGATGCATGAGGTAACAGTTTTTTTTAATCCCTGGTGCATTTGCCTAAATGTCACGAGTCAACACGGTCACACATTAAACTGTTACACCGGACACAATGAGGTTAAGATCCAAGGTTTGTTAATCTACCCTGGAAATATGACCACTGCATCCCTTAATGTCTGATTGAATGTTCTTAATTGTTGACTTAATGCTGTCCATGTTGGTGTGGAAGACTTGTTTTTTATTTGTATAGCCTTTATTATTATTACGTCTATATTGTAAGAGTCTTCCATGTTTCAGCATTATTTAGTCTGCTTGGCCTGCTACCTCAGACACGTCTTCTTTGAGCTCCTCAGTTGTTTTGTTTGTCTTTGACTCCTTCGCACTGTTTGATTTCTGAGATTGAACATTTCTTGATATGCCTTGGATTGCTATTATTGGTGAGCCATGTTCTCTGGGCTCGCTGCCATAACAGGAAGTCTCCTTATAAAGACATTTTAACTCCTCAAACCATGAGAGATTCAAAGAAAAAAAAACATACAGGCCATTTCTAACTTTCTCTTAATGTTATTTCCAGTTTAAAGACGAGCGGTTCTCTTGTTGGAGTCTGTAATGTGAAACATATGAGGCTATTCTTGTGCTTATCCATGAAATAAATCACATTTATAATTCTCAGAGTAGAAATTCAATAAAGCTTAGACCTAAAACCTCTGATGATCCCGGCATGATTCTGACCTTTGCTCCATGCAGCACATATGTCTGATATTTATGATATCTGCAAACAAAAGAGGAGATCTGCCAGCTTCATATCGCCTTCTGGCTCTGCATGTGTGTGAGTGAGTGTGTGTGTGTGTGTGAGTGTGTGTGTTCAGAGAAATAGAAGCAGGTGGGAAATGTGGGCGTGGCATTCATGGAGACGATTCATCACATTCTGGCATATGTGTTTCCTTTGTCCTGTCTTTAACCAGTGACAAATGTACACTCTCTCTCTCTCTCTCTCTCTCTCTCCTCTCTCTCTCCTCTCTCTCTCTCTCTCTCTCTCTCTCTCTCTCTCTCTCTCTCTCTCTCTCTCTCTCTCTCTCTCTCTCTCTCTCTCTCTCTCTCTCTCACACACACACACACACACTGGAGGTTATGTATCTGATTGGAATAGCTGCCTGATGACTAAGGAGGTGAATGGGAGTGCTTGGTGTTATTATCATCCTCTCTCTCTCTCCGTCTCTGCTCCTTCCTGACCACAGACCATCTGGATCTCTGATAATTCTTTGTGCGTCTTCTCTTCTTAATCTATTTGTCTTCGTCGGCATTACTGCAGCAGAAGCCAGGATATTGCATATTTGGAGATAGATAGTTTATTAACTTTTGCATGATGTATTAAACACACCCAGGGCAACACTCCAAACTAGGAGATACAAACTTTGCACAGAAGTGAAATTAGATACATATTTTTCATTTTAAGAAATGTGTTTCTAAAACCTGCAGCTGCAGTATCTTTTTAAATGCAACAAAGTCCTTATCCTGACCAATTCCATGGTCTCCTTTCAGTTTGATTCCTTATAAAAATTGATTCTTTGATGAATTTTAATGAATAAAATGTGATTTCTAGCGCTAGAATAATGCAGCTAAGAGAACAAAACCACAGTAACAGTGAACAAGATAACCAAGGCATGATCCATAAAACAGGTAAAGACTAAAAACATAAACTAAAAAAAATCAGCTCATGATAGATTGCTCTTGTGGCTGCCTCAGCTCCACCAGAGCAACGCGTCAGCACCCATGAGTATGGAATTTTTGCTGCATATCTCACATTGGGAGGACAGAGAGGCACGTCGTCCATTTTTCTGCACAGTCAGTGATTTCTACCAACTTTAACAGCACTGTGGGAGTAAACTGAAAAGAATTATGCCAGCAGTGCCACCCTCAGTCTAAGGCCTGGGTTACCAAAGTGTGTTGAAATTCCATATTTTATTTCTTTATTTTATTGTGAAAATATTGACAAAAATAGTAGCTACATTTGAAATAAAACCTTGCAAATAAAAACAAGTTATTAGTTTTCTGTCTTTCTTTGTTGCCAGATGACCCTTTAAGGTTAAGGCTGGTTAATTGATTAACATTTTTTTTAACAAAAGCATCAGTTGTAGAATTATGCAACATTTAATACAGCGGGGGTTGCTAGTCTTTGGCACCTATATTTTGGGGGGCACAGTCTGAAAAGTTTGGGAACCCCTGATCTAAGGCAACCATTGGATTTTAGGAGTTTAATTGATGCATCTTTTTAAAGTTATATTTTTTAGACTTTTTGCCTTTATTTGATAGGACAGCCAAAGAGAGACAGGAAATGTGGGGAGTAGAGAGCAGGGGAAGACATGCAGGAAATGGTCAACCGGCCAGGAATCGAACCGGCGACCCCTTCGACGAGGACTGTAGCCTCTGTATGTGGGGCTGCTAGACCGCTAGGCCACCAGCGCCTCTAATCGATGCATCTTGAATGGATTGTGTTTGCAGTTTGTCTCCTGTCTTAAGGCCAAATTCCAACCAATCCATGTCTGGTCCGTCTCTGATAGGTTACAGCACCAGATCTGATAGGTTTCCATTCTAGTCAATGTGTTAACTTCCACTGGATCTGCTCTGTTGTGTTCCGGCTGCGTCTCTGATCCGGCAGGTCGGAGCCCTCTGGATGAGATACACAAGACTTCTATATTTGCCTGATGCCTGAGCACGACGCATCAATCTCAAGAGAGCAGATGGAGCGGGACAGGAAGTCCGGTTTCACCAAAACAAAATGAAAACATCCGGTTAATTTTCAGAATAAAACACTCTGTGTTATCACCAGATCGTATTTCACTTGACTACAACAACAAACCGTCATGATGAGCGGAGCCAGGCCTGGAGTCAACAGGTCAGAGGTTTTCAGAGGACCAGAAAGACAACATGGATGAGGAGAGGAGGAGGAGAATCCTTCATTCAACACCAACCGATGGGTGTTGATTGACGAGAGAGCACGGAGACAGACTGGACATAAATCTAGTGGAGGTCCGATGTTAGAATGAACCTGACCTTTTTGATACTGCAGTATAATTAAGGTCATTAAAGGTCATTTAAACAATGTGACTTGATTTGTGTCTTACAGGGTACTATTCATCGGTTTGGGTTCCTCCCCGTTCAGTTTAATGTTGCAGACATCATGAAAACAAAAGACAGGGTTTCAAATGTTTGTTGAGTTCAATCATTGCTGCTCACTTTGCAAATACAGAGCAGAACTGCAGAATTCAGACATAATAATTAGCTTTTATTAAAGTCTGCCCAGCTCTATCTTATCTGTGCGAGCAGCTGCAGGACCAAGATGTGCATTTCTGCTTCCCCATCCTTTGATATGCAAAATAACCAAACAGTACAAAACAAACGGAAACCAATAAGCTTAATTTTTTGGGATCCTGCTCTCTGTTATGTAGGTGTAGGTATTAATGAGACTCCCACTAGCTCACATTTTGTGTCTGCACGTGATCTGGTGACAAGATGAGATTATTCAGTCAACCAAATAAAACACATTTTGGGTTATTGGAGCTCCTTGTGTTCTTTCTAACATGTATCATATCAGCTTTGAACACAGTTTGGAACCAGCTGCTGCTCGTGATATAGAGAATATTTTTGACGTTATTAATATATGGCGCACCCCTTTAGGCTGTTTTATAAATATGAGGCAGAAAATGTGGGAGGAAGTGCTTCATAAAGGGTGTCAAATGCATTAGTTTCAGTCCCACTTTATAGACATTTAGCAAAGAAAATGACTCCATTCATTAAAGAGATGATTGGATGATACTTAAAGAGACACGGTTTATGCAAAAAGTGTATATTCTTTAAGATATTAAATGATTTAAGGGTGTTGAATATATTTTTAGGGTGTGTTTGGCTTAATTTTACATGTTTCTGTATGTTTTTAACTTAAAAATGAACACCCACCAGCCATAGAGGAGTGAACGGCAAGCACAGAACCTTAAGAGGCATTTCAATGCCCCCTCACACATCAGGAGGAAGATCACGTCTTCCCCACTGTCCAAAGAGCTCTGACAGATGTGAGGTCCATGCCCTTCTGCAAAGATGACGAAGTCCATGTGGTCCGTGGAGACTACAAAGGCCAGCAGATTGGCAAAGTGGTGCAGGTCTACAGGAAGAAGTATGTCATCTACATTGAGCGTGTGCAGAGAGAGAGAAGGCCATAGGAACCACAGTCCATGTCGGCAAGGTGGTTATCACGAGGCTAAAGCTGGACAAGGACCGCAAGAAGATCCTGGAGCACAACGCTTGCACCGATGGAAAGGGGAAGGGCAAACACAAGGAGGAGACCATTGAGAAGATGCAGGAGTGAAAAAGATCTTTTGCTCTCAATAAACTGTATAAATAGACAAAAAACAAACAAACGCTCAATTTTCTGTATAAATTCTGCTGTGTTCGTTTGACCTGAAGTGTTGTGTTGCTGTGAGAAAAAGACAAACAAAGTGAAAGTGTTTTCACACTAAGCATGGATTTTCTAGACTCTAATCTAGACTCTAATCTAGATGAAGTTAATCCCCTTTATTAAGACAATGCAGAGCCCAGCCCCGGCCCTGCGAGAGGAGGACCCGGTGATTCAGCTCTGGGTGAGGATCAAATGTAATCGGAGCATCCAGAGAGAATGATGTGTTCTGCTGCTGGGTGCAGAGATTACATAACCAGCGTCTGAGGAGAAGCCTCGCTGGTTGCTCTGGTTGTTCACAGTTTGCCTCGCAGGGAGAGGAGCCTCCTCTGTACAGTGTTGCTGATGAATCTCAGAACAGATACAGTAGAGTGTAGAGATTACATTGTTTGGTGATAATGCCACTGATACCTCACAGCTACTGGACGATTGTCTATCAGTGTCCTTTGCTTTCTCTCCACACGTAAACTGACAGGAGGTTCATGTAAAGGTGGAAAATGTTCCTTTTCTTTAAGTTTTTCATTTTCATTCAACATAATTTAGAAAAGACAACCAACACAGGGGCGTATCCAGAAGAGTCGTCAGGGGTGGCACTCAACCCCTTGAAATCTGATTGGCCACCACATGTGTCAACCCAAAATCCAGAACTATGATTGGCTAATTAGTAGGGATGGGCACTTCAAGCAAAAATACTATTTGATTATCATTGGCATCTAATCGACATTTATTTGAATAATCACCTTAAGCTGCAGCTCATACAGAATGCTGCTGCTCGAGTCCTAACAAGGACCAAAAAAGTAGACCACATCACTCCAGTTCTTAGATCCCTACACTGGCTTCCTGTCGGTTAGAGAATAGACTTTAAAATCCTGCTGATGGTTTATAAAGCACTGAATGCTTTAGGCCCAAAATACATTGCTGATCTGCTACTACTTTATGAACCACTTCGACCTCTGAGGTCATCAGGTACTGGTCTGCTTTCAGTCCCGAGAGTCAGAAGGAAACATGGTGAAGCAGCGTTTAGTCATTATGCACCACATATCTGGAACACACTCCCTGAAAGCTGCAGGTCTGCTCCAACTCTCACCTCTTTTAAATCAAAGACTAAGACTTTTTTTTTTGCCACTGCCTTCTTATCTTAGATTATTTTAACTCACTTTAAATTAAAAATTTCATGTAATTTTTAAAATATTTCTAATTTTCCTTTTCTTTTCTGCTTTATCATATTTGTCATTTTAATTGTGTTCTTTTATGCTTGTCTGAATGTCTCCAATGCTTTTAATGTTTTAATGTAAAGCACATTGAGTTGCCCTCGTGTATGAAATGCGCTATACAAATAAAGCTGCCTTGCCTTGCCTTGCCTTGCCTTGCCTTGCCTTGCCTTGCCTTGCCTTGCCTTGCCTTGCCTTGCCTTGCCTTGCCTTGCCTTGCCTTGCCTTGCCTTGCCTTGCCTTGCCTTGCCTTGCCTTGCCTTGCCTTGCCTTGCCTTGCCTTGCCTTGCCTTGACTTGATGTCTGTGTTTTTGTGATGCAGCAGCGTGGTGTGTGTGTTTTCATTGTACAGCTATGCTCAGTCTCTGGAAAGACGTGTGTTGTAGTGTGAAAAATCAGAAAAAAATAGCCACCACTGTCACTAATGTTTTCTTCTTCTTTTGCTATTTGATGCAGTTAGCATTCTTCTTCTTCTGTTACTTTATTGCGGTTAGCAAACAGCTTTAAGATGCTCTATCGCCACCGTCTGGCTGGAATACCGTATTACAGCCAGGCACCGGGAAAAACGATGAAAAATTGTACTTTTAAAATGAGAAAATACTCAATGTTTTTTACAGAGTGAATAAATATTTGAATATTCGAAAATCATTGCTCATCCTTGTTATTTAGCTTGTCAGAGGCGGGACTTGTGTTAAAATCAACTGTTTGGGCTGTGTGGTAACAGGCTGCCATCTTTCTTTGTATTTAAATAAGCCGATTTTCTTCTGTTAATGCCTTCAATGTGACTTTGGACAAACATCCTGAGCTAAGAAGATTTAATTGTTGCTACCATAGACTGTATAATAAATGGACGTAGTATCCGTGACGTCACCCATCTGTTTCTGAAGAGCTGTTTTGAAGCTGATTATCGGCGGGAGCCATATTGGAAATGCTGAACTCGACCTAACATCTGCCGAGCTAGTGTGAGGTACAGAGGCGGGCTTTGAGCCTCCTCGCCAACAGCTACAGTGTTCCTGCCTGTCAATCAAGTCAGCTGTGCCTCTTATTATTCAAAACTTGTAATCTTAATATCTTTGAAACTGCTGTGTTATGAAAAAATTCACCGCTCGAGAAATGAGCTATTAGGCAATGTCCTGGTCCATTGACAACATTGATTAATGTCCTTCAAGAGCATCATGTGGCTCCCTTCCCAGGACCACACACAAACACCAGTTTCCTGTAAGATCTTTTTAGCCAATACATGTCTGGATCCAGGATGGAGTGACCCAGCACTACTTTTGAACTCATGGGTTCTCAAGTTCTAATATTTCTAACTCTCATAACCTCATAACAGTTACATAATGCCTGAATGTTCCAGCTCATGGCCTTAGACTGGTCTGTTACCAAACCTCCCAATGATATCACATCTCCCAATAGTACCAGGCTGTAAACAAGTTCATTTCTGCTGCAAAGATCGTCTTTTTTGAATGGGTGTGTATGTGGTTTCTGGTACTTCCGGAGCCAGCCTCTAGTGGACGTTCGAGGAACTGCAGTTTTTAACACTTCAGCATTGGCTTGAATTCTCGCGCCCGGAGGTTGCAGCTTGGTTGCAACTGAGGAGGTGTAAGTGATGATATTTGAAGTTGTTAAATGTGTTCCTGTCTTCTCTGTCTCTGCAGTGCCAGCTGTCCCAGGCCCTGAACGGTGTTTCTGACAAAGCTAAAGATGCCAAGGAGTTCCTGGTTCAGCTCAAGAACATGCTGCAGCAGATACAGGTAACAACACAATGTAACAACCTGCACACTTCAGTCTCTGGATGATCTGCCTTCTTGCTTCACTACCTTAACTTCTTTAAGGCTACAACATTTCATCTTCAAATCTGATGATTTTTAAATTTGTATTTGTTTTTGACAAGCTTGAGGATTATGCCGCTGCACTGGTTGGCGATTTTCTTCTACTCTATTCTGCTCAATAAAAATCTAAATCCTCCTCAGATTATCTGGAAAATGCATCGTCATCAAGCTTAAAACAGTGTTTCAGTGCTTTTTTTTTTTTTTAGAGATATGGGTCAGACATAGGACAGCAAAGAAGCAAATGATGATCCCAAAGGGCATTTTGCATTGCTGTAAATTAGACTACCATACTCAGAGGTTTTGAGGTCGTAACTTTAATTCCTACAAATTGAAACCTCTGCAGCAACACAAAGATGAATGCAGCAGTAATAGTAAAGCACTGACAGTTACAATGTGACTGCAGAAAAACTACTTATACTTTCCTCTGATAATACTTACAAACTTTGATAATAATAATAACTTTGATTTATACTATAGCACAAACAAAGCATGGCAGAATTCATGAGGATGACAGAATACACCTTTAACAGACAAAAGTCTTACAATGCAAAAAACAAAATACAACACAAAAGGTTAAAGAATAATTAATGCAAATTAAAAAGAATTTAGTAATGAAATAGTAGACCAATAAATCATTGTTATAGAGGTTAAAAATAATGATAATAAAAATAAAAAAACATTAAAGGATAATAAAAAGATTTTAAGAAGAAGACATCACATCAGAGAAAATAGAGAAAAGGATAGATTAAGAACATTAAAAAAAATAAAAAAAAATAAACAATAAATTATCAAATAAATACATTCAAATTAATTAGTTAAATAAAAATAAAATAAATAAATGAAGGCATTACATGACAATAAAAAGGTTTTAAGAAGAAGACGACTTCACATCAGAGAAAATACTAAAAGATAGATTAGATACATTAAAATAATTAATGAAAAAGGAAATAATAAAACAAGAAATAATCAATTAAATAAATTCAAATTAATTAGTTAAATAATAAATAAATAAATAAATAAAGGCATTAAAGGACAATAAAAAGGTTTTAAGACGAAGACAACACATCAGAGAAAATAGAAAAAGATAAATTAAGAACATTTAAATGTATAAATGAAAAACGAACTAATAAAACAATTAATAGTCAATTCAATAAATTCAAATTAACTAGTTAAATAATTTTTTAAAACATTGAATTAAACAGGTGAATTCATGTAAAAGCATATCTATTAAAGTGGGTTTTTAGAAGTGATGTTAAAGATGTCACTGACTCTTCCAGCCTTATAGTCTCAGGGAGGTTGTTCCAAAGTCGAGAGGCTCTTATAGAGAAAGCTCGACCCCCCTTTGGATTTGAGCCTCGACTTTGGAATGACCAGAAATGCCCCACTTGAGGATCTAAGATCGTAAGATGGCTTGTAATGTGTCAGGGCGAGACCCAGACAAGCTTTAAAAGTGGTCAGTAGAATCTTAAAATGCAGAGGAAGCCTGAGGAGAGAAGTGAGGACAGGAGTGATGTGATGTTGTCTGTTAAAACCAGTAAGAACTTTGACTTCAGTATGGATGCACACACAGGGTTTTTTCCTGCGGTAAGACATTAGATTTTTCCAGACACTCCTCTGAGTGTTGATGTTATGGAACAGTTTATCCTGCTGCCTCTTTATGACCTACAAACACAACCATCAGCAACATTGACTCTATTTATGTAGTCACTTTTAGGATGTCTGCAGCCTTCCTATCTCCACATTTCAAAATGATTCCCCTCAGACCCTCATGGGTTCGACTCGACAGAAGTCTGTCTGCTGTGCAAGATTGCCTCCATACTTCCTCCCATGTCTGATCAGTTACCTCCACATGCAGAGTCTTTACATAATTTACATCACCGCTGATGTGTTCTCGCGCTGAATGCATTCTGCTTTGGGGAACCTGCTGCTAATGGGCTTTAAGCTCCAAATAAATCAGTTACAGAGACACATTTGGACTCCTCACGCTGTGCAGCAGGAGGCAAATCCACTGAGTCACCAAACTAAAACAAACCAGATTGTCCAAAAGGGTGTGTGTGTTTTTGTGTGTGTGTGCTGTCGTGCACACACTTTCACACACAGTCTGCTCTGTCATATTTCGTCAGCCACAGAAGCACGAGCAGGCATTAAGAGTCTTAAACTCTGAGCACTTATTTGCTCAGTCTGGGAGCCAGAACAGCGGGGGAGAGATGGAGGGATAAAGAGAAAGAAAAAGAGTGAGAGTCATCCTCTTATAGATGTGAACTGTGTCAGTCAGCAGGAGAAGCTTGATTGGAAATCAGGTTTATCTGAGACTTCATCTTGTGCGCTCTGTGCAGGGATAAAATACCCCTTCAGGGTGCTGCTTTTCTTTACTCTCCAACTCTGCTGCAGCGTACCAACGTGAGCAAGCCCTTCAAAATAAAACACAGTGTTTCTTAATCCTTGCAGAGTGATCGTATAATCTCTGAAATATAAAACAGTTTCTTCTTTGGTTTGGATTTGTGTGCTTTTCTTAAAAATACTCATATTATTGAAGTAAGGAGACCTAGGTCATGATGGTAACAGTACTAGCATGTGGTCAGGGTACAATGTTGACCTTTGGAAATGAAAGAGCAGAACTAACTCCACTATTTTGGTATTTTCTCCTTTTGGCTTGTAGTAATTTCCGACTACAGTTAAAGGGCTTTGTCACTTCAATGTAAAATCAGCATTTTTATTATTTTCATACCCTTTGGATAAGAAAATCTAGCACAAAACAACAAAACAAGAAGGTTGTAAAAATTCAATCATATGGTTTTCAAGCTACTAATCTCTAAATTTACAGATTCTACATAAAAAATATGAATATAATATCTTTATTTATATGGCACCTTTTAAAAACAAATGTTTAGATAGATAGATATTTATTGTCCTTAGCAAGGAAATGTGTTGCCACAGTCTGTACAAGTATACATACATGGAGAAACATAAATAATAAACACCCACACACTCTCACAACAATTGGTGCGCATCATCCAACACATCTCACATAAACCCACATATATACACACGGGACACATATATACACACAGGACATATATCTACCCACAGGACACATATATACACACAGGACAAATATATACACACAGGACACATATGTACACACAGGACACATATGTACACCCAGGACACATATGTACACACAGGACACATATCTACACACAGGACACATATGTACACACAGGACACATATATACACACAGGACACATATGTACACACAGGACACATATATACACACAGGACACATATATACACACAGGACACATATGTACACACAGGACACATATCTACACCCAGGACACATATGTACACACAGGACACATATCTACACACAGGACACATATATACACACAGGACACATATATACACATACAGTATATACACACAGGACACATATATACACATATATACACACAGGACACATATATACACACAGGACACATATACACACAGGGCACATATCTACACACAGGACACATATATACACACAGGGCACATATATACACACGGGACACATATATACACACAGGACATATATATACACAGGACACATATATACACACAGGAAACATATATACACACAGGGCACATATCTACACAGGACACATATATACACATATATACACACAGGACACATATGTACACACAGGACACATATATACACACAGGACACATATCTACACACAGGACACATATACACACAGGACACATAAATACACACACAGGACACATATGTACACACAGGACACATATCATCACACGGGACACATATATACACACAGGACACATATATACACACAGGATACATATATACACACAGGACACATATATACACACAGGACATATATATACACACAGAACATATATACACACAGGACACATATATACACACAGGACACACATATACACACAGGACATATATACACACAGGACACATATATACACACAGGACACATATATACACAGGGCACATATCTACACACAGGACACATATCTACACACAGGGCACATATCTACACACAGGGCACATATCTACACACAGGGCACATATATACACACAGGACACATATATACACACAGGGCACATTACTGGAGTGTTTTGTTTATAAGTGCTACGGCAGACATGACAAAGTTTATGCCCAAACTGAGCACGTCTGCAGGATGGGGATCTGAATCTGCGACCACATAGGAGCAGTGTGAAGAAAGTTTACTAAGTGCTTCGACAAGCAAAGCATGGCAGGATTTGGATGACAAAATAAACATTTGACAGACAGATTGGAGTGTAGAAGTGCTTTTCAATACAAAAACAAAATATAATGTGAAAGATTTAAAAGAATAATTGAAATTAAACAGAATAAAGTGGTGAGACAGTAGACCAAAAAACATTGTCATAGAGGTTTTAAAAAATATATATATATTTAAAAAAAATAATTAATCAATTAAATAAATACATTAAAATAGATACGTAAATAAAAGCATTAAAGGACCATTTTTATTAATTAAAAAAACAGAAAAGGTCTGGATTGTATTACAGGGAGGGTTCTGGCTCCTGCATGCAGGCTGAACAGTTTTGACCAATCACATATCAGCAAGCTTTGGTGTATGATGGCAAAACACTTTGTATGGAGAGCAAAATTAGGCAGAATGCAATCAGCCATAATGACATCCTGACCCACATCTGTGGTTTTTATGATGATGATTTATCTATCTCTATGATAGTTATCTGCATGCAGGGTGCAAATGACAAACTGTCATCAGAAGTTTCAATCTGAGTAAAAAATCTGTTTCATGCTGTGCCACAAAGAAGCAATCAGATGGAATCATCTGACTTCAACATTATGTTTCCTTCTCTTCTTGAGGACAGAACTGACAAAGCTTGTGTTTTATTTTTTAGAAGTCAGCATCATCATGTTACTAAATCAGAAAACTTGAACCCTGCTTTTGATTAAATCACAAGAACATAGGTTTTATTGTCAGGCTCATACGACTGAACTAAGCCAGAGTGAAGCCTTTGTGTTTACAGTGAAACTCTGAGACTCACCAGAGAAAGATGTACGGGCGCACCTCGGAGGGATGTAATGAACAAACGAATTACATATCTGGAGGGGGAAATGTTGATTTGATTTAAAGTAAACATGCAGTCACTTCTCAAGATGCTAATTGGACTGTAAACAAAGCTAAAAATGGAGTCTTGCCTGGAGGTTGTTTATTGCAAACCGCTGGCTCCTCCTGAAAAGTTCACTAGAGGACAAACTAACCAGAGGCTACGCTGTCATCAGATGAGAGCCGATGGGTTTCCAGAGAATCCAGGTTTTTAGATCTTGTGCTGAAGTGTTTTTGCAACAGGTGACTGTACTGCAATGCACATGTTGTGTAAATTAGCAACACACATACTGTACATCTGGGCTTTGTATTTCAATATTAGTGTGTGTAACATCTAAGTGCATAGATCTGGTGGAGAGCGTGACTTGTTGTGCAAACAGATGGTAAACATGATTAATATTTCCCTGCAGTCTATTAGAATAATTACCACTCTACTGCTTGTGTGGTGGAAACAAAAATAGAGCGAGATGTTGCTTGTAATTAACATTTCAGTGACAAAAACAAAGCAGCTCTGTGCTGCTGAATAAAGCCAAAAACACACCAACAGATCTATTTTAGGCTCAGGGTTGATTCTGTTATCTCTGATGGAAGCGTGTGAGGAGAATGACTTTTGGGAAACCTGAAGGAAAGGTGGCCAATAATGCATCATATGGTGTCTTATTCTTACATACTTCTCTATATCTGTGTTCTTTTTCCTCTTGAATTTTATGGTAATATTTGTGTTTCTGTGTGTTTTCAGGAGAGCGGTGTGGAGTTTGAAGCTTGCCTCGTGGCCCAGTGTGACTCTCTGATCGAGGCGCTCACCAGACAGAAAGCCAAACTGCTCACCAAAGTCACCAAGGAGAAGGAGTACAAGCAAAAGGTGGGACTGATGATCTGTTTGTCAAAGTGTAGCTGCATGACTTTCAAATTTATGGCAAAGAGGAGAAAGGGTGTCACATTTGTCAATGGGAAAACAGACAACTGGACGCTCCAGCAGAGGCCAGAGACCGAGCTGGTGCAGCGCTACAATTACTTTATTTACAAAAGGTTTATGGTTGAAGAAGTCAAGGGTCAATCCATGGAAGGTAATCCAAAGCAGGCAAACAAGTCCAATATGGAGCAGGCAAGAATTAAAAAATCCCAAAGCAGGATAGGTTTAGCACAAAAAAAAGGGAAAGTATGAAGAAAGCTTGACACAGGGGGAAAGACACACATACTGTTTGTGCAAATCACTCTTTTTTTTCAAATGACTGCAGTCTGTCCTGCAGCTGTCTTTGCAGAATACTCATTGTGCATAAAGTAGGGACATAAACAGAGCCTTCAGCTTGTTCCTGTTGAAGTTTATCTGCAGAAATGACTTGCAACTACCTTATTTAGTCAACCCAAAATGTGCTCTTTTATTTCCTTTTCCTTCATTTGTTTATTTCTACATACACTACCAGTCAAAAGTTTGGAAACACTTTCTCATTCAAGTGTTTGTATTTATTTTAATTATTGTAAACACTGTAGATTAATACTGAAGACATCAAAACTATGAAAGAACATATATGGAATTATTTAATTAACAAAAAAGTGTTAAACAAAGCAGAATATGTTTTATATGTTAGATTCTGTAAAGTAGCCCCCTTTTTCCTTCATGACAGCTTTGCACACTCTTGGTATTCTCTCAGTCTGCTTCATGAAGTGGTCTCCTGGAATGGTTTCTAATTAACATGAGCCTTGTCAAGAGTTCATTTGTAGAATGACTTGCCTTCTTAATGTGTTTGAGACCATCAGTTGTGTTGTTCAGAGGTAGGGTTAGTACACAATGGATAGCCCATTGTAATCCAGATTATGGCAAAACTAGATTATTTTATAGTTTTGATGTCTTCAGTATTAAAATACAATTTCAAAAATAATTAAAATAAATGAAATCCATTGAACTAGAAGGTGTGTCCAAGCTTTTGACTGGTAGTGTATACATATATAAAAACATTAAGCTATTCAAACATGATACAGAAAATGAATGTTTTGGGATCTTAGAACTTTACAAACAACTTTTTTAAAAAGCTCTCTTTATATGGGGCGCTGTTGGCCTAGGGGTCTAAGCGGGCGCCCCATATACAGACGCTCTCATTCTTGTCGCAGTGGTTGCAGGTTCCCAGCTTCTACCATTTTTCTGCATGTCTTCCCCCTCTCTCTACTCCCCACATTTCCGGCCTTTCTGCAGAAACTACATACACACCCATTCAAAGAAGACGATCTTTACAGCAATAATAAACATGTTTACAGCCTGGTTCAAAAAACAGTTTAGGTATGAATAGCTCATTTCTCTATAGGCACACACTGTACAGGGGTGGATTTTCTTATAACTTGCTATTTTTGAAGATATTAAACTTAAGAGTTTTGCCCATATAAGGGCATGCCTGACTTGATTGACAGGCGGGCACCCTGTAGCTGTTCTTGAAAAGGCTAAAGGCCTGCCTCCAATATGGCACCTGCTGTCGATCAGCTTCAAAACAGCTCTTCAGAAACAGATGGGTGACGTCAAGGATACTACGTCCATTTTCATTCAGTTTATGCATGTCTTCCACCTCTATCCCCTCCCCACATTTCCTGTCTTTCTCCAGCTTTCCCATTCTACAAAGGCAAAAATGCCAAAAAACACAACTTAAAAAAAAAAAATCTCTCTGTAGATCTATAAATAGCTATAGATACATGCACTTTTCGAGCACTGCCCATGATTGTGGGTCATAATTCCCAAAGAGTAGGTTGTGTTTCGTTCTGCAAAATGTTACCAGGTGTATCAGGAAACCCTGGTTTTGGCACGTTGCATTTGACACAATCCACGATTCTTTACAGCAAATTCAAACGAGTAATGAGCGTGCAGAATAATACGAAAAGCCTCTCCTGTGTCGGGTCGTCTTGCAGATATCTGAAGGATCACAGTGATCTCTCTGCCTATAGAAAGAAACTGATTAGACGCAAATGTGTCAGGGCTTTAAGTTTGAACCAATGAACTTGTGATTTCTCTCTGACAGTCCAGTTTTTTTACTTCCCTTAGTAAATCCTCTGCTGGGGTTTTCCTAAGTCTTAGTGTGTCACATGGACGCCTGCCCGGCCTCAACGTGCCCGCCGACCGACTGACCGTCTGGCTGGCGTTGGCGGCGGGGGAGAAATAGGGGGGAAGGTTGGATGGAAGCCCCTTAGGACAGCTGTTGTCATTATCTGCAGGCTTGGGGATTGAGATTGAGCCAGAGGGCAAAGAGCTGGAGGCTGTGACAAAGCAAGGACGAGGGAAGAATGGAGGACTACCAAACACTTTTTTACACAAACAGAAATCAGGAAAGTGTTTCTCTCCAGCTGCTAAAATCACAGCCTCGTATTCACGCTGAGACAACAGAACACAGACAACCAGCAGGCTTAACTGATTGGGCTCAACACCAACGATTGTGAGGCTCATAAAGCAGCATGTGTTGTCATATCAGAGAGTGAAGCTTTGATTTTTCATTTGAAGGAATTAAAGAGAAAATAATGAGATTATGAATCATTCAGAAAGTAGACTTTCAGTGTGCAGAAACTTCTGAATGAACACAAATGCACACATTTTATTTCATTTAAGACACACATTTAGTTTGAATGTTTTTCAGGGTAGGAGAGGAGGAAAGAGAGAGAGGAGAAGGTAAAGAATTGAAGGTGTAAGGGACTGAACACAGCGTGGCTCTAACTTTGGACCGCTACATTGAATGTCACAATGCCTTCTCCTCAAACTCTGAGGTCTAGTTCTAGTTCACAGATCTTGCACGCGATGGTGTCTCCATCCTGTTGCTTTCTTTTGTTCACCTGTAGCTTCCTGGTTGAGGATTTGTGTGTGCCACATAGACTGTATAAAATATGGACGTAGTATCTGTGTCACCCATCTGTTTCTGAAGTGCTGATATGAGGCCAATCGTTGGTGGCAGCCATATTGCTGCTGTCGAGCGATTGTGACATAAAGAGGCGGGCTTTGAGCCTCCTAGCCAACAGCTACAGTGTTCTCGCCTGTCAATCAAGTCAGCTGTGCCTCTCATTGGAAGACTCGTAATCTCAATATCTTTGAAAATACAGAGTTATAAAAAAATTCACCTTCGGGACAGTGTGTGCTGTAAAGATCGTCTTCTTTGAATGGATGTGTATTTGGTTTCTGGTGTATCTGCAGGTAGCCTCAAGCAGATCCTAGATGAACTGCAGTTTTTAGCACTTCTGCATTGGACTCATATTTTAAGACCGGAGGTTGCCGCTTGGTGCCACATTCAGCAGAGATAATAAGGATGCAAGATGTCTCATCAAAGCCCAATTATGGTTCATGTCATCAGTCTGTTCCCACTAAGCGGCAACTTCTGGTCTTAAAATATGAAGCCCATTTAGAAGTGCTGAAAACTGTAGTTCATTGAGCGTCCACTTGAGGCTGCCTGCAGATACACAAGAAACCACATACACATCCATTCAAAGAAGACGATCTTTACATCAGAAATAAACATGTTTACAGCCTGGTACAAAAAACGGGGGTTACATTTTTTTATAACTCGTTATTTTTTTAAGATATTAAAGTTGTGTGTTTTGCCCAAATAAGGGCATGGCTGTCTTGATTGACAGGTGGGCACCCTGTTGCTGTTAGCAAAAAGGCTAAAGACCCGCCTCTTTACCTCACACTAGCTTGGACAAAGTTAGGTTGTGTCAGCATTTCCAATATGGCACCCGCCAACGATTGGCATCAAAACAGCGCTTTGGGAACAGATGGGTGACGTCAAGGATACTACATCCATTTATTATACAGCCTATGGTTCCTACGTTATGCCTCTCTTCAGCTGCCCAATTAAATAAAGGGAACACCTAAAATTCCACTTAATCTGGCATTATGTTGACTTTCTTACTGTTTAAACTGCAATTCACTTCCTCACGTGCTTTGCTGCATTCATAATAGCTGCAGCCATAATGTGAACAGTGTCCACTCCACGCTACATGTGGATTATAAAAGGCAAACTCTGCCAACTTGTTTGTAGAAACATATGGTTTAGTGTGGTGTTTAAACCCTAACTTAGGACTCAAAATGCAGAGCTGGTGCAACATGCCACAGATGTATAATCCAAGTAGCATTATGTTACTCTGCCTGTGATTCTGTGCACTTGCTCTTTGCAAAACTATGTGATAGACACTGTGTCTAAGATTTTGTTGCTCTAAATAGAGATTCAAGAAAACTTCTAAACTGTGACAAATTATTTCGCCAGAGTTAGTTCAAAACCACTTGTTTTGGAAACATTATGTGAGCTTGAGGAGCGAGACTTAAAGTGAGCATACATGACTTAACCAGAGTAATACATCTGAATCCTCAAGTTGCATTATGGGTAGTGTGGAGTAGACAACTGGTTTGTAGTTGTGAGCAGAATCTATGTATAAAAAACACACATCTCCAGCTGTGCTTCATCAATAATGATCCTTTTGTTTTAAAGGTGACATATCACGCTTTTTTCATCAATATATATTGGTCTAAGAGGTCCCCAAAACATGTCTTTAAAGTTTATGCTCAACACTTTGAAATCAGATTTTGGTCTGCCTGAAAAGCCCTCTTCTTCAGTCCTCCTCAGAACACTCTGTTTTCTCTCTGACCACGCCCCCTCAGGAAGTGGATGTGCCTCGGCTCTCCGGCACGTTGATCTAATGTTTACATGTTGGCTGAATATACACGGCTGCTCAGAGATCACGTTACTTCAACCCTCTGAATCTGATCCTGACGGAGAGGCGCCTGTAGCAGGACCTTTCTGAAGGATTGGTCACAGATTCTGTGTTCCTTGTTGTTTTATTTGTCAGTATGTAGACGTGTGTCTTGGTACACAGCTACAGCTACGACATGTAGCTATGTAGCTATGCTAACTAGCGCTAGCACTTATCCATGATAAATAAAAATCATCCACTAGATCTTCAAATCTGCAGACGTGGGGAGTAAAACCGACCTTTGTGTTTGTTAAGACAGCCTACAACTAGCATGCCTCCCTCATAAGCTCCTTGTTAGCACACATGTGTGCAGGGAATGAAAAACGGGGGAGGGATTCAGTATTATTTTATACAGTCTATGGGCTGAACAAGCTCCGAGCTCTGACTCCGTGACAGACCGGATATTGTTGTTACGTAACAAAAACACGGAAGTCTGAAACGGCTCGTTTCACACACATTTACAGAAAGGTGGAGAAATCAGAACAGGGGCAGAATGGATTTTTTTCATTCTCGGGGGGTTTGTAGACAGGGACACATATTTCAGGTAGAGAACCATTAAAAAGTCCATTTTGCATGATATGTCACCTTTAAAGCTTACGTTGAGTTTCTGACAGCGTTACCAAAGTGCATTGAAAATTAGATGGAGAACTTGCAAGCCAGCGTTGAAACAGAGAGTTTAAATAAGTTCAGCCAACACATAACCCTTTGAAACAGCCTTTAAAAAAGTGATGAGCAGCCATCCACGTCACTTAGGCAGTAACGGTCCTCACAAAGGTACAAAATCAAGCACACACACACATATACTGTAGTCTCAGCCATAATCCAGCGGCTAATGGATTAATCTTTGCCTCTCTCTAACCTATAAATACCAGCGTGTGTGTGTCTGAGTCTTTCTATGAATGAGATTATGGGTCATACATCCGCCGTTATTGAAGTTAGAAGCTGATGCTAGTTTTTTTTTTATGTCTATATCAAACTTACTGAGTCATTAGAGTGCTACTGAAGAGGATGACAATCTGGAAAATAAATATAAAAACAACAAGGGTGTATTCTAGTTGTTAACATGTAAAGACAAACAAAGAATGAACCAAAAATATGGAAAATATGTGGAGTTTTTATGATAAATAATGCAATTTTAAAAAAGTTTGTCTTCATTTAACTTGTATGTTTATTAATTTATTTATAAAGTATTAATATTAAATAATTTTCTGCATATTTTGGCACCCTTGTGACGCCATACAAGCCTGCCAGCTGCTGCTGAGTGGTCGCTTTGAATCTGACCACTGTCCTTAACTCACTGATGATATAAACACACACTGCAGATTTAAGCTTTTTATGTAAATCTGCATTTACAAAGACAACACAAACACAAAATAAAGCCCAGTAAAAACCATGATGAGCATATACTTTTCCATTTATCCCTTTTTTATGCCGTATTGAAAGCACCACATCATGGTTTCCAATGCAGGTCAATGTGAAGACCATGCTTGAGCTTAAAAAGCTGAAACATTGCCCTCACCTGACCTGGAAAACTGAGTGGGATGAAGAGCCTGTGAGTCACATTAGCACCACGTCTGCTATCTCAAATCTGGTGCCTGCATTGACATGTTTATGTATTCGCACCCTCAAATTCATTTGCGATGCATGTGGAACATATTGAAAGATTGTCTCTGGCCTGCAGGAGCGTGTGGGAGGGGAGCTGACTGAACGAACGCCTCAGTGGGACAGAGAGAGATTGAAATGAATCTTGAGATTCACTCAGGCGTCATGCTTCACACTTCATGTTGTTTACACACGAGATAAAGCGCTGGGCTGTGCCAAGATGAAGTGAAAAGATGATTTTGTCTCGGTGAATAACTCAAGTGTCTGTTCAGTGTGTGTTCTGGTGGTGTTTCGGGGACAGACAGCTTCACAAATAAATGCACAAGTTCTTTACATTCTGTTTCCCTTAGATGACCTTTTGATTGACCTGGATCGGTAAAAATAACAGACTGTATAAACATGGCAATAGTCACAGTGACGGCACTCACTTTCAATCAACCTAAGGACAGGCAAAGAGGTGGAGCTGAGGTTGGACATGAGCCTCAAGATCTCTCTCTCTTCATCTCCTCTATCCCTCTTTCCAACCCCAACTCAGTCTCAGCAGATGTGTGTCTAACATGAGTCTGGTCCAGTTGGAGGTCTCTGCCTGTTAAAAATGCCACTGTGAGTTGCTAAATGCTGCAAAGTGCTCTGCTCATGGTGGATTAAGATGAGTTCAGACTGAGTCCTGTCAGTAAGATGGGACTGGATCTTATCCTGTCTTGATGTTGGGTCTTTGTTAATATTAGAACATAGAGTACGGTCTAGACCTGATCTGTTTGTGAAAGCATCATTAAATAACGTTTGTTGTGATTTGGCGCTTCTATAGTTTGAGTTACAGCGGGATGGACAAACGTCCTTTACAGGCAGAAACCTCAAGCAGGACCAGACTCATGTTAGACACACATCTAAGACAGAGTTGGAGAGAGGGATAGAGGAGATAAAGAGAGAGATGATAGTAGTGAGATGGATAGTTGCAGCTGGAGTCTGGCACATCCACGGCAGCGACTCAGAGGAACCTACGAGACAAGGGAGCTCAGGGAGTCCAGAAAGGTCTATGGTTTGTAACCTTTAATGGGACAGGGAGAGGATCCCAGTGTGTCAGTTCCCCTGGCAGTCTAAGCCTATAGCAGCATAACTAAGAGCTGGTCTAAGCAATAACAACCAATTCAGCCCTTAATAGTCGACATCACCAGGAAAGTCGGCTGATTTCTGAAAACACATGTATTAAGCAGGTTTTGCAAAGTCGATTTCCCAAATTTGAATTCCTTTTGCTTATGTCCTCTTTTAAACAAGCTGTCCCCAATTAAGAGTTTATCAGAGGCCGATGAAGGTAGGATAGGACAGAGTCTTCATTAGATTGTTTTGATCCTCTTTACGCCCTTCATATTTTCATTCAAACTGCAGTTGACGGGTGAATAATTAACTTTGATCTCATTAACCATCAAATTAACGAGGGGACTAATTAGTCAGACTTCATCTAATTAACTCTCTGATTCATTTAGACGAGCGTTTGGTTAACTGTGTAATTAATTATCTTGGACTGACCACAATCAAAATGCACTTACTGTCTAAGCTATTGCTAAACCTGTGAAAAGTTGTGATGTACACAAACCGATAAGTGCACTGCAAAAAGCCAGCCTTCAGAAACAAGAAAAAATATACAAAAATTGGGGGTATATTACTTAAACTTAGATTCGACTAAGGATTTGCTTAGTCGAATCTGATTTATCAGATTTTGCCCATAGTCGATGAATAGTTGAATGTTTGTTGTTTTTCCTTATTGACCTAAAGTCTGCATGATGGTGACCGCATGACAATATTACACATAACCCTTTACAATTAAGAGACTCGTAGCTTAAAGTAAAAGGGACAACAGAATATTATAAGTATAAAACTTAGATTTTTAAAATCTATACTGCAAAAACAACGAGGTGATGAAGGAGAGAAAACTCAAATAAGACCGCCATCCGTTAAATATGGAAAAACGCGCCGTTATAGAGTAAGGAATCAGGAGATATTTAAACAGTGTTCACACAGCAGAGAGCAGCACTGCGGAGGGTAGTCTGTCCAACTTAAGACTAAACATTTGTATAATGTTCAAAATCAAACCTGAACCAGCTAAAGGATTTTTAAATCTCTTAACAGAACCTTTTAAAACAGTCTTTCATCGCGTCTTTGTCCGCGTGAGTCTTTTCAAATTGTACGTGAGGAAAACCATCGTGTGTACGGGCAAAAGTGCGCTCCTTGCTTTGTTGACTGTAAATCCTGTCTTTGATAATACCCTCTCTGATGGTGTGGAGGTGGATGGGATGCAGTGGATTGTTTTTGAGGCTTCAGACAGCTTTGGGTATCCCTCCTCGTTCCTTTGGCCCCGTACAGTTTTTGTGTGGTCCAGTAATCCTTGCTCTCACAGCCCTCTTCATGAAGCTGCTCCTCATCTTCATCACTATTTTTTAGGATCAACTGAAGTTTTATTTCCTGACATTTTGAGCTGACATGAACCTGAGGTACATCTGCTCCACAGGTCCCCCCGCTAAATGGGAGAGTCCACCTTTAATTACCAGGGGAGATTTAACTACCACTTTAAGGAGATTTAACACTTCAAGAGCTGTTCTCAGAATTACATTAAATAAGTCTATAATTATATAAAAATAGGCTACAGGAAACAGGAAAATAATGTAAAATAAGACATTGAGCACCCCCATGGTTTGAATGGAATGATCCACGTTTCATATGCAAATATTCAACTATGAGATTGGCAGTCGACTAAGGCTCGTTAGAACGAATCGTCGAATATTCGACTATTTGGGGTCACCCCTATTTGGCTGTCATTTGTTTTAATTGTGTGAAGAGATACAATTGTGTCAAAGTAATAATTTCTTATTTCATGCTTGAAATAAGAAATTATTACTTTGAAAAAGCAGTTTTATAAGTGTGAGTGTTGATGAGACAGCTTTGTTGCAGTTGATATTCTAGTTTCAAGTATGTATTACTCAATATAGGTCATAACATCTCAGTAACAAGCTGTACCTTGTTACTGAGACCAAAACACCCAAAACAAGCAACACTCTCTCATAAAAACTGCATAGTGAGAAAAACTATCTCATCAGGCAAAAAATAAGCAAATTTAACCCATATCTGAGTTATTCAATCTTACTTAGATTTCAGTTTTTGCAGTGTGAAGCCCTTTAAACACATATCAGGT
The DNA here is from genome assembly GCF_009762535.1 of Notolabrus celidotus. NCBI lineage: Eukaryota > Metazoa > Chordata > Actinopteri > Labriformes > Labridae > Notolabrus > Notolabrus celidotus. The sequence continues at coordinate 5,207,833 of NC_048284.1, forward strand.
GTGCTTTGGTGGACTCATTGAGCATGTTGACATGATGCAGGAGTTACAAGATATACATAAAAAGCTAACAAGGCGATGGCAGCTTGCTGAGTTTCAATTAGCCTTGAACTGAAGCTTGAGACAGCCATCTTAATCTCATTTCACTCCTGCTCTAAGTTCAGCCAGCAGTCGGCATGTGATGTCTGATGTTTGCACGGGAGACGCTCAAAAGACGAGCAAAGGGAGAAAAAAAAAAAGTCAAATTTTCACATTGATCTTTCTCCTCTTTTCATGTTTCCATCTCGCTCTGTTGCATCATTTTCTGAAACAAGGCTCCTGGAACCTACAGAGGAATATATACATGCCAGTTTTTGACACTCACACATTTTCTACCCCTGTTCTCTTTTGGCAGCTCACGTGTTGTTTCTGTCACCTGATCCACAGCACAAAAACACACCTGTGCCCATTTCCCTAATTTTTCTCTAAGGCTGCCATTCAACAATGCAAAAAAAAAATTACAACTACATCTCTTCTTATGCCTTGATGGAGAATGTCTCTACGGGAGAGCTTTAAAGGAACATACAAAGACGTACAAGCAATCTGAGAAATCCTACTGTACTTCCACTCGACGTACGCTACTAAACTGGTCTGCCCTAGAGCGCTTCTTTAGTGTTTACTATGCTTAAGAGGATAAGAAAGAAAGCACTGCAGACCCTTCTTTAACATACACAGGATTCAAACAGCTCCTGTCATGGCTGCCTCTTTGATACCTTTGGATCATGTCACTCAGTTTCCAGTCCTCCAAAGCAAAAAGACAAGCAGAGAAGTGATGTAATCCAATGTAGCTGTCAGTCCAAGCTTCTAATCCTGTAGTCTGCTATTTAAAGGCCTGTTCGTCAAATATTAGTTCACTGAAGGGTCTCAAAGTTCTGTATTTCCTTTCCCTCTATCCAAAGCTCCACCCACGCATGGTCAGATCATCTATTGAGCCCTTGAGTTCTTTTTCATCTGCATTCAGAGTGTTTTATTCCACCTCTTCCTACTCTTTGGACTTGTTTACTTGTCTTTGTTGGCGGTGCTCCGTGCGGTCATGCTCGAGGTGAGGGCGGGGGAATCCTGTTCACAGAGAGAGCAGGATGCTGGTGTGATGTTAAGTCTCTGATAGCTGATTATCAAACAGCAGGAGGGGAAAGAGATGCTGGGGCAAAATGTAATCTCTGCAGCTTGTAAGTGCCGGATAAAACCCTGCAGATTTTTGTTTGGGTGCGACAAAAATGTTGGGAATATCAGTCTTTATTTGTATTGCGCCAAATCACAACAAACCAAGGCACTTTTAAAAACAGAGCAGTTCTAGACTGTACTCTATGTTGTATTAACAAAGACCCAACATCAAGACAGGATAAGATCCAGTGCCAGCTTACAGACAGGACTCAGTCTGATCTCATCTTAATCCACCATGAGCAGAGCACTTTGCAGCATTTAACAAGTTATAGCAGCAAGGACAAACTTCCATTTAACAGGCAGAAACCTCCAGCAGGACCAGACTCATGTTAGACACACATCTGCTGAGACCGAGTTGGGGTTGGAAAGAGGGATAGAGGGAGATGATAGTAGTAGTTGTAGCAGCTGGAGTCTGGCACGTCTACAGCAGCAGGCCGTCTACGGCAGAGATCCAAAAGAGGTTCATGGAAGGGGAAGCCAGTGTAATGAGTTTGAGGTGTTGACTTGGTCCCAGATCTCAGTCCAATTGAGCATTTCAGTGTACTGGACAACCAAGTCCCATCCATGGAGGCTCCACCTCACAACCCTCCAGGACTTGAAGGATCTTCTTTGAGTGATCTTGAGTGATGTTATTTTGGCTCATCTTGGTTGTACTGTTGTGACTTTCCTTACTGTCATTTTTCTTGGCTTACTTAGTCCAGCTTGATTTACCTTGTCTTATGTTATGGTGTCATTTCAAGTTATCATGAATCATATAACTGTTACTATCTTGAGTTATCTTGACTTATCGTGTTGTCTTTGATATTTCAAGTTTCCTGGATAAATCATTTTGTTACTATCTTGACTAATCTTGACTTATCTTGAAAACTCATATCTTAGTAAATGAAATAAGTTATTTGTATTACTTTAAATTTGTTTTGTATGCAACTGTTGCTATCTTTAATTATCTTGACTTATCTTGACTAACATATCACGACGGATTAGTAAGTTGAATTTTTTTAAGTCATCTTGAGTTGTCTTATTATCTCTATCTTGATTCATCTTGACTTATCAGGACCATTCATATTATGACTAATTTAATAAGATGCCTCTTATAAATTCAAGTTATTGTGACTTATGATGTTGCTTCTATCTTCAGATATTTTGACTTACTATGACTTCTGTTATTTTGACTATCCACATCACGGTTCATTAATAAAAAGCTTTATTTATATAGAACTTTTCCAAATTTTTCAAAATAAAATAAGAGAAATGTGAAGAAGACAAATAAAAGGAAATATAATAATTTTGGAAAAAATGAAAACAACTCAAGATAATAGGTTAAAAGAATCAAAAATCAAAAATATAAAATATAAAAAATATTAGAATATCTAAAAATATATCTAAAAATATATAAATATAAAATAAAAATTACAAATATAAACTTAAATATGTTTTGTGAATTTAAGCTATCTTTACTTGTCTTATTGTTATTATCTTATGTTACTCTAACCTATCGTGACTTATCTTGACATCAGTTCATCTTGTCTTGTTGTGATCCATCTTGACTTAATTTGTTGGCACTTGACTCTGACATTAAAAGATGGTCAAATTTAGAGTCCTAGTTTAAATAATCTCCCTTTTTCAGGCTCAAAAGAAACACATCAGCCTCCCACCCTGTGAGTTTGCTTCATTAATCTAACTCCTCCTCTGCTTTGTGTCTTCATCAGGTGGTACGTGACCAGATCACTCACTGCACCATGAAGCTACGCCAGACTACCGGCATGATGGAGTTCTGTCTGGAGGTCCTCAAAGAGAACGATCCCAGTGGATTCCTGCAGGTATCTTGCTTACCGTCTGTATTTGTTTTGAATTCCCTCAGTGTCTGCATGTCTTCTGTCTGCACATAGAAACTGGATGAAGGAAGTCTTGTTGAATACAGCAGAAGTGAAATGTTAGCTCATAGTTCAGCTGAGGATGTAGGTCTGAAAAGTTACAGGCTGACATATCCGAACCCTTCTTTGGCAGCTTTTCGTGAAGTTAGAAAAGCAACCTTTGTGTGAACTTTGAGCTTCATTACCATTTAAAAGCTGATGTGAAACAATAATCAGTGGAGTTCTGTGGAGCACAGACGATAGCTATATCAGGCTCAGGCAAACTAAATGAGTCCTTGGTGTTTTTCTCTTCTGGGAAATTGTTGAACTTTGTGAAACATTCTTTAAAATATGACTGAAATCTGAAGTTCATACTCGGAGGTCTTACTGTATGTTTTAAAAAAAGAAAAGCTATGTTTCTGAAGTGCAGTTTGTAGAAAGAAAAATGTAAATTCAGAAGTTAAAAGGAAGGAGGAGGAGAAATGAGCGACGCAGGGAGCCTCTGATGTCTCCAAACACACTGCGCATCCAGAGGAGGGACACACACACACACACACACGCTAACACAGCATGCATCTGATTCGTTTTACTAATTCTACAACTGATCTATTTTTAATTGACCCGGCACGTCTGGCCATCCTAGGCTCAGATGTTCAATAGCTGATCAATAGTTATTGATCTGTGCATGTAAGGTCAAACTGAAGGGTTATGTGTGACATGTGCACCTGGTCCCCAAGATCCCCTGACTCTCTTTAATTTATCGTTTGGATCAACATATCTGAAACTAAACCTAAGAAAATAAAATACAGATAACTGAACTAGCTGTGTTTTCAAGTTCAAACTAAAACAACAAACTAGAATAAGAAGACTCACTAATCTAAAACATGCTAGGGAAAGCAAAATCTACTCAGGGAAAGAAAAGTAAGGAGGGAAACATACCCAACACTCCTCCTTGTTTACTGCTGAGTGTGTCAGAGAGAGATCGACTGAGCCCACTCTGCCTCTGTAAATCACCTCCTACTACCTCAGCACTAACAGCAGAGGGAGGGAGGAGACCAGAGACACATAAAACCCCCACCCTATGATTTTGAATATGTGCAAGAAACGTCTATTCAACACACAGAATACAACCAGGTGTATTGTTTGGCATCGGATGGTATCATGGCCCAGAGTGTTGCAAAGTCCTGCATTATGTTATCGTATCAGATCGTCTCAAATTGTATCATATGGTAATGTATTGTAACATATTGTATTGCAAGGTAACGTATCGTATCGAATGGTATCACATTGTATCATATGGTAACATATATCGTTTTATTTGAAATTTTATCGTATCATCATATAATACGGTATCATTTTGTATCTTATCGTAATGGTTAATTTTGTATAGTATTGTTTCTAACGTATCAAGTTGTATCGGATCATTTCGTATTGTAACATATATCATTGTATCATATATTATCAATTCTTATTGTATTGTAATGTAACGCAACGTAAAGTAACGTAAAGTTACGTAATGTAACGTAAAGTAACGTAATGTAATGTAACGTAATGTAAAGTTACGTAAAGTAAAGTAACGTAATGTAAAGTTATGTAAAGTAAAGTAACGTAACGTAGCGTAATGTAAAGTAATGTAAAGTAAAGTAACGTAACGTACACAACGTAACGTCATGTAAAGTTACGTAACGTAAAGTAACTTTAAGTTACGCAAAGTAACGTAGTGTAGCGTAAAGTTACGTAATGTAACGTAAAGTTACGTAATGTAAAGTTACGTAACGTAATGTAAAGTAAAGTAAGGTAACGCAATGTAACTTAATGTAAAGTTACGTAAAGTAACGTAAAGTAACGTAATGTAAAGTAACGTAATGTAAAGTTACGTAATGTAAAGTTACGTAACGTAAAGTTACGTAACGTAAAGTAAAGTAACGTAGTGTAACGTTAAGTACAGTAAAGTAACATAATGTTACGTAACGTAAAGTAACGTAACGTAGTGTAACATAAAGTACAGTAACGTAGCGTAAAGTTACGTAACGTAAAGAACAGTAACGTAACGTAAAGTACAGTACAGTAATGTAACCTAAAGTAACGTTACGTATCGTTTTGTATAGTTTTGTAACATATTGTATTGCATCATATCTTATCGTATGGTTTTCGTATCATTTAGTAGCATACCGAACCATATCTTATCCTTTCGTAACTTAATGTATTGTAACATATCGTATCGTATTGTACTGTATCTTATCAAATCGTATCGTATTGTATACTGGTCCAGAGTATTGCAGTATCTTATTATCTTGGATGGTATTGCTTCATATCAGGGCCAATGTGTTCAGGTTCTTGCTAAAAGCCAGCTCTAATTAATAATATTTATATTTGGGTGTATTTCCCTCAAACAGCATATATTAAATGAACCATAAGGTTTAAAATCAATGAGAAGAAAACCTTTAATCTCATTAAAAGAACATCAATTCCCTACAGTAAGAAAAAAAAACAGCAAGGACTTGTTTTTTTTTTAATATCTCAAACCCCAACAACTTTTATGATATACTGTATACGAATCCCACTGAATTAACAAGATTAAATTCTGTGTCTCTGTTACTGTTTATGAATCATGTCTCCTCCTGGAGAGAGATAGCAGGAGGAGAGAAAGAGAGCAAGGTGGAAGGAAGTGATGAAATAGAGATCAAAAAGGCTCCCGAGGGACTTGCAAACACACACACGCACACACACACACACACACACACACACACACACACACACACACACACACACACACACCCTAGCCTCCATTTCATCTGAATATTTTATGATGTATTGATTACAAGGCTCTTTATGGTTTCTAAAGCCTAAATCATACTTAGAGGCTTTTAAGGAATCAAAGGTGGATATTAGGGATAAATTTAAGTTCTGGGACGCTCAGTGCAGCTAATCCGAAATGGGAAAAGAAGCTAAATGAAGCAATTTAGGTTTAACTGCTGCAGGATGAGTCTGTAAATCCTCAGCTCATGCTTTGCCTCTAAAGACGATAGTGATCTTTTCCTGCAGCTGAGTGCAGAGTGCAGTTTAATGTAATGTATTCACTTAGTCCTTTTTTTTTTTCTTTCATTCATCCTGAGGCAGTGAAGCTCCCACCAGCGAGGGGTCTAATTCTTATCCTTAAATATTTGAACTGCACTAATGCGTGCCTCATTTGGCTTGTCAGACACAATGTAATGAAGTCGGGCTAATGGAGCAGATCCGAGAACAGCGGAGACAATCTGCATAGAGGGAGGTTATCTCTGTGAGCACACTCAAACGTAGATGTAAAATAATCCTCCTCATTCCTGTTCTTCTATGACTGTACACGTCTTCCTCCTTGTCGACCTTCACTGTGTGCACATCTGTTTCGACCTTTAACTTCATGATAAACACACGTCTGTCTCCAGATATCAGATGCTCTGATAAAGCGGGTGACGTCATCTCAGGACCATTGGGTGAAAGGAGCCCTGGAGCCAAAAGTGGGCCCTGAGTTTGACCTCACCCTCACCACCGACTCGCTGCTGCAGACCATCCTGCAGCTGGACTTCTGCCAGGGCAAAGGTAAATGCAGAAAAGCACACGCATGTCCACTTTTAAATCTTGTTACAGGATCCATTACAGGATTGAATAGTCTGTTTTACTTCAAATATGTTTCTGTTTTTAAAATCTACTTTTTGCACAATCTTAATTACTAACTATTAGTATTTTAAATCTCTCTGTGAAAGTGCTGTGCTTCACATTTCTTGTTCTTAAGTGAGTACCGAAAACACTGAATCCCACATTTTTTAAATGCCCCTTTAGCATGCCATAAAACTGTTTTGTGCAGAATGGAGATATTGATGATTTAAGTCACAGTCATAATATCTTTCACTGTGACTTTAAGAAACCCTGGCATGGAAAATTACTCAAAAATCCCAAAACAATTTTATATATTTGATTCAGTTATTATTACTTTTCTTTTTGCTCTGTTTTGGTCACATCCCTTAGTTTTGGTCCTTCATATTTTCTTTCTGTAGAACCATATTCAGCTTCTGCGAAGGTTACTTTAAATCACTTATGACTAGAGATGCATTGATTGTGAAATACAACTGTCTAGCTGTCACTGTAGCAAACTACATGTGGCTGATCTTTCTCAGAGATGGTGAAATACTCCCGCATTGCTGACATTTTCATCAGAGTTTGTCTAACAGGTGACTTCTTCTGCCCAATACAAACCCTGCAAATCAGCAGTTAAGTATACTAGATTGCTAGCATTAAACATCCACTGCTGACATCGGTGCATGACACATTTTTATATAGCGAGTCTGCAAATGCACCGTAATGAAAGTTCGCCATCATCACACCTTTGTACATAGATTCTGCGCCGGTGTATTGTTGGTGTGCCCATGTTTGATTTCACATTTCTGTTACTACCTCTCATGAAGGCACAATGGTGGGAAGACTTGGTCCCACCATTATGCTTCCATGACAGCGAGACGTTACAGGTGCATAAATATTGCGCCTTGAATTTGCAATATGTAAAGGGCTAATAATTGCAAATGGGCCGATGTTTGTTAACAGGGCACATATTGGTCAATACAGATGTTCAACTGCTTTATCTGTGCATCTCTAGTTATAACCAATAATATCAAACTTGTTGCTACCAGTTTGTAAAACGAGTTTTCTGTCAAAATCCAGAAGAACGAAAGCCAAATCGATACGTTCAACTTTTGTAAGCTAACATCAGACCTCCACCTGATCTGTGTTCTGTCCGTCTCCAATTCTGGTGGAACTTGGCCATAAGCCTTTTAAAGCTGTTGTCAAATGAGTAAACTGGACTTAGTCTGTAAACTGGGTGGTTTGAATCTTTGAATGGACTCCATCAAGAACAACAAATCATAACAAATCAACTCAACACCTGAAACAAAGCAGAATGTCTCTTAATGATGAGGTTAACAGAGATCTTCTCCTCTAAGGTTTCTTCCAGATGTACAACAATACACACAACTGATTAGATATTCATTGTTTGTTTCTACCCAGCAACCCGTGCATGAGTAAACACTGCATACATGCATATTGCTGCACTCTGAAGACATTACCCAGATGTATTGTTAATGTATACAGAATATGTAATCATCCCTGTGCAGCTTTAATTCTAACAACGCCCCACTGAGGCAGTAAAGATGACCTTAACCTCACTAAAACATCCTGTATTTTTATAACCAATCATTAAGACTTATATTTCATGTTTACTTAATGAGTTACAGTAATACAGTATTTATTTACAACACACTGGGATCCATTACAAACCCATTCAAAGCACGTGTAATATAATCATTACATAATCATGATCAGTTTAGTGCTGTGGTGTTAATAACTTGTACATGATAAAGTGATTATGCACTCATAATAGGTTAATGATATTGCCACTTTAATGCTTTGTTTCCTCCTGGGAGCCACCTCAAGCAAGCTATTGTACTCCAAAGATAGTTTTCATCTCTTGAATCCTCAGATATCAATCTTTCAGAGACAAACCCAAGATTGAAGATAAAGATTTGGCCCGTATCTGCAGGTCGTGACCCGCACTGAGTTTTATTTGAGGAGAATTTCTCTGATTTGAGCTCCAGCTGGGAGGATTGGGACCCTGAGGAGTGCAGAGACTTTGGTCGTCCCAGCTTTGTTCTTTACGTTACCCCACAGTCACACCCAATGTGGAACAAAGCGGTGAAATTTAAAGATAGACCGTTTGATTTCACGTCTTTTGAAGTGAAGTCTTCCTGAGCGGCGGCACAGTGTAGGAGTTGTCCTCATTCATGAGCTGCCTTTAATTATTCACTGTCATCATCAGTGCCAATCTGAGCTGAATAAGCTGTTCTGGATAACATGTGCTTAAAGAAAGTCTTGATGTTCTTTTGATTATATAGTCAAATTATCTTGGGTTACTTTGATTAATGAAAAACTGTAATAAAATATTTTTATTCAAATGCCAGATTAGATATTTTGAGACAGTTTTGATTGAACATTTTAGGGAATATTTTCACAATAAAACACAGTATTAACCCTTTCTTTCCCAACATTAAATTACAAAATTCATTAACTTTGTTAGTTATTTGACCTTTTGCAATTGTAAGGCTTACTGAAGAAATACAAAAACTAAAGTTACACAGCATATAAAATCTTCTTCTGCTCCTGAAAATTCAAAATGCTTCGGTAAAACAATCATTGAGATTACCTTTGTGTCTTCTGTGGAAGGTAAACACAGCCGAAGTCAAACTAGAGCAGTGAAAAGACAAGATTGTGGGCCTTTTGTTTTCTTGAGCAAGTTTATAATGACCTTGTAATTATCCTGAGAATATTTCATATTTTCACTTTATTAATTCAAGTGTGTGAATTCAGTGAAAGTGAACTCTCTTGTGTTATTTTCTGCAATATATTAAAGGCAGAGTCCATTGTATCTAAAGTTTCACATTTCAGAACAGGAAGGGTGGCCTGACTTTGAATAAAGAACCTGGTTTTAAAACTACCAATTTAAGAAAATGTTGCAAATGTTTTTAATAGAAACCTGCAATTTCATGTAGTTACCTGAGGAAGAGATGTCCTTTATTGATTACAATATGAAAAGATACATGAAAAAAGCTCTAATGACAATCTGCACTTCTTAATCACACAACCTTCATGTTGTACTCTTAAGGGCCTGTGCACACTAACTGTGTTTTCTGTGCTGGAGATGCTCCCAGACCTTAATTTCAGAGCATTTCTCATCTTTATTTATATAGCACCAAATCACAACCCATTTTATCTCAATATTCTTTCCAAACAGAGCAGGTCTAGACCGTACTCTATGTTCTATTCTTAACAAAGACCCAACATCAAGACAGGATAAGATCCAGTCCCATCTTACAGACAGGACTCAGTCTGATCTCATCTTAATCCACCATGAGCAGAGCACTTTGCAGCATTTAGCAAGCTACAGTGGCAAGGGCAAACTTCCTTTAACAGGCAGAAACCTCCAACAGGACCAGACTCATGTTAGACACACATCTGCTGAGTCCGTTGGGGTTGGAAAGAGGGATTGAGGACGATGAAGAGAGAGAGATTTTAGTAGTAGTTGTAGCAGCTGGAGTCTGGCACGTCTACAGCAGCAGGTCGTCTAAGGCAGAGATCCAAAAGAGGTTCATGGAAGGGGAAGCCAGTGTAATGAGTTTGAGGTGTTGGCTTGGTCCCAGATCTCAGTCCAATTGAGCATCTCAGAGTGTACTGGACAACCAAGTCCACCTCACACCCCTCCAGGACTTAAAGGATCTTCTTTGAGTGATCTTGAGTGATGTTATTTTGAGTTGATAGGGATAGATGAGATGAAGAAAGAGAGAGAGAGAGATGGATAGAGGTGAGACGCCTACGGCAGAGATCCAGAGGAACCTACAAGACAAGGGAGCTCAGGGACTCCAGAAAGGTTTTGTATGCTTAATATTTGCTTTCATTCAAGGACATTCAAGGACAAAATAGAAAAGTTGCACTACCTTGAACTTAGAGTGTAATGACAAAAAGCAGGAGACATGTCTGTCTAACATGAGTCTGGTTCTGCTCAAGGTTTCTGCCTGTTAAAGGAAGTTTTTCCTTGCCACTGTAACTAGGTAAGGACTTAAGATTAAGATGGGATAAGACTGAGTCATGTCTGTAAGAGGGAACAATGATGAAACTGCTGAAACTGCACTGCCAGCACAAAAAAACGTGTTTAGTGGACACAGGCCCTGGTTCTCTCTCCTTGTTGCAGCCTTTCTTTCCCCATTTTACAGTGAATATGTGTATTTGCAGATGATACCTTATTATACATTTATAAAACTTCTGTGTTTTCTCAATCTTTCTAAATACCTAAGAGATTTTCTTTGAGTTTTAAGAGTGTGACAAACATTAAAATAATAATGAGGTATTCATTTTGTTGCATATAAACCCCATTAAAGACGTTTCTCCCTGGGATAAGGAAGATTCACAACTTGTGGAGTGCATAAAACGTGACTTTTCCCACTGTTTGTCATTCAATTGATAGATCCCATTCTAGCATTTGAATTTGAATGCCATCAACCTCAATTTATCTGCTGGTCTCACCTGCTTTAAAGCCATCTTCTGTCCACGTGCTCTTGTATTAAAACCTCCAAACCAACGTCATATTTCCAGATTTACAGGAGATTCCGTTATTGAAACAAATGCAGGCAGCAGGCAGTGATGAGGCTGACATGGAGGCAGAGAGCCCCGGAGGTATTTCAGAGACTTTTCAATGTAAACCTATGTTACCTTCCCCCCTGAGTTGATTTCGTCACTCCCTCCTTCGTCCTTCTCCCTCAGTCCCTGGAAGTCCTCACGGCCATTCTGGTTGGAAACTCACTGGTCTTTTTTTGTCCCATAGCATCTATCTGGTCTCCCTCCTGTGCATGATTCCTGTTTCCTCAGGTTGTCTCCAATGAAGGGCAGATTTACAGACTAGTTCAGTGGAAGAAATGTGTTGCCTAAAGCAGCTCTCTGCTCCCCATGCTAGTCCAAAGTTACTTAGTACTCCACCTATTACACTGTGAATAATGACAATTTGGTTACAAGTTGCCCAATAAGAGTTTTCATGGCATTATCTTGTGTTTGGACATGAATCAAAGAATTATTTGGCTCCAAATGCTGAGAATATTAACATTAGAGGTGACATATCATGCAAAATGGACTTTTTAATGGTTCTCTACCTGAAATATGTTTCCCTGGCATGTCTAGAAACCCCCCGAGAATGAAAAAAATCCATTCTGCCCCTGTTTTGATTTCTCCACCTTTCTGTAAATGTGTGTGAAACGAGCCGTTTCAGACTTCCGTGTTTTTGTTACGTAACAACAATATCCGGTCTGTCACGGAGTCAGAGCTCGGAGCTTGTTCAGCCCATAGACTGTATAAAATAATACTGAATCCCCCCTCCGTTTTTCATTACCTGCACAAATGTGTGCTAACAAGGAGCTTAGGAGGGAGGCATGCTAGTTGTAGGCTGTCTTAATAAACACAAAGGTCGGTTTTACTCCCCACGTCTGCAGATTTGAAGATCTAGTGGATGATTTTTATTTATCATGGATAAATGCTAGCGCTAGTTAGCATAGCTACATAGCTACATGTTTGTAGCTGTAGCTGTATACCAAGACACACGTCGACATACTGACAAATAAAACAACAAAAAACACTAAATCTGTGACCAATCCTTCAGAAAAGGTCCCGCTGCCTTTCTGGCAGAGGTCGGTTTTACTCCACACGTCTGCAGATTTGAAGATCTAGTGGATGATTTTTATTTGTCATGGATAAGTGCTAGCGCTAGTTAGCATAGCCACATAGCTACATGTTCATAGCTGTAGCTGTGTACCAAGACACACGTCGACATACTGACAAATAAAACAACAAGAAACACTAAATCTGTGACCAATCCTTCAGAAAGGTCCTGCTGTAGAGGTCGGTTTTACTCCCCAGGCCTGCAGATTTGAAGATCTAGTGGACAGCCGAGGCCACACCCACTTCCTGAGGGGGCGTGGTCAGAGAGAAAACAGAGTGTTCTGAGGAGGACTGAAGAAGAGGGCTTTTCAGGCATGCCAAAATCTGATTTCAAAGTGTTTTTTTGAGCATAAACTTTAAAGACATGTTTTGGGGACCTCTTAGACCAATATATATTGATGAAAAAAGCGTGATATGTCACCTTTAAAGATGATAAACTGAAACCAAATCGACCCTGCTAGGTTCCTCCCTTTGTCCTGACTGCTGCCTTCCCCGTCTCCTCACTACTATGATATATATGGAAAAATCACGCACCGAATTCGGAGATGATCACCTTCAGAATCTCACATGTGTGTCCAGTACTCATTGTACCCTGGTTCTTCTGTTTGTGTGTTTGTTTTGGAGTGTGGTTTCAAGTTTTACCACCAAAGGGTTAGACGGATATGTCTCCATTTCCATTCAACAATCCTCTGATTTACTGCTGGTTTGTCTCTTAAATACTCTACCAGCTGAGAGGATCCAGCCCCCCACTTAAGCTTTTAATTAATTCAAAGCTCTTACATCAGTCTTACTTCCAACTGGGAGTTTGAATTTTAAAAATTTGTCATCATGAAGTTGCTTAAATACTTTGCAGGGGAATTAACGGACAGAAACACTCAGAGTTGTGTTTCATTTATTAAACATCCAACATCTGCTCGTCTTCGGAGATGATATCAGTCTAACCCTTTGCACTGCTGCCTCCATAGGGGTATAATGTCCTCACATGGCCTACTTAAAGACTCCACTGATTCCCAGCTGTTGCCCTCTAAATGAACCTGGAGCTCATTCACCTTTAAGGCTCTGTTTTTCATTTCCCACTAGATCCGCATTAAAGCTCCTCTCTCTTTCTTTCCCCTCTGTCGGTTTTAAAGGCAGCCAGCCAGCTGACGACATCACCCTGTTTGTTCTCCTGTTTCTCCTCCTTCATCCACCCTTTCATCTCCCTTCTCATCTCCTCCACCATCCCTACCCCCCAAGTTACAACCCCATACTTCTTATCCATCTCTTTTGTTTCGCCCAGCAGTGGAGTCCGGACTGTCGGTGCCGGCAGCTCCTCTCCTGCAGCTGGAGAAGTGCTGCACGAGGAACAACAGCGCCACGCTGGCCTGGAGGGTAACTGCACCACCTACCAGCCCCATCGAGGGCTACATCCTGGAGCTGGATGACGGGAACGGTGGACAGTACAGGGTCAGTGCTTCACAATAACGCACACTGAGAAGAGTACATGCAATAGAGTACAGAGCTTAATGCTAGCATGACATGAATCTAATAACAAATGCAGTATGGTATTTATTTTTTACTTTATTGTTAACAATCCATATGCTGCTTAACTCAAACTAAAGCCAGATGGTAGTGTGTGTGTGTGTGCGTATGTGTGTGTGTGTGTGTGTGTGCTTGGTTGAATATGTGTGTCATCAGCAAACATGCATTTCAAGTGCATGTGCACAGCTCTTATCCCTCTCTCTCTCTACTAACCCTTGAGTCCATGCATGCATCTTCGAGTGTTTAAGCAGCAAACATACACGTGTTTGCACTTAATCTGCATTCATAATGATGCCAACATAATGTGTCCTTGTGTGTGTTTGTGTGTGTATGTGTGTGTGTGTGTGTGTGCCCCCAGGAGGTATACGTGGGGAAGGAGACAGTGTGCACGGTGGATGGCCTCCATTTTAACAGCTCCTACAATGCCAGAGTGAAAGCTTACAACGTCGTCGGCGTGGGGCCGTACAGCAAGACGGTGGTGCTCAAGACCTCAGATGGTAGGTAGTGTGTGTCCGTGTGTGTGTGTGGCTGTGTGTGTTTTGCTACCTACTCTTTATTTTGGCACACAGTGGCTTCAAGACAACTGCCTGTCTAGATAAGAAAAATGTCACTCAATACCTTTAATTTTACACGAGGGATGTGCACGCTCAGTAGACTGATGATTTAAATGTTGTCAAACTTGCTGGTCAGTTAAATTAATTCAGAATATTCATACTATAGTAGGCTTAAAATGTTGAGCATACTGTGTGTTGTGTCTAAGCTGTAGAGCAGCCACTCACTACTATCCACGGTTGTAACTCCAGTTAATAGCTACTGCCATAATGCCCCAAAGCTCTACTACCTGGATGTAAACAAGCACCAATGACAGATGGCCTCTCATAGTGTGGTGTGAGATAAAGTTGAATGTAGGCTGTGTCAGGTTCAACTTTTACATAACTACTCAACCGGTCAATGAATAATAATAAATAATAATTATAATTTTATTAATAGAGGACTTTCAAAACCAAGTTACAAATGGCAAGATAAAGAAATAAAACACATTTTTAAAAGACTTATAGAGAAAGATACACCCAACATACAGCAAACAGCAATAAAACAAAGAGCAAGTTTTGCTGCACATGCATCCAGTCACAACAGTCTTTATATAATTCATACACTCTGGAAAAATGAATATGTTTTGAGTTTTTTTTTAAAAGTAGAGACAGTTATTATGGACCTTAGGTCAGCAGGCAGTTTGTTCCAAAGAGAAGGACCACAGTAGCTGAAGGCCCCATCACCAGACTTTGATTTGACTCTGGGTATGGTTAAAAGTCTTCCACCTGCTGACCTAAGGATCCGGGTCGGGTTATACAAAATGGTATAAACTCAAATAAAATAAAATACAATTCAGATAATATCAGGAAAGGCTTGACGATAAAAGTAAGTTTTAAGAAGAGATTAAAAAAAGATCACTGACTCAGCAAAGACATGTGGACATTAAAGGGAAGGAGAACCGACAGCTGGTGGTGCTAGCTCTGCTAATGGTAGCCACACTTGGCAAACTACCTTGTCACCTGCAGACTTCATGATCCCATGTTTAATAAATGCTAAATAAAGTGTTTTCTTACCTTAAGACTAGTCGGTTGGTCAGAATTTCAATTTCCATTTAGACGCCTAGTACATTTGGTTGATTCTCAGCTTCCTTATTTTAAAACTCTGCATTTAATATTTTCATAGTTTATGATGGCTTTTCCGTCTGCTAAATGACATTGTAATGTAAAAACAGGTTTTAACTCATGTAAACAAAATAAACACATATATACACAAAATAAGTTTAAGGGGGAGAAAAAGGTGAACAGGTTGTTTATCAAGAGAGTTGAAGAAGAATGGGAGAGAAAAGGAAGTGAAAGTGAGAATTTCAGAAGACATGAGAAGAGTACTAAAGAGAAGAAAGAAGAGGACATGTCAGGAAACAAAGTGAGGAAAGAGGTGAACACTGAGAAGAAAGAAGAGAGAGGGAAACAAAAGTTGAGAAGAAGAAAGGAATGAAATGAGAAGTATTAACAAAGGAAGAATACGAAAGAAAGAAATGGAATAAAACAAAGTACAAGGGAATGGTGGAAATGAGGGAAGGAAAAGAAAAGAAAGGAGATAAGGAAGGGAAAGAAGAGCAAATGGAAGGAGGAGAGGAGGCAATGAGAAAAGGGAAATACGGAAAAAAGGAGGACAGTAATGAAGGAAATAAATGAAAAGAAAAGAGAAGAGATAAGGAAAGAAGGAAGGAAGGGAAAGAAGAGTAAATGGAAGGAGAGGCAATGTGAAAGGAAAATGTGGAAATGGTATTGAAGGAGAGGAAAGAAAGGAAAAGAGTAAAAAGGGAAAAAAGAAGGGAGGGATTTCACAAGTTTAAAGGAAAGGAAAGGAAAAAAGGAAAGGGTAGAAAAAGGAGGAAGGAAAAAGTGATAGGAAGGTGGAGAGGAATAGAAATGCGGATGGAGACGAAGAGAAGAGGGTGGAGGAGAAAAAGGGGAGAAGGGGACAATGGCAAAATCTTCCAAAAAACAGCAGTGGGATGAGAATGAAGAGTTTTCCCACATTCACACACACACACACGCACACACACACACACTCAGCTGCAGTAACAATGGGCATTTGTCTGTTTTCTGACTGATAACTGTTCATCCCTTCGTGCCCTCTGTTTCCTTTTCTCCACTGTTATTCTTTCTGCCTCCTCGCCCTCTTTTCTCTCTCTCCCTCTCCAGACATTGTTCCCTCATTCTCTTCCTCCTTCGGCACTCTAGCTTCTCCGTTCAGTTATAAGGGGGAGGGAAATTATGGGATGTGACTCCTGTTGGCATGACATGTAAAAAAAAGAAAAAACAAAGGCTGCAAAACAAACAGTGATTTGAGGTTTTCAGGATTGTTGGTGTAATTGTGTGAGTAAATATTGGATGTGTGACGGCTCATTCAGGGAGGCAACATGAGGTTGTTGCTCAAAGATGGAGCACGTCTGTCCTCGGGCCTGGGTAGTAAATGTGCCCCAGATGCTTGTGTGTGTGTGTGTGTGTGTGTGTGTGTGTGTGTGTGTGTGTGTGTGCACTCGTGTATCCATCTTTGTGAGGACTTACTTACTTGAGGAAGAGGACACTTGAGCTTTGCAGGATGTTGGAGGTCTTGGTTTTAATGATGTTATGGTCTCAAGGACTGCAGTATTAATTTTGGCGGCTATTTTAGATTTAGTCTTAGTCTTTAGATGAAATTGCCTGTTAGCTTTAGTCTCATTTTAGTCTTTTCAGCCCTGTATAGTTTTAGTCTAGTTTTAGTCGATGGAAACACAAAACATTTTAGTCTTTAATTTTTGCTGAAACATCTTCACTCCTCAAATAATGAATGTAGTCGATCAGATATCGGTAACAGGGTTATACCATATGTTAAAATCGTCAACATTTCACTCCTTTAACACTTTTGCTTATGTAATATCTTAAGTTAAATCATTCAGCCTGTCCCTACAAAAAATTCAAAAGAAAATGTTCTTTTTTTCCCATATCTTTTTATTAGATTTTTGCAGACAGTACAAAAAGATGTCACACCAGAGTGAGAATAAGTCAGAGTATCTACATAGAATAGAACAAAAATCCCCAATTAAACAGAAAAACAAGACAAACAAAACAATAGAAAATAAATCCCCATTACCCTGCCAACCCTCACCCTCCAAGCTTCTTAAGGTAGTTGTCCATTAGCGACCGTCTTATTATTACAAGCAGACACAGAACATACATAAGTATAAATACATACAGTTCAACAGTTAGTAAAATTGATAACTACGAAAATAAATAAATAAATAAATAAAAACAAGAAAGAATAGATAAATAAAAGGGGGGAAAAGAAAACATTCTTGATGTGACCACTGTGACTGTATTTTGATTCTCTTGATTCATAGAAAAATGCCATGAAAGGACTGTATTGCACATTTACGACGGTCCCTCAATATACTTGCAGTGACAGGCGCACTGGACAGACAGACAGACAGTCAGTTCATGGCACTCTGAAATGCATCTGCATCTTTGATGACTAGGAGTTGATCAAAACTTAATAAATCACCAAACTGGATTAAACCAAGCTCTAGATGCAGAGCTTTTTACAGTAAAGGCGGCAAAAACAGCAAACATCAAACATTAAACAGACGTCCCCCGGTTGTGTTTTTGTCACTAACGCACCCCGGGGGTAAAAATCCTCAATGAAGATGAGACAGATGCATGGAGGTGGGGAGAGCTGGTTCATACAGCACACCTGCTGAAGGTAGTGACTGAGCTAACACTGTGCCTCTCAAATAATAACTCAGCCTGTCACAGGAATGCATCACTTTTTATCTTTAAGATTAGACGCACAGTGGGGGAAACATGGATTTTGAATGTCCAGCGGTCGGCCACTAATGTTTTATTGTATTGTCATCGTCTCGATAACAAAATCAAAACATACATTTGTCAGACTGTGTGTTTCTCCTTCCTGCAGTGGCATGGTTCACCTTTGACCCCACCACAGCTCACCGGGACATCGTTCTGACCAATGAAAACCACACTGTCTCCTGTAACAGCTACGATGACCGCGTGGTTCTGGGAACTGCTGCTTTTTCCAAAGTAAACACACACGATCCATCCAGACTCGTCTGATCTGTTATTGATTTCTTCTCCGGGTCATGTCACAAGTTTGTAGCCTTTTTTCACTCATGGATTGATTTTGTCTATTTTCAAATCTCAGGGCACTCACTACTGGGAGGTCTGCATCGATCGCTACGATAACCATCCGGACCCTGCGTTCGGCGTGGCGAGGATCAACACCATGAAAGACATGATGCTCGGGAAAGACGACAAAGCGTGGGCCATGTATGTGGACAACAACCGCTCCTGGTTCATGCACAACAACTCCCACACTAACAGGTAGGTGTGTGTTTCTGGAGACTCAATGGAAGCCTGCACAACATGAAAAATATATGCAACGTGTTGAACAATAAGTGCAATAAATAGACAAGTATATATGATCTATAACTGCCAGTCAGCTGCTCTTCGTCTGTAACGCAACACCTGAGTCCCTCCTGAATCCAAAGTGAGTCATCAAGCAGTTTTTTTCCAACACCAATCAATCCAAAGGCAGCTTATCGCTTAAGCTTCGTCTGACTGCATCAAAATGGTGTGAAAGCACGGCCATTATGTCCAGGCCTCCATCCAACACTTTAAACGTAGGCATGCTGAGTGAGAAAGCAAAGCAGGGTTTTTTTTCAATAACTTAGATGATTACTCATACTTTCATAAATGTGG
The DNA here is from genome assembly GCF_009762535.1 of Notolabrus celidotus. NCBI lineage: Eukaryota > Metazoa > Chordata > Actinopteri > Labriformes > Labridae > Notolabrus > Notolabrus celidotus. Next base: position 5,226,986 of record NC_048284.1, read on the forward strand.
TTTAACAACCGTTTGCATCACATTATTCCCATAAAACAAGCCTTATGGGATAGGAAAAGTCTGTTTTCTCTTAATATGCAGGTTTTTTCCAATTAAAAGACAGCTTAAACTCTTCATTAGATTCATCAGAGTGGTGGTAATCAATGAAAACATACAACAAACATCAGGAGACCAACAGCAGACAACAGAGAGCACCTTTCCCTGGTTTTATTACACCTACAAATAGTCACAGCTAGGTGCAACAGTAAGTGCTCTCACATGGGGTGCAGGTTTGGCTTAGTGTGAAGGCTGCTTGGCCTTCCCTTGAGCAGAGGTGAAACAAACACAGGAATTTGCATAGTTTTAAAACCCTTACTGGAAAGCTACCCACCTACACTGAAAACTTGTTGGAGTGGCATTATGGATCCTTGCTCTTCTGATTAGCTCGTTCTGAAGGCCCCTCAAGTTTATGCTAAACTCTGTAGGTCAGCATTCTCCATTGATGCCCCTAAATCATTGAATACCCTCCAACAGACTTTAAAGTTGATATCTATTCCCTCTTCTGTAGAGTTTAAGACTTTGATCACAGGACTCAGTCTGATCTCATCTTAATCCACCATGAGCAGAGCACTTTGCAGCATTTAGCAAGTTACAGCGGCAAGGACAAACTTCCTTTAACAGGCAGAAACCTCCAGCAGGACCAGACTCATGTTAGACACACATCTGCTGAGACGGTGTTGGAGAGAGGGATAGAGGAAGATGAAGAGAGAGAGAGATGATAGTGATGAGATGGGTAGTAGTAGTTGTAGCCGCTGGAGTCTGGCACGTCCACAGCAGCAGAGATCCAGAGGAACCTACGAGACAAGGGAACTCAGGGACTCCAGAAAGGTCTATGGTTAGTAACCTTAATGGGTCAGGGAGAGATTAAGTAAGTGATGGGGTGAGAGAGGAGAGAGAGGGAAAGACAGGGTCCCAGTGTGTCAGTTCCCCGGCAGTCTAAGCCTATAGAAGCATAACTAAGAGCTGGTCTAAGCCTGAGCCAGCTCTAACTATAAGCTTTATCAAATCATGTGTTTGTTTTGTTGGTTCTGATGTGCCTGTGATCTTGGTGGCATTGGAAATGAGGGAAATCTCAATGTCCTTTCAGGAATAAAGAAAGGTTTTGAATTGAATTGAATTGAAGTGGAGCATCACTTCTTTTCTGACACAGTTACCGTCTATGACGTGTGGTCAAAAATAGTTGTCTTGGGTTTGTCTCCAAAGTAAACAAAAGAATGAGTGAGTCTGAAATAGCCCTTAAAATGCAAGAGTATCAGATTCATGCACTCTGCTGTGAACTGATTTGTTGTGCAGGATATTTCTCTAACTTTTAAATTGCGGGTTATAAAAATTCGTCTCAGATCTATTAATTTAAAAAATGCTAATGAATGCAGTCTTGTTGCATCGTTTTAATCATAATCCCTTTTATCTCTGACTCACTGAGGTTTCAGACTGCAGACCTGATGGCTGATTATGAAAGGTGAAACTGTTAAGGGAGTTGAATGCAAGTCCCGCATCAATTAAGACTTCACTCAAATAATTCATCAAGTTTCTACACTTTGCAAAGTTTGTTTTTTTTCCCCATTTGGCAACTGAAAAGTTTGCTTCACAGATTCAAATATCTTTCATAAATGATTTAATATCCAATAAATTAACCACTTAAAATTTCCAGCTTGTTTGCCACATAAAAACGAGTCCTCATCCTTTGACCGTATTTGCTCACTGCGCTGATGTGTCAATAAAAACAGTAGGAGACGGACCTCCTGCAGTACGCTCCATGTTTCCATTCAGTGATATGTTTTCAGCAGGAACTCTCTCCCTCACACACACACACACACACACACACACACACACACACACACACACACACACACACACACACACACAGCAGTGATGCGCACACACGGTGACAGTGGGACCTCAGGGGTTTCGTACAATACCGACGAACAAACACATCGGGGAGCAGCAGAAGAAGACATCAAAACATCTCTTCAGCATCTCTCTGAGTGTCACAGCCAAACTATCAAACACTCATTAAACTTTAATCTTAGTGGAAAATCTCTTTTCTTCAGGAGGAAAAAAGCAGAAAATATGAAAACTCTTTGAATTCATGCTTCTCCTTCAACCTCAAGTTCTCCCAGCCTGCAGATTTATTCACTGACGTCTCATTTATCATCTCATGGCAGTGTTTCATGTTGTTATTCATAACATATTGATTCCTTTAATTTTTCACAGAGTGCTGCCTCTCACTCGGGCATCGAGTGGTTGTGAACGTAGCTTGGAGAAATGTCGATTTTTGTATGCATGTATGTAGAGTTGGTTTCAAAACTTGGCTTCTGTGCAAAACCAAAACATCTGATTGTTTACGAATGTTTGTTTGCCTCTAATGGTCAGGCACATTCCTAGAACACTACGCTCCCAGCATGCAAGCCTGCTCGTTGTACCTAAAGTCTCTAAAAGTAGTATGGGAGGTCGAGCCTTCAGTAATCAGTCCCCTCTCCCTTGGAATCATCTACCAGTCAGGGCCCCCGAGGCAGACACCCTCTCTACTTTTAAGATTAGGCTTAAAACTTTCCTTTTTTGATAAAGCTTATAGTTAGAGCTGGCTCAGGCTTGGACCAGCTCTTAGTTATGCTGCTATGGCTTAAACACACTTGGATCCTTTCTCTCAACCTTGGACTTACTTTAACTCTCTCTGTCCCATTAAAGTTACTAACCATAGACCTTTCTGGAGTCCCTGAGCTCCCTTGTCTCCTAGGTTCCTCGAAGTATCTGCCATAGACTCCAACTGCTACAACTACTACTACCCATCTCACCACTATCATCTCTCTCTCTCTTCATCTCCCTCTATCCCTCTCTCCAACTCGGTCTCAGCAGATGTGTGTCTAACATGAGTCTGGTCCTGCTGGAGGTTTCTGCCTGTTAAAGGAAGTTTGTCCTTGCCACTGTAACTTGCTAAATGCTGCAAAGTGCTCTGCTCATGGTGGATTAAGATGAGATCAGACTGAGTCCTGTCTGTAAAATGGGACTACGTCGGTCTTAGACCTGCTCTGTTTGTTTAAGTGGGCTAACCTGCTTACCTGTACAGGGTGTACACTGCCGGGATAGGCTCCAACCTATCCTGAGGTGTTATAGATGATGGATGGATTGTACATGGCCACTAATCAAATAAATAACACTTGTTTTGTGTGTGTGTTCGTGTGTGAGTAGGGCGGAGGGAGGCATCGCTAAGGGCGCGACCGTGGGCATCCTGCTGGATCTGACCAAACACACTCTGACCTTCTTCGTCAACAAGCAGCAGCACGGACCCACCGCCTTCGAGAGCCTGGAAGGGGTCTTTGTACCCGCTGTCAGCCTCAACAGAAATGTACAGGTGAGTGTGTGTGACTGAGGCTAGGATGCATTGTTTAGAGTGAAACTGGAGTGACAGGAAAGTTTTACGAATAATGTGAAATACGTATTGGGTTAAAGGGTTCGTGGTTCTGCCTTTAACTGTTTTTCTTCATATATATCCAACAAGATCTTTCAGCCTCTTAATGAGCAACTCAACTTCTTCTTCTGCCCCTGTTCCCCGTGGTGTCCCCCAAGGTTCCCTACTCGGTCTTCTCCATCTATTTGCCTCTACTCAGCCACTTTATAGAAAAACACAACATTTCTTTTCACTGTTACGCAGACGATCTACAAATCTACATATCAGATTTGTGCACATTTTCTCCAGCTTAACAAGAACAAAACAGAAGTTATTTTATTTCTGGACACATAATTTGACTTGTAGTATTTCTTCTCATCTTAGCTCATTAGCCTCCTCTATAGATCCATAGCAAGAAACCTCAGAGTCATATTCTGTTCAGGTTTAAAGTTAAAGAAAAATCAATCATGCAGCTCCAAACATCTCCAAACTCAGATCAATTCCCTGCTCTTCTGACCTAGAATAAGTAAGCCATGCCTCTGTGCTTCCCACCTCGATTACTGCAACTCTTTGCACTTTGGTATCACTCAGTCTTGTTCATCCCGTCTCAAACTAGACCAAAATACAGCAGCAGAATTACTTTGTCACTTTACCAATAACTAACGTTATCTCAAGACGCTTTTACAAACAAAAGAGGTCTAGACCACTCTATGTCAAATTATGAACAGAGACCCAACACCAAGACTGGGTAGGACTCAGTCTCACCCCACCTTAATCCACCATGAGCATTGCAGCTCACAGTATTTAGCTAGTTACAGCGGCGAGGAAAAACTTCCTTTAACAGGCAGAAACCTCGAGCAGAACCAGACTCATGTTAGACAGCCATCTGTCTTGACCGAGTTGGGTCGAGATAGAGGAGAATAAGAGACAGAGGGAGTGGTAAAGAAATAAACCATACAGTAAGAGTAAATCCTTCAACAGGTAACACTTCACCGGCTGCCAAATTTAATTTAAAAATCCTGTTGGGTGTCTACGAGGCACTGGAAGGTTTGAAGCCCTCCTCCATCACAGAGCTCCTGTCCTCACATCACCTCATGTGTGTCAGAGATCATCGGACCAAAACCTGACATCTGTCCAGAGATCAAGCACAAAAAGTTTTTCCAATCAGGGCACAGATCTGTTCCCGCCACCATTTGATTCTCTCCCACTATTAAGGTCTTCAAGAGTCCTTTTAAAACCCAACTCTGCACCCTAGCTTTTAACTGCCTTTAACTAAACCAGCACAAATACAGAGGAGTAAATATCATCAACAAGGTTCAGAAAAACGAAGCATTCATTCAGCTCGGGTTAATGCAGCTGACACTATCATGTTTCATCTCAAGTGTGTGTAAAGTGTTTAAAAAACTCCCTCTGTCCCATGTGTTTCCCTCAATTAAAACCACAGCCAGGCTTTTCTGTCACCGGTGTGATTCTGTGTCACTGTGTCCTCAGTCATCAGTGTGTGTTTGCTCTGTGTGTTTGTGCAGGTCACCTTACTGACAGGCCTGGAGGTGCCAAAGAATATCAAACAGTAGAAGATCCGTCCCCCACTCCTGCGTCGCCCCCCTCCTGCGTGTCCTGGATATAAACCAACAATGTTACACACAGCTGGCTCCCACATGGACCTTTTTCCAGTCACATCAGACCTCCTCTCCCATCTTCTCAAGGTGCCCTCTGTTATGGATAAACTTCAGTGTGAAGCCCTGGAGTTAGAGAATAAATTTGGGTAAATATTTGCTACTAGTGCAAAATGAAGCGAGTGGAAATCAACACAGAGATGACTGGAGTTACTTTGGGTAGCCACACTTTTTTCATATCGCAGTTTGAGCCCAAGGAGCAACCTTAGGGGTTGTGAAATGAAGTGTACGTGCAGTTCCTCTGGTGTCCAGTAGGGGCCTGCTCAAAAAGCTAAGGACACCTCATTAGAGCCTATTTTAAAATGCCTGCAGAGTAAACATGTTTACAGTCTGGTTCAGAAACAGTTTGGAGAGTCTAGAGCTGATTTCTTATCCCTTAAAGCTCCTGTGAGGAACTTTCAGTTTGTGTTAATCTTTGGCGCCCCCTCTGGACAAAGTCTGTCACTGATTTTGTCTTCAATCACTCAATATTTATTTTATAAAGTGCCAAATCACAACAAACATTATCTAAAGACTCTTTACAAACAGTGTAGGTCTAGACCGTACTCTATAAAGACCCAACATCAAGACAGGATAAGATCCAGTCCCATCTTGCAGACAGGACTCAGTCTGATCTCATCTTAATCCACCATGAGCAGAGCACTTTGCAGCATTTAGCAAGTTACAGTGGCAAGGACAAACTTCCTTTAACAGGCAGAAACCTCCAGCAGGACCAGACTCATGTTAGACACACATCTGCTGAGACTGAGTTGGGGAAAAAAAGGCACCTACCTCTCCACCAGAGGTTTCGGACATTAAAAACGCCTACATATAAATAGTCCTACTTCTTGTTTGCTATTTCTAGGCTATAAAAAGACAGCAATATTAATTTCATTCTGTTTCATAGCCAATTAAAATTGCCTCACAGGAGATTTGAAAACTGCATAATTACACATAATGAGGGCAGAGCTGGTTTTAGTAACAGGTGGATGTGTTTTAGGTATTAGCCAGGTGGCCTCAACTCCAAATCCACCTCTTTAGCCAAAAGTTAGTTGAAAACGTTGATTACACTTCTTCAGACGCCAATGGACGCCATCTTTGGGACTACGTTCATGTTTGGGTTTCAGCCCTGTGAGTTGCAGGATACTTACAACCCTAATTAATCATCCCATTGTTTGTAATTATCAAAGAAAACACAGCCTGGAATAAAACACACAAAAAAATGTAGAGTGAAAGATTACATAGGAGAACTAAAGTAATCTCTCCTTAAATTAAAGATGGTGCTTTCAGAGGTACTCAAGAAATCTTTTAGCTACTAAAGTTCCCTCATTATTTTAAAGCCTCTGCAGTTTACTTAACTTGCTTCTACTTTGCTTGAAATATTTAAGATTGAATTCACATTCTTCTTATACCCCTCCTCGAGGCCGGAGACTTATTGACCGTCTCACTCTGACAGAATCAATTCAGATGCCAACGCTGTGCAATGAATAATGCTCTGCTATAAAACAAATTTCAATCGATGAAGTTTAATATATTCCAGTGGAAAACAACAACATAGTCGATTTAAAAAAGTCCACACAAACAAACCACCTTCAGGAGCCGACAGACTGAGGCAGAAACAGCTCGTTGTAAGTCTCCTCTCAGGTGTGTTTACAGCTCGCATCATTATTCTTGGAGAGTGTTTTGCTGTAGCTTCCGCGGCATTGCACGTTTTCTCACTCTCTGCGCGCCTTTTATCGCAGTCATGGCTCCAACAGCACCATTCTTCCCTTCTTTTCTTTCTCATACAAAGTGGCGTAAACATTGTTCATGAAAGAGGTTTACACACGGAGCTCAAGCTGGGGAAAGAAAGAATGAAGAGGCTCAGGTTCATTTCAGTTTCCAGCGATGTGACAGATGTGCACAGTGGCGGATGAGTGGACACCCTGCAGGAGAAGAAGTGCACAGTTTTGCGATGTGAAGCTATAATTGGATGCTGTTTTTGCCAGTCAGTGGTTTCGAGTGAGGGATTGGTGGTAATGGGTGTTATGCTGTAGTGGCATGTTGTTGTATGTTGGAGAAAGGAGGCAATTAGGGACACTTGGGTGCTCGCTGTTGGGTAGGATAGTATCGTTTTTAGACTCGGAACACAACTGTTGTTTTGGAAGAAATAGAGTTTAGTCATCTTGAGAGTTACTGATTGGTGAAAATTGCTCCCTTTAAATGGAGCCAGGCTTTTCCTACACTTTATGCAAATCCAAGCTGACCAGCTGCCAGGAGTAGCTTCACATTTCAGCCACAGACATGAGAAAAATGAGCATATCTCACTGAATGCCAAACTGTCTTTTAAAGTTCAAAGCAGAGTCAAACTGTTTCGTTTACATAAACATGTAGATATGGAGTCCTCTTTTTGGAAAATGCAAGTTATCAGAGGGTAATCATCAGCATATACGGACATAAGATGCATTTTGACCTTAAGTAACAGGCATTATTAGTTCCAGGAACTCCTCTTCAAGGAATTAAATTCAGAGGATTATGCAAATTGGGCAATGACATATAGAGAACTAGTCCAGGACAGCCATTTGTTATATAAAGTCACTTGCACAGCAGTAGATTAATCACCCCAGAACTAAATGTAGACCCTGGTTCCTTTTTCCTCAAAAGGTTCCTGGTTCCTGGGGCAAGTTCCTGCTGTCAAAACGCTTCTCTAGATCAGGGGTTCCCAAACTTTTCAGCCCGCGGCGCCCAAAATATAGGTGCCAAAGACTTGTGACCTCCACTGTCCCTCGAGGTGATAACATGTTGTTTCAAAATTAGCCTGCCTACATGCACGGGGTTTCCTGTGCTACTGTGAATTCACCTGCTGCTACTGATGCTTTTGTTACTAGCTAATCCTAACCCTAACTTTAGGAGACATCTGGCTACAAAGAAAAGCAGACAACTAATGAAATTGTACTTATTTGCAGTTTTTTTTTATCAGATGTAACTATTTGTGTCTATATTTTTACAATAATGGGTAAAATAGGCAAATTTAGATTACTGAAAAAAAAAGAAAAACATCTGGAAGACCTCTTGCGACCCCTTGGGGGTCCTGACCAACACTTTGGGAACCCCTGCTCTAGATAATACCTGTTTTTTAGAGGCTAATGATGACTTAAACAAGTCATAAGTCTCTCTAGTCGGGCTGCACATAGGGAACAAGAAGGAGAAAGCTTCGTGGAGCTGATAGATGCTTGTTAATCTGAAAAAGAAGCATCAACAACCAATTCTTCAATCACACAAAAATGACCCTCATTGTCACTTTAGTCAAATCTAGCCTGCCTAAAAATGTGAATTCCCTCTCCTGAAATAGGATGCAAGAAAATACTAAACAAGTAAATGTTGTCAACCTTGCTAGTTGACACCAGAATGATAGATATTGCCATTACTATAAGCCTGAAATGCTGGTTATATGCTGTAGCTGCTGTCTGTAGCTCCGGTCAATGGCTACTGCCAGAATGCTATAATGCTCTACTACCCTGATGTAAACAAGTGAAAACGACAGATGGCATCTTATAGAGTGGAAAGTGGAGATAAAGTTGTATGTAGGCTGTGTTTGGTTAAACTTGCATATAACCACTCAACCAGAGCAATGTGTAACCAGCACAGGCATGTGGACGTTAACCTGCAGGCTGGTGGTGCTAGCTCTGCTAATGGTGGCCACACTTGGACTTTGTTTCCCTGCAGATTCTTTAACCCTGTCTTTAGTCTTGTTTAGCACAAGCTTAATTCTGATGGTTGTCTGAGTGTTTTCTCACCTTTAGACTGGTCAGTAAGTCAGAAATCACATTTTAGGAAGCTAGTTGCTCAAGAACATCCCTAGTTTGGACTCCTTGTTTTTATACCAGCTCTTCTCCTTCAAATAGAAATATCCTGGATGTGTTGTGCATCTTGATATCCCTGTTCCGTTGCTCTGATATTTTTGTTAACTTTATGCCCTCCACCGGGATTTTGAATTAACTTCTGAGTGTGAGAGAGTAATTGTTGGCTGCAGAGGATAATGACCAAACCACCTGCATGTCAGAGAGCTTCGTGGTTAAAACATGCCGGCAGCGCTTCATTAAAGCGCGGGCACCCTGTGGTAATTTTGCTGCTTAAAGTAGAAAAATTGTGTGCAAACAATTTGTACCTTTTCCCGTTGAATAAATCAGAGCGAGGGAACAGGGTCGATTGACTGCCTGCAGGAGCATTTCCTTTTTAGACGTTTCCCCCCTGCAGCCTCTTCCAAGCTCTGAAATGTTTTCACCTTGAGGGATGAATGTCAGAAAAAGCTGAAATGAAATGGAACTGAGCCAAGCCCCTAAACTTTTTATTATTTTTTTTCCTGTTGTTTTATCACATCAACAGCTCCGATAATACATCAAACACAGACGAGGGGGAAAAAGTGTGGTCGTCTCATGGTAATTTCATTCGGCGCTCATCTCGCAGTCTCTCTGTAGATTCTCCAACGCTTTCAGGCATCTTTAATCTGTCACACTGAAAACGATCTTGAAAAGTCACATCAGGTAAAAGCTACATCTGCTGCTGCTGCATTTTCTGCATATCATCAGGGACTGGATACAACAGCCTGCAGGGGACAGTAGCTTCAAATATCAGCCAAACCACTGTGACTAAGGATATAAGATGTTGTTTTCATGACCCTTGTATATTTTATTACTTACTTTAATGCCACAGAGAGAGGAGAGGAGTGATTCAAGGTTATTTATTGTTCAGTCTTAGTACAATATCTGAATTATTTCTATTCCCTGTGATGTGAGTGTGAGAGAGAAGTAATCAGAGTTACAAACAAACCCGCCATACAGATGATTTGTTGTTTTCGGTGTGAAAGGAGATCCATTTACTGTAAATACTGATATGTGAGTTCTGAATATGACGTGTGATATTAAGCATGGATAAAGCATTGAACAAGTTTACAAAATATCTGAAGCTGTATTGTAAATAGTGTACTGTATTACTGCTGTCTTTGCTATGAGTGATGTTAAAGCCAACTGCTACTACAGCTCGCCCTCTGCTGGTGAAGGGTGGGAACTACAACCACAGGATTCATGCATTCATTCAGTCAGTCCTGTTGTCACTTACAGTACAAGGCCGGCTGTGTTTTGGTACCTTAACGAACACGTCTGCAAAAAATGAACCGTCAGATTATATCAGAAACTATCTCAAACATTTAATCAGGGACCTAAAAATAGAAGTCATTCACATTTTACAAGATTTATGTAAATGTTTGAGTTATTATAATATCTTACAGAACAGTTACCTGTATTCTTTTACATTCTACGTTCAACAAAAACTTTAAATATAGCAGAAATAACTGGGATCAGTGAGGTCTATTTTCAATACTAAAGCAGAGTTATCATAAGAAGTGTAAACCTGTGCTTACTTTTTTAAACTGTATATCATTAGAGTAGTAAATTATGGTTCTATATTTCAGCTTTCATTTGTTTTACTGATTTCTTTTTTTTTCCAGTTTTTAAATGACAAAGAAATATGACCAGAGGAAAACGATCAAGCCTTGTTTTGATGTTGTTATTTATGAATCAAAGCTGTTAAAGTGGAATGTGAAATTTATGACATTTACATCCCAGATCATCAAACTGCAGGTGTGATAGGCTACAACGTTAGACAGCAAGAAGCTCAACAACAAACGAAACTGGCTTTCTGCACCTGATGCTGCTTTCAAGTCACGTGGGAAATATTTGTTTGCAGCAGCTAAGACTCATTTGTGGTGATAACAATCATTCAAATGTGTGAGCAATGTGAGAAAGGTCCCCCGTTCTTTATAATCTAAGAGGTGTTGTTGCATCTTTCAGCTAGGTGTTTTGGTTCTTGTGGTTTGGTAGACTTATTTCAGGTTTTCAGATTTAATGATTCAGCTTAACATATATCCTGAAAGCTGCAGCTGTAAAACAATACATCATGTAACAGATATGATATCTGTCTGTATAGGTATAGTGATCAGGTGGTTATGCAAATTAGAATCCTGACTAATGACACCAAGCGGCAACCTCCAGTCTTAAAATATGAAGCCCATGCAGGAAGTGCGATAAACTGCAGTTCCTTGGGCGTCCACTTGAGGCTGGCTGCAGAAACACAGGAAACCACATACACACCCATTCAAAGAAGACGATCTTTACAGCAGAAATAAACATGTTTACAGCCTGGTTCAAAAAACAGTTTTGGTCTGAATAGCCCAGTTCTCTATTGGGATTGAATTTTTTTATAAGAGAGTTTTGCCTAAATAAGGGCATGGCTGAATTGATTGACAGGCGGGCACCTTGTAGCTGTTAGCGAAAAGGCTCAAAGCCCACCTCTTTACCTCACACTAGCTCGGACAAAGTTAGGTTCAGTTCAGCATTTCCAATTTGGCACCCACTGATAATTGGCTTCAAAACAGCACTTCAGGGACAAATGAGTGACAGATACCATGTCCATTTATTATACAGTCTATGGGTGACACAAGACCCAGACATGAACCATTATCCTGCATACCTGTTTAGCTAAAAAGTCATCTCTCTGATTCTTATCAGTGATGAAAATGTGGCACGCTCTGGTTCCATATGCAGTTTCTTTAATTTGATGACGCTGGTCTTCTTTAAGATTATGACTCTCATTGCTTTCCTCTTAATTGAGGAATAATCTTGATTGGCTGTATCACACTGTAGACCTTATTTTGTGTCATTGGAGGTTGATTACCTGATCTACTACCTGTGAGGAGGAGTGTGACCTACATAAGATCTGTGCCTGCGTCTCAGCATTTAATGGTCTTGAAGACCTCTACAGAGGGGTGTTATTTAATATACTGGATGTAGTAACATTTGATAACCCTCTACCAATTAAGGGATAATGTATGTTAAGCAGGTAGTTATGGGAAATAGAATACTGACAGGGTGAGACAAGAACCCAATGTGAAGCCACCCTGACAAGACCCCTTTAAGTTCCTTTGTATCGACCAGTATCTCAAAGTTTTCACCCACCTGCTCTGCTTGTTGCTAATATTGCTGGACAGGATCCTGTATGAAAATCAGAATCAGAATCCAAACCAATCAGAATCTAGCATCTTACACAGCCTGAAGATCAGTAAGAGAGCCGGGTAATGAGCCTAAAGATGCCTTTAGATGCCAAAAAAGGAACTAGTTCAGGTTTCTGTAGACATTTATTGCAGTACTGACAATTAACTGAGACAATATGATTCCCAAACACTTCATCATTGTGCTTGAATTTCAACGTGCATTTATCTGGATATGGTGCAACTGAAACTGTCAAGTCTTAAAGCCGCATTTCTTTCTTCTAGCGCCTCAAATTTCCCACATAACATGAAAGCAGCATCAAAGTAAAAGCCAGCATCTGAACCGGTTTCCACCGACCCCCGCAAAGCAAACACCTGAATACCCGACAAAAGGGAAATCTTATCCTGATGTGCCGCAGACTGCCAGACTACCACCTAAGGGCTACATTTGCATCATGCGAGGCTTTCTGGCTGCTCAGCCTTCACTTCTGACAGCGCTGCCACCTTTATCACACACCACAGAGGAGAAACCTGCCCTGTGGTCACCTTTAACCCTGACCCGGGAATAGATGTCTAGAGCTGGGAGCCAAAGTGAGACATCTATCGTGTGGCCGCAGGGAGGGAGGGAGGGAGGGGATATTAAAAACTCTGGATGATTTGGGGTTTGCAGGGTTTGTTGGTATCAAAGAGGATGAGCACCAGAGGGAATGAAAGCTAATAGAAAGGTGTGAATATTCACTGGTGAAAATAGGTCACGCCTTTTACTTTCCGATGCACTGTTCTTTTCTAAAACAATTCTTTGTGACAGACATGGACAAGAAAACACATCTGAGTCACACTGTCCTTTCTAAATATGGTATTGTACGAGTGCTTGTTGGCATGTCCCTTTACCCAACACTTCACCCACCCATGAATGTGACATATTTGACTAACTTCAGGATATGGTGCTGGGAAATAAGCATGTCACTGCTGTTTGCTATATAAATGAAACTAATGGCTGGTTTATTTACTCTACAAAGTGTGTAAATATATTTATTTCATATTTATTTTCTATGTATATTTTGCCCTCATGGATTTATCGTTCTTAAAGTTGATGGCTGATGATTATATAAATATATATATATGGACAATTTGCAGGTTTTTTTTCCAACACAATCTCCTCAACATAAAACGGATTCGCTTCTCGCTTCAAACTCGTGCGACGTGGTGCAGATATAAGCTTCATATTCGCTGTTGGAATCTATAAATAACACAAAAAGCTGCTTCGAAAGAGAAACCGGTGTGAGAATTGTGACCTCACCCAGCCGCACACTGCCAGATCACCTCTTGTTTCGCCGCCATCCTCATCGCTCGTGTTTTTCCCTTTAACAAAAACAAAATCTGGGGATTCTATAATCTATCACGTCGACATCTGGAGCGTTGGCAGCTTCGTCAGGCTGTCAGGAAGTCGTGTACATAAAGGTTTATAAAGGGAGAAAGCTTTTCTCATGGCTCATTCAGAGTGTGTGTGTTTGTGCGTTTCTTCATGGAAACTTCTGCCAAGACTTGTGTGTCCATTTTTTTAATGATTGCCCCCCCCCCTCCACATCTGTCCTGTTATGACCCCCCCTTCCCCTCCCTTCTTGCCAATGTAAATGTAACTGTTTTGTACGACTACATGGTTTGTATATGAGAAATGCATTGTAACTGCATAATTTTCAAACCTTTACAGTGTAAACACAACAAACGCAAATGTCTTTTTCTGTCATTTATAAAACAAAATAAATTAACTGTGATGGGATGATGACTGGTCTCCTGTTTGGTGCATTCAGGGTCCATCTCACAGATCAATACATTGGATTCATGACTCAGCACTCTGTCACTGCAGATCAGTGATTTCCTCTGAATAATTTTGTCCGCCTCCTGAGAACTCTGCAGGCAGTCCTGCAGAAAGCTGAGTCACCGACGACCTCTCATGACTCCAGTTTTTATGTCAAGTCCCAACAGAAGTCCCAACATGTTTCCTGGCTTTTTGGGGCACTCCTCTTCGACTTCCCCTGAGGTACACACACACTCACTCTCACACCTATTTGCGCCTCTTGTTGCCTTTGATTTTCTGAATCTCCTTGGTGCTGAGGATCAGCATGCCGTTCTTGAAGCGGCCCACCTGACCCGTGGGGGCCCCCCCAGAACCAGAGGACACCTTCTTGGTCTTGTCCCTGATGGAGAAGAAACACAGGTGTCAAGTACTGAGGTGCAACAAAGCTCCTAACATGTTTGATTCATGGGTATATAAATGTTTTTTTGTAGATAATTCTCACTGAATAATCTGCTTAAAACAACTTGGATAAAAATAAGAGCTCTATTTAAAATACTTGGAGGATTCAGGGAAAGTAATAAGAAAATATTTGATGATGTGTTGGTTGGAGCCTGATCAAAATAACTTCCTCTATGTAAACACTTCTTCTGACAGTGTAAGAGTAAAGTTGACAAATATCTACAGAACAGTAGTTGTCTTACTGACCCGTGATTGTTCTTTCTCTTCTTCTTCTTCAGTTCCTGAAAAGCAAAGACAGAATTTAACGGGAGGAAAAGGTGTGATGATTTGATAACTCATTCTTTGAAGTGATTGTAAAATGGATTTCCTTTTAATCATCTGTCTAAAACAGGGGTGTCAAACATGCGGCCCGCGGGCCAAAACCGGCCCGCCAGAAGTTGCAATCCGGCCCACGGAACGACTTTGCAAAGTGAAAAAATTACAGATTAGACATTAACTGCAAATTTTCAATAAAAGTAACTACTATTTTAAATGTGTCCTGAGGGTCGCATACAATCATAGTGCTGATGGAGCGCACCTGAACAGCACTTTTTCCCGGGACTTTTTTCTCAAAGTGAGAAAATAGATTACTTGTTGTTTGCATAATCCGGTTGAGATTCATTAAGTCTTTTTAGAGCACTATAAGATGATCCATTAACTACTAACACTAGCACAACACACCTGCATACAACACTGTCCAGCAAGCAAACAGTTCCTTTCGGAGCTGAGGGGTCCAGGATAGCCAACTTTACCTTCTTCATTATTATAATCTCTCTGTTCTTTTGCAGTAAAAATTACACTCTGTGTCAGGTGAATTGCTAACTTGTTTGGTGTGTTTGCAGCAGGTTTCAGTGCTTAAAGAGTAAAATGTTCTGCCCCACTTTGAGACTCATCATGGAGAACTGTAGAAAGATAGTTGATTACATTTTCAGCACATACTTGTACTATTTTGCACTAAAACAAAGGGAAAAATGTAAAGTTGTCGTTATTTATAGGTTATTATGTTATGATTTTACTGGTCCGGCCCACTTTAGATCAACTTGGGCTGTGTGTGGCCCCTTAACTGAAATGAGTTTGACACCCCTGGTCTAAAAGTACATCCCCTTTAAAGCCTGGTTTATACTCCTGTGTTGACACTACGCAGCAGTGGCTGATGCAGACGTGAGCACTACATACTTGTGCGTCGATGTGTCTGTGTCGTGCAGACGTAACGCTTGTGGTTAGTGCGGTCTCTCTGATTGTCGAGTCGCCTGTTTCCGGCCACGCTACGTTCTCTGTTTACTTTTTCCACAGTGATTCAGAGTGTGTTATGTTAATCTACAGCTGATACTTGTTGCTGTTTATCATACAGACATGATTACAGGGAAAAATAGAGAGGAGATGTCGGAGGAGATGCGGTGATTCCGCAGGAAATACAATGCCGCCCAGTGGACCAATCACAGGGCTTGTGGTCCACGGCGTTTCAACATGTAGTTACATTTTAGAGGACGTGCGAAAACGGCTATGCGGACCTACGGCGTCAATTCGCCACAGAAGTGTAAACCGGGCGTAACACATTGACAACAAAAACATGTGTGTCAGGTTTTAAAAAGATGTTTAAATGATGCAAAGCTCAATAGACCCCCAAAAGTGAGACCAAAACAATTAGAGCTCTCTGCCATGTAAACAGATGGGACATGGTTCAATACATTTTTTCAAACATGCTTTCTGTCATGAAAGTTTGTATCAGGCTGATCTATGTGCAGATGTCTTTGAGTTATGTTAAAAAGAGGGGGCGTGGCTTTTTGAGTGACAGCTTTGTTGACAAATCCGTCTTAGCTGAAGAATTGTGACGTCAGTACCGTGACTCCACCAACCAGATGCATATTTCAGGGGTTCAAAATATTCCACCAACACAATATGTCAGTGCCCGGTGTTGTGGGATTATTTTGGCTTCATTTTTCTACAATGGAGAAGAGTTGGAGGTGTGGCGTCCACATTCATGCACAGTCAAATTTTGATATAGTGTATAAAGCTTAAAGTGAATCAAGACGACAAACACTTGAGGCTGGAGTCAATGTGCAGCTCTTACCGGATTAACCTCCTCCTTTGCTTTCTGCTTCCTGTCTTTGATCTGCTGCTGCAGCACCTTGTAGTTCACATAGTCCTTCTTCGGAGGCTGGTGAAGAGAAGTGTGAAACATCACTCAGCGTTTTTAAAAGTCTGTAACAGAAGTGTGCAGCTGTTCAGGGTTTACTGAATATGTACAGCAAGTGTGCTTACTCTGGCTCCCAGCATTACGGCCCTGTCCTGTTCGAAAACACGCTGCTGCTCTTTTTTGTAGCCGGTGATTCCAAACCGATGGACCTCAAAACGAGCCTGATGAAGAGCAGTGTAAAAGTCAAAATAAATACCACATAGCAAGGGAGCTAAAAAATGTCAATACTGCATGTAACTTCTACAAAAAAAGAAAGGAGTGATAGAAGCGTCACCTTTTCTAAATTGAGTTCTTCCGGCTCGCTGCTCTCGGTCTTCTCCGTCGTCTGAAGGGCCTTTGAGTGAGGACAGCACGCGCCCGGAGGCAGCAGAGACAAGAGGAGAGGGCACAGTGAAGTGAATGTATGATGACAAGAAGAACATCAACAGAGGAGGAAGTCTCAGGGTCACAGAGTCACGTAGGAGGTGAGATTTAGAAATGTCAAAACAGGAAATGGTTTTGTAAAGGAAGATGTTTGATCGACAGAGAACTGAAAGATTACATTTGTGTTCCCCCTGAAGGACCTACTCTGTATTTGGCTTAAAACTAGGTCATTGTCATCGAATCAAACAGGAAGCACAAAATGCAGGGCAAGATTTGTATCTCCTTTGGGTCATTTGAGTTCATTTCACAACATTTTTCACTTGAAGAAGAGCCAGAAATCAGACTAATTGGTTGTGTTCATGAGTAAACTGTAATGACTGGCAGTTGAATTGATAAGTTGATGGATAGAAAGTTAATCCCATGCTTTTAAAATGAAATATGAACCTGTTCTCAGCTGGTATTAACATGCATCCATTTTCTGAAATGCCAGGGTGTCGTGCTTTTTAAATAAAAGATAATAAAGAGGCTGTTTGGGGGTTTAAAAACAAGCTATATGAATACTTCACCTAGGCTGTGAGAATTAATGATGGGCATTTTTCACTATTTTCTGACGTTGTAGACCAATCCACTAATTTATGAACTGAGACATAAAGAGCCAATGTGTCTGTCTTTTGAATAATCATTGGTCTTGCGGCCAAATTCCACCAAATCCATGTCCAGTCCATCTCCGATCCATCCAGCACTGGATCTGATAGGTTTCTATTATAGTCAATGTGTTAACTTCCACTGGATCCGCTCTGTCTGATACACAACACTTCTATTTTTGTTGGATGCCAGAGCACAACGGTGAGAGAAGATTGTGTGAAGCCAGGCCTGGAGTCAACAGGTCAGAGGTTTTCAGAGGGCCAGAAAGACAACATGGATGAGGAGAGGAGAAGGATAATCCTTGATTCAGTAATTACCGCGGGAAAACCTCGGTCCCATGACTCAAGCTGTCCGGCAGTCCGGCAGTCCTGCTCCGTGCTGCGTTCTGAAAACACAATTGGTGGGTGTTGGCGGACGAGGGAGCATGGAGCTGGACCGCAGCGGATCGGAGACAGACCGGACATGGATCTGGTGGAAGTCTGTTAGGCTTATGCATAAAAGTGCCCTAAAAGATATGAGACTTATGAGACTTGTGAGGCTCATTCCAGTGTTGTGAAGGGAAACATTTTTGGATCATACTAAGAAACATGTGGACAGACATGCTCAGTGTCCTTCACAGCACACCAGATTATAACATCCTATATTTTAGATTCCTGTAAGATTCTCCATCTTAAAGAGGACAGACACTGCATATTAATGCACCACATATTTCTACATTCCTTCACATGATTTGGCCTTCTTACTCTCAGGCGTAACTGTTATGAATAAAGAATCGAGAGTGAGGTGATGCAGGAAAGACTTACAGGTTTCTTCTCCGGGGCTGGCGTCTGCTTTGTTTTCTGTTTCTTCCTGGGATCCTGAAATGTCACCACCTCTACCTGCGGCGTGGTTTGACCTGAGAGGGACATGGTGCATCAAATGAGAGAAGAGGATTGGCTGGAGAGTGATGGAAGGATTT
Organism: Notolabrus celidotus; assembly: GCF_009762535.1. Taxonomy (NCBI): domain Eukaryota; kingdom Metazoa; phylum Chordata; class Actinopteri; order Labriformes; family Labridae; genus Notolabrus; species Notolabrus celidotus. Next base: position 5,245,551 of record NC_048284.1, read on the forward strand.
GTTGTGCCAAGGTAAAGAGTCTGGGGATGCATCTATCTTCCATGCGTGGTGTTTTGATACCTCTACCCACCTCTTTGCTCAGTATTTGATCGTCCCTGCTGGTTTACAGGAATGACATGATCTGTTCGTTTGTTGTCAATGTCACAGCAACCCCAAGCCCCAACTACAGGGAAATCTTCCTCCTCCCGCTCCTTCTCTTCCTCGCATCTTTTTCGTTTCTTCTTCTGAGACTTGTTCTTCTTTTTGGATGCTGGACCATTACCTGCAGGACATCACAGAAATCAACAAATATGTTTGGTCTGCCTTGAAAGAATACAAGTATTTAGTATAAATAATGGCTTTCTGCTGGGAAAAACTTCAGCTTTTATTTTTCACATTCAGCAGCTCGTTGAGAAGTTGAAGGGGAGGTTGGGTTTCTATTTCAGAAACAAGTAATTTTCTTCTTTTGAAAGAAAAAATGTGTTGATGCTACCTTCATGCCTTTAATTGATTATGGTGATGTTTTATATATGCATGCATCCACTCATTGCCTTCACTCTCCTGACACTGTTTTTCATGGAGCTCTGAGGTTCATTACAGGTTTTAAATCTCTAACCCATCACTGCTCCCTGCATGCTCGAGTTGGCTGGACTGCATTGTCTACCCATAGGCTACATCACTGGCATGTCCTTGTTTATAAGTCAATTCTTAACTTGCTTCCCTTGTATTTATTTGATTTTATTCATTCGAAAAATACTGGAAGCTACAGTATCCGCTCTGTGACCCAGTCACAAAACTTGCTTTTGCTTTCTGTCCCAAGAATGCATCTTGAAATGGGTAAAAAGAGTTTTAGATATGCTGCTCCTGCAGCCTGGAACCTGTTGCAGGAGAGCCTGGGTTTGAGAGAACTTGTCTTTTTTAATGTTTTTAAAAGCAGACTGAAGGCTCTTCAGGAAGATGCTTCAGTTTGTAGATACTTTGACTGATGATTTCTGTTCTGAAACCCATGATATGTTGCAATGTTTTAGAATGATGTGTTCTTTGTCTGTTACTTTTCTGGAATGTGCTGCTGCTGATCTTGGCCAGGACACACTTGAAAAAGAGATTTTTAATCTCAATGGTGGTTTTCTTCTGGTTAAATAATACAAAGAACAACAAATCGTTTCTGAGAGCTAGGCCTGGCTTCCATCCTAAGCATAGACTGTATACATATCCTATATATATCCTATATATAATATAATGTCCTATATATATAAAATCCTAAGAGGCATTTGGGGTTAAAAGTCTCCAGTTAACAGGGTAACTATTTGAACCGAAACACCACTGGCCATCTGTTAGCATTGAGATAACGTTCAATGACAGCTAATTAAAGTAAGCTAACGTTAAAGTAAGGCAGAATTTTTTGTTGTTGGTTTATTGAACTTTATTTATCACTTCAAGACAGACAAAAACTGAGAAGAGGAATTAGTCTAGTTCAGGCAGCACCAGCTTAATAAACTACACAGTTAGCCACCATGCTAGCTGCACTCACCAAAGTCATACAGCTTGTCCAAAACGTCTTCAAGAAACGCAGAATCTTCGTCTTCTTCTCCGTTTGTTCTCGTGTTCATTTTAAGTCTCAGGTAAAAATGTTCTCTCTGGTAAATAACCCTCAGGTAAACAAAAACAGCAGTACCTGTTGTGGTCTGCTATAAATGACAACAAACCGTAAACGCACGTGGGATACCAAGGCACGTAGTCACTTCCGGTGAACGTAATGCGGAAGTAAAACCGGAAACCACAGAAATGCTTTTTTAACACGCCCATGTGAAGTTCTCCTGGTGCTGAACTCCATACGCTGATTTAAAAAAAACGATTAAAAACTCACTGTTAGTTTCACTGGATGCAGCGTGTTCGTGTTCCTCATTTGTGACAAAGTATGGCTTCCAAGGCCGTTTATACGGTGAGTAACCTCTCTGTATGCTAACTCCTAAGCTAACTTCTGCTCTTTGCTGGAGCTTTGAACTCTGATATTTGACGTTTAATTCAAACAAGAACATGATAAAAAAAAAATGCAAAAATACAACTTCGACACGTACTGCTCTTATTTGTAGTTGCACCCAAAAAAATACCTTTGTTTATTGAAGTTTTCAGTGTGAATGTTAATGTTTTCTGATTATTGCATGAAAAAAAAGCTGATTTCGCAACAAATGCAGCTTCCCAGACACATTTTCTTAGTAACTCAAGTCTTAACAGTTCTTGTCTTTCAGGTTTAGGTCATTCTAATGAAAGCTGCATGTCAAAACTTGCACAATATTATATCTTCATGCAAATGCGTCTGTTAAATATACTGTAACATTAGCATTATATCAAGGTGGATATTTGTATTTATTGTATTGCACTTATAGAAGACCAATACAAAACACTACCACTCATTAACAAGAGCCAAGATGTAACAGGTTAATTGATTAATTAAAGTAACCACTAACTTTAGTGACATGTAATGTGCTGGAGGAGTGGCCCTCTTAATAAAAACATTCAACACAAAGACAAAGCATTAATGTAGAACAGAATATCTAGAGACAAATAAAAACAAAATTAAGGGTTAATAGGAGAGATTAATATTAAAAACAATGGTAAAATGAAAAGGAAAGAAGAAAATAACAAATATAAATGTTAGAAAAGAAGGGCAGTCGAACCACTTGCTGTTCCTCTGGTCGGACCCGCTACGGTTATTGTGCTCCTTTACTTTCTTGTAATCTTGCTGCAGTTTGTTAAGCTTTTCGTGGACCTGCTTTCCAGTGTGCATGATGCTTATCTACATGAGTCTTGCAGAAATGATTGCGTAAACTTTGTTCTTGCGTACAGCTGTATGCAAGTCCCGCTGGATCTCCTCCTCGGGGTACACTGCGAGCAAGGCCTGCACCTCCTCGTCGCTCCACTGGTCGTAGGTCCTCTTCTCGCTCATGTCAAATTCGAAAGAAAAGTAAAAAGTAAACACTGCAGCACGACTTGCAGTGTTTTAAACGGGTAGGTCCAATGAAACGCTACAAATGCCAAACCAATCAGAATTGTGCAGCCTGCAGGCCTTGCCCCCCGAAATCCATGGGGCCTTTGAAAAGTACTACCCCCCTAGCAGGGGCTTTTTAGGGGGGAGATTAGTTACCCCTGAACTAAATTTAGACCCTGGGTCCACCGGTCGAAACGCACATAGTTCCAGGCTAAAGTTCCTCCGGTCGAAAAAACGCCTTAGGGAGAGCATATGTTTGTAGATATGGATGACACTGAGGATTGGAATCAGTATCATGTTGCATTGCTAAACTCACCCAATAGAAAGTGTCTGGTTTGTTCCCTGAAGGAGATGAAGTTTGTGTTCCTTCTGATAAGACCGGGTAAACTGTTCCAACAGTGAGGTCGTCTGTATCTGATGGAAAACTGAGAAAAGGTCGTCCTGAAAGAAGCTGGATGAAGTTTGTTAAAGTAAAGTAATATGCATAATGTACGTCTGATTTTAACGTAGTGTGATGTTTTTGCTTCCACAGCACAGAGACCCCATGCTGAAGAAAAGAGATGACTTTGAGGACATATTGGAGGAGAGGAGGAACTCCAGTGACCTGAGATACGCCCTGAGGTGTTACACACCTGTGCTGTACAAAGGACTGACGCCGTGTAACGCCAGCATGCTGAAGGGGATGGTTCTTCAGTCCGATCAGATCCATTATGTCATCAATCAGGTGAGACTGGGTCACAGATGAGGTAACAGTAAGGCAGAGTGGGGGCTGACAGACTGTAGGTCAACATTCTGGTTAAACCTGATAAATGTGTTCACACTGTTTCACTCAGAAAGTGTCAAGGTGAGCTGAGACAAGCTGAGGTTTTGACTTTTTTTGTGGTTTCAAAACTGAGTGACTTGACTGCTTAATCCAGCCATGAGGATCCAGGAAACTAGAATGTCTAATGTAAACAAAAACAGAAACCAAGTCAACAAGAATATGCAGAAGCAGCTGTGTGTGAGGTATAAACCCTGATACCCATGACTCCTTCATCAGCATGTAGGGTCACTTTTTTATCCTTAAGATTAAAACATTAAAGAACCTTCAAGTTGGTGTAGATATTTAAGTGTTTAACGGTTAATGTTTTGTAAATTATGACATTAGTAGTGACACACAGTCCAGTTACAGTCCCTTCAAAATAAAAGGCTGTTCAAGATTCACTTTATAGTCATTTCCTCTTGTATTTGCACACAAAGTGAAACGAAATACTGTTTCCCACCAGCTTGACGTGCATATTAACCTTCCTCTTGTAGTAATTATATATGGGTCGAAATTGACCCGTAACACCATAGATGTTACTATAGTTAATAATATTAAAATTAAAAATAAATAAAACACATTTATTTCACAGATGTGTTCTAATACCCCTCAGTAATAGTCAGGTAACACAACAACCTGTAATTCATTTATATGATTCTCTTGAGGTTCAGTTTACCATTTTTTTTAATGGAAATCGAGGGGTATACTGACAAACAAAAGGCCCAGAGGCCCACACAAAAATATCAAAACCAATGTTTTCATGGATAATGACGCCTAACAAGGTAACCAAGAGATGAGAAACACATTGGATGATAGTAAATTGTTTTAAGTGTATTTTATAGCTGATTTAAGACACCGACCAGTTAACACAAGAGATGGTAACAGAAGCTAACAAAAGAGGGAGGAAAGAAAAAGTTAAAATGTTTGTTTCATTTCCTATAAGCCTTTGGTGGTTGTCAACCTTTTTATATTGTTTCATTTCTTTTATTTTTGTGATTTTAACCCTTTTTTCTTGTTTTATTTCCTGTATTCCTCGCATTTCTCTTCTATTTTCTTTTATCATCTTTCTTATTTATAAAGCACTTTATAACTCTGTTTTGAAAAGGGCTTTATAAATAAAGCTTATTGTTATAATAATGCTGTCATCTTTTAGGGCTTTATTTCTAAATCCTAGCAAGAATGTAAATAGCGTGTCAACAGGCTGACCTTTCTGAGTTGTTATAATAATTTTAACAGCACAAAGTTAATAAAAGCACAAATAAGGGTAACACTGAATAACAGGGGAAAAAAAGTGCCAGATTTGCTTTTATGATGTAACCAGGTTTGCATTGTTTTTGTTTTCTTTAAGTTTGAATGTGGAAAAAAAGAAGAGATAATTAAACATAAACCATAACTTGAATCGTCCAGGTGTCCAAAGAGACGGGCAGAGCCACCGATGACATCCAGGAGGAGGCGTCGGCCATCTTGGAAGAGATGGCTCACTGCCTGCAGATCAGCACCGTTCGCTTCTTTGCCTTCACGCTCAGCAAGGTGTTCAAGAGTCTGTTCAGGAGCATCTGTGTCAACGAAGAGGGCATCCAGAGGGTGAGCATAAACACACACTTACACACACATGTACACACACTCATGCATGGTACAAGGTTTGAAAATCTTGATCTTAAAAACTGTCAAACAACAAGCGGGATCTGTTGTGGTGATTTTAGCTCCAGCAGGCGATTCACGAGCACCCGGTGGTCTTGTTACCAAGCCACAGAAGTTACATGGACTTCCTGCTGATGTCATACCTCCTGTACACATATGACCTGGCTCTGCCCGTCATCGCTGCCGGCATGGGTGAGCACGAAAAGAACACAGTACACCAACTGAAATATGAGATGTGTACATTTCCAACTGGAACATGTTTTGCATATTTACTTGAATATATATTTATTAAAGTAAATTATGGGCAAACCCACTCCTTAATTTAATGCAGTCCTAAAACAGCAGCATAAAGATTAGCTCGTTAACCATCAGTGCGTCCGTCTCTGCAGACTTCATGGGGATGAAATTTGTCGGCGAGATGCTGAGGATGTCGGGAGCTTTCTTCATTCGGAGGTCGTTCGGTGGAGACAAACTGTACTGGGCCGTTTTCTCAGAGTACGTCAGGACGATACTGAAGGTGAGGAGGCTGGTGTTTCCTTTATAGTTGATCATTAAGGAGAAGTAGTGACCCTTAGTCTACACTTGGTTAACAGAGCTGAGAAGGAGGGAACACAATCCATACAAATGAACATTTTTAATGATGTTTAATGTTTGTTTTGTTCTTCAGAACGGATTAGCACCTGTTGAATTCTTCTTAGAGGGGACAAGAAGCAGAACATCTAAATCACTGACTCCAAAGTTAGGTGAGTTACGATCAGATTGATATCTTTATTTTGAAAGTGTTGATTAAGATGGAAGTAGATTCATAAATAAATGACAACCGCAATAATCAATAAGAAAAATAAACCTAACGACAACACAGAGCAAACGGTGCATGTTTAAAAAGGAGTAGGATGAAGTTAACACTTGTTTGATCCTAACCTGCATCCAGTTTGCAGCTCATGAACAGGAACATTTTTCACCCTGGAGGCAGAGAACGGCCGCTCACACTCCAGCAGCATTCAAGAAGTATCCAGAGTTAAAGAGTGCTGTGTTTAAAGTAGCCTAAGTCAGATTTACAGTATCCGACAGGCATTTAGCATGGCTTATACGTGTTGTAATCCACATGTAGTTAGCGGTACCTGTGAAGCAGCTGTTGTGAACATTTGAAGGAGTTTTATGAATGAATCAGGACAGACCCCCAACAGGCTGACCTGGTTTTAGAGAGGTGTAGCTCTCTGTGAATGAGGAACAGTTCACTTTAGTGTTTCTTTACCCTCAGCTCTTCTATTTTAGGTGACTGTCCCTGTGTATCGGGGCATTTAAGTCGGATCCTTTAGCCAGATATTCAGCAGACAGGTTGGAGAGTCAGATGTGTGTTTCTAAGTTTTCATAGCTGCAGATTTTCTTGGCTTTTACACTTAACACCTGTCTATGATTCTATAGTAGAATACAGTAATGCATGTAGTTTAGTAAATGTCAGTGATTAAGGGCTGGAGACTGAAGAATAGGAGGCTCTACTGACAAAGAATAAAGATTCAGATTAAAAAAATGAATGTGAACTAGTTAGGTTTTTGTGTGAACTGGCACAACACTGCCAATATCTACTTTTCAACAACTTAAACACAAAGGGCCATCACGTATCAGATATCAAATTGGATCTTGTGTGTTAATGTTCTACAGTCACAATGCCAGTACCTTTTAAAACATATGTCCCATCAGGAAATAAAATAATTTATTCCTACAATTATTAATAAACAGGAAAGTGAAAAGTACATTTTCACGTATATTTACATGGTTGTATAAATTCTCGTATTTTTCTCCTCTGCATCCTTTTTCATGTCCGTCACTCTCGTCTTCTTGTCCTCCTCAGGTCTGCTGAACATCGTCATGGATCCGTTCCTCAAAGGAGAGGTGTTTGACATGAACGTGGTCCCGGTCAGTATCAGCTATGAGCGGATCCTGGAGGAGTCGCTGTATGCCAGAGAGCTGTTGGGTGTTCCCAAACCTAAAGAGTCCACTTCAGTGAGTCATATAACGCATTAATAACATAATCATCATGATTTACAAATATTGATATCTCCTCTGATATTCTCTGACACACATCTCCCCCTCCTGTTCATCTCTCCTCTCTGTAGGGTCTGTTTAAAGCCAGAAAGGTCCTCAGTGAAGACTACGGCAGCATCCACGTGTACTTCGGTCAGCCTGTGTCGGTGAGAAGTTTAGCTCAGGGGAAAGTTAACCGCTGCCAGTTCAACCTGCTGCCAAGGTACGATATCTCTGTCTTTTGTTTTACTTCCTGTTACCTGTTAGATGTTGAGTTTTACTGTTTTTATGAGCCCTGAATGATTCCAGTGTTCTCGTGCTCAAAGCATCAGATCCACTCTGATTCAATGAAGAGGTTTGTTTAACTTTAGTGAGACCACAAATTTGACCGTCAGACACTTACACCTCTGTTATTCTTCCAGACACATCCCCAGGAAGCCCGGCGAGGAGATCCACGACTTTGTGAACGACTCGGCCTACAGGCTGGTGCGGGCTCAGGAGGAGAACATGGTCCTGAAGCCGTGGGTCCTTCTGGCCTCTCTTCTGCTACAGAACCATCACCAGAACCGGACGGCAGCCGAGGGGCAGAGACGAGGGATAGCATTGGATGAGCTGACGGCACAGGCACTGTGGCTCAGGGACCTTTCCCGGGAGTACGGAGCCTTCCTGCACTGGCCGGGTACTACATGAGTCCAGTACTCCAACAAGACTGACACTAAAATGCTGCATGATAAATCTGACAAGGATTACTTTAAATCCTTCTGTTTGAGAGATGTCATTTTTATAATCCAGTGAACACTCTTTCCCTTTCTCTTCTTCAGACAACACACCTCCATCAGAAGTGGTTTCCTCCAGTCTTTCCCTGCATCGAGGTCTGGTGAGGATCTGTGAGGGGAGAGTCCAGCTGGATGTGGAGCAAGGTCAGTTTATATTACTGTTTTATGTGCGTGTTTCTCACCTTGAGTTCTCACTTCATATAGTTTTTCTCAGATAGTCTTTTCAAAATGAGGACAGAGGGAAGTTTCAGAGTTCATTTAAGGTCTTTGGTTTACACAAAGAGAAACTTACAAGTCCAGAACATAAATCACAAACTCCTCAGTCATGCTGACAGAGCCTAAGAAATGTTAAGTGGAAATCTGAACGACAACGATAATAATTAATGTCCATATCTGGAACTTCTGCTGACTTCTTTCCAGTGGATAACTTCAATAATCATCAAATAATCCCTATAATCATGGAAAAGCACATTTTCTTGAATAATTGCATCTGGTTTTTAAAAGCAGTGATTCCCTTAAGAGGTCCTGACCCAGAAAGGATGCAAAACTTTGCAAGATCTCTCTAAAGTTGTGTGAGATCTCAGTGGCATGTGCAGCCATGCTTTTCTGCTTTATATTCTCCTCATGCTGTTTTTGTTTTGTTATTTTATTGGATTGAGTTCTGTATGTTATTGATCAATTTAACCATCTGTTATTTATTGTTTTTCTATATTTTTATCCTCAGTGTAAACCACATTGAGCTTACCTGTCATTGCTATTGTGCTATCTTGCAAACGTTTCTTCTAGGGCCAAATTACAACAAACATGATCTGAAGACTCTTTCCAAACAGAGCAGGTCTAGACCGTACTCTATGTTCTATTATTAACAAAGACCCAACATCAAGACAGGATAAGATCCAGTCCCATCTTACAGACAGGACTCAGTCTGATCTCATCTTAATCCACCATGAGCAGAGCATTTTGCAGCATTTAGCAAGTTACAGTGGCAAGGACAAACTTCCTTTAACAGGCAGAAACCTCCAGCAGGACCAGACTCATGTTAGAAACACATCTGCTGAGACCGAGTTGGGATTGGAAAGATGGATAGAGGAGATGAAAAGAGAGAGAGATGATAGTGGTGAGACGGATAGTAGTAGTTGTAGCAGCAACCACAGCAGTCCACAGCAGCGACTCAGAGGAACCTACGAGGCAAGGGATCTCAGGGACTCCAAGAAAGGTCTATGGTTAGTGACTTTAATGGGACTATGTTTGGGTTGGAAAGAGCGATAGAAGAGATGAAGAGAGGGAGATGATTCTTGGGTCTAACCATAAACAATTCTTTCCTCCATGCCCAGAACCTCACGTTGTATTCCTGCATGTCCCTTCAGGGCCTCCGTAGTTGTGTGGATACTAGCTTTGCCTTCATCTGTCTTGCAGCAGCAGCAGACACAGCGCAGCCTCAACTCACCATCACCCCAGAGGAGCAGCTCTTGAGCCAGGCAGTCATCATCCTGTCCTGCGTCTCCTACAGAAACCAGGCGCTGCACGTCTTCCTCAGACCGGCTCTGCTGGCCTCAGCCATCCACACCGCCTCCTCCAATGACAAACGTAAGAGTGATGCTTCTGTTCACCTGTTTGAATGTGACACACCCTGCCCTGTTCAAACACAGGAGATAAAACAACATGAATGTGTGTTTTCCAGAGGAGGTCTTCAACAGTTTCAGCTTCCTCAGGAACATGTTCTCCAACGAGTTCATCCTCAGTCCTGGAGCGACAGTCCAGGTGAGGAGCAGCATGGTTAATATAGTAGGATTCCTCTGCAGCATATTGATGATCATATAGTTAGTCAGACATTCCGTGCACGTGTCCTCTTCTACTCCCGTCCTGTAGGACTTTGAGGAGGCCTGCTACCTCCTGATGAAGACCGGAGCTCTGCAGGTCACCCAGCAGGAGGTTGTGGTTACAGAGAGCGGACTCAAAACTGTGGCCTTCCTCACCAGCATGTTGGATCCATTCTTACAGGGATACCAGGTGATTATTCGACTTCATATTTAATATTTAATCAGTCCTGAGGATGTTGGTAGAGTTGTAAGATCACATTTCTCAAACTTTAGAAGCTCTTGAAGTCGTGTTTGGTTTTATCACATATCTCTTAAACATTAAGTGTCCTTGCCGCAAGCTACAGTGGCAAGGACAAACTTCCTGCAACAGGCAGAAACCTCCAGCAGGACCAGACTCATGTTAGACACACATCTGCTGAGACCGAGTTGGGGTTGAAAAGAGTGATAGAGGAGATGATAGTGGTGAGACAGATAGTAGTAGTTGTAGCAGCTGGAGTCTGGCACTTCAGCAATCCAGAGGAACCTACAAGACAAGGGAGCTCAGGGACTCCCAGAAAGTTCTACGGTGAGTAACTTTGATGGGACAGGAAGAGTTAGAGTAAGTGATAGACAGAGAGAGAGGATCCCAGTGTGTCAGTTTTACCCGCGGTCTAAGCCTTTAGCAGCATAACTAAGACCTGGTCCAAGCCTGATCCAGCTCTAACTATAAGCTTTATCAAAAAGGAAAGTTTGAAGCCTACTCTTAAAAGTAGAGAGGGTGTCTGCCTCCCGAACCCTGACTGTAGATGATTCCAAAGGAGAGGTGCCTGATAATTGAAGGCTCTACCTCCCATACTACAATATGGGAAATGAGTATAAACTGTACGAACACGTATAGCACATTCATGCAAGCATCATTTTTATAATACATTCACAAACTGATCTGACACCAATAAGCATGTTTGCCATTTAATCATTTTGAATAACACATCACTCAAACAATATTCTGTGTGTGTATGTGTTTGTTTGTGGGTTTGTGTGTGTGCGTGTGTGTGTGTGTGTGATCTCAGGTGGTGTGCAGGTTCCTGTGCGAGGAGGCCGCTGACTCTCTGACAGAAAAACAGTTTGTTCCAGCGGTCCGAAAGTTCATCCTTAAACTTCTTCTTGCAGGTTTCTCTCTTTTTAAAAAAGTCTCATCATGAATATTTAACATGTTGTTGTTTTTTTAATCCTCAGATGAACTGAAGGTGTTTGTATGTACGTGTTTGTTCTCCAGGTAGACTGAGATACACGGAGGTGTTATCCTCTGACCTCCAGAAGAACGCTCTGGCAGCTTTGCTTCGACTCGGAGCCGTGCAGAAAGTCAAAGGGTGCGCCGGTTTGATCCTCGTCTTTACTCAAACACAAACAAACAAACACCAGATATGGTTTCACAACTTATAAATAAAGAAAACATCATCCCACCTTTTAACTTTTGTGCTGTAAATAACCAAACACTTCACTCTTTTGTCTTCAGAGCGGAGCAGGGGACTCTAAAGATCAACGCGGTGATGGTGAACTCACTGGAGGACACTCTGGGTGAGAAACAAACTGTTACTTTCAAAGTAATGAGTCGTTTCTGCGTCTCCAGGCCTTTTAAAACAAATGTCACGTTTGTCTTTGTGCAGGAGGAAAACTCCCCACGCAGAAGACGGTCACAGCTCGCCTCTAACTCACCGACCTCACGAGGGGACTGAAGTGTGGAAACTTCTCCCCTTGCATCGACGAAATGTCAACAAACGCTTTCTATGAGAGGTGAAACTACAGAGTTTCCATGTGGAGACATCCTCTACTTCTTCTTTCTTTACCTCCCTCTTCTTTCTACGACTCTTCCACTAAAAAGCTTTTATACACATTGATGAGACCTGAAGACGAGTCGGGCCTTTTGAAGCTCATTCTGAATAACTGACCTTTTGCTACGAGCGGCCTTTGTGGAAGCTTCTGAATGAGCCGACCTCACTTTAGAGAGCGGCCGTTCTGCATTAATGTGTTTGATATATATGTCCTCTAACACTCAGTGTGCTCTTCTTTGTGTTGTTTCAGTCTGTCTCAGGTCTCTGATTCGTTTGAGCACTTTAAATCTATTTATTCATGCAGTGTGGTGTGGACCTAACTCTCCTTTCACTGTTCTCTCCGTTTCTTGTGAAACAAATGTTGCTAAACTTTGGGATTTCTTGGGTTATATATTACTTCTTTTTTTCTTTTGCACTTCTCTATGAACAAAAGAGTTTATATGTTTGAGTTGCCACAGACCCTACTCCAAGGAGAGCTTGCTCCAGGTGTCAAAGTTCAATTTAATCCACTCATGTTCAAGCTTCAGAGAAAAGAAACACTCCGGGCTTCATGAGTCTTTGTTTATACGGTGGAGAAAAGGCAGCAGGTCTGATGACGGTGTCAAAATTGCCAAACTCCACTGTAAAAATTGCAGTTATTGACTCTGATACAGTTACACCAAAGATACAAGTCTGACCTATTTATTACAGTTTGAAGTAAGTCACATTTTTGTCTCCTGTTTCTAAGCATAGAATAGTTTCTGAAGTTGCTTCAAGTTTTCTGATAAAATGAGATTTACAAAGTCGTCTCAGTAATGTTACAAAGAGACGAAGGAAAAGGTAAAACATAGGAATACAAGTGCAGTTTCTGTAACTACACATAACAAGAAGCGGTCAGCTTTAAGGGAACCAACCTGTGATTACTCAGGATCACCTTCTTAAGTTTGGTTTATACTTCTCTGTCCAATCAATGGCATAGGTCTTCGTAGCACCCGTACCTATGCACCTCCTTCAAAATGTAATTAATGCATTTTATTTATAAAGGCGCCTTTCTAAGCACTCAAGGTCACCGTACAGGGCAGAGTTTAAAAAACAATATCAAAATTAAGCTGATAAAATAAACAAGGCACGATACAGTGCAATTAAAATACAAATAAAATGAACAGGATCAAATACAGTGCAGTGAAGAGGTGTGATCAGAGTGAGTGCCCTGTGATTGGTCCACTCGGCTGCTTCTATTTCCTGCATTTACAGCACTTCCAGGATCACCGCACATCGGTCGTGTATTTCATCTCCTCCAGCGTCTCCTCTCTATTCTTCCCTGTAATCATCTCTGTATGATAAACAGCAACATGTATCAGCTGTAGATTAACATAACACACTCGTGAAAAAGTAAACTGAAAACGTAGCAAGACCAGAAACAGGGGACCTGACTCTCAGAGAGACCACACTGCCCTCTAGTGTTTCGGAGGAGTATTGCTGTGCCACACGGACACATCTACCTACAAGTAGGGTTGACACAGAAGTATGAACAATCCTTAAGTCCTAGTCCCTCAGAAGGGTGGGTGTTTTAAATCAAACTGTCCCCGTTAGATTAGAGTTAAAAGTCTTTATTTTGAAGCTATTTATTTGGTATTTAATCGGCGGTGTCGTCTTGTTTACCTTGAAAACGTACGGTGTTGTCAGCAGATTGTTGTCTCTCATAAATATGCAGAGCTGCAGAAAGAGAAAAAACATCATCGGTTCATTCATCAATGCCAATATGATGCTGGAGCCACGGTGACAAAACTAACACTCTGTTTTTTTATGTCTGATTTTAAGGAAAGAAATCACTCCGATAAAGTTTTTGTTAGCTTCGAAAATATTATCCCAAAACCCTCAAATGTGTGTTTGGAGTTGTGTAACCACACTGAGAAGCCAGACAAGAGCTCCTGCAATGAAACGAAAACCAAGCAGCAACCTCTGGTGAAGCCAAAATGAATCCAGTGTAGTGTAAAAGTGTAAAAAACTGCAGTTCCTCAAGTGGCCACTAGAGGCTGACTCCAAAAGCGATAGAAACCTCCATTAACACCCATGTTAAAACACAGCCGGGTTCAAAAACAAGTTCCTGCTGTATGACTTATGTCTTTATTCTTATATACTGGACACAGGGTTAATATTTCATAACACATCCAGTATGATAATTTAATGCTAAAAGATATGCATTCATTTGCATAATTATGGGCGTGGCTAGTTGACGTGCAGGTGTCTGTCTGTGGCTTTATCCATCGAAAGTTAGGTTGCTTAGCATTTCCAATATGGAGGCCGCCAACTTTCTGCTTCATACTGCCTCTTCAGAAACCAATATGTGGCGCCACAATGTTTTATACAGTCTATGGTTCAAAAATAGTCTGAATTTGCCAACAAAAAAAAAGTGTAGAAGAAAGGAAATGCTTAATTTAATGCTAACTTTCAGTACTTCACATTTTGGTTGGCATGTATAAATGATTTAGGGTCAGTTCACAGCTACAAGCCAAAAACCAAGTGTTTACATGCCATTGTTATAAACGTCAAAGACTTGAATCCAAACCCTGCAAGCAGTGTAACAAACCAATGCTCTATAAGCCAAAAGCAGCGCTGCTTAAAGGAACATGGTTTTACTGACTGAAGCTCCAATGATAGAAGATAAAGGGAAAAGTTGCCATTATTAGTGTAAAGTTTGTTTTAGTATCAGCTGCGCTTTAAACTGAAGTTTCCAATCCATGCAGAGACGCCTGAAACTACCAGAAAAATGATAATCTGGCGACCACTTTTGTACGCCAGATTTGCCATAAACTGAACTTGAAACACTCTCAACACAGCAGCTCTGCAACACTCCTAGAACAACAATCTGCTAACAGCACACATCATCCAAAGTGCCAGTGTGTGTGTGTGTGCATTAATGTCAAAGTTTGACTTTGTTAACATAAAACAGCTTTTATACTGTAACATGTCTAAATGTTTGGCTTTTCTGTGTCATTAAAAGTGTGTGCATTCATAAGTGTGTGTGTGTGTGTGTGTGTTTGGTTAGGCTTTTTCATACCTCCTGTGCAGGCTGATGAAATACTAAAGCATGTTAATAAAGTGTTTGGTAATATAAACTGCAGCTCAGACTGTTTGTTGTTTTTATTGGTAGATAAAGTAAAGCGAGGGCAACTCGACTCAAACTGTTTAAAATCCCCTCCATCGTGTGTGTCAGTCTGTTTGAAGTCAAACCTCCAGTGACAGACGGCTGAGAGACTCTCACATGTTTACTCATGAGAAGATGAAGTGGTCATATTTAATTACACTGATGTGTTGACTCAAAAAGAGACGTGAGAGTTATTTCATACTATATCTCTCACTGGTGATCCAGTCTTTTAATTTAGGCCAAATTCTCTGATCCATCACAGCACCAGATCTGATAGGTTTCTATTCTAGTCAATGTGTTAACTTCCACTGGATCCGCTCTGTTGCGTTCCAGCTCCATCTCTCATCCAGCCCACAGGAGCCCTCCAGATCAGATATTCAAGACTTCTATTTTTCCCAGATGCCAGAGCATGACGCATCAATCTCAACAGAGCAGATGGAGCGGGACAGGAAGTCAGGTTTCACCAAAACAAAATGAAAACATCCGGTTAATTTTCAGAATCAAACACTCTGTGTTATCACCAGATCGTATTTCACTTAACTACAACAACAAACCGTCATGATGAGTGGAGCCAGACCTGGAGTCAACAGGTCAGAGGTTTTCAGAGGACCAGAAAGACAACATGGATGAGGAGAGGAGGAGGAGGATCCTGCATTCAGTGATTACAGCGGGGAAACCTCAGTCACATGACTCCAGCTGTCCGGTGGCCCTGCTCCAGGTTACATTCTGAAAACGCAGTCAGTGGGTGTAGACAAACGAAGATGGACCAAACCTGGATCTGGTGGAAGTCCGGTGTAAGACTCCCAGTGGCTACGTGTCCCTCTTAAGAAAAAAGTGGGAGAAGTTTGGTTACTCTTTGTCAACTTCCCTCCTATGATATTTCAGGTTTCTTTTATCCTGCGTTCCTTTCTGGCCTCATGGGAAAGGTGCAAAAAGTTGTAAACAGAATTAACTCCATACTTAGACTTTATAAGATGCATCTGTCTGCAGAAGTGTCCTATAAACATATTCAGCAATAACAAAACATCTGAATTTTCTAATAGTTAATGGTCTTAACTTTTCCTGGGGCGGCTATCTGACCCTGCAGCTCCTAAAAGCTTCCTATAATCACCAGATGACTAATTCATGAAGCCATTTATTTTGTATGCTTACATCTTTCTTTTTATTTCTTAATTCTTTGTTAGGTTTTAAGATTTCAAGATATCATACTTTGATTGATTAGCTTAGATATTTGTGTTTACTGATGTTTTGATTGTATTTTTGTCTCCTATGAAAGGTGACATCCCTTGTACAAGCCTGTGGGCTCTTTCACCTAAAATGACACACTTTTTTTGTTTTTATAATCAGATTTTATGCAGTCTTGTGCAAATAAATAAAGTAAAAATGAAAAAATATATATTTAAATATATCAAAAATAAAATATTTTTAAATCTCTTTACAGCCCTGATTTTTTTTTTTTTTTAACAATTAGAGAGGATGCTTTTTAAGTAAAAATGCTTGACTTTTGTGTCTATTTCACATCTTTATTTGACATTTAAGTTTCAGTAGAAGTTTTTTCAACCACAAAACATTACATTACAAATTGGTCATACATTTTCACCTGATAAAAAAATTGCATGTTCACATGAAATTTAAAATATGAATTCTCAAAATGATCTATCATATCAGTGGAAAGCCAAAACTTGCATCAAACACATTCACATATATTAGAAGGGGGAGAATCACTTCATAAAACCAACCTCTAGGTGTCAGACTTGCCTCTCTGTGAGCAGAAGTTTAATGGCAGGTTGTTGACACACACACACACACTCAAACACACACACATGCCATCACAGCAGCATTTTTCATCATGTTTTGTGGTTCTGCTGCTGAGTAAGAGACTGCTGCCAGCAAATCCCCCTCTTTCCATCTGTACTGCCCTTTCTCTCATCCTCACTCAGGCTCTGACAAATTATGGGTTCATCTAAAGTTGCCACAACAAATTGCTTATACACACACTCCAGTCTGTCCGTCCATCCATCCATCCATCCATCCATCCATCCATTCATCCATCCATCCATCCATCCATCCATCCATCCATTCCCTCCTCCTCCTGCTTTCTGTCTCTCCATCCATCTCCCTGGTGGTGTTGGTGTATAATAGAGTCAGCTGCAGCCGTATCAGCACTTTATCTGCTACATTATGACACACACACACGCACACACACTCAGGTGCAATAAATAAACTACCTTCTGACCTGTGGCAGCCGCTGGGAAACAAAAGCAGCAGACTGCGACAGTTTTAGGAGCAAAAGTGCAAAATGTTTAGTTTTGCTCCTTTAAGTGTGCTTTGTGTTTTTCAGTCCCTGCAGGATTTCACGGATCTCACACGCTGTATTTCAGGATCCTTCTGCCTCAGAATGCCAGATTTTGTGACGGCTTGTTTTGAAAGTTGCAATGCAAGTTACAATGTCTGAGGCTTTTCCCCCCAGATCTACCTGTAATTGCATGAGTGTATGAACATACTACAGAGTTGCAACTGTTTGAAATGTTCTTTGTGTTCTTACAGAAAAAGGCTCTGGATAACAACCATCCCAACAAAACATTCTTTATTTGCCAAAAGAGAAAGTGCATTTAAAGAAGAGGGGGTGAGCCTGCTGACATGCATGACACAACCCAGAATATCAGAGCAAATGGTCAAATTTGCAGAAGAGTTGCAGAGATTGGACAACATTTTGGGACTGAGCTAAATCAATGAGGGTGGTTGAACTTGTGTAAAATGTTGCAATCCCACAAACACATTTTAGTTGCCTAAAATGAACACAGCAAAAAGGAATAAGGTTGATCCTGAGAATATTTTGGCGAGTTCCGAGAAACTTTAACAAGATCCCTGAGAAATTGATCTGAGAATCTATTGCATGATGCTTTAATATAACTCCAACCTAGATGGATGAGGTGTCAACCAATTAACTTTACATATTTATAGTTTCATGTTAATTAGACTACATTCATTTGTTTTTAACTTGCAAACGTTTCTTAGAATCTCAAACATTTCCTGGGATCTTGCAAATGTTTATTGGGATCTTTCAAAAGTGTCTTGAGCTCTTGAGAATGTTTCTCAGAATTTTGCTAAAATTTCTTGGATCTTGCAAACGTTTCTTTGGATCTTTCTGAAGTTTCCTGAGATATCTAATACGTTTCTTGGATCTTTCACTCATTTCCTGGTAACTTGCAAAAACTTAATGGGATCTTGCAAACATTTCTTGGAATCTTGTAAACATTTCTTGGGATCTTTCTGAAGTTTCTTGGGATGTTTCAAAAGATCCTGAATACTTTTCTTGGGATTTTGCAAAAACTTTTTTGAGATCTTGCAAATATTTCTTGGGATTTTTCTAAAGTTTCTTGGGATGTTGCCAACATTTCATGGGATCTTGCAAACATTTCATGGGATCTTGTAAATATTTCATGGGATCTTGCAAACATTTCTTTGGATCTTGCAAATATTTCTTTGGATCTTGCAAACATTTCATGGGATCTTGCAGATGTTTCTTGAGATCTTGCAAACATTTCTTGGGATCTTGCAGATGTTTCTTGAGATCTTGCAAACATTTCTTGGGATCTTGCAGATGTTTCTTGAGATCTTGCAAACATTTCTTTGGATCTTGCAAACATTTCTTTGGATCTTGCAAATATTTCTTTGGATCTTGCAAACATTTCATGGGATCTTGCAGATGTTTCTTGATTTCTTGCAAACATTTCATGGGATCTTGCAGATGTTTCTTGAGATCTTGCAAACATTTCTTGGGATCTTGCAAATATTTCTTTTGATCTTGCAAACATTTCATGGGATCTTGCAAATATTTCTTTGGATCTTGCAGATGTTTCTTGAGATCTTGCAAACATTTCATGGGATCTTGCAGATGTTTCTTGAGATCTTGCAAACATTTCATGGGATCTTGCAAACATTTCATGGGATCTTGCAAACATTTCTTGGGATCTTGCAGATGTTTCTTGAGATCTTGCAAACATTTCTTGGGATCTTGCAAACATTTCATGGGATCTTGCAGATGTTTCTTGAGATCTTGCAAATATTTCTTGGGATCTTGCAGATGTTTCTTGAGATCTTGCAAATATTTCTTGGGATCTTGCAGATGTTTCTTGAGATCTTGCAAACATTTCTTAGAATCTTTCTGAAGTTTCATGAGATAACTAAAATGTTTCTTGGATCTTACACTCATTTCCTGGTAACTTGCAAAACCTTAATGGGATCTTGCAAACATTTCTTGGAATATTGTAAACTTTTCTTGGGATCTTTCTGAAGTTTCTTGGGATGTTTCAAAAGATCCTGAATACTTTTCTTGGGATTTTGCAAAAACTTTTTTGACATCTTGCAAATATTTCTTGGGATACTGCCAACATTTCTTGAGAGATTTAATCTATTTCTGGTATCTTGCAAACATTTCATGGGATCTTGCCGATGTTTCTTGAGATCTTGCAAACATTTCTTGGGATCTTGCAGATGCTTCTTGAGATCTTGCAAACATTTATTGGAATCTTGCAGATGTTTCTTGAGATCTTGCAAACATTTCATGGGATCTTGCAGATGTTTCTTGAGATCTTGCAAACATTTATTGGAATCTTGCAGATGTTTCTTGAGATCTTGCAAACATTTCTTGGAATCTTTCTGAAGTTTTTTGGGCATTGCAAAAGATTCTCAAGATCTTGAATATGTTTCTTGGGATCTTTCAAACATTGCTTGGGATCTTAAAAAGATTACTTGGGATCTTGCTAACATTTTGTGGACTCTTTCTGAAATTTCATCAGATGTTGCATTAGTTTCTCAAGATCTTCAATACGTCTTGGGATCCTGCAAACATTTCTTAGAATCTTTCTGAGGTTTCTTGGTAACTTGCGTACGTTTCTCGAGAACTTGAACACATTTCTTGGGGTCTTGCAAAAGTTTCTCAAGATAGTTCATTCATTTCTGGGATCTCACAAAGAATTCTCAGGATCTTGCTAAATTTTCTTCAGTTCTTGAGAAAGTTTCTCAGAACTTTGCAAAAAAAATCATGGGATCTTGCACACAAACATTTAATACGTTTCTGAGATCTTACGAACATTTAATGGGATCTTGCAAAAAATTCTTGGATCTTGCACAGCTTTCTTTAGATCTTTCTGATGTTTTCTTGGGATGTTGAAAATGTTTCTCGCGATATTGAATACATTTCTGGGATCTTACAACATTTCATTGGATCTTGCAAACATTTCTTGGGATCTTGCAAACATTTCTTTGGATGGTGCAAATGTTTTTCTGGGATGTTACAAACTTTTCTCAACACATTTAATATGTTTCTGAGATCTTACGAACATTTAATGGGATCTTGCAAAAAATTCTTGGATCTTGCACAGCTTTCTTTAGATCTTTCTGATGTTTTCTTGGGATGTTGAAAATGTTTCTCGCGATATTGAATATATTTCTGGGATCTTACAACATTTCATGGGATCTTGCAAAAACTCCTTGGGATCTTGCAAACATTTCATGGGATCAACTTAAACCAAGTCAGGGGCTCAGTAAAGGCAGAATTGGAAGAATGTCAAGTCTTCATGACTGGACCTGAGACCTGCAGTAAAAAGGTACTTTTACCTCATCCTCCTTTCTTATTTCTCTTCTTTATTTATATCTTAGTTTATTTATTTCCTTTTTGGGGAAGAGGAGGTTTAGTTATTGTCATTTTATTCACAACATTTATTTACTAATAAATTTACAATCATTGCTTTGAGGTAATAAAATAAGATTGTTGCAGTCCCCCCTTCCTCCAGGGAATGTTTCCTCCTCCACTTTGTGTTTGTGTGCTTGCAAAGGTGTGACTGAGTGCACACACTGACCTGGTGTTATGCCCAGAGGGGATTGTGGAGGTCTATATGTAGAGGATTGATTGAAAGAGAAAAGGACCCTGGTGTATAATGTTTCAGCAGTTAACCTTAGGTAATGTTAGGTTGATGGATTTAGCTCATTGGCTCCAGCAGATCCTGTTTATCAGCTGTGTGCTTGAGGCTGACACACTCACATCCAGAGGAGGGTGCAGCACTCAAATTTTAAGGCCTGTTAGAGATCCCAATTAGGACGCTTTTTAATGTTTTTTCTCATTTCAACCAGAAAGGCGACCAGCTGAGTGACAAACATCTCCGCTGTGAGTTTCCCTTCCCCCAAACCACTCGTCTCATTCTTTATTGACAAGCTAAAGAGGAGAAATCCATTTCATAGGTAAGAAGTATTCAGACATCAGGAGCTGGAATGAGAAATGTCATCCATAAATTACACATGATTCATCAGTGAGTTTCAGCCGGTTGAAGCAAATTACATTCTCCAGCTCAAAATACTTTCAAGATGTCCCGAAGGAGCGCACTTGAAGGTAAAATGACCTAAATGATTCATCCACAGGTTTTTTTTTTCATTTGCATTGAAGATAATTTGTTGACTCATTGTAGCTTCATTCAGTAGTATCATAACCTCTAATGTATATCTTATGTAGGTAGAGGACAACATCGTCTGCATATTGATTTTGCAAAAAGAGAAGGAGCAAGCAAATGTATTAGATACTTTTCAATGTTTTTTTTAATTTTAATTATTTTCAACATCGTAGATTAATACTGAAGACATCAAAACTATGAAATAATCTGGTTTTGCCATAATCTGGATTACAACAGTAGTCAAATAGGGCTATCCATTGAGTACTAACCATAGACTGTAAATAAAAATGGACAGCGTTGCTCCGCCTCTTCCCGTTGTACAGTTCTGAAGCCAAAAAATCCCTCTCCTGGGCGCCGCCATTGTGCAGCCAGAGCCTGTGAAGCCTTTGTAATAAGCTCCGCCCTACAGCGTAACGTCACAAGACGCTGTGTGTCCTTTGAAGTTTCCCTCTACGGCGGCTGTGAATCAAAGGAAACAGGAAGTAAAACCCCGTTTTTTAAACTCTAATAACTAACGAAAAAGAAACTTTTCAGAAAAAAGAGGCCTTGGACACAAAACAGTCAAATACTAACTACATATCACCACAGCATACGGATGTGAGAAACATTCGTGCGACGTGTATTTATTTTTTAAAGTTTGACTGCTCCCCCATTCAAATGAATGGGGAGACGGATTTTTTGACCTATACTGCAGCCAACCACCAGGGGGCAGACACACTGCTGAAAGCCTCACCACCAGGGCCGTATCCAGCACGCTTGGTACTAACCCTACCTCTGAACAACACAACTGATGGTCTCAAACACATTAAGAAGGCAAGTCATTCTACAAATGAACTCTTGAAAAGGCTCATGTTCATTAGAAACCATTCCAGGAGACCACTTCATGAAGTAGACTGAGAGAATACCAAGAGTGTGCAAAGCTGTCATGAAGGAAAAAGGGGGCTACTTTACAGAATCTAAAATATAAAACATTCTCTGCTTTGTTTAACACTTTTTTGTTCATTAAATAATTCCATATATGTTCTTTCATAGTTTTGATGTCTTCAGTATTAATCTACAGTGTTTCAAATAATTAAAATAAATACAAGCCCTTGAATGAGAAGGTGTTTCCAAACTTTTGACTGGTAGTGTAAATATTCCCATTTGCTAAATTATGCAGGAGGGTGGTTAAACAAGTGTCACCCATAGACTGTATAATAAATGGCCGTAGTATCTGTGACGTCTCCCATCTGTTTCTGAAGCTCTGTTTTGAAGCCAATAATTGGTGGGAGACATATTGGAAATGCTGAACTCAACCTAACATCTGTCCAGCTAGTGTGAGGTAAAGAGGCGGGCGTTGGACCTCCTAGCCAACAGCTACAGTGTTCCCAACTGTCAAGCAAGTCAGCTGTGCCTCTCATAATGAAAAAACTTGTAATCTTAATTTCTTTGAAATTACTGCGTTATGAAAAAATCCACTCCCGTACAGTGTGTGCCGCTCGAGAAATGAGCTATCCAGACTACACTCTTTTTTTGAACCAGACTGTAAACATGTTTATTTCTGCTGTAAAGATCAGCTTTTTTGAATGGGTGTGTATGTGGTTTCAGGTACTTCCCGAGCTAGCCTCAAGTGGACACTTGAGGAACTGCAGTTTTTAGCACTACCGCATTGGTTTCAATACTCACGGCCAGAGGTTGCAGCTTGGTGTCACATAGGAAAATAAAAAACAGCAGCAAGAAAAAGAAGAGAAGCCAACACACTTACTCGATACCATATCAAAACATTTCATCACAGTAGTTTTTCTTTTAGGTGGTCGTTTGAAAACCAATGCATTGAAACATTGTAGTTTAAAGATCAATCAATCAATCAATCAATCAATCAATCAATCAATCAATCAATCTTTATTTGTATAGCGCCAAAACACAACAAACGTTATCTCAAGACGCTTTTACAAACATAGGAGGTCTAGACCACTCTATGTCAAATTATGAACAGAGACCCAACTTCAAGACAGGGTAAGACTCAGTCTGACCCCACCTTAATCCACCATGAGCATTGCACATTGCAGTATTTAGCTAGTTACAGTGGTGAGGAAAAACTTCCTTTTAACAGGCAGAAACCTCAGGCAGAACCAGACTCATGTTAGACAGCCATCATACCTCGACCGAGTTGGGTCTGGAAAGACAGATAGAGGGGAGTAAGAGAGAGAAGTAGATTCATTGGCAGTAGCATCCAGTCTTTGTGCTAAACTAAGCTAGTTGCCTCCTGGTATTAGTTCATGTGGTCAGTGATAGTGAGGGTAGTATAGATAAAACAGTATCTCCAAATAAAAGGGATTGAGTTAATTCGCCCTACAGATTTAACAGCTCCTTTAAATAATGAATCCATCTTCATCTATTCATAAAATTACTAAGTGACTAAGATTTACTCTATTAAAAGATCACTGTCAAACTGTATGATGAATAAAAAGTAAGCACTGTATCACAATGAACAGGAAACTATCTGAAGAGTATATTACAAACAGAGAACAGACGCGGACCTGTTGAGAGCTGCCTGTCAGCTGTGTTCACTGGGTTTCTTATTCAAATAGGCCTAACAAAGATTTATACAGGTAGCTCTACTACAAATGCATAAACACACACACACACACACACACAAACATACACACACACACACCCATGCCACTTCAATTAGATTCCATTGGATTTTATTAAATCTTCTGGAGCTCTCACTTCATGGCAGCATCCATCAGAGGATTACTATTTATCTTGCTGTCAAGAACTGGCAGCTCGTGGAGTCCCACAGAGACGTAGAGGAATGGCTGCTGCTGCTGTGTGTGTGTGTGTGTGTGAGTGTGTGCGTGGGACAATTTGTGTTAAAAATTTAAATCAAATGCATCCAGAATGGGAAATCATATTGTGGCTAATTGCAGACATTATCTCAGCATATTAGATCCCTGTGTGTCTGTTTTATGCAAATACAGTTAAAAATGCAAATGTTTTCATTCAGCTCTAATCTCTGATCTTAGAGGAGCTTATCTTTGATGCATTATAGAACAGGGAGAATACATTAACAAAACTAAAACGTTGAATAATAATACTGTAATTATATTCTATTGTTTGCTCTCAGTGTCTTATCTGTTATCGGTGCTCGACAGCTGATTTTAAGTAGAGCTGCATGTGTTGATTATTGGGTAACACATAGAAGAGAAATATCTTATACATTGTTGTCCGGTGCTTTTTGTTTGTTTGTTTGTTTTTGTGTCTCCTAGTTTTAATGATTTAATGTTAAAGGTGACATATCACGCTCTTTTCATCAATATATATTGGTCTAAGAGGTCCCCAAAACATGTCTTTAAAGTTTATGCTCAAAAAAACACTTTGAAATCAGATTTTGGCATGCCTGAAAAACCCTCTTCTTCAGCCCTCCTCAGAACGGTCTGTTTTCCCTCTGACCACGCCCCCTCAGGGAGTGGATGAGCCCTCGGCTCTCCAGCACGTTGATCTAATGTTTACATGTTGGCTGAATATACACGGCTGCTCAGAGATCACGTTACTTCAACCCTCTGAATCTGATCCTGATGGAGAGGCGCCTGTAGCAGGACCTTTCTGAAGGATTGGTCACATATTTAGTGTTTCTTGTTGTTTTATTTGTCAGTATGTCGACGTGTGTCTTGGTACACAGCTACAAACATGTAGCTATGTGGCTATGCTAACTAGCGCTAGCACTTATCCATGATAAATAAAAATCATCCACTAGATCTTCAAATCTGCAGACGTGGGGAGTAAAACCGACCTTTGTGTTTATTAAGACAGCCTACAACTAGCATGCCTCCCTCCTAAGCTCCTTGTTAGCACACATGTGTGCAGGTAATGAAAAACGGAGGAGGGGTTGAGTTGTATTTTATACAGTCTATGGGCTGAACAAGCTCCGAGCTCTGACTCCGTGACAGACCGGATATTGCTGTTACGTAACAAAAACACGGAAGTCTGAAACGGCTCGTTTCACACACATTTACAGAAAGGTGGAGAAATCAGAACAGGGGCAGAATGGATTTTTTTCATTCTCAGGGGGTTTGTAGACATGCCAGGGACACATATTTCAGGTAGAGAACCATTAAAAAGTCCATTTTGCATGATATGTCACCTTTAATGTTCAGAGGAAATGTTCGTCAGTTTTAAGAAAGTTAAATCTATGGATGTTTTGAAGTGGTTAATTCCCTAGTCGTTTAAAAGGAAATTGAAGTTCCAACCAAGTGGCAACGTCCGGTCTAAAAATATGAGTCCAATGCAGAAGTGCTAAAAACTGCAGTTCATCAAGGATCCGCTTGAGGCTGGTTCTGGAAGTACTGGGAACCACTCACCTTTAAGACATGCAAGTCTGAACAGGACTTCTTAAGGAATATATAGATGGGGAGCAGAGAGTGGAGGAAGACATGCAGCAAAGGGTCATGGCCGGAAATGGAATCACTGACTGCCGATAGCCTTTGTTGAGCTTACTTAGTAAACTGTAAACTGACTTGCACAACTTAATCTCCATCTCCTCTTTCTTTTTGACAAACAAAGTAACATCAAGTGATTAAAAAACAGTAAACGTATTACGACTTTGTCCAGCTGAGGCATGTGGGGCGAGGAGCTGTAACTGTGGGTGTCATATCCAGACGATTAAGATTTCATGTAATCTGTTATTCATTTATTAGGAGTTGTGAGTCGTGAAGAGGAAATTGCTTTTTCTTTATAAATCAGTAAAAAGATCTGCTGACTGCTACAACAAGCTGGAATTAATCACCTTTTTTAATAGAGTCTCACTTCTGGACAACTTTAGGATTCATGCATTACTGGCTTGTTCTCTATCAACACGAAAATAGTCCAATCATAAACTGCTGGAGAGTAAGACAACAATTTTAATAAGTGGTCTCTTAATTTCTTATTATCTGTAAGCATATTCATTAGTTACAGACTATAACACCATCACCCCTGCAGCAAAATGTATCAGGAGTTTAAATACACAGGAGCACCTGCCAGCTGACTAACATACAGAGATAGAGTCATTAAAAACAACCTCCTGTTGAGCTGCGTTTCCCCAGCCAACATCCAGCGTGTTAGCAAACCATGGCAGAGGTTCAGATTCTGAATTCAAAGCCGGATGAACTTGTGCCGTCCTCAGTGGGGCTTTTTAAGATTGTGAAAGGTAAATCTGGATCTAATTAAAGTGACAGAACGGGTAATCTCCCTCTCCCTCTCCCTCCCCTCGCTGAGAGAGAGAGCTCTCTCTGGGGCCAAAATAACTTCCAAAAGTATGAGTGAATTGATCGTTGACTCTATCAGGAGAGGCTTTGGGGACCACAGTGCAGAGCAGCTTGTGAATGCAATGTTCTGTTAAGTGTGTTTATTATTTCGGCAGTGCTGTACACACAGGGCAGGAACACAAGGAAGGTTCTCACTCCTGACATCAAAAATCACCTCATCTAGACTGGACATGATTTTTTATGTTGACAGCTTCAGAATATTTAATGAGATACAATTATTTTATAAATGTACTACTATCATGGTTTTAGCGGTGGCCTTGTCAACAGGTGAATGAGCTGGGACATTATTCAGGGCCAGACTGAAAATGCTTTATAAAAGGGATCAATATTTTGGACACTGGGGTGCCAGTGGCCTCGCGGTCTCAGCGCCCCTTATATATGCTATAGTCCTTGTTGCAGAGGTTGCTTGTTTGACTCCTGGCCTCGACCATTCTGCATGTCCTCCCCCACCCTCCACTCCCCACATTTCCTGTCTCCTTTCAGCTATCCTGTCAATAAAGGAGAAAATGCCAAAAATGAACTTTAACAAAGAAAAATAATTTTGGACACCATTAAAGGTGACATATCACGCTTTTTTCATCAATATATATTGGTCTAAGAGGTCCCTAAAACATGTTTTTAAAGTTTATGCTCAAAAAAACACTTTGAAATCAGATTTTGGTATGCCTGAAAAACCCTCTTCTTCAGTCCTCCTCAGAACACTCTGTTTTCCCTCTGACCACGCCCCCTCCTGGATGTGCCCTCAGCTCTCCAGCACGTTGATCTAATGTTTACATGTTGGCTGAATATACACGGCTGCTCAGAGATCACGTTACTTCAACCCTCTGAATCTGATCCAGAATCTGATCCTGACGGAGAGGCGCCTGTAGCAGGACCTTTCTGAAGGATTGGTCACAGATTTAGTGTTTCTTGTTGTTTTATTTATCAGTATGTAGACGTGTGTCTTGATACACAGCTACGAACATGTAGCTATGTGGCTATGCTAACTAGCGCTAACACTTATCCATGATAAATAAAAATCATCCACTAGATCTTCAAATCTGCAGACGTGGGGAGTAAAACTGACCTCTACCAGAAAGGCAGCGGGACCTTTCTGAAGGATTGGTCACAGATTTAGTGTTTCTTGTTGTTTTATTTGTCAGTGTGTCTTGGTACACAGCTACAGCTACAGCTATAGCTATGAACATGTAGCTATGTGGCTATGCTAATTAGCGCTAGCACTTTTCCATGACAAATAAAAATCATCCACTAGATCTTCAAATCTGCAGACGTGGGGAGTAAAACCGACCTTTGTGTTTATTAAGACAGCCTACAACTAGCATGCCTCCTTCCTAAGCTCCTTGTTAGCACACGTGTGCAGGGAATGAAAAACGGAGGGGGGATTCAGTATTATTTTATACAGTCTATGGGCTGAACAAGCTCCGAGCTCTGACTCCGTGACAGACCGGATATTGTTGTTACGTAACAAAAACACGGAAGTCTGAAACGGCTCGTTTCACACATTTACAGAAAGGTGTAGAAATCAGAACAGGGGCAGAATGGTTTTTTTTAATTCTCGGGGGGTTCGTAGACATGCCAGGGAAACATATTTCAGGTAGAGAACCATTAAAAAGTCCATTTTGCATGATATGTCACCTTTAAAAACTTCAAAGATTCCTAAAAGAGATTTTTTTTAACATTTCAGAGAGAAAAAAGAAGTTTGAGCTCAAGTTTACTGGATTTTTAAAATATTTGTTACTCAAGAAGTAATGGTCAACATATAACTTTTTTTCAGTGATGGTAATGCTTGATAATAAACCATAAAACCTTCAGTGCTTACAAAGCGTTTTGTTACGGCTTGAGCAAAGGACTAGGACCCAAATGCAGAGTACAGGGAAAAAGTATTTATTAAGCAAAAACCAAGGTTCAACAAAAAGCGCCTTGCGGGTAAAAACAACTGAGAAAAAGTACAAAACTAGGAGTAACACAAAATCACCCAAAAGGGGAAAAAGGTTCTATCAAAAACTCACAAACAAAAACTAGGAATCAATCCTCTGGAAACAACTTGAGATAAGTAAACAGAAAAGCGTGGCTTGAATCTCCTCAGGAGCAAGGCTACAACGGGACATGGAGCATGCGGCTAGAGGAATAATCTGGCACTGGAGGAGTGTTTGGTGGTGGCTTAAGAAGCCAGTGCTGATGAGCAGATCAGGGACAGGTGTGCCTGATGAGCCTCACTGCTGAGGAGACCGGCCCCGCCCCTACCCATGCAACCTGCAGGCAGAGAGAGAGAGGGTTAGGGCAAATCACACAACAAATCAGGACCATAACACGTTTCATGTAGAATCAAAGCTGGGTCAAAATGATATGAGTTAAAGCTCCTGTAAGATACTCTCTGATTGGGTGGATTTTGGCGCCCCCTGCAGAGCAAATAATGCCGTCAGTCAACCTGCATATTTTTTTATTGTAGTTCTGTTTTTGGGCATTTTCGCCTTTAATGGATAGAACAGATAAAGAGAGACAGGAAATGTGGGGAGCAGAGAGTAGGGGAAAGACATGCATTAAATGGTCGCGGCCGGGAGTTGCACCTGTAAACTGTAGCCTCTATACATGAGGCCTACACTTAGACCCCCTCCTGCATTTTATGATTGAAAGTCAACTACAAGATCCTTTGTACTAAATAACAATCACAATTATCCTCAAATGTGGTGTGTGAGACGCACTTTTAAAACCCTTTATTAAAAAAAGTGGGCTATCACCTTTTTACCACAAACTGCACAAAGAGGTATTCTATAGTATTATAGTAGTTAACCAACTGCATGTTCCATTATGTCCATTATGCCCGCAAGCTAAGCTCAACTGCAGCTCTGATGGCACTATTAGCTTCACAGCTGTCAAAATGGTTTGCAGAATGTAGCTAACATTAGCAGAGCTAGCACCACCAGCCTTCTGTGCAGGTTAACGTCCACATGTCTGTTCTGGTGGACTGGTTATCAGCCAGTTTAACCAGACACAGCCTGCATACAACTTTATCTCCATGTTCTAGATCATAATACTGACAAACTGAGCCATGAGATGTTGTCTGTCATCTCTGCTTGTTTACATCTGGGTAGTAGAGCTTTATAGTGCTATAGCAGTAACCCCAGTGGCTGTGCATCAGCTTAGACACAACATATGACACTTCAGGCCAAGAATGGTAAAATATTAATAATAACTTGTTTAACCAGCGATTCATTTTGGTGCTGAAAAGGGAGGGTAATGAGGTTTAATCACTTGGTTGACTGAACCTAAACATAGTTTTGAATGTGTATTAAGTAATAATGAAATTGAATGGTGTTAAAACAATTTCTTTACAGGTTTATTAATGAGTATTTATTGAAAATATATATCTTTCTGAGAGATCCCCAAAGCAGAATGCAACTGATACTCTGGATTTCAGGGTAAATTAAATGAAACCTGGTTACAAACTACATCAACAAACTAACACTGCAGAGCCCAGACGACAACTCTGCCAGCACTGTGCACCTGTCTACATACTGTAATGCTGTCAAGCCATGCCAGCACCGCATATTGGACTTCCAGCAAATTTTAATAAATTCTTCTTTTACCCCAATTACCAGCTTGTTTCACAGCAGGAGGAAA
Organism: Notolabrus celidotus; assembly: GCF_009762535.1. Taxonomy (NCBI): domain Eukaryota; kingdom Metazoa; phylum Chordata; class Actinopteri; order Labriformes; family Labridae; genus Notolabrus; species Notolabrus celidotus. The sequence goes on from NC_048284.1 coordinate 5,275,879, forward strand.
TGTGATGCGAGACACGACACATTTTATTATTTGGACCAATCAGCACATATCTGTACCAATTAGCTCTTAACGGAGGGTACTGACACATGCTTCGCTAGCAGAGGACCAATTTGAGGAAGAATAGCAGCTAATTCAAAACCAGTAATGACCTCCTCAATTACTCCTTATTGTTTGATTTGCCCAGAAATAAAAGTCACCCAGTTCATGTCTGCTGCTGCTGGCAACGTCTGACAGAGTCACAGTTTGATATTGTCATGTGAACCCATTAAAAAATGATTTATGTGTTGAGCCATTTTTACAGTCACTACACTTTTTGACAAATTGGTGAGATATCAAGCCGTTCAAAGACGGGGACTGTCACATCTGAAAATCCCCTGCAGAAAGTGAAATGAATGTAATCAAAATGTACATTTTCAGCAAATACCGTTTCCCTTTGGTGATGTTATTTTCTTCTGATATTTAGGGGAAAAGATCAGTACCCTTTTTAAAATGTTAACCCAATTAGCCTAGCGATGATAAGAAATCCAAATAATGATAAACTTAAGAGAAGACATTGCTTCATTGAACAGTTATGACACTTTTATTTTGATATTTTTGCTGCCTTATGTTCTGGTTCTGTTATTTCCTGTACTATCAAAGACATGCTTTTATTTTGAAAGGATACAGATGCTGCTAATAGTAGTACTGGTAATAAAGAACAACACATAACCCCGCCATGTTTAACTCTCCAGTGGACTTTGGGAAGATAACTTTTTTTGTTTGGAAAATTCAGCGTTCCATGGACGGCCGCGGAGGTGCAGACTTTCCTTGCGTTTTTCTTCTTCGTTGCATTTATTAGCGGGGTACACTGTGTCGCGTAGCTGACGTGGCTATCGGCATCCGGCTTACACCCCGCCCACCAAGTAGGGCACGGTTGGCTGTGGAAACGCAAACAGGATCAGGCGTTACCGATCCGACCCGTACCAAACTGTACTGAAACATACCAGACCGCTTGGTGGAAACAAGCCAATAGAGTACGGTCTAGACTAGGGGTGCAACGGATCAAAAAACTCACGGTTCGGATCGGATCACGGTTTTGAGTCACGGATCGGATCATTTTTCGGATCAGCAAAAAAAAAAAAAGAAAAAAAAAAAAGAAGACAAGACAAATATAACTTTGTCCCTCCATTTATTTTGTAAAACACTTTGCCCATTAAATAAAAACAACATTCAACTCAAAATGTACTGCATGTGCAAAGCACCCTATCTGTGGGCCGTCCTGCCTCAGTCACTGCATTTCATGTCATGGCAAGTGAAGGAGCAGAGGAACTTCTAAAATTTCACTGTATTCTTCTTTCATTTGCTGATTTTCACCGTCCACTTTTCTTTGAGCAGCAAACTGTGAACACACGTTTGATTCTAGGGTCCTACAGCTGGCAAAGTGCCAATATGCGAACTGCTCCATAAACAAAAGTGAAAGTTAAAAATTGCACTCGCAGCATTGGACTCTAAGTGACCCAGTAACAGCCTGTCTGCGTATCGTTGACTTGGAGACAAGTCCCGGTAAACACGCGGTGGCCCGACCAAAACACAGAGTGAAGGAATAACAGTTCGGGGGCCACAAATAGACAGCCGGATGCGGCCCGCGTATTGACGGCCTCTGGTCTTGTGGGTGCGCAACTGAGTTTCATAACGTGGCTCAAGCACATTCAGCATTCACTGCATTTCACAGGGAAACCAAAATGCTCCCATACATGTGACTTACAAGATGCAGGAGGGTTTTCAAGTTCCTCTGCTCCTTCACTTATCACGACTACCGCTGCGCTTGACGAGTGAGTGTGGATTGAACATGCAGTCATCACGTGAATACGCGCAACTTTTTTCATCAACCGATCCGCGGACTACGTCCGTGCCGAACCGCGGAGAGGCATCCGAACGGATCACGGATCAACGATGATCCGTTGCACCACTAGTCTAGACCTGCTCTGCTTGTAAAGCGTCTCCAGATAATGTTTGTTTTGATTTGGCGCCATTTAAATAAAGATTGATTGATTGATTCTAATATTTCTATTCTTCCCTTTGGTGTATATAATGGACATCTTTTGATAGCTGATGTATTTCTGACATCCATCAGAGCATTTATTTTTTCCTCTCTAGTTTCTCTCTTACCTGCTGTTTTCGTCCAATAATCCTCAAATAAATTGGTCCAGTCTGAAACAGGAATGATGACCAAGCCCGTTTGTGCTGCATCGCTCTGGCATGAAGTATACAGGTAGTTTATTTGAAGTATGAGGCTCACACCATGAAACATGACTCACACACAAAACCATGTCCAGACAGAAGCTATCACACACACACACACACACACACACACACGCACACACGCACACACGCACTCACACACCCCAGCTGCAGCCTGTCTGAACAGATCTGCTGTAATGTGGAGAAATGGGACTCAGAGAGAGAACAGAGAAGTGGCCTACGATGAGTTGTTAATACATTCCTGTGATCTGTGGCCTGAAAACAGACAAGAGGCACCTCAGAAAGACAGTAAGAGAAAGAAGAAGGGATGCTAATACACAGAGAGGATGAAAGAGATGGAAAGCAATCAGTGTGTAAGCGAAAGACGAAGAGTGAGGGAGCACATGTGGCGAGGCTGACACTTTGTCAGAGCCTGAGCTAGTTGTCAGATGGGTTAATGCCGCAGCGGTTCAAGTCCCTCTTAAAGACGTCAGATCACACAGGCAGATTGCCCGTGGAGGATTTGAGGCAGACGCCCGCCAGGGGAGCTGGGAAATTGCATTTGCTGCCTGCTACAAGATCCTGATAAGAGCAGATTTGTTCTAAGAACGCAATGACAGGGCAAGGTTATCACAAAGCTGCCTGCCCTCCCGGTGCAGAGGAGAGGAGAGGCTTCCTAACACTTCTGAAACCCTCAGAGAGACGCAGGACACACTCACAAGAAAAACCTATTATGTTCGTCAAAATGAAATGCAAATTCTAATTTAGACTACCTGACTGGTTTAAAGGTAATAAAACACTCAGGAAACAGGCAACATTGAGCACAATTTATTAAACACAGGATTGCAGAGTCTCCAGGTAAACAACGTCAAATTGGTTTGTTAAGTATGGCTATAAGGTTGGCAGAGCTAGCACCACCAGCCTATCGTCCTCCTTGCAGGTTAACGACCACATGACTGTGCCATCTTAAAAATGCTAATAGCAAAAAACATCTTACTCTGGTCCTCATGGATCACTATAGGGCACTGCGCCAAAACCCCAAGAATCCGGATATATATGTTTTTCAGTTCTTGCAACCCAGAGGAAAATGTTACTGCTCAAGGCTTTCTCTTCTAGGTCTCTGGAGACAAAATTGAGATTCTCACTTCAGCCTCATTCAAGTTTCAAATTGTTCTCATTGGTTTCTCATTAGTTTCTCCTAAAATTCACTAAGAGAAATAGTTGAAACCATGACATGAGTCTTGTTTGAGACTTAAATGAGAGATCTCATTAATGGCTCATTTTCTTCTCTTTTTTAAAATATATATTTTTGGCCTTTATTTGACAGGACAGTTGATGAGAGACAGGAAATGTTGGGAGTAGTGAGAGGGGGAAGACATGCAGGAAATGGTCAATCGGCCGGGAATTGAACCAGCGATCCCTGCGACGAAGACTTTAGCCTCTGTATGTGGGGCGCCTAGACCACTAGGCCACCAGCGCCCAAAAGAATCCACCTCTTAAATTGTAATAATCTGGCTAAATCTGGTCAGCCCCTTTGCAGCCCATATTTTAAATAAACCGTCTGTCATACCTGGTATGAAATCTCTATCTTTTGCAGTTTCTCTCAAATCCACTAAATCTTTGTGAAGTTGTTTTGTTCCAAACAGACTTGTAAAGGAAGGACCATATTGTGAAATCAAAAGGGAGATCATTTGACATCTAAATAGCTGATCTTGCAAGTGGTTCAAATGTTTTAATGAGAATTGTAAGTTTGTGGACAATTACATTGAAATGTTAATTTTGCAGGGCACTATAAATGTTCATGAAAAGATGAGCTCAGGCTCTTTCTTTGCTCCATCTGAGCTCAACTTGAGACGCAAAAACTGAGTCTGACAAAAACAAATGGATGAGGTTAGATTGAGACAATTGAGAGAGCTCCCTGATTTCTCCACCTGAGCTCAAAAGGAGTCACAACACTTGAGAAATACCTGAGAATCATTTCAGATTCTGACCAGATCTCCTTTTGAACTGAAAGGGAGACTAAGCTGAGACTTTTTGAAACTTTTTTTTCTGAAGGCAAGAATGAGAAACAGGAGACATAAGCTATAGTCTCATTTTGCTTTCAAACAGATCTCATTGTTGTCTACGAGACATAAATGAAACACTTTTGAGATCTCCTATCTACATTTATTTTCCAATGGGAAGAATCTGGATCATAATGAGTCTCATTGTAATGAGACTTCAGGCTGCACAGTGGTGCAGTGGGTAGCACTGTTGCCTCACAGCGAGAAGGTTCCTGGTTCAAGTCCCCGGTCAGGCAGGTGCCCCTCTGTGTGGAGCTTGCATGTTCTCCCCAAGCAAGTGTTGGGTTCTCTCCAGGTACTCCAATTCCTCCCACAGTCCAAAAACATGCTCACCTGGTTAATTGGTCACTCTAAATTGCCTGTAGGTGTGACTGTGTGCGTTAATGGTTGTCTGTCTTTCCATGTTTGCCCTGTGTTAGGTTATCTAACTGATTTATGTCCCGTTAGATATAAGTGGCCATGTTGCATTTTAATCTTTAAAGCTTTGGTTAAAAGCTGTGTCTTAGTTGTTAACAGAAAGACAGGCAGGCTGGTTTAGCCCTGAAAAAGACGTTTTGTCAATCCGTCATTCGTAGTGAGAGTCAAATATGAGAGAGAGAGAGAGAGAGAGAGAGAGAGAGATAGAGAGAGAGAGAGAGAGAGAGAGAGAGAGAGAGAGAGAGAGAGAGGGAAGTAGAGTAAAAGTTCAGAGCAGAATGTGTTGAGTTGTGAGCTTTGAAGGCTTTAGGCTGTCAAAACCTTAATCTATCTGTCATGAGGCGTGTGGACGCCGGGCTTAAAGTTGGCGGCATGCTGGACTGATGTCATTTGGACAGCAGAGCCCATCACAGGACAAGATGTTTCCAGCTGACACTTTATTTCTCCTCACAGGACCTTCTCTTCAGACTCTTCCGTCAGGTGGAGGATAATGTCTCCATTTATGTGTGGTGCAGAGATGTTAATACAACTTTGACACAATGAGACAAACACAATTAAAAGATGGGAACCAGTGAAGCATCAAATGTGACCGAGGTGTCAAATTATAGACACTAACGAATGTGTGAAGCACAAAACAGAACTCATGGTGGTGAATCAGAGAAGTAAAGTTAGAAATGAAAATAATGTAAAGAGGCTGTTAAGGAAATTCATTCAGTTTGATTTTTTAATATGCTTTTCAATTGTATTACCTTTTTCATCTTTTTGAAACATTCATACAATTTGCATAATTTGATATACTCACAAAACAGAAACATAGTGTATCTTCTTCAACAGACGAAAGGAAAAGAAAAGAGAAAAATGAATAAGTAAGTAATTAAATAATTAAATAAATAAATAAAAGAAAAATACAGGGGTCAAATAAAAAGCATAACCCAGTCATTTATGTCACTGCAACAAAATAATGATTATAAAAAATAAATAAAAACAAATAAACACAAATACAATTAAAAAAATAAAGGAAAAACAGATCAAAATACAATTACATACTATATCCTTCCCTCCTCTCCTATGTATTGAACAGTGGTCATCTTTTTCTTATTCAATCAATCAACCTTCAATCGACCTTTATTTGTATAGCGCCAAATCACAACAAACGTTATCTCAAGACGCTTTTACAAACATAGGAGGTCTAGACCACACTGTGTCAAATTATGAACAGAGACCCAACTTCAAGACAGGGTAAGACTCAGTCTGACCCCATCTTAATCCATCATGAGCATTGCACATTGCAGCATTTAGCAAGTTACAGTGGCGAGGAAAAACTTCCTTTTAACAGGCAGAAACCTCAGGCAGAACCAGACTCATGTTAGACAGCCGTCATGCCTCGACCGAGTTGGGTCTGGAAAGACAGATAGAGGGGAGTAAGAGAGAGAGGTGATAGTGATGAGACGAGTCGTAGAAGCTGCTGCCGCTGGAGTCCAGAACGTCCGTATCAGCTTGAGTCCAGAACGTCTTCAGCAGGAGGACGTCTACGGCAGCTCAGAGGAATCTACAAGACAATGGAGCTCAGGGACTCTAGAAAGGTCTATGGTTAGTAACTTTAATGGGACAGGGAGTGTTAAAGTTAAAGTTATTCACTTATTCCTGTAAATAATCAATATAAATAAATTGCACCAACATTTTAACATTGTCAGTACAAAACAATATATAAACAGTATATACATAAAAACAGGGGAGGTAGAAAAAAGGGACTAATACCAATAGTTCTTATGGCTGAACAGTAAACGTGAGTTAATTACACTTCAGGTATCTTTAGAAATGAAGATATGGTATCACTTCCACTTTAAAAGGTAATCATTCCACCTGTTAGTCATTCAGGTTGATTGTGGCGCCCTCTGTGGTCAAAAATGGTACTGCTCTAGTTGTTAAGATCTTAAATTGGCTAGTATGTGCATGCGCAATGAAAATGAGAGTAAACACTGACTCTTAATTTGAAGGATTCACTGCATTAAAATCATGTCTCTATTTCTGATATATAACCAGAGGTGGGAAAAGTCAATCAAAATTGACCTCTTTTTAACATTGATCCATTAATTAAGGTAACAACTTTGAAAACACTTATCTGGCTAATTACTGGAAGTTGACATGAACGCTAAAACCTGTTGAAAGTCTGTCTGAAATTTCTTTCCAGCTAATTGGTAATGACTTTGAGTTTCACTGGTGAGCTGTTACAAGCTGTTACAGGTATTATGGTAACAAAACTGTAAATGACTGTGTTGTCTCCTGGATCACAGGGTGCAGCAGACGCTCTTCTTGTTTCTGTTGCTCCTTTTTTCAGACGACTTCATCCACTGGAATCTGGCGTGAGAAGGATCGAAAGATGCAGAGTGAGAGAAAGAGAGATGTGAACTTTCAAATCAGCAATACAGCAGAGCGGACAGAATCATGGGTTGATCTACTGTTTGTCAATGTGTGTGTGTGTGTGTGTGTGTCTAGTAGATATTCTTACTGGGTGTGATTTAGTGCCCGAGGAGGTAAATTAAATCATCTCTCAAGGCCTCCCCTGTCAGGTCTGTCACACAGAGAGATAACGCTGCCCATGCACGCTCATCTTCTCACAAAACACTGCTGCAGCAAACGGAGAGAAACTCTGAGCTTTCTTAGACCAGAAAAAACTATATCATATGATTCTGTAATGTTTTATTGTTCATTTGTTGTGTCATTAGGAGCCAAGACAACCCTCAGATAAAGAAATCAATGCTATCAACCAGAGGTGTAGAATGTACTGAAAACTGGATAAAATGCACTCATTATTTACAGAGATTTGCCTTCTTTGTAAAAAATAAATAAAGGTTGTTTACTGGAATTGATCTCCTGAATGTGTGCATATTTTCATGTTGTTTGCTTGTTGTTTATCTCTTTGAAAATAAGTCTACGTATGTACACAGGCTGCAGCATTTCCAGTGATGCTGCAAATAAGCCTGCTGCCTGTGATGCTTTGATTTCTCAACTGTTACCACCTCAGAGGTCACATGAAAGTAAAGTAAAGCAGGAAAGCACCCAAAACCTAATCTCAACCCTAACCCTGATCTTAACCCTTACCTTAATCACAACCCTAACCATAATCTTAACCCCAACCCTAATCTTAACCCTAATCATAACCCTAATCTTAACCCTAATCATAACCCTAACCCTAATCTTAACCCTAATCATAACCCTAACCCTAATCTTAACCCTAATCACATCCCTAAGCCTAATCACAACCCTAATCTTAACCTAACCCTAATCTTAACCCAAACCCTAATCTTAACCCTAATCTTAACCCAAACCCTAATCTTAACCCAAACCCTAATCTTAACCCTAATCTTAACCCTAATCATAACCCTAACCCTAATCTTAACCCAACCCTAATCTTAACCCTAATCATAACCCTAACCCTAATCTTAACCCTAATCACATCCCTAAGCCTAATCACAACCCTAATCTTAACCTAACCCTAATCTTAACCCAAACCCTAATCTTAACCCTAATCATAACCCTAATCTTAACCCAAACCCTAATCTTAACCCTAATCATAACCCTAATCTTAAACCCAACCCTAATCTTAACCCAACCCTAATCTTAACCCTAATCATATCCCTGACCCTAATCTTTACCCTTATCACATCCCTAAGCCTAATCACAACCCTAATCTTAACCTAACCTTAACCCTAACCCTAATCCTAATCAAACGCTAATCACAACCTTAACCCTAATCTTAACCCTAATCATAACCCTAACCCTAATCTTAACCCTAACCCTAATCTTAACCCTAACCCTAATCAAACCCTAATCACAACCCTTACCCTAATCTTAACCCTAATCTTAACCCTAAACCTAATCTTAACCCTAACCCTAATCACAACCCTAACCCTAATCTTAACCCTAATCACAACCTTAACCCTAATCTTAACCCTAACCCTAATCATAACCCTAACCCTAATCTTAACCCTAAACCTAATCTTAACCCTAACCCTAATCATAATCCTAAACCAACCCTAATCATAACCCTAACCCTAACCCTAATCTCAACCCTAACCCTAATCATAACCAGCCGAAAATCTGTAACCCGGACCCTAACCAGCGAATCAGTTAATTCACACGATTCATTCTGCTGCTTTAATAAATGCATATTTTCTATAATAGTTATTAAAATCCTGATCTTACAAAAGTGCAACAGAAGTATACTTTGGCTGTTCATTTTGATGCTGCTCAGTACTTGACTGCATTTAGTGCAGAACAGCAGAGCTCAGTACTGACACTAGCCCTGGTTAGATAGATGGAGCCCTGCCGCGCTATAAATCATACTCTTATTAACCTGTGGGCAAGTGAATGTAAAGTCACATCAGCGTCAGGGGAGCTGCAGCACAAGGCTGTTTTCACTTTCAGTGATTCCTTGGCCTTCAGCTGTTACTGAGGCTCAGATTACGCCCTGGATTCACAGAGAATACAAAGTGTATTTACATGTGCAGAGTGAAATGTGTGGATGTTGGTGGGCACTCATGACTATTCACTTAACCTATGATCTGCCCTTAATAAATAAACATTTCTGACAGATAATGATGCCATTAAACATAGAGATCTACCTCACCAGAGGTCGCACATGTGAAAGCTGTGAGCTGTGTTAAGGAATGATGATTTCATACTCAATGCATCATGTCTGGAACGCTGATGCAATACAACTACACACTTTTATTATTATTTAAGTAATCCAGATAACTTTTGAGACACCCCCTCACCCCATTGCCATGCATTTTGCTCATGCCAGAGAAATCTAACGGCAGCAACTACATTTTCAGGGCAGATCGGCTCTCCTAAATAAAGTTCTGTTGATCCCACGTGGTGTGATGGGGTGTACATTTGTTTAAACTGAAAATCTAATATTGCACAGTTTAGTTTCTCAGGGTTTCAGATCCTTCACATGTACAGTAAATATTTGCACCTGATTTGAGGCACAATACCTTTGACATAGTATTACCTTGGGACCTCTGATGATTGATACGAATTTTTGAAAAATTAGCAATGCACGTTATTCAAAATGGAAATTTACCGGATGTTGATTTTCTTGTTTTTTTTTATGACTTTCCAGCAGGCGATATAGGCTTGATGCTGCCCCCAAAGACAAGGTTGATCTTGCGCAGGGACATGCACTTTCCCATTGAAGTCAATGCTCAAGGGTGTCACAATGTGGGAAAAACTGAAGGAGGAGGACCCAAGATGCAGACTTAAAATAAAAGGGTTTTTATAATAAAATAACAAAAGGTACAAAAAAAACCTACTGAAATGTCTACAGAACTGAAATCCCAAAAGTCCAAAATAACACAGGGATCACAAAGAAGACTGACACACAGAGAACACAAGAAGGACATACAAACTGAACTCCAGAAAGACGAACAATGATCCAATAAGGGGCCGGGGAAACAGAGGAACTAAATACACAGAGTAATTAACACAGGTGAAACTAATGAGGGTAATCAAAAAGGGGGGAAACACACAAGGGCAGAAAGATGTCTGTGAAGGTTCTCAGTCATCTGGACTGGTAGAAATTCTTGAAGATGTTTCACCTCTCCTCCGAAAGGCTTCCTTAGTTCTGACTAGACTGGGGAAGAGCTCGAAGATATAAGCCACTAACAGTCGTGGGTGTGTCCAGGAGTCACAAAGGATCCTAAGTGGGGCCAAGTTTTGAACTCAGTTCAGAGTGAGATTTTGAGACTTTTTAGCTCTCATTATATTAATATTATTATATTTTGTTCCTTTACCTGAACAAATTGGACTGCCCTCTCTCTTACTCTCTCTCATACTCTCTTTATTTTTGTGAAAAAGTAGTAATTTCGTTCAGTAAATAGCCGACGAAATCAACTGATGAGATGACTTAAGGCTGATTTATACTTCTGCGTTGAATCAACGGCGTACCCCAGCCGGGGGTCCGCGTAGCTCCCGTACCTACGCCGAGGCCTACGCACGTAGCTGACGTGCACCTCCTCCAAAATGTAACTCCCCGTAGAGCCGACGCGGACCGCAAGCTCTGTGATTGGTCCGCTCGGCGGCTTTGTCTTTCCCGCATTTACAACACTTCCGGGATCCCGGACATCGGCCGCACATCGGCCGTGTATTTCATCTCCTCCTCTCTATTCTTCATGTAATCATGTCTGTATGATAAACAGCAACATGTATCAGCTGTAGATTAACTTAACACGCTCTGAATCGCTGTGGAAAAGTAAACAGAGTCTTTTATTATTTAAGAAATGTATGGTGATTTTAATTTCCTGTTTTGAGTTTTAACATCTTATTTTACCTCCAGTGTAACATGAGAGCGTTTCCTCAGTTCGTTCAGCAAATTATTTAGATTTATTTATTTATTTTATTGTTTTTATTACTTTTGTTGCATATTGTGTTGTTAACCTTAGGATTGTGGGGTGGGTTTGAGGTCGGTGCTGGGGCTGGGATCTTTTTCTTAATTTATTCTATTTGAAGTTGTTTTTCTTGTGCAGCACTTTGTGTTACAATGTCATTGTATGAAAAGCGCTTTATAAATAAAGTCTCATTGATTGATTGATTGATAATGTGTGAGTACGGGTGAGTACTATAAATAGGATAGCAGGCGGCCGGCTGTCAGAGAGACCACACTGCCCTCAGGCGTTTCGGCGGAGAATAGCTGTGCGACACCATAGACTGTAAATAAAAACACGGACACACCGACGCACAAGTATGTGGTGCTCATGTCTGCGTCAGCCCCTGCTGCGTAGGGGAGACGCAGAAGTATAAATCAACCTTTACTGTACACATTTGATATGGGGCTCCTGCGTCTTTCAATCTGCATCAGTGAGACAGCAATTGCGCATGTGCATCCTTTTCTTTGGCATGTAACAATGATGCAATCTTTGATTGGCTGTTGACAGATTTAAAGAAGGTGAACCTAATTGACCTTATTTGAAAAAAAATATTCCAGCTTATTTATGGTATCTATATTATCTGGTGTCAAGTTTGAGTGTATCTGAAGCCGTTTGTGTTCAGGTGCAACATATGCAGTAGGTTCAGAGTAAATCCACAAAGTGGCCACCAAATAACATTTCAGCTAGTTGTTAAAAAGAAGGTTTGTCTGCTTGAGAATTGAGTTTACCTCACCTCTTTAATTCCTGCGCACACACACACACACACATAGAAACACACACTACTTTCTACCTGCCAATATATCACAGCCCCTGGGTAGGAAGATTGATGGCATTAAATTGCTTCTATCCAGGTTTTTTATCTGGATTTACAGGCGTCGCTGTACCTAGAGCTTTCCAGCAACACTCCCTCCCATAAATCATGCTTTTTTTTTTTTTTACCTTACTAGCACTCCCAAAATTATACGCACACACAAAACTCTGTTGCACCCAAACACACACAAGTGCCACACACATGCACAAACACCCCGAGACATACACACACAGAACAATACACTTTGGGTTGTGGCCGTAACAAGATGGATGACCTCCCTGCCGTCTGCTGCCAAACCGAACCTTAAACCACACACACACACACTCGCGCACACACAAACAGAGCGACTCGGATGGAGCAACACATGTACATTTTGACTTTGTAATGGAAAATGTCAATCTCTGTCGATGGCGGGTCCCGGCAACGCAGTGATTCCTTCCCTTCCACCCATCGCTCTCATTATGGGAAAATGTCACCTCATTTCCCGGGTACACGTCGCCTGATTAATTTCTGAAAAGGGGAACGAGAGAGACAGAGATGGTGAGATGGAGAGTGGTGGCATCTGTCCCAGAGACTGTCGATGGTGTCGTGTCTTTATAGGTTTGTCAGGAGTGAAGCGGCTGTGTCTGTGGAGGAGCTGGACCCTTCATGGTCAATGGAGGTCTAGCAAGAAATGGTAGTTCAGTCATTGGATCCAGTGTCATTCTCCAGCTCTACGAGTAACATCACAAGTTGTCGTCAGACCATATGGGACATAAGAGTCCTCTGTATGTGTTCTGGTTGGAAGAGCCTTTAATAGAGACCAGTGCATCAAGGACAAACACAGCTTGTTGATGGTTGGGTTCTGTGCAGGCATTAATGGAGAACCCTAATGCAGTCAGAAACAGACACATTTTTTAAACATACTGGTGAAGGACCAAAACGTAGACAGGAACAGGCAGACTGGTGTAGACATCACTGAAGAACCCCAATGAGTACAGAAACAGACTAGTGCAGGTAATAATGAGGGACCCAAATGCAGGTTGGAACAAGCAATCTTGTAGAGAGCATCCAAGAACCAAAATGCTGACAGAAAGAGACAAATGCAGGCAGCAATGGAGGACTCTAATGCAGACAGAAACAGACTAGTGCAGGCAGTAATGAGGGACCCAAATGCAGGTTGGAACAGGCACTCTTGTAGAGAGCATTCAAGAACCAAAATGCTGACAGAAAGAGACTAGTGCAGGCATGGAGGACTCAAATGCGGACAGAAACAGGAATCATTTTGAAACACTAATGCAGGGCCCAGAAAGAGATTAAACGGTGCAAGCAGCACTGATAAACCCAAATGCAGACAGAAACAGAATAGTGCATGCAGCAATGAAGGACCCAAATGTAGGTGGGAACAAGCACTCTTGTAGAAAGCATTCAAGAACCAAAATGCTGACATAAACAGACCAGTGCAGGCTGCATGGAAGAACCCGGATGCAGACAGCAATGAAGGGTCCTGCATAGACAGAAACACACAGACGTGTGGAGAAAGCAATGAAGAACTAAAATGCAGACATCAACAGACCCTTCCAGGCATGACTGATAGAACCAAACACAAACAGACAGACTGGTATAGACTGCACTGAAGGACCCAAACACTGGAAGGAGAAGACAGCCTTGTGTCAACAGCAATGAAGGACCCAAATGCAGCAAAACAAACAGGCCCTTGGAGGCAGCAATGATGGAAAACAATCAGAGACAGAAACAGACAGACTTGTATAGACAGCACTGAAGGACCCAAACACTGGCAGGAGCAGAGAGACGAGTGGAGAAAGCAATGAAGAACCAAAATGCAGACATCAACAGACAGACTGGTGTCAACAGCAATACAAGTCCTAAACGCAGGCAGGAATAAACTGATTCTTGTAGACAGCAATGAAGGACCCAAACACAGCCGAACAAGCAGACCCCTTGTAGGCAGGAATGATATAATCCAAACGCAAACAGACAGACTGGTGTAGGCAACACTGAAGAACCCAAATGCACACAGAATGAAGACCCAAACGCTGGCAGGAACGGACTGACTTGTGGAGACATCAATGACGGACCAAAACACAGAATGAAACTACAAGACTAGTGTTGACAGCAATGAAAAATCCAAATCGAGTCAGTAACAATCAAACTTGTGAAATCATTAAAGGTCCCAAACACAGCAAAACAAGCTGACTCTTGTACAAAGCAATGAAGGACCCACCTGCGTAGATTAGATTAGACACAGAAGTATAAATCAGGCTTTATCCATTAGGCTAGCAGACATAGATCTACAGCAAATGAACTAGATGCACAGGAATAAGCCCTGAAAGGTAATGGGTATGATATGACGCTGATGCAATGTTGGTCTCTCTCCATGTTCCCCTGTGGACCTGTCGTCTGGCAGTTTTCAGGCATTGCACATTTATGTTTCCTGAGGAAGTTTATTTGAAGAGAAGGCTGAAGGTTTGGGATATTTATATTTGGAAACTGTTAAAATCTCACTTTCTTAAGTCGCCTTCTCCAGCTTCATCAGCTGCAGTTAACAAGTCACAAGACTTTCAGGAGCTGTTCACAGGAGCTAAACCGGGCTCCACTGCGTCTCTTTCTGAGCACTCACAGATGAAATTGTTATTGATCCTGCCTTGCCTTTATTTATGAAAAGAATGCAAACAAATCTCACAAAATCTTGCCTCCACTTCCTGTAACTATAGGATAGACACGGCGGCGGCGTGAGGAGGGGTGGAGAGCAGACAGAAAAAAAAATGCGATGTCTGACAAACGAGGTGGAGGCAAACCAGAGAGGCAGCGACAAGTGCTTTACAGATGCTAAATAATTAGAATCAGATACAACAGTGGCATTCTCCCGGCCTGCCTGTCATAAACTGGATAATGCAAACAAATGACCCTCAAATTGAAAACTGCAGGACCACAATGGAGAGAACCCTGTCTCATCAGAGTCACACACGCAGAGAAAAACACACACACACACACACCTATGGGGCACCGAAAAGACACAGTTTACAATCCAAATTATGCTGTGATGACAGTCCAATTCTTTTTCATATAAATACTGATTAAATTCCCTCGTTGCTTTTCTTTTTCCATCAACAATGCACCTTTTATGTGTATTTATGTTTGCTAGTGTGCACTCAGCACAAAACTGATTATTGAATTACTGTACCTTCAATCAAAACTAGCGTTCCTGCGGCCTCGGTTTGAATACAAATATTCCATCTGTTTTCCACACAGGAGCTGTTGTAAGCAAGTCTGAATCTAACCTTCATAGTTATTACCAGCCGAACGCTGCCGCACTGATGTTAATGAACATCATTTGCAGCTTCAATTGACCGTATCACGAAGTAAAAGAACTTCACATCTCACAGTGGTAAGTATGAATGTGTGAAATGCGACTGGAATAATTGCCCGCCTGCTATCATCTTGGAAATCTGAGATTGTTTCCTATTCAGGTGCCCCGGGACTACAGGAGAAAAATTACACTGAGGTGAAATACAAATGAAAACGAATGAGCAAGGTAATGAAGGAAGCAGGGATTTAAGAGGGGAGGGAGCGGACTAATCCAAAACCACTGACTCAGATTCCCAATCATCTGCAGTATTATATACCAGTACATCTTTAAAGTTTAGTTTCAGTGGAGTGGTTGTGTTGTCACCGAAAGGCCAGTTGTTCTTAGCTTGGAAGTCATAATGAAAAGCACACATCCAGAAGCATGATAAATACCCCAGAGCTTTAAAACACCAGCAGCTGTAGGTCTATGGTTAGTGTCCCATTAAAGTCACTAACCATAGACCTCTCAAGAGTCCCTGAGCTCCCTTGTCTCGTAGGTTCCTCTGAGTCACTGCTGCTGTGGACGTGCTGGACTCCAACTGCTACAACAACCACTATCATCTCTCTCTTCATCTCCTTTATCCCTCTTTCCAACCCCAACTTGGTCTCAGCAGACGACATGAGTCTGGTCCTGCTGGAGGTTTCTGCCTGTTAAAGGAAGTTTGTCCTTGCCACTGTAACTTGCTAAATGCTGCAAAGTGCTCTGCTCATGGTGGATTAAGATGAGATCAGACTGAGTCCTGTCTGTAAGATGGGACTGGATCTTATCCTGTCTTGATGTTGGGTCTTTGTTAATAACAGAACATAGAGTACGGTCTAGACCTGCTATGTTTGGAAAGAGTCTTCAGATAACGTTTGTTGTGATTTGGCGCTTTATAAATAAAGATTGAGATTGATTGATTGATAAGGGATCCTAACATTTTGTTAACAGGGTCTGAAACATAGAGGTTAAAGGAGATGGGAATGTAACAACTGTGCAAGTTTGCACAAATTACAAATTCATATGCACAGATTATAAAATGTGCATATGAATTTGTAATTTGTGCAAACTTGCAAACAGTGTGGATGGATATCAAATTCAACCCGTGTGCACAGTTTGTAAATCCACGTACACATGGAATAAAACTTATGCCCACAGATTTGCAAACCTTGCCTACGCATTGGTACATGGCTCCTTCTTCTAAACCTGGCACCCAGGTTGCTCTGTAGTTTTGCATTGTTGCTATCTTGGTGTTTTGAAGCCAGCTGTTATTTGGACAAGGGGGTGATTATTGCATAGGTGGCCATAGTAGCTACTGATAAATTGGGGGGGGGGTACGTCCCAAAGTCAGTCCCTCCAGGAAGTTGCGATTTCGCGATTGCAACTATCAACGCAAATTCAACCAATCAGCGCGATTTTTTCACGGTCTTGCAATTTTATACAATCAGCGCAACTTTCCCACAAATTTGACCAATTACTTTAACCTCAGCCCCTGCACGTCATCGGTTTTGTCATCAATTTCACTTCCTTAAACGTAAGTCCTCACTTGATCGGCACTTTTGAACAGCAAAACATGCACAGAGAACGGGTGAAGAGAGGACAGCAGGCAGGACAAGTGACGATGACAACGTTATTATTTATAGATTGAGGGGCACAGTGTTCGCTTGGTCACCTACCTGCAGCAAGTGTGCTTTATGAACCAGCTCTCCCTCCTCCATGCATCTGTCTCATCTTCATTGATGATTTTACCCCCGGTGTGTGTTAGTGACACAGACACATCCACGGGGCGTCTGTTTACTATTTAAGGTACTACTATTTGAGGTTTGACATTGTTGCCGCCATTACCGTAAAAAGCTCTGCGTCTACAGCTTGATTTATTCTAGTTTGGTGAAACATCAGACACATTTAGTAAGTTTTGATCAACTCCTTGTAGTCAAAGATGCAGATTAATTTCAGAGTGCCGTGAACTGACTGTCAAGTGCCCGTCACTACGAGGTGCATTCAGGGACCGTCGTAAATGTGAAATACAGCCCTTTCATGGCATTTTTCTGTGAATCAAGAGAATCAAAATACAGTCATAGTGGTCACATCAAGAATGTTTTCTAAAAACAACTTTAATTTAGCGTATTTACTTGCCCCTGAGATGTTATTGGGGGAAAAAAGCAAAAAAAAAAATCGCAACTTTCACCGCAATTTTTTCAAAAAGCTGCCGCAAAATCAGGCTTTTTGGGCCGCAACAATCACAAAAAAATCCTGCGAAATCCTGGAGGGACTGCAAATTTAGGACCAAAGTAAAGTGAGCTGGTTGTTCTAGCAGACTGTAATCTCAGCAGGGTGAGTAGGACTGTGAAAACAAAGGGTGTCATCTGACCTTGAAGAGATGTCCCCGCTATATCATCCTGTTTACTATACATTATACACTTCACCGTAACTCACTTATTAAATCAATAGATCCACATAAAACATTGATTTGGACATGATTTCATTGATCTAATAATGGTTATGTTTCTGTTGCTGTAAATGTACATTTAATAAATGTGCTGAAGCTCTGAATCGTAACTAACAATTATCCTCAGCCCAGATATCATGAAACTACAGCACATTTTCATTTTTCTGAACACACTTGAAGGGCATCTTGATTATGTCTGCTTAATGTTGAGATTCAAAGCTCTCTTTGAGCTTCTCAATGGCTAATGGATTCTCTGTTACTGCTACAGGACAAGGTCAGGAATGCATGTTTACACAGAAGATGCTGTTCTCGTGTCAACAAATACTGTGTTGGGTTGTATTTTATAAATGTATGAATTAAGAACATCCTCAAGTCTTGTTGAAGAAAGTTGTATCAGGTGTTTGAGAGTTGATATTGGAGCAATGGGATCATGCATTCACAGTACAATGCATTCATTTGTCTATAAAAGGCTCTTATGGACCAATAAGAAATCAAGTTGTATTTAATAAAGCTGCAAACAACCCTCACTAAGAGGATAAACAAGCACAGATTGATTACTCAGACAGCAGATCCTGAATGGAAGTAAAAAGAAGATCCTGTATCAAGTTAAAAAAAAAAAAAGAAAAAAGATTGGTAGAGCTTGATTCATTTTGAGTTTGAGTCAAGCTGACAGTGACACTTTTCTTTGTTCTGTCATTTCTTCGCTGCTCCCTCTTTCTTACTTTCTCTATCTGCTCAGCGGTGCAGGAAGTGTACAGTGAAATTGAAACACTGACAAATGACAGAGAGAGATTTAGGATGAGTTTCCTGAGTGTGTGTGTGTGTGTGTGTGTGTCGGCCCTGATCCTCCTCTCTCTCTCTCTCTCTCTCTCTGACTGATGGAGGTGTTACCTGCAATACACAGCGGCATTTTCTTCTGCTTAGCAGGAAATATGCCAAGATGGAGTTTAATGTCAGGGAGGCTTTGCTTTCTTTTCCAGAGCTCTGCTGCTTTGCACACACACATGCATGCAGACACACACACACACACACACACACGCATGCAGACAAACACTGTGCCTCATTTATCAATCTTGAGTGAAAACGGGTGCAGATCGGGTCTTGATAAATGTGGCGGCTAAAAACACTCGTCATTTAAATATCACGCCCCTAATTATTCACAGTTCAGCTGGGATCGCCCACAGAATTTCGACATGGAGGGACTCTCTAAATTTTAATCATTTGACTTAATTTCACAGATTTTTTAATACCAACTGTTAATATAGAGATAGGAAAATATTCAGGTTGGTCAGTAACAGCCTTCCTGCATTATGCTACCTCAAGTTGTACTCTAACTAGGTCAACTGAAAACACTGTGTTGCATCTGATCAGAAGGAAGGAACGTGTGGTTATCAGCTCTGCTTCACACGTAGCTGACGGCAGAGAAACAACACACACACACACACACACACATCATAATCATAATGAACAATATATAGTCAGTCTGGAGACGTGTGTATCAGTTGGTAAATAGGTGTTAGAAATAAGAGCCAATAGGAGACGGATGCGTATGGAAACTCAACATTCTGCACGAGGAGGAACACATCAGAAGATGAGACCAATAGATATGTCCTTGTGCGCACCAGAAAGTTTCCCGTGATCATGAGAACATTTCTTGAGATCACAAAATATTATTGCGTGCTCATGAAAAACATTCCCGTGCGCACAAGAAACTTTCTTGTGAGCATGTAATAATTTACCGAGAGCACAAAAAGGTGTGCAAGTAAAATAAAGTGCATATCCCATTGGGCAAAACACACTTCAGCAAGGCAGAATGTACATATTAGGTGTCGTTCTGAGACAATAAAGCGGTGACGATGTGCAAGCAAAGCCGTAATGTCCTTATAATGAAGCCCAAGGTTGAAATAAAGGTCAACTAACTGCCTTACTGTCATTTTTAGATGGAAACTCATAGACAGAGATGCACTGGTTGATCTCCAGTGAACACTTGTTACTTTGTGCACATGGGAATCTTTCTGGTGCACACAGGAACATATCAAATCCTTTTTTTCTGCCCATGTTACTTTAGGGGCTCCGTAGGTCAGCTAGTTGGAACCATAGACTGTATAAAATATGGACGTAGTATCCGTGACATCACCCATCTGTTTCTGAAGCGCTGTTTTGAGGCTAATCGGCGGCGGCAGCCATATTGCTGCTGTTGAGTGATTGTGACGTAAAGAGGCGGGCTTTGATCCTCCTAGCCAACAGCTACAGTGTTCCCGCCTGTCAATCAAGTCAGCTGTGCCTCTAATTGGAAGACTCTTAATCTTAATATATTCGGCTTTTTTTAATTGGTGTCTATGTGGTTCCCGGTACTTCCAGAACCAGCCTCAAGCGGATCCTTGATGAACTGCAGTTTTTAGCACTTCTGCATTGGACTCATATTTTTAGACCGGACGTTGCCATTTGGTTGGAACTTCAATTTCCTTTTAAACGACTAGGGAATTAACCACTTCAAAACATCCATAGATTTAACTTTCTTAAAACTGACGAACATTTCCTCTGAACATTAAAGGTGACATATCATGCAAAATGGACTTTTTAATGGTTCTCTACCTGAAATATGTGTCCCTGGCATGTCTACAAACCCCCCGAGAATGAAAAAAATCCATTCTGCCCCTGTTCTGATTTCTCCACCTTTCTGTAAATGTGTGTGAAACGAGCCGTTTCAGACTTCCGTGTTTTTGTTACGTAACAACAATATCCGGTCTGTCACGGAGTCAGAGCTCGGAGCTTGTTCAGCCCATAGACTGTATAAAATAATACTGAATCCCTCCTCCGTTTTTCATTACCTGCACAAATGTGTGCTAACAAGGAGCTTAGGAGGGAGGCATGCTAGTTGTAGGCTGTCTTAATAAACACAAAGGTCGGTTTTACTCCCTACGTCTGCAGATTTGAAGATCTAGTGGATGATTTTTACTTGTCATGGATAAGTGCTAGAGCTAATTAGCATAGCCACATAGCTACATGTTCATAGCTGTAGCTGTGTACCAAGACACACGTCGACATACTGACAAATAAAACAACAAGAAACACAGAATCTGTGACCAATCCTTCAGAAAGGTCCTGCTGCCTTTCTGGCAAAGGTCGGTTTTACTCCCCACGTCTGCAGATTTGAAGATCTAGTGGATGATTTTTATTTATCATGGATAAGTGCTAGCGCTAGTTAGCATAGCCACATAGCTACATGTTCGTAGCTGTGTACCAAGACACACGTCGACATACTGATAAATAAAACAACAAGAAACACTAAATCTGTGACCAATCGTTCAGAAAGGTCCTGCTACAGGCGCCTCTCCGTCAGGATCAGATTCTGGATCAGATTCAGAGGGTTGAAGTAACGTGATCTCTGAGCAGCCGTGTATATTCAGCCAACATGTAAACATTAGATCAACGTGCTGGAGAGCCGAGACCACATCCACTTCCTGAGGGGGCGTGGTCAGAGAGAAAACAGAGTGTTCTGAGGAGGACTGAAGAAGAGGGCTTTTCAGGCAGACCAAAATCTGATTTCAAAGTGTTTTTTTGAGCATAAACTTTAAAGACATGTTTTGGGGACCTCTTAGACCAATATATATTGATGAAAAAAGCGTGATATGTCACCTTTAACAGGACCACATGAATCAGTTAAGCACCAAGTTGAGTTTTTCTGCCTCGCCACTGTCAAACTCTGTGACTTTCTCTTTCTCCTATCAGCCACACTCTGTGAATTGTTTACGTCATGCTCTCTCTGTTGTGGTCTTTGTAGTTTTTAGTGTCTTTAACCTCTCCTGACTGTCCTCTGCTATTTTTGTCTCTTTCAATTTTCCCCACTGATGTCAAATTAACCAGACTTTTTGACAGTTGGCAGGAGTCTGTGATTAGAGCGGCAACGATGTGCTGTCATGGAATAACAGACGGTTGCTTCATAGTATTGACGAATCAGAATCAAGCATTTGACCCAGCTGAAATAAATTGCAGAGCCGGATTGCTCCAAAGCTTAAAAAGGATCGTGACAACAGAGCATCAAACTGAAGTGACATATACTTTAGAAAGTGTATCAGTGTTAAATGTGAAGACTATCTGTGTGCTCTTTTCCCCTCTTGTGGACTGCTTTTAAGAGAAATGGCACAAGCTGCATACTTAGTCGACACATTGACACTGTCAGGAGCTATTATGTATAAAGTGTGTGTGTGTGTGTCTGTGTGTGTGTGGGTTGATTGAGGGGTCAAGGGCTCTTTGTAGGCCAGAAAAAGGTAAATGTCACCTTCCCTTTGGGGTTGCATGCTCTCACACCGTCTTTGTTGCAGACAGTGTGAGCATCTGTAAAGGTTGAAAAGGTAAGTCTGTCCTCTTTGTCTCTCTTTATCTCCTCACCTCTGATTCTGTCTCTCCTTAGCCTCCCTCTTAGTCACTCTGACCCCGCAGGAAATCCACAACATCTTTCAAATATTCTGTGTGAGAGATTCATCTCCTTTAAAGCAGAAAACTTTGCCTTAAACCTACCAGGGTTTCTGTGAGTGTTTACAAGCATAAGGCAAAAAAAAAGAAGCAGCGACTGGTCATAAGGTCTTCTTCAGGTGATGGTATTAACATACACCTGAAAGCCACATCAGTGGGTAAACAACTAAGCAGAATATTTATGTCCTCCTGTGGGGCCTCAGCTGCAGATAAACAGTCCGCCCACAAAGCTCATGTTTATTTCAAACACAGGGAGAAAGAAAAGGTTTTCATAAACGAAGAATAAAGAAATGCAGAATAAACAAACTGGTTTGGCTTCTGGCAACTCAGAGGTGAACACTGTCTTCAACATCCAGGAGTTTGTGTCCTGGTGGGACTTGAAGCAGCTGAAAAATCACATGTGCTTACATGTTGAGGTCCTACTCTTGCCACGAGTGAAAACCTCCTCCAACTGGTTGCTTCAAACAAGTATGTCTGCTCTGGGCAGCAGTCTTGTCTCCTTTGCACATAAGCTTTGCAGCAGCAACTGAAGCAAATGCTGACTTACTGGTTTCTGAAGAGACAGTATGAAGCAGCCTTAAGATTGAAACAACCTGCAGCTGGTGACCGCAGAATTCAGTACAAAGCTAATCAGGGTTCCCACTCTTTTCCAGAGATCATTTTCCAGGACATTTCAAGGACATTTTCAGTGATGATCAAGCAGGTATGACAGTCTAAATTTAGTTCCTAAATAGTCTAATATGTTCCTCTCAGTGGAAGTCTGCATTGAAGGACGTGTAGTCTATGGCTATCCATGAAATCATCTATTACGTGCTTAAAAATGATGGCAAATTGATAATAGAATAATGCAACCGCAGATGTACAGAACTTTATGAGTGCAACCAAGTAACACTGATGGGCAACGCTCTTCTCAGCTTTCTCTTTTCTCAATAATTATAAAATTAGACTAGAAAAACAAAAGAGCCAGCAAAGGAATCTGAAAGCTGCCTTACTGAAATAAATAAATAAATAAATGATAATAATCAGAGGATCAGTGCATAAATTGATCAAATTAGATCTGAATGACAAAAATGGCCACAAATGTTGAATGGGGATCTGTTTTTTTTTACCTTTTTAGATCACATGCAGTCATGTTGGAATAATTTTCCAGGACATTTTAGTTTTTCTCCCATTTTCCAGGTGTTTTCCAGTACTGGAAAACTGGTCAACTGTTTTCCAGGTTTTCCAGGACGTGTGGGAACCCTGCTAATGCATGGACCTGAATCGAAGCAGATTTAAAACAGAGGCATTTTTATATCTTGGGGCGGAAACTTGATCAAGGCTGTGTCACAAAACCCAACCAGCATTCCCATTTTATTAAAGCTGGGGTTGGCAATCAGATTGAGATACACTTTTTGTCATACTGGTTAAAATGATCTTTATGTCCTGATGGCAATCGATACATGATGTGTTCTTAAAAAAGAGCGAAGAAAAGCTGCTATCTACAGCCGGAGTAAACCTGGGAAAACACCAACCAATCACCATTTTTTGGGTGCCAAAATTTTAAACCATTCAAATCCCGTCCTGCTGTTCTGCCCGCCTCCTGCGCGTACATTTCTCCGGCGTGCACTCCGAGTCTCCGTCTCCTGCCTCTGCTTCCCCTGACTCTACTGACTGCCCCTCTCGCTCGACCTCGGGCCTGTCCCCTCTGACACGATGAGGTGCTTTGCTCAGGACTGTAGCTGGATCAGAGTCTAAAAAGCTCTCACCACGGGGGCTCTGACAAGCAGAAGAATGAATGACATTTAGTAAGTCCTACAGAAATGTAGATGTACTGTAGCGTCTGTCCGGACGCTGTAGGGATGACGAGCCGATTCGTGAACACGTTGATCTTTAATAACCGGTCACTGTCGGCCGTGATCACGCCAACCAACAAAACAACAATCACTGTTTGAATGAATGAAGAACTTCTCCTCTTGTCTCTCCTCTCTCCAGCTCACACACTCTACACCTCTCCTGATGCCTTCACTGACTGTCAATACTGTAGGAATTAAGAACATCTACACTGAACACGTTTAACAAACAGTAGAGCTGTTACAGTATTATATATGTGTTATAACTTTTCTCCTGCTATCGTGTCACCAGTACAACTGGATAATGCTGCCATGACAGTTGTGAGTACTAACAGCAGCCATGTTTGTTTGTGTTTTTAACTTTCACTGTGACAATGTTTTGGTGAGGACCGGTTTTGAATCAGTCACCATCATATGGTCGCAAGTCAGCGGCGCTCGTGCATGTGAGCGGGGGGCGTCGTTTTGGAGGAGCTCTGAGGGAGGAGGGGAGGGGTTAGACGGAGTCATGAGGAAAAGCTACATTCAAATTCATGCTAGTTTTCCGAGACTGCCAACCCCAGCTTTAAGTAATTGCTTCCCGTTGACAATCAAAAGCATGGATGTAGTCTCAGTATCATTTGATATCCACCACATCCGTGTCCAGTCAGTCTCCAATCCGCTCCATGCTCTCGTCCGTCAACACCCACTGGTTGCGTTTTCAGGACGCGGCCTGGAGCTGGACTGCTGGACAGCTGGAGTCATGGGACCAAGGTTTTCCCACGTACTGAATCAAGGATTCTCCTCCTCCTCTCCTCATCCATGTTGTCTTTCTGGTCCTTCTCTGGTCTTTCTGTTGACTCCAGGCCTGGCTCCGCTCATCATGACGGTTTGTTGTTGTAGTTAAGTGAAATACGATCTGGTGATAACACAGAGTGTTTTCTTCTGAAAATTAACCGGATGTTTTCATTTTGTTTTGGTGAAACCTGACTTCCTGTCCCGCTCCATCTGCTCTGTTGAGATTGATGCATTCTGCTCCAGCATCCAGCAAAAATAGAAGTCTTGCATATCTGATCCGGAGGACTCCAACCTGCCGGATCAGAGACACAGCCCTAATGCGACAGACTGGATCCAGTGGAAGTTAACACATTCCCACATAGCAACATTTGCCTGATAGGTCTGGGCCAGATGTGGCGTCAAGCCGGCACTGCTGGCATGGCAAGTGGTATGTCAACAGGATATGGACCAGGTCTTGCAATGATGGCATTGTATATAGGTATGATGGCATGCCACATCTGGCCTGATTGTGGCTTGGTTTATGTGGCCCAGATCTGTCCATTCCGCATCTGGGCCGATTAAGGTTGAGCTTGTGATTAAGCTGGCCCATGGAAAACTATATCTTGGCCACTTAAGGGCCGTCATTCTTCGAGGTATGTTTGCCATGTCTAAGTGTATTGTGGGCCAGAACCGGGCCAGACCAATTTTGCTATGTGGTTTGACTAGAATAGAAATCTATCAGATCCGGTGCCATGACGGATCAGAGACAGGCGGACATGGATCAGGTGGAATTTGGCCGTTAGAGTCAGCCTCAAGTGGACACTCGAGGAACTGCAGTTTTTTACACCTCCACATTTTCAGTACTGGAATTTGGCCCTTGAATTTGCTTTACTCTCTGTGAAATGTTTGCACAGAGTTTTCGAGCCACAGTCTTATCAACACTATATGCATTATAAATACTCTTCCTGACTCACTGTCCCCAGCTTTCTGCACAGCAGTAAAACTCATACTGTTTGCAGGATCGGTTCTTCAGTTGAGCTCCTTGATCATGCAAAAAAAAACAGGATGGAAGTTTCTATAAATGGTTCTCAAATTGTATCAAACCCGTCACCAGCTTCTATTCATGCTGCTTAATCCCATGAAATTGTTTTGTCACTCTGGAGCTGTGAAAACACCTCGACTGGAGCATCTAAAAAATTAATAGCACTTCATTTTCAGGTGTGTGGCCTTCACTTGCCTGAAGTTCTTATCCTGGTTCGTCTCTCTCTTTGTCTGTCTCTCTCACACTTTGTTAGTCATAAAAGAAGAAGCTAGTCTAGGAAGCAATTACAAAGTGTGCTGATCATTTCATTTACACTTGTTCCACACACGGTCGGACGCACCCACACGCACACACACACACTCACAAAGGCCAGATTGTTTCAGTGGTGTTGATTTGTTTTTCTTATTTTAGAATTCAGTTTCCTCCCAGCCTGATCCAGATCTCATTTCCTGACACTTAACCCTCTGGAGACTCTGTGCACACATGTCTGTTTGGGTTTGTTGGCGTTTGTGTGTGTGTGTGGGACCATGCTGATGTGAGATGCTGAGAGGTCTCATTTCAAAGGAGCGCACAGACGGACTAATAAATTAAATGTTTATCTGTCCTCTGCAGAGAAATGTTAAACTGAAGACAGGGTTCCCATGTGTCCTGGAAAACCTGGAAAACCTGGAAAACAGTTGACCAGTTTTCCAGTACTGGAAAACACCTGGAAAATGGGAGAAAAACTAAAATGTCCTGGAAAATCACAGATTGTCCTGGAAATTATTCCAACATGACTGCGTGCTTTCTGACAAGGTTAAAAAAACACATCCCCATTCAACATTTGTGGCCATTTTTGTCATTCTGTTCTATTTAGGTAAATGTATGCACTGATCCTCTGATTATTATTATAATTTATTTATTTCAGTAAGGCAGCTTCCAGAGTCCTTTGCTGGCTCTTTGGTTTTTTACTTAGCTAATTTTATATTTTCTGAGAAAAGAGAAAGCTGAGATGAGAGTTGCCCAGCATTGTTAATTAGTTGCACTAATAAAGTGCTGTTCATCTGTGGTTGCATTATTCTATAATCAATTTGCCATCATTTTTAAGCATGTAAGAGATGATTTCATGGATAGCCATAGACTACACGTCCTTCAATGTAGACTTCCACTGAGAGGAACATATTAGACTATTTAGGAACTAAATTAGGAACTCAATTTAGACTGTCATATCAGCTTGATCATCACTGAAAATGTCCTTGAAATGTCCTGGAAAATGATCTCTGGAAAAGAGTGGGAACCCTGTGAAGAGACAAAGTGCAGGTTGTAGGTTTCAGGGAATTTCTAATCAATCAACAAATCACTCAGAACTCAGATTGTATTCATCGCCTTCACAATATGGAGATTACTTTCAGGATAAAAAGCGTAGTATAATTTGTGTAACGTGAGGGTTTGATGGGTGATAGTTGGATCACTCTATTAATAAGAAACAGCAGGATGGAGACGGATAACTTTCTTGAAGCACTTTACTTTTTAGCACACCGGATCGGCATAACAACACACCTCCTTGTCACTCTATCACATGTTTTAGAACCAACCAATGAGAGGCCAGGATGACCGAGCTCCAGGTAAATGTAATTAGAACCACAGAAGTACATTCAACACGTTTGGTCCCAACTAGATGACACTGTAGAAATAACTATAACAACATACAAACACAAATAATAACTTACATAAACTTGTATGTAAATAGTTACCATATAAATAATAAACATATTTTAATCTTAACTCAAATTCCAAACTGTCTTTCCTATTAAAGCTTATATTTGTATTGCTCATTTCTATTTGTATTATTCTGTGTGTCAAAACTGTCTTGAGTTGTTTTTGTTTAGTTTGTATTTTCCTTGTTTTGATCATTTCCTGTTGTTGGTTTTTTTGGGTAGATAATTCCCCATTTTTCTTGTGTTATCACTTCCTGTTTTGTATTTCCTTGTTGTGTATTTCGTGTTCCCTTCCCTTTGTGTTCTACTCTGTTTGTAGTTTTACTTCCTGTCCTTTTGTGCCTCCCTCCTGTTTAATTACCCTGATTTGTTTCACCTGTGTTTGATTACTTTAAGGTGCATTTCGACCAAGAGTTCCAAGTCTTTTAGCCTCCAGAACTACTTTACCCTGAACTAAAAGGTTCCTGTGCCCCCCATTGTTGTCTGCGTTTCGACCGCAGGCTGAAGTCCTGGGTAGATTGTGCAAATCAGGCAATCAGACACGTTCAGCATTGCAGGCCCTGCCCTCCCAAAAGTCCCGGGGCTTTTGGAAAGTACTACCCCCCTAGCAGGGGCTTTTTAGGGGGGGAGATTATCTACCCCTGAACTAAATTTAGACCCTAGTTCCAACGGTCGAAACGCAAGTAGATCAGGGGTAAAGTCCCTAGTTCCTCTGGTCGAAAAACGCCTTTTAGGTGCTTTTCCACCAGATATTCCAGGAACTAAAAGATTCCCGTGTCCCTATTGTCTGCATTTCAACCGTGGGCTGAAGTCCCAGGCTGATTATGCAATCAGGCCATTTCGAAGCATTCAACATTGCAGGCACCTCCCCCATAGTTCCTGGAACTCTGAAAAGTACTACCTCCCAAGCAGAGGCTTTTCAGAGGGAAGATTAACTACCCCAGAACTATATTAAGACCCTGGTTCCTGCGGTCAAAAAAGCACATATCCACAATGACATTCAAAGGCTTGTGTTTTTGTAAACCCTCACTTCATCTCCTGTCTTTTTAAATGAGGCCAAAAGCGACCACATTTTACAATTGGAGGTTTGTAGAAGCTGTTTCATGTCTGAGTCGCCGTGTCAGTGTTCAGGGATCTGCTGAAAATCTAAGTGTGCCTCCTGCTTCACATTTCTCTCTCCTTTCAGAGATGAAGTGGTGCAGAAATGGCAGATGACATCTCTCTGGAGGGGATATTTCTCCTCTATACATCATCATTCTGTGCTGCTGGGACCTTTTTGCTCTATATTCTCTTATAATTCAATTTCAATTTGAGATACTTTACTGACGTGAGAGTAGAGCACAATTTTCCCAAAGCATCAATATGAGGTGATACCAATTTGGCTTAACAGTCTTTTATGAGTATACGTGTCCGTCTGTCTCTTTTGGTCATTTGTTGAACTTCATACTGTAACAACATGCTGGTTCAAGAATTAAAACCAAAGCTCTGAGCGGACACACTGATAACGTAAATCAAAACTGAGGCTGGGAAAACATTGAATTCATTATATAACATGACAGTGGATCTTTGGTGACTGAAGAGACCAAGTTGGCTCATTTAACCTTTGACATAATGATGACTTTTTGGATTTTAGAAGTCTGTTTCTAACCCTACTAGTCCAGCAAGTGTGTATAGGATATGAAGGGTGTGTAAGAGCAAATTGCACAGAACTATAAGTCTGTTGGACCTTCATGGAACAAGACACCATGCACTAAATCTCAAATTTCATTAGGTCAGGGTAAATAAAACACCAAGTCAAAGAGGTAAAAAAAAAACATTGCTGACTAATCTTTTCCATTTGATTTTTCCAGAGAAGCTTGAAAATGTTATCACAAATAAGAAGGCTAAGACGCTCTATAGAGTGTAGGTATCAAAGCCCAACAAAGGAGCCACAAAAAATCCACAGAAGGAGCCACGTAACAAGACGCCATGAGGAACACAAGAACAAAATTTTAAAAAATGAGTCCATAGAAAAGTGAAAAGGTCCACAACAACAACAACAACAACAACAACATGTGGCTGATTTGCAGCTTAAAGCTGCTGTGAGGAACTTTTGATTTATATCAATTTTTTGCGCCCCCTTGTGGACAAAGTGTTACCTCTCTTTTCTTGTTCTGTACATGCAAAAGTAGTGTTTTGAACAAAACCTCACCCTGCTGTCTTTTAACAGCAGGATTTATGAGTCAATGTGATTATTTGCCATGAAAACAGCCAAAAAAGGGTGTTTCTAAAGCCAAATGTCAATCATGTGGTCTGGCACCTACCCCCTCTGAGAGGTTTAAGGCATTAAAAATGACAACAGAGAAGGTATCAGTGTTATTGTTCACGGTCCTCTTTGTTTTTGAAGGTCACAAAGAGGCATCTGTGTTGGTTTCAGTCTGTTTCTCAGCTGGTTAAAAACTCCTCATAGTGCCTTTAAGTATATCATTGTCCACCCAAAGATATATTATCACCCTGCTGACCATTTTTCTTTTGCGTCTATACAAGTCTGACCAAAAACCAGCGATTTAAAAGTCATAGTGAAGTTTGCCAGATAGCAACAAGCAGCAAATAAATAAAGTATGTTTCATATGCGCTTAACTATGTATTCGTCTGCTCAGTTTCTTTGGCAATGTTGTGAGAAAATATCACAAAATTGATTTTTCCTTTTTCATATGCAGCCAACGTCACCCTGGGTTATCAGAAGCTTGTGCGCATATATAACCATTGACTGTATCTGTCTGATCTCCTCCACATTGTCACCCCCTCTCACTCCCTCAGGTCTTCCTCCTCCCTCCACCTCCCTGTGCCCTCTGCCCGTCTCAGCACCATGGGGAGCAGAGCTTTCAGTCGCTCTGCTCCCAAACTCTGGAACTCACTCCCACCTGACATCCGTAACTCCGACTTACTACCCTTGTTCAAATCCAAACTTAAAGGTGACATATCATGCAAAATTGACTTTTTAATGGTTCTCTACCTTAAATATGTGTCCCTGTCTACAAACCCCCCGAGAATGAAAAGAATCCATTCTGCCCCTGTTTTGATTTCTCCACCTTTCTGTAAATGTGTGTGAAACGAGCCGTTTCAGACTTCCGTGTTTTTGTTACGTAACAACAGTATCTGGTCTGTCACGGAGTCAGAGCTCGGAGCTTGTTCAGCCCATAGACTGTATAAAATAATACTGAATCCCACCTCCGTTTTTCATTACCTGCATAAATGTGTGCTAACAAGGAGCTTAGGAGGGAGGCATGCTAGTTGTAGGCTGTCTTAATAAACACAAAGGTCGGTTTTACTCCCCACGTCTGCAGATTTGAAGATCTAGTGGATGATTTTTATTTGTCATGGATAAGTGCTAGCTCTAGTTAGCATAGCCACATAGCTACATGTTCGTAGCTGTGTACCAAGACACACGTCTACATAGTGATAAATAAAACAACAAGAAACACTAAATCTGTGACCAATCCTTCAGAAAGGTCCTGCTCAACTTGGACTCATTGATGACTTGGACTTGGGCTCTAAAGCAAGGATTCCCAAAGTGTGGGTCAGGACCCCCATGCTCAAGTAGGTAGGCTAATTTTCTCCAGACCAGCTAAATGAAGCAACATTAAATCACTTTGAGGGACAGTGGGGGTCGCAAGTCTTTGGCATCTATATTTTTGGGGGTTGCAGGCTGAAAAGTTTGGGAACCCCTACTCTAGAGCATTGATGCAATTACACTCGGAAGATGAAGGGTAGGACTTGTGGATTGATAAAGTCTGTCTTATTGTCATATTGTCTTATCGTGACTGATTCCAAACCGGTCCTCACCAAAACATTCTCATAGTGAAAGTTAAAAACACAAACAAACATGGCTGCTGTTAGTACTCACAACTGTGATTCTAGCATTATCCAGTTGTACCGGTGACACGATATCAGGAGAAAAGTTATAACACATATATAATACTGTAACAGCTCTACTGTTTGTTAAACGTGTTCAGTGTAGATGCTCTTAATTCCTACAGTCTTGACGGTCAGTGAAGGCATCAGGAGAGGTGTAGAGTGTGTGAGCGGGAGAGTTGAGACAAGAGGAGAAGTTCTTCATTGATTCAAACATTGATTGTTGCTTTGTTGGTTGGCGTGATCACGGCCGACAGTGACCGGTTATTAAAACTCAACGTGTTCACGAATCGGCTCGTCATCACTACAGCGTCCGGACGGACGCTACAGTACATCTACATTTCTGTAGGACTTACTAAATGTCATTCATTCTTCTGCTTGTCAGAGCCCCCGTGGTGAGAGCTTTTTAGACTCTGATCCGGACTACAGTCCTGAGCAAAGCACCTCATCAGGTCAGAGGGGACAGGCCCGAGGTGGAGCGAGAGGGGCAGGAGACGGGGACTCGGAGGAGTGCACGCCGGGGAAATGTACGCGCAGGACGTGGGCAGAACGGCAGGACGGGATATGAATGGTTTAAAATTTTGGGTCCCAAAAAATGCTGGTTGGTTGGTGTTTTCCCAGGTTTACTCCGGCTGTAGATAGCAGCTTTTCTTCACTCTTTTTTAAGAACACATTATGTATTGATTACCATCAGGACATAAAGATCATTTTAACCAGTATGACAAAAAGTGTATCTAAATCTGATTACCAACCCCAGCTTTCATGGTGTACCAATCCTCATGTTAGTAGACCGTACATCAAGTGGAGGGGATTGCTAGGTAGTTATCTGTATGGTGACTTTTTGGTGAAAATAAATGACGTGTAATGAGTCCATTAGTTATTATAGCATAAACACAGCAAGAGGGAAATACTCCTTGTGTCAGAAACTCTGTGATATTTAGAGCTACAACAAATTCACACATCACTGCCTCTGCTGAGAGAAGACCATTCGTGTTCATCAGTGGAAACACATGGGTACAAACCATTATCATGTGAGCATGTGACACATGCTTTATCGTATGCTGGTGGTGGAAAGTGTCCACCCATCTTTTGTCAATCCAATCCATATAAAATCCATCTTTCCATTTTCCTTTCTCCCTCCTTCCCTTCTTCACTGCCCCCGTAATAGGATTCATAGATCCAGACACATGTCCTATTCAATCCAGACAATGGGGGACCCTCAACACCCACCAGGACGGAGTAAGGACTCTGAAGGAAATAAGGCTTTCTGACTCCTTGACAGTGTGTGCGTGCGTGTGTGTGTCTAAAGCAAGTGAACACACACACACACACACACAGGCCCCTGCACCCTATGAAATCATCACGGGTGACTGCCCAGTATGACAAATGTGAGGAGACAGGCTGTAATGAGAAACATTGTCGAGGGAGAGGAAAAGATGGACAAATGAATGTGTGAGGCAAAGAGAAAGTAATGTGAGGAAAAAATAAGAGAAGTGAAAGGGGAAAAAAAAGACAGGAAGAGAAAGTCCCTCGCAAACAGAAGCAACAGGCTCCTCCTAATGACTTTCTCTTCCCCTCGTCTTCTCCCCATGTGCTCATATCAACCCGGTAACTCACCAGAACTAATATCGCGACGCCTCTGAAAGAAGGTGAGGAGTATTTCTGGGCCTCCTGACTTCCAATTATAAGTCCATTTGGTCACAGATATTCGAGGAGCGAGCGCACGGAGAGAAAGAGAAATAGAGAGGGGGGAGAGATTTGAATATTTGGATATTTCGCCAGTTCGTTCCTCTCTTTCTCTCCATCATTGCGGCGATCAATTTCCAATTCCATAGCCCCAGAAACTCTCCAGGGTCACGCCAAATCAATGAGCTCTCCCTAACGAAAAACGGAATAATTATTCTGTGAATCAGAGAGATTGGGATTGGTTATGATTTATTCATCAGGTTTTTATTTTTTTTTATTGAGGCAGTGCTGCATAATAGAGCCGTAGCGAATGAGATGGATGCTGACAGCTTACAGAAAAATAAAGAGAGGGAGAGAGATGAAAGGAAGGAGAGACCGCCTGTCAGGCCTGATTGAGTCAAATGGACTGATGGAAAGAGGAGATTGATGTAGAGATGATGCGGTTTTCTGTCTCCCTCTGTACTTCAAACATGTACTGTACGACGGCGTCACTGAGTCTCTTATTTATTCTCCTTTTTTTATCTTTTACACATCTCACTGTCAGCCATGTTTTCCAAAGTGCAACTCTTTATCCACTTGAGTCCAAACTGGTGCAATACTTTACTTTCCAAGATGACAGAAGGGAGAGTAAGAAATGTGTCCTTTACAGAATAATAAAGTAGATACTTTTTACTGTTATATGGAGTTTCATGATTTGATGTTGTATATCAGATGATACATAAATACTAAACAAGCAAGGGTAAGCAGGGTAAAAGTCTGTTCTTACCTTGGGAATCCCTGATCCAACAATGTAGCACACAGGACTGTGTAACAAGGAATGCCCTTTGATGGCTGTGTGGGGGTTGCCTATGCAAGTTTGCAGGGGGCACACAAACATGTAGTTGAGTCAATTAAGAAATCTATGTTGCCTGAACTAATTAGTTTGGCATGGTTGAACTTCATATTTCAAGTGTATCAGGCACCTCTC
This sequence comes from Notolabrus celidotus, assembly GCF_009762535.1. Lineage (NCBI taxonomy): Eukaryota > Metazoa > Chordata > Actinopteri > Labriformes > Labridae > Notolabrus > Notolabrus celidotus. Next base: position 5,309,945 of record NC_048284.1, read on the forward strand.
CTTTGGAATCATCTACCAGTCAGGGTCTGGGAGGCAGACACCCTCTCTGTTTTTAAGAGTAGGCTTCAAACTTTCCTTTTTGATAAAGCTTATAGTTAGAGCTGGATCAGGCTTTGATCTACTTCTCCCCCCCTCTCTGCCTGTCACATTGAAGTTACTAACCACAGACCTTTTTGGAGTCCCTGAGCTCCCTTGTCTTGTAGGTTCCTCTGAGTCCCTGCCTTAGCAAACCTGCTGCTGTGGACGTGCCAGACTCCAGCTGCGACAACTACTTCTATCCGTCTCACTACCATCATCTCTCTTTCTCTTCATCTCCTCTATCCCTCTTTCCAACCCCAACTCGGTCTCATCAGATGTGTGTCTAACATGAGTCTGGTCCTGCTGGAGGTTTCTGCCTGTTAAAGGAAGTTTGTCCTTGCCACTGTAACTTGCTAAGTGCTGCAAAGTGCTCTGCTCATGGTGGATTAAGGTGAGATCAGACTGAGTCCTGTCTGTAAAATGGGACTGGATCTTATCCTGTCTTGATGTTTGGTCTTTGTTAATAATAGAACATAGAGTACGGTCTAGACCTGCTCTGTTTGTAAAGATCGTCTTGATATAACACTTGTTAAAGATTGATTGATTGATGGATAAACCTAACATTTAAGTTGAACTAACTTCAGAAAGTGATCTTTTTTTTTTACTGTTAAGACATAGTTAACATGTCTACAGTCATGAGAGCTTCACTCACTTTACAGATAGGTGGCGCCGTCCTCTGTTCTGAATGAATATTGGCTTTCAAAATCTAGACCCCAAAGTATAAGACAACCAAACTTTTTCAGATGCACTACTTGGAAAGAAAACTATCTTACACCTGGGTCAACGGTAATCTGGTTACACTTTTATTCCCATATATTCTGATTATGACATAATCTCTTTCTTGTAGTTTTTCCACAGTGGGAAGATCAATTTTCAGAGTTTCTTTTTTCAGTTGGAGCACCAAAAACTATGCAAACTTATCTAAAAATGTCAGCTGTATTTATTGCTTCATCATTAATTGGTATTTATTGGTTAACACAGGATTATATCATCATCGGCATAAAGTACATATTGTGTTCAACACCTGCCTGTTCTCTCCAAAATGAGTGTTTGCTGTGTGCTTCGGTTACATTTGGTTGGATTAGATAAACCCGGATTATGCTCATAAAATCTGTGGCTGCTGTGTTACAGCACTCTGATTTATTCCTGAAGCCCTGAATTAAATGTCCTATAAAGGAGGCCTTTAATACCCTCGTAAATATCCTTTTATATGGTTTATCCAATGCAGAGACAAAACTACTCATCATGTTCTCTGAGACGTCTTCATGGATCCCAGAGGATCTCAGAATTCTGCTGTGTCTTTTACTCCTCACATCAAATCTGTTTCCTTTCTCCATCCAGAGATTCGCGTTCACTGTCCAATCTGCACAAACAAGGAAAACAGAAGCAGTTTGGTTACCTCCAGAGGGAACACATGGATGATCACATCCACTGACTAACACTGACCTGTATTGATCACAGCAGAGACGAGGCCCTTTAACATGCTCTTCCACAGAGGAGGCCTTTGTGTGTCGACTCCCCGTCCGCTGTGGAGAAACAGTCTGAGAGATATTATAACAGTCTGGACTCCCTGTTGACAGCTCTTTGCAGACAGAAGGCCTTTTCTCTGTGCTCCACTGACTCACATCGTATTCAGATGGAGCAGAGCAGACAAAGGAGGAATAATAAAAGATTGAATATGCAGGAGTCACAGCTATTTGCACTTGACTTGTGCACCTTTATTGGCTCATTACCACCAAACACGCACATGCAAAACAGGGACTCACCTGCACAGAGTGTGCTACCCTGAAGGAAAACAACAATGAACTCAACAGGGACGTCATTAGCTTAGACCATTAGCTTAAATTTTTGTTCAGACAGAGGAACAGACAAACAAAGTGTGAGACAGAAAACATTCAAACAACACCGAGGATCAGCGCTGAGAGGCTCTGATGATCAGATTTGTTAACAACTTTAGGAGAAAGGGTGGCATAGGAACTGAACTCAATGATTAGTCCTTAAAGGTGACATATCACGCTTTTTTTTCATCAATATATATTGGTCTAAGAGGTCCCCAAAACATGTCTTCAAAGTTTATGCTCAAAAAAACACTTTGAAATCAGATTTTGGCATGCCTGAAAAGCCCTCTTCTTCAGCCCTGCTCAGAACACTCTGTTTTCTCTCTGACCACGCCCCCTCAGGAAGTGGATGTGGCCTCGGCTCTCCAGCACGTTGATCTAATGTTTACATGTTGGCTGAATATACACGGCTGCTCAGAGATCACGTTACTTCAACCCTCTGAATCTGATCTAGAATCTGATCCTGACGGAGAGGCGCCTGCAGCAGGACCTTTCTGAACCATTGGTCACAGATTTAGTGTTTCTTGTTGTTTTATTTATCAGTATGTCGACGTGTGTCTTGGTACATAGCTACGAACATGTAGCCAAGTGGCTATGCTAACTAGCGCTAGCACTTATCCATGATAAATAAAAATCATCCACTAGATCTTCAAATCTGCAGACGTGGGGAGTAAAACCGATCTCTGCCAGAAAGGCAGCAGGACCTTTTCTGAAGGATTGGTCACAGATTCTGTTTCTTGTTGTTTTATTTGACGGTATGTAGACGTGTGTCTTGGTACACAGCTACAGCTACAGCTACAGCTACAGCTACAGCTACAGCTACAGCAAATCATCCACTTGATCTTCAAATCTGCAGACGTGGGGAGTAAAAATAAACTTAACTTTGTGTTTATTAAGACAGCCTACAACTAGCATGCCTCCCTCCTAAGCTCCTTGTTAGCACACATGTGTGCAGGGAATGAAAACGGAGGAGGGGTTGAGTTGTATTTTATACAGTCTATGGGCTGAACAAGCTCCGAGCTCTGACTCCGTGACAGACCGGATATTGTTGTGACGTAACAAAAACACGGAAGTCTGAAACGGCTCGTTTCACACACATTTACAGAAAGGTGGAGAAATCAGAACAGGGACAGAATGGATTTTTTTCATTCTCGGGGGGTTTGTAGACATGCCAGGGACACATATTTCAGGTAGAGAACCATTAAAAAGTCCATTTTGCATGATATGTCACCTTTAAATACATTGAAGAATCTCATGATTTGACTTTGTGTCTTTTTTATTCAAGATATCAGATACAAAACTCAAGCTTCTGTTCAAACTCAAGAAGGCAAACTCTGTAAATTCTTGTACAAAGTTGTAAGTTGCAAATTTAGTTGCAGCCCTGAGTGACAACTGACAGGAGTGGTGTTCTCAACCGGTTTGCACCAAGTGGCTCTCCAGTGGCACTTAAGTCTGACTTGAGTCCTGATTTTCAGGACTTATGACTCATCTTGGACTCAGGCACTGGTGACTTGGACATGGGCCCTAAGAGCATTGACTGCATACAGACTCGGAAGATGGAGGGGAGGACTTGTGGATTGATAAAGTCTGTCTTATTGTCTTAATTTTTTGGGGGTATAAGGCCCTGATAACTTCTCAAGTTTTGAGCAAGGGCTGCATTTTGATAGGATATCTTGAGAGAGTCAGGAAATGTGGGTTGACAGAGGTAGAGTTGACATATATCAAATCATGCTGGGACCAAGAATCCATCCTATGACCAGTGCAACAAGGACTGCAGCCTCTGTACATGGGGCACCTGCTCTACCAACTGAGCTAAACCAGCGCCCCTTCCAAATCTGTCTGCATTGAATTATCTTTTATGCATCTGTGTGGCTGCTAACTGTTAGTTTTTATTTCTCTCACAGTGTTTTATCATGTGCCTCAATTCCAAAAAGGCTAGCCAAAACAAGGACTGCAAATTAGCGATTGATAGAAGTCCTGTTTATGCTGCATCGGTTGCAAATAAACTAATACAGATTTTATAGCAAATCTGCAAACAAGTGAAGCTAAAAATATGCTCTGAGACAGTCTGGGTACTTCTCGAGTTATTACTCTGAATATAAACAACGTTGCACCCAGAAATGGATGTTTTTGCCTGAGGTCCTTTATCATTACCCGCTGGTTACATTGATAGCGCTGAAATGTTGGCCGTGGCCTCCAGAGGCTATGACATGAACATTAGCTAGAGGGCTCTAAGAGTGGTAACATGAACATTAGCTAGAGGGCTCTAAGAGTGGTAACATGAACATTAGCTACAGGGCTCTAAGATTGGGTTGGCTGTACTTCAGTCCGTCTGCAGCTCTCTTTTGGTATTCATTTTTTTTTACCACAGATGTATAATGTAATGTCTAAGACATGACTTGATCCTGCAATATTCAAAATGTCCAGCAGGAGGCGACTCCTCTGATTAACTAAGTCTGATTGTTAAGCTTTCTATGAGAAAACCACCACACTTCTCAGCTGGTAGTTGCTTTTCTGATGCATTCATGTTCTCAGTTGCTGGTTTCATTTTAGTCATGACCAAAATTGGTCAAAGAAGCCTGTAATCTCTACTGCAGAGAGTTATATTTGGCAGTAAGGGTTCCGGGTTCTGTTCTGGGACCATTCTACAGTTCCTCATGAATATGTGGAAAGCCTAAGGCAGTGAGCATAGCTAAGACCTTACAGGACAGAGCAGGCATCACTGACAACCAACAATGACATTGAAAAGTCAAATAGAGCATGAAAAGAGCGACAGAGTGAGAGGAAGGTTGCAAAGGAAGAAACAAGAGTAGACATGCCAAAGCAGTTGAAAATTGAAAACCAAGCTTGACTTTTCAAGGACTTCACAGGCTAATGGATTATTTGGAACCCTGGTACACCCTTCCCCAGTGCCTGCCCAGTTTGATCTGGTTCCCAAACACATTCCCACTCTGATCGATAACACCATACATGACAAGCTTCACCGGAGACATATGGACTTCTGACGTTAGTCCAGTGAGTGTGCCGAGTGTGATGGTCGAGTGTCTGATGAAGACTAACATGAAAAAGACATTATTGCATGCACAGGAGTGCTCCTGTTCAAATACAGTAACAGCGATCTGTGTGGCCTTTCAAACCATGCATGGGCAGGGGAAAATTGCAAAGGAGAGAGTGCATATTAGAGATAGAGCACAGTATAGCAGAGGCTATGGAGGAGTTAAAAGCTTGGGCTGTATGGCACACACTTTATAGCTTGTTTGAAATAATAGTTCAAGAGTTAGAACTATTCTGTGTTTAATGGTGACCTCAGTAAGTAAAGGATCTAGGTGTGCATAAACTACAAATGATGAACTTCTCTTATCATGCACCAAGCGGCAACCTCCAGTCTTAAAATATGCAGCCCTACAGAAATGCTTAAAACTGCAGTTCATGGAGTGTCCACTTGAGGCTGGCTGCAGAAACATCGGAAAACACATACACACCCATTCAAAAAAGACGATCTTTACAGCAATAATAAATATGTTTAGAGTCTGGTTCAAAAAACTTTTAGGTTCAGGTCTGAGTAGCTCATTTTTATAATTGGCACACACACTGCAGCCAGGCTTCTGAGTGGTTCCAGGAAGAGGGATCACATCAGCCCAGTCTTGGCTGCCCTCCACTGGCTCCCAATTTGCTTCAGAATTGATTTTAAGATTTTGCTTTTTGTTTTCAAAGCTCTGAATGGTCTGGCCCCTCCCTACATAACTGACCTCCTGAGCCCTTACAAAACCTCCAGGCCTCTGAGGTCTTCTGACATGGGTCTCTCCTGGCAGTTCCCCGGTCAAAATATAAACTGAAGGGCGACCGCACTTTTAGTGTCAAGGCCCCGGCATCTTTGGAACAGCCTCCCCTCCTCAATCAGGGCCGCCCCCTCTGTCGACTCTTTTAAGACTCACCTCAAAACCCACTTTGATATTTTAGCATTTGAGTCCTCTAGCCCTGAATAGGTTTCAATCCCCAATGATGTGCTTTCCTTGTTGTCAATCAATCAATCAATCAATCTTTATTTGTATAGCGCCAAATCACAACAAACGTTATCTCAAGACGCTTTTACAAACATAGGAGGTCTAGACCACTCTATGTTAAATTATGAACAGAGACCCAACTTCAAGACAGGGTAAGACTCAGTCTGACCCCACCTTAATCCATCATGACCCATAGGAAAAGAAATTTAGAGAGGAGATCTCAAAAGTGTTTCATTTATGTCTCGTAGACAACAATGAGATCTGTTTGAAGGCAAAATGAGACTATAGCTTATGTCTCCTGTTTCTCATTCTTGCCTTCAGAAAAAAAAGTTGTAAAAAGTCTCAGCTTAGTCTCCCTTTCAGTTCAAAAGGAGATCTGGTCAAAATCTGAAATGATTCTCAGGTATTTCTCAAGTGTTGTGACTCCTTTTGAGCTCAGGTGGAGAAATCAGGGAGCTCTCTCAATTGTCTCAATCTAACCTCATCCATTTGTTTTTGTCAGACTCAGTTTTTGCGTCTCAAGTTGAGCTCAGATGGAGCAAAGAAAGAGCCTGAGCTCATCTTTTCATGAACATTTATAGTGCCCTGCAAAATTAAGATTTCAATGTAATTGTCCACAAACTTACAATTCTCATTAAAACATTTGAACCACTTCAAGATCAGCTATTTAGATGTCAAATGATCTCTTCTTTGACTTCACAATATGGTCCTTCCTTTACAAGTCTGTTTGGAACAAAACAACTTCACAAAGATTTAGTGGATTTGAGAGAAATTACAAAAGATGGAGATTTCATACCAGGTATGACAGACCATTTATTTAAAATATGGTCCGCAAAAGGGCCGACCAGATTTAGCCAGATTATTACAATTCAAGAGATTGATTGGCAGAAGCGCTGGTCGCCTAGTGGTCTAAGCAGCTCACATACAGAGGCTACAGTCCTCGTCGCAGGGGTTGCCGGTTCAATTCCTGGCCGGTCAACCATTTCCTCACTACTCCCCACATTTCCTGTCTCTCATCAGCTGTCCTGTCACATAAAGGCAAAAAGGCCAAAAATATATTTAAAAAAAGAGAAGAAAATTAGCCATTAATGAGATCTCTCATTTAAGTCTCAAACAAGACTCATATCATGGTCTCAACTATTTCTCCTTGTGAATTTTAGGAGAAACTAATGAGAACAATTTGAAACTTAAATGAGGCTGAAGTGAGAATCTCAATTTGGTCTCCGGAGACTTAGAAGAGAAAGCCTTGAGCAGGAACATTTTCCTCTGGGGAGTATTGCACATCGCAGTATTTAGCTAGTTACAGTGGTGAGGAAAAACTTCCTTTTAACAGGCAGAAACCTCAGGCAGGACCAGACTCATGTTAGACAGCCATCATGCCTTGACCGAGTTGGGTCTTGAAAGACAGATAGAGGGGAGTAAGAGTGAGAGGTGATAGTTGTCTGTTTGTTTATTTGTGTATGCAATGTACAGCACTTTAGTCAGCTTCTGCTGTGTTTTTAAATGTTCTTTATAAATACATTTGACTTGACTTGACACTGTATGGAGGGTGAATTTTTTAGAACTCTGTATTTTCAAAGTTTTTCACAAATAAGGGCATGGCTGACTTGATTGACAGTGGGTCACCCTGTAGCTGTTTAAGAAAGACTAAAGGCCTGCCTCTTTACCTCACACTAGCTCGGATGAAGTTAGGTTGAGTTCAGAATTTCCAATACCCGCTGACGATCAGCTTCAAAACAGCGCTTCAGGAACAGATGGGTGACGTCATGGACACAGTCTTTTGTATGCACCCTTTCCCCCTGATAGAGATTCATTCTGGCTCCAAAAACAAAGCAGTGACAATTAAATGTTCTAAGAATTTGAAAAAGCCTAAAACGTCAAAATGTGAGTCTGGAAACAAATGATATTCTTAACAGTGTCTATGTAAACTCTCCAAATAGGAATCACTAAGAACAGCCTGAAGCAAATGGCATGCAAACGAAGCTGACCTTTATTTTCCATCATTAACAAATGATCCACATGAAAGCCACATAAAAACATTAGGACTACTTCCCATAAGAATATTCATGTCTGTTTTAAGTTGTAAATTAATTTTACTGCCCTAACCACCACCCAGGGCCAGTCATCAAACCAGCAGACAAGCAGACTACGTGAGTAGAGAGACTTATTCAATATTCATTGGAGATGTGGTTTTTACTGCGAAGAGCTACAGGAGGTGAGGATGCTGCTGGTGGTCTCCAGAGTGCCTTTAACTCTTTAGCACCATTGTTATGTGATCATATGTGCGTTATGACCACTTTCTCTCTCACACACACAGTCACACACACACACACACATATATTTTACATGCTTCAGGGACTATAACAATGTATCATGAGAGCAAAGGGAGCATTCCCTAAAGCAAACTGAAATGAAAGCCATTGCAGCTGACACTAAATCATCTGTTGGCTCTGGTAGTTTGCCGACTGCGGATTAAAAAGGAGTTCACAGTGTTTGGAAAATAGTTCATTTTTTTATGAAAAATGGCCAATTCTGGTCTCATGGAGTGATAATGAAAACTAAAATCCAGAGGCAGGAGAAATAGTGTGACTTCATTTTGACAGGAGACTCTTAAATATCAAAGAAATACATAGAACGACCAAAATAGGGGTGACCCCAAATAGCTGAATATTCGACTATTCGTTCTAACGAGCCTTAGTCGACTGCCAATCTCATAGTCGAATATTTGCATATGACACGTGGATCATTCCATTCAAACCATGGGGGTGCTCAATGTCTAATTTTACATTATTTTCCTGTTTCCCTTAAAAATAGTGTCTCATACAGCCTATTTTGATATAAATATAGACTTATTTAATGTAATTCTGAGAGCAGCTCTTGAAGTGTTAAATCTCCTTAAAGTGGTAATTAAATCTCCCCTGGTAATTAAAGGTGGACTCTCCCATTTAGCGGGGACCTGTGGAGCAGACGTACCTCAGCTGGCCTTTAAATCTTTCTACGTTCATGGCAGCTCAAAAATGTCAGGAAATAAAACTTCAGTTGATCCTAAAAAATAGTGATGAAGATGAGGAGCAGCTTCATGAAGAGGGCTGTGAGATCAAGGATTACCGGACCACACAAAAACTGTACAGGGCCAAAAGAACGAGGAGGGATACCCAAAGCTGTCCAAAGCCTCAAAAACAATCCACAGCATCCCATCCACCTCCACGCCATCAGAGAGGGTATTATCAAAGACAGGATTTACAGTCAACAAAGCAAGGAGCGCACTTCTGCTTGTAAACATGATGGTTTTCCTCACGTACAGTTCGAAAAGACTCACGCAGACAAAGACGCGATGAAAGACTGTTTTAAAAGGTTCTGTTAAGAGATTTAAAAACCCTTTAGCTGGTTCAGGTTTGATTTTGAACATTATACAAATGTTTAGCCTTAAGTTGGACAAACTACCCTCTGCAGTGCTGCTCTCCGCTGTGTGAACACTGTTTAAATATCTCCTGATTCCTTTCTCTATAGTGGCGCGTTGTTCCATGTTTAACAGATGGTGGCCTTATTTGAGTTTTCTCTCCTCCATCACCTCGTTGTTTTTGCAATATAGATTTAAAAAATCTAAGTTTTATACTTATAATATTCTGTTGTCCCTTTTACTTTAAGCTACGAGTCTCTTAATTGTAAAGGGTTATGTGTAATATTGTCATGCGGTCACCATCATGCAGACTTTGGGTCAATAAGGAAAAAACAACAAACATTCGACTATTCGTCGACTATGGGCAAAATCTGATGAATCAGATTCGACTAAGCAAATCCTTAGTCGGGCTCACCCCTAGACCAAAGATTGTAATCAATGTAAGGTAAGTGTAAAAGTGTTAAGGCCAGGGTTAGATCAGACCTAAACATGACTTCAAATTAAAGCTGCAGTAAGTAACTTTTGAACTCTGTTGATTATGGCGCCCTCTGTAGGCAAACATCTCATCACTTTGCTGATCTTGCCCTCTACATGACAAGTTGGTATTATCTAACAAATAATCCCACCCTGCTGTCTTTAACAGTCAAGGTTACAAGTTTGTCAATTCACCTGACAAAGCTTGAATTGTTACTTCTTACAAATCTGCATCAAGTTGTTATGCTTAGAGTACTCAAGACCCAGTTAATCCAGGTATGTTACAGGCAAAGTGGTTCCTTTTCCAGGTTTTACAGCTGAAGCAAGTCAGAATGAAGCCTTACTATTTACAGTGAAACTGAGACTCACTGGAAACACATGAACAGTTACTCCTCCAAGGTTCGTGAGGAGCACAGAAATGATGCTATTAATTTCACTCACTGCTGACAGTGTAAAGAAAGGCTGTTTCTTCAGCCTGCTGTAAATCAGTTGGTCCAACACCTACCCCCTAAAAGCAGTTTTAAGCTTTCAAAATACAACATAGCAACTGTTTATCTATATTGATCACAACCAGTTCCAAACTCCTCACTGTAGCTTTCAATACGGTGAGTAGGAAAGTGATAGACTGAGAGGTGACCCATCTACTGGATGTAGCTAAATATGAGTCTAGTGGAGCCTAGTCTGGGAAGCTGAGGCAGTCTAAAAGCTTATATCTATCTCTCTTTCCAACCCCAATTGGGTCTCATCAGATGTGTGTCTAACATGAGTCTGGTCCTGCTGGAGGTTTCTGCCCGTTAAAGGAAGTTTGTCCTTGCCACTGTAACTTGCTAAATGCTGCAAAGCGCTCTGCTCATGGTGGATTAAGATGAGATCAGACTGAGTCCAGTCTGTAAGATGGGACTGGATCTTATCCTGTCTTGATGTTGGGTCTTTGTTAATAATTTAGCAAGTTACAGCGGCAAGGACAAACTTCCTTTAACAGGCAGCAGCCTCGAGCAGGACCAGACTCATGTTAGACACACATCTGCTGAGACTGTGTTGGAGAGAGGGATAGAGGAGATGAAGAGAGAAAGAGAGAGATGATAGGTATGTGAATATTTCATCAGATCAGCTGACATGAATGTACTTTTGATGACATCTGTCACTTATTATGAACATGTTACATGAAAGAAAGGACCCACAGGGCGCTTCTGAGATCCCTTAGTTTCAACACACCTGTCCTTTTGAAAGAGGAGTTACCTTCAGATGATAAAGAGATCCTCATTATTATTATATATTAAAGAGGGAACGAGGGAGAAACCCTGAAGAGAAATCAGAGGTTAGATAGAGGATAGGTGTGCAGGGAAAAGTGAGGAGTAGGAGCATGTGATTATAATTATTGTTTCTGAGAGGTGGGAGGAGACGGAAGGTGAGAGGCAAAGACAATCAATGAGAGCTAGATGAAGAGTGGCAGAGAGGATGAGGCAGAGTCATTGGTTGACTGGGTCCTTTATGACCATGGGGAACACATACTGTACATGACTGTAGGCTGTGTATGTGCCTTTTTTATAACTTACATATTTAAGATCTACTCAGTATTGCTGTCTGAAACTGATGTGATTATCTCTCTTTTATTATCAACTATGTTAGCACAGTATTCTAACAACACTATATTTATTCCTTTGGAGAGATATCTGCATGTAGGTGACGTCAGCGACCAGTTCTAGATCAAATATGTTGACTTGAGTTACCAAATGAGAATGCTAATCAGTATTTGATCCAACTTTCATTCAACAAATGAACCTTTTTTTAGGTTGTTTTCTTGTCTTCTTGAGGACAGACTTGACCAAGCTGTCATTTTTACTTCCTATAAGTCTGCATCATATAGTTAAAATTCAAGCAAACTCAAGACCCAGTTAATCCTGGCAAATTACAAGCAAAGTGGTTCCTTTTCCAGGTTTTACAACTGAAGCAATGGCGTAGAATTGTGTATGCACTGTATGGACGGACGTGTCCCTACCAATCTCAAACGATGGCTGAATTGTCCGTACCAATATTAAGGTTGAAGGGGGAAAAATGCGCTTCATGCGGCACACAAAGGGTTAAATCCTTGCCTCCCAAATGCGTCTTTGAGACCGGTCTGTTTTTTGATTGGCTTAGCTCCCTGCAGGCTGTTTCGCTTGCACGTTTGCCAGTGTTGACGCGAACTCATGTCTGAGGATGTCGGCAGGCAAGAAAAGAAAGATGGACATTAGAAGCTATTTGAACAAACGGTGTTTAAGTCACCAGAGGAAAATAGTCCCCCCTCAAAGGCTAATGAATGCAAAACATCGTATGGCCTATGTCCCCACCAATGTTAAAATCAAACCTACGCCCTTGAACTGAACTAATTCAGAGTGAAAGCCTTTGTGTAACTTACTATTTACAGTGAAACTGAGACTCACCGGAAACACATGAGCGGGGTTTTCTCCAAGGGGTGTGACAATCCAAAAATCATCCTTGTCTGTTGGGGGGCTTCACATTTAATCTGAATTGATTGATATATAGTTTGAAACTTTGGTAACATGATTTGAAAGTAGAACCAGGGGCATGAGTAGGTGTGTAATCGTTCTGCTTGCCCTCTAAAAAATCAGATCCTCAAATCTAAAAGACGCTTAAAGAAACTAGGCTGCACATTTTGAGAGTTTAAGACCTGCACAGAAGAGTTTTCATTATGTTACACAGATAACACAACTTTCCTCACATGCCTGGGGTCCAGTTTGCATTCTTGCGGTTAGTAATGATTGAAAAGGAAGAGGTTGATGGAGAGTTCAAGTGAGCATTTATTGTAACAAAAAAAATAAACACAATAAATAAAACCCACTCACCTGTCATTGTTGAGATGGTTAGCCGCTGGGCTTCAGCATGTTGTGTGTTCTTGGTGGGAAGCCAGTGAGGGATCATGACCTCGTGTCTGATGAATCTTTGTCCAAAACATTGGTAAGAAGGAGGTTAAATCCAACTACACTGCTATCAGTATGAAAAAGAAACAGTATTAGTTTGTATAGGTAGGTAAAGTCACCTATGCTAGCTTTAACTGGCACATTATGTGCTTTTCTTCTTCTTTCTTCTTAAATGGCAGCTTGCACACAGCTTACAGATGTGTTACAGCCACCTACTGGCAGGTGTACTGCATTGCAACCAAATGCATTTACAAAACAATGGAAATATGGACCCATCCCAAAGTATTAGACTTTAAAATAACAGTACTCTTTGACAGCTGCTGTGTATAAAGCTGGTTAAATAACATGCACATAGTGTAAGCAGTCTGCCATCATTAGGGGTTTTAAGCTAACATGACTAATCAACACTCTGTTCATTGAAAAAGCAGTTTTTTGTTGATTTTTACTATATTTTTGCCCGTTTACTACATACATAAGTGGGATTATTTATGTTATGGTGACAAAGCCTTGATTATACACTGGTTAAACTTGTAAATTTAAGAAGTTTTAAACCCTTTCCTGAGTTAACTTTCCTTGTTTTATTTTTATTTTACCTTTACTTTACCAGGTAAGTCAATTGAGAACCCCTTCTCATTTATAATAACGACCTGGGCAAAGTCACAGTGCCAAAAGCCAACAAATATTTAACTACCTCAAGACTCTGTTATATTGTTCTCTAATTAGAAAAACAAAAATCCAAACATTTTGAAAGTTTCACATTTGTCTTCAACTTGAAATGCTAGCTTTTGATACCAACCTTTATTGGAAATGTGTCCTGCTAGCTTGATAGTGTACTTGTGTGTGTGATAGCACTTTAACAGTACACCACATTCATCCATCCACACAGGAGAGGATGCTTTGTGAAGAAGAACCAAGCAACCAGCAGCTGCAAGAATTGAAGCCAATGCAGAAGTGTTAAAAACTGCAGTTCCTTAAGTGTCCACTTGAGGCTGGCTCCGTAAGTACTGGAAACCACATACACACCCATTCAAAAGAGACAATCTTTACAGTGGAAGTAAACATGTTTACAGCCTGGTACAAAAAATGAGTGTAGTCTGAATAGCTCATTTCTCTATCAGCAAACACTGTAGGGGGTTGAATTTTTTCACAACGTGGCAGTTTCAAAGATATTATACTTACAAGTTTTCCATAATAGAGGGACAGCTGACTTGACTGTGTGGATATGGGACTCCACACCTCACTCTTATATACTCACAATTGTCACTATTTTACTCAATCACATTCATTTACTTAATCATATTATATCATATTAATTTTACTCATAAAGCCAAATATACTAATCATCACGAGTGTTTAGATACAAATATAGCGTGTACTGAAACCATGCAGCTTGGCACCACGGAGAACTGAGACCTGTACAGTATTGAGGCCTCTGTCACCCTGAACATCTGAGAGAGTGGAAAAGTACTGAGAACCAAAGAACGCCATGACTGCATGTCTGATAGCGGAAAACCATAACAACAAGAAGGACCTGAAGGTCGTAGTCACAACGACATATCAAAAGTAAGACGTAATGTAGCCAAAAACAGGAACCAGGGCCTTGGGAGAATTCCATGCATCAGCAGACATAGGTTCAGTATCCCAGGAATTAAGAGGGGCAGGTGGCAGACCACACGTAGCTGATGTGCATTGGTGAATGATGAGAGAACGTTATCCTTGAGGGTAGACAGGAATGTGTGTGCGCTAACTTTCACGTTTCAGGACAACTTCTCAGGCCTTGAGGAGTATGATGGGAGTCAGAACGAGGAGGACGTGGACGCGCCTCGGGCCAATGAGGGGGAGGCAACGCCCTCAAATTATGCACAATTCAAATTCATCCTATGTGTTAATAAATACTGGGTCAGGGAAAAAGTAGTCAGTTCAGACTTCGCGAACTGAACAGCACTGTTGTTGATCAGGGACACGATAGTCAGACCCAGAGCTCTGTACACTTTGCAATTTCTACTGGTGTTTAGAATAAAGCTGATTTTTGAAACTTCAATACCTCCTCCTATTTTCTTCATCAAACGAACACGCGAGGACCAGGCATTCAGAGAGGTCCTCCAACAATTGGTGACCCCGACGTGATGGAGAAGGAGGAGTGAGAAGTGCAGACTGAGATTTACCACACAACGGGCACGTGAGACGAGTGACGGCAAAACCAGGGTAGCTACCACAAAAAAAGAGGTAAGCAGACACCTGTTATAACAAAGTCCTGCATTTTGGCCACTCTAAATTTACTTTTGCAGTCACTCAAACCCACTCGTCCTAGTTTAATTGAAAAAGAAAACCAGTATAAGCTGCAACATAGGCTAACTCCCTTAAGGAGGAGAGCAAAAGGGGGGCCTGCTGTTGAAGGCGCTACAGCTGGCTACGCCCGAAAGGTGGGAACCTGGGTTAGGTGAGAGTCCTAGCACGTTAAACCAACGGTTTAGAAGCCGTCCCGACTCTGTTGAAAAGAAAAAGTTAAAAATAAAAAAAGTAGAGCAGAGTAAAACAGAGGTGTGGATTAAAGAAGCACCAAGGCCGCCGGTTCCTTGATACCGGAAGTGGGAACCACCGAGAGGGAAAAATTGGTGTCCGGGGTGTCCCAAAGGTTGAAATCCCTGGGGCAGGTGCCACTCCTGCACGAAACATGCTGTATTAGCGAGAAGTCAGCGCCGATTGATACAGCAAGTACGAGGCTAGTTTAATTACTGTGTAAGTGTGACCGGCCAATAGCATTGAGAATTGGTATATTCTTACCCTGCTAAAAGTACTAATTAAGGGGTTGTTGTAACGTGGGAGGCTTCGAAGGATCAAGCACATTTGAAGTGAGTCTCTTCACTGCTGATCCTGGTTTCTGTGGGTGAAAGGGTGGTTTGGATACAGGAACCGTGTTGTCTAAAAGGCATCTGTCGCTTGGGAATTGACCCCCAGAGTGAAACCGGACTGAACCAGTTCAGCCTAGAAGTTTGTTTCACTGAAGCGCAGGTGCTGGTCAATGAGCTATTCACACGAGACCTGTATGTGTTTGTAACCATAACAGTATAGAGTGTTGTAGTACATTTACAGTGTATGAACGTGAGTTGAATTATAAAATATATAGTGTTGTAGTACATTGACAGTGTATAAACGTGAGCTGAATTATAAAATATATAGTGCGGTAGTACATTTGCTGCGTGTAAACCGTACCCTAATTATAAACTATATAAGTAATAGAATATATATTTGTAGGGTGTGAGAGAGATGGAGGGAAAATTTGATAGGGAGTGTGAAGAATACAGGGGGTGTGGAGCAAGCTCAGTCGGAGAACAGTGGAAGTTAATTAGACTCCAATTGGCTAATGGGCTTCCCAAAAAGAGGCAGAGAGAAGCAGCTGAAGGGTTATGATGACACATGGCTATGGCTCCAGGAGCAGGGTCATGTCCCGGATGATGAGGAACCGGTTGAGCTTTTACCACACCTCGCCAAGGCTGAGAGAGTACTGGTAGGACAGCTCCAGAAAACCCAGGCCGAAGAGGATAAAGGGGGATGGAAGATTAGGAGAAAGTGGAAGGCAGAATTAGCGGCCCAAGAGGAGAGAAAAGCGGCAGTACACATGATGACACTGACTTGTGCGGCGGTAGTAAACAGTCACACCCCCACACAGACTCTGACACAGACGGAGACAAAAACAGGGGCGGTGGGAGGTGCTCCTCACGTGGGGCCGCAGCCCGCGCCGCGCTCAGCGGGGGCGGTGCCGGGTGCTCCCCCTGCAGGAGCACAGCCCCCACCGCTCTACCCCGACCTAACGTTACGACAGACTGAGCCAGATCATGGGAGGACTCCTGCCTCTCCCCCGCGTTACACAGAGAGCACACAGAGAATCATGCAGGCTCCTGCGATGAGAATAAAGGGGGGGATCATAGATTTAGAGCAGGACATAGAGGCAGGGGGACGCCTCCAAGAACTGCAGACTTTATGGAATCTGCAGCAGGAATGTAAACTACACTGGCCATACAGGAGCGTCAAGCAGAGCTGTCAGAACAAATACAGCAGATAGAACAAGTGCAGGATGAGCTGAGGGATAGCGGTCCCACACAAAAGCCAAAAGTGGAGGATATTCCTCCCATACAGCCAGCATACCAGTCCACGCCACGCGTGCCTGGTTTACCTCAAGTCACAGGGGATGGTGTTGCCCCCGCGCCCTCCACTAGCAATCCATTTGTAGATAGAGCTTTGAGGGAGAAAGGAGTTCAAGCTGGTACATGCAGGAATCTGAGAGTACTTCCCCGTGACAGGGAGGAAGATCAGAATACAGAGAGCGAAGATCAGGACTATGAGTTAGATGGTTGCTACATCGACGATGACGAACAAACATACGATGCCGAGTTTGTGGGCCGATTGGTTATGTACAATCCAACTGACCCGCCGCGACGACCAAACAGGGGACTAAGTGAACGCACACCTTGCAATGCTCCTGCACAACATGACAATGAAACAGAGAGACGCCCGACCCCACCGTCACCGGTGGCGAGTCACACTCGGAAATCTAAACCCTGTTTAGCTCCAGGTCTCGCTCTCCCCATATTAACTGCGAACAATGGCAGCTCCGCCTATAAACCTTTTTCCTTCACGGACATGAATTGCATTTCTGCAAAAAATGCCTACACCCACTGAAGGGGGACAGGGGTGGATGACTAAATTCTGTCAGCTGACAAACGGCTGGACAATAGCGATGGGGGACTGGAGAGCATTAATTGGCCGACAGCTTCCCCTGCATGAGCAACAAAAAATTGAAGCTCAAGCTCAAACAGCAATAGTGCCAGATGATGCATTATTCACGACCTATGCTACAGCCATAGGCACTGCCATGCGTACCATATATCCAGTGCCCGAGGGAGCATTACACTCTTTAACCTTAAACAGAAGAGATAAAGAGAGCATGCCTGAATTTTTCATTCGGTGTAAAGACACTTGGATCAGTGTAGCTGGAACTCATCCCAGCTCGGACAGGCTGCAGACAGCTATGTTCCGGAGAGCTATTTTAGAAGGAATGCCAAGGTCAGTGCAGGCACAAATGCAAGCTAACCCTGATTAACTAGGATGTGATGGAGACAAGTGGGAGAAGCATTTAGCTCACTATGTGCGGCGAGTGGAAGAAAAACAAAAAGTCCATGATGCTGAGGTGTCAAACAACACAGCACAATTGCTTAAGATGCAACTGGACAGCGAGAGGCGTAAATTACAGGATGATAAAAAAGGCCAATAAACCAACCACTCATATGATGCAGCAACCAGTGGCTCCTGTGCCCACACAGGGTCAACATGCTCGTCAGCAGCTGGTTGCTCCTCCTGCACCTGCGCCGGCGTATCCGCCTATGCAGCCCATGTACAGACAGCCTCAGCGGCCGATGGGGTTCGCGAGGGGTGGTTACGGGCAAGGGGGACGCGGACGGGGTGCACCTGGGGGTCAGCCAATGCGTTGCTTTACCTGTGGCGTGATCGGACATATCTCCAGATTCTGCCCTATGACACCGTGGCACACACAGCAGGTGTATGCGCCTGGACAGAGACCCTCACAAGAACAACAGTATCAGCCGCCCATGCCCCAAGTGGTCAAAAGTGGAGCATCTATTTTGTGCAGCCCAGACGGTATGGTTGTGACTTTTCCAAATGGACAATCTTTCAACTGCTCTGTTAGCAGAATTTCCTCGCAGTCCCAGATGTTTCTGGGTCAGGACAATTCACCTGGTGCAGAGCCTCAGTGGGCTGACATCTATTGGGGGCTGGTGCAACCTGAGACAACGAAAGGGGGCGGAGTTTCGTCTTTGTACACTGCTTGGAAGCCCTGGCTCCACATGTTGCATCCCTATGCTCCTCCACCTGACCCGCTCCACGTGACTCTGTTTTATGACCGTGACGAGGACTTGGTGTATCGTGAGGCTTTTGAGGTAATGGAGGGCAGGGTAGAACCGGTACACTCAGCGTGCTTGTATGCGGGTGCAGAGGGAATAGTTGCAGCAGTAAATTTGAGTCCTGAATTGTCACAATATTATGAAATGGCTGAAGTCTCCTCGCCACACATCACTCTCGCTGTACATACTGAGCATCAGGCCAAAGAACTGGGTCCCATGACCAAAAGGCTGTTAAAAGCTTCGGACTGGGAACCCACTCAACTCCCACACGTGTCTTATTCTCCATCAGAAAAAGCATACAGAATCTCACAGACGACAGAGGACACCGTCCTTTTGGAACACCAACAAATTGAGAGATTTCATGGCAGAGAAAAAACTGATTATCCAGATGCTGCCGGTATGCTAAACGCCATTCCTACCTCTCTCTGGTCTTCGGGCCCGACAGATGTAGGTTTTTGTTCCACTGTCGCTCCCATAATGTTTGATCTAATTTCTACTCCTGATTCTAGACCAATCTGGCAGAGGCAGTATCCACACAAAGCTGTGGCAGAGGAAGGCATTGCAGACACCATTAATGGCTTATTAGCTGCTGGTGTCCTGATTGATAACCAGAGCAATTGGAATACGCCTATCCTGCCTGTCCAAAAACAAGATTCAGGAAAATATCGCATGGCACATGATTTGAGGGCAATTAATCGCATTGTAGCGACCCCTACACTGTCAGTACCCAATCCATATACAGCACTGTCTGCTGTCGCCCCTGAGCACAAATGGTTCAGTTGTATAGATCTGGCTAATGCATTTTTCTGTCTTCCGCTCGATCCCTCGCTGCGTGACATTTTTTCTTTCACGTATGCGGGTCGTCAGCTGACATACACGAGGATGCCGCAGGGGTTTGTGTTGTCACCCGGCATTTTTAATCATGTACTCAGAAACTTGCTGACCGATCTTCCCCTACCACTGGGCTCGGTGTTGGTGCAGTATGTTGATGATTTGTTAATTGCGTCCCCCACAGCACAAGATTGCCTCGCTGCTACGGATGTAGTATTGCGCAGATTGCTAGAAGTCGGTTTCAAAGTTTCACAGAAAAAGCTACAATGCTGCAGACAAGTTGTGTCTTTCCTGGGCAGGGTAGTCTCTCACAAAGGAACAGGGGTGTCTCCTGCCCACAAGGATGCTATCTTGCATCATACTAAGCCACAAACCGTGAAGCAAATGCTTTCATTTCTGGGCCTTACAGGCTACAGTCGTCATTTTGTGCCGGAGTATGCGGAGCTGACAGCCCCTTTGCGTGCTATGGTTAATGAGCAAGGCATGCGTAATCTCGCTGCATCATTAATTTGGGACGTGGTCGCTGAACAAAGTTTCATCACACTAAAGCAGGTTCTCTCGCACACAGCCGCCTTGGCAGTTCCTGATTACACCTTACCCTTCTTTTTGGATGTTTCTGAAAAACCACACTCAGTCAATGCGGTGCTTTTTCAAAAAAAAAAGGGGGGGGGAGAGACAGGTGTTGTCATATGTGAGTGTAACATTAGACGCAACAGAGAACAGACATGATTGATCGGGTGAAAGGGTACAGATACCTCCTGGTGGCGGTGGATGCATACACCGGCTGGCCTGAGGCTGTACCCGCTAAAAAAGAGGATGCACAAACAGTAGTGAAGTTTTTGATTAACCACTACATTCCCACACATGGTTTCCCTAAAAAGATTCGATCTGATAATGGCACACATTTTAAAAATAAACATCTACAAGCAGTAGAAGCCCAGCTGGGTCTAAAACATGCCTTTGGAACTGTGTATCACCCACTGTCTCAGGGAAAGGTAGAAAGAATGAATCAGACCCTAAAAGGTAAAATCAGCAAAGTGTGTGCACAAAACAAACTTAGCTGGGTGGATGCTCTCCCACTGGCTTTGATGTCAGTAAGGAGCTCAGTTAGTTTGCGGACAGGATTCACACCATATGAACTTATATGTGGACAGCAGTTTCCTGGACCAGGAGCTGGTGTTGTTATAGCACAGGAAACTCCTTTCTTGGCCTATAAGCCATATTATGATCAGCTCACGGCCCTTGGTTCAGCATTTTCCGCCCAGATCGCAGAGATCAGAGGGGGTGAGGAGAAGCCGCTTCCCCCTACCGACGCTGAGTGGGTGCTCCTGAAGGTCATCAAACGGAAGTGGACGGAACCTAGATGGACAGGGCCCATTCAGGTGACGGAGAGGACAACTCACGCAGTTCGACTTAAGGGGAAAGGAAACACCTGGTTTCATTGGTCATTGTGTGCTGCAGCAGACCCTCCTGCGAGAACCCGAGCAGACATTCGCAGGGATCTGAAAGAACAAGCATAAACTGTTCCTGGGTGGTAGAAAAAGGAGACATTTTATTATTTAGCTTCGCTAACACTAAGAGTGTAGAGTCATTAGGTGTGAAGGCATAAAACAACTTACGTTGAGAGAAGTTCTGCTCAGCTACATGGTAGGTAACGGACTCCACTAGATGGCGCTATTTTGGCTTAATATTCATTAATTCTCACTATATTGATTGTTATGTCGTGTTGTTGTTGTTGTATTCCCTCCCCTGAAATATCTTGCAGTGACGACAAGTCCGTGGAACCTCACCAAGTGACCACGAGAGATTCCAGAAAAGACACCTAGGTGGTTGGGTAAGTGGAAAGGTGTGCTCGTCTCGATGGGTGTTTCCCTGGCTGGTATGTTGTGTGTGGTGGTGTTGGTTGGTTGCTGTTGTATTCCCTGTATTAGGTCTCTCTGGAACCACGCCATCGTGGCCGCATTTGAGAAGCAGGGACCCCACGCTCGCTACCAGATGGTTGCGCTACCAGAACTTGGGCATTGTCGCAGAGGTGCCTACACCCTGGCAGTGGCTCCGCATGGGGATTCCGTGTGAAGTCCTGGTTTGTTGGTCTCAGGGAGCTGAGACCAAGAGGGGGACTTGTGGATATGGGACTCCACACCTCACTCTTATATACTCACAATTGTCACTATTTTACTCAATCACATTCATTTACTTAATCATATTATATCATATTAATTTTACTCATAAAGCCAAATATACTAATCATCACGAGTGTTTAGATACAAATATAGCGTGTACTGAAACCATGCAGCTTGGCACCACGGAGAACTGAGACCTGTACAGTATTGAGGCCTCTGTCACCCTGAACATCTGAGAGAGTGGAAAAGTACTGAGAATCAAAGAACGCCATGACTGCATGTCTGATAGCGGAAAACCATAACAACAAGAAGGACCTGAAGGTCGTAGTCACAACGACATATCAAAAGTAAGACGTAATGTAGCCAAAAACAGGAACCAGGGCCTTGGGAGAATTCCATGCATCAGCAGACATAGGTTCAGTATCCCAGGAATTAAGAGGGGCAGGTGGCAGACCACACGTAGCTGATGTGCATTGGTGAATGATGAGAGAACGTTATCCTTGAGGGTAGACAGGAATGTGTGTGCGCTAACTTTCACGTTTCAGGACAACTTCTCAGGCCTTGAGGAGTATGATGGGAGTCAGAACGAGGAGGACGTGGACGCGCCTCGGGCCAATGAGGGGGAGGCAACGCCCTCAAATTATGCACAATTCAAATTCATCCTATGTGTTAATAAATACTGGGTCAGGGAAAAAGTAGTCAGTTCAGACTTCGCGAACTGAACAGCACTGTTGTTGATCAGGGACACGATAGTCAGACCCAGAGCTCTGTACACTTTGCAATTTCTACTGGTGTTTAGAATAAAGCTGATTTTTGAAACTTCAATACCTCCTCCTATTTTCTTCATCAAACGAACACGCGAGGACCAGGCATTCAGAGAGGTCCTCCAACAACTGACAGGCGGGAACTCTGTAGCTGTTGGCAAGAGGCTCAAAGCCCGCTTCTTTACCTGACAGAAGTTAGCTTGAGTTCAGCATTTCCAATATGGCACCCACTGACGATTGGCTTCAAAGCAGTGCTTCAAAATCAGATAGGTGACTGCACAGATACTACTTCCATTTATTATACAGTCTATGTGAAGAACCCATTAGCATGAACTAATCCCATTAGTATGCTTTCACACTCCGCTAAGCTATGCAGAGTTCAGTGTCTTACCAAGTGTCCTTGCAGTCGCCAGGGTTCGAACCGCCAATCTGATCCAAGACAGCTCAACCACCGTACCCAAGTCACCCCAATAAAACAAAGAGCAGGCAAAGTGGATATTAAATATTCAAAGAAATAAAAGTGAGGACTGTAGGCTCAGTCAAATAAATAACACATACCAGACTGTGAATACTGCTGAGAGCTGACCTCGTGTCTTATAACATAACATCTCTTTATTTTAGTTTTCTTCATACAGACTGGAACTGCTGCTGAAAATCTACAGTAGTGTACAAGTGGCATACTGCCATAATCTCGCTGAGTCTTTAGGGATAGCAGCGTTCATGTAGCCGGAGCCAGAATCTACAGTTAGTCCACAGTGTTCGACTGTACATACACCACCTCAGAGAGTGCATCCTTTGACATATAAATACAACCTATAAATCTCTTTTCATTATACTGTATTCTTCTCTGTTTCAACAACAAACATGGGACTTGGAGTTTTTCTAGTTATTGTGCAGGTCCTTGTACAAATGTCTTGTTCAAACCATGCAAAACACACTGTGTATCTGTAGTCCGGGCTGTGTTGTCCAGCTCTCTGCAGCATGTTTGTCCATGCTTTTGTATTTGTTTGTACGGTCACAGATGGCTGGTTTGCACAGTCACTCGCTGTTATCAACCAGGCGTACAGAATCGGTGTTTTTCTTGTAATCTGCAGTAAAATGTCTTATCCACACCCGGTGTTTGTCATTTTTTTATATCCAGTGCATATGTCAGTTGTCCTTTATAACCTCACAAATGCTCACATTCAGAGCTTAGTCTTGTCGCAGCTTTTTTCGAGAAGGGAACACACGCATACTCTCTGCCAGTGATGTGGTGTGTGTTTCCTCGTGCATTCACAGCCTCTCGATGTCCCTGTATTTCTTCCTCAGGATAGAAACCTGGTCCCTGAACAACACCGGGTCCAACCTCATCTGGGAGTGCACCAAGGGCATGAAACCCAGCCAGTGACTGAAGGCGTTCATGCAGGTCTGTCGCTGGGCGAAGTGGTCCGGGTCCGCCCACCGAGACGACTTAGAGCCCTAGGT
Source organism: Notolabrus celidotus (assembly GCF_009762535.1). Lineage (NCBI taxonomy): Eukaryota > Metazoa > Chordata > Actinopteri > Labriformes > Labridae > Notolabrus > Notolabrus celidotus. Next base: position 5,333,760 of record NC_048284.1, read on the forward strand.
ATATAGACAGAGAGAGACGCAGAGAATAAATGTGTTAGAACAACCAGGGAAAGAATCAAAACATCTCTATGGTAGATCATTTGCAGTGCAGGCAAAACAGCAACTGTATCTTAAATGAAGGCTGCATTCAAAACAGTGGGTCAACAAAATAATCCAAACGTCTTGAAACTTATTTTAGAAGATGTAGCAACATCACATAGGGCTTGTGAGTTAACTACGCTAGATTGGTTTTAATGCTAACAGGCTAGCAAGCTGTAACATATCCTAGCCAATGTTGTCAATTTAGCGACTTTGTCACTATATTTAGCGAGTTTTCAGACCCCTCTAGCGACTCTTTTTCAAAAAAGCGACTAGCGGCAGATCTAGCGACTTTTTCTGGTGTTAATTGAGACTTTTGGAGACTGACGTGAAAGCATGTATTGTTCTTACTCTTCTCAACGAGCAGTCAGTCCCTCCAGGATTTCGCGGGATTTTTTTGTGATTGTTGCGGCCCAAAAAGCCTGAATTTGCGACAGCTTTTTGAAAAAATTGCGGTGAAAGTTGCGATTTTTTTCTTGCTTTTTTCCCCCCAAAAAGTGCCGATAACATCCCAGGGGCAATTACATATGCTAAATTACAGTTGTTTTTAGAAAACATTCTTGATGTGGCCACTGACTGTATTTTGATTCTCTTGATTCACAAAGAAATGCCATGAAAGGACTGTATTGCACATTTACGACGGTCCCTGAATGCACCTCGCAGCGACAGAGGCACAGACAGTCAGTTCACGGCACTCTGAAACGAATCTGCATCTTTGATGACGAGGAGTTGATCCAAACTTACTAAATGTGTCTGATGTTTCACCAAACTGGAATAAATCAAGCTGTAGACATGGAGCTTTTTACGGTAATGGCAGCAACAACGTCAAACATCAAATAGTAAACAGACGTCCCCCGGTTGTGTCTTTGTCACTAACTCACACCGGGGGGTAAAAATCATCAATGAAGATGAGACAGATGCATGGAGGTGAGGAGAGCTGGTCCATAAAGCACACCTGCTGCAGGTAGAGACCAAACGAACACTGTGCCCCTCAATCTATAAATAACAATGTTGTCATGGTCACTTGTCCTGCCTGCTGTCCCCTCTTTTCACCCGTTCTCTGTGCGTGTTTTGTTGTTGAAAAGTGCCAATCAAGTGAGGACTTATGGTAATGTTCCAAGGAAGTCAAATTGATGATGAAACCGATGACGTACAGGGGCTGAGATTGAGGTAATTGGTCAAATTTGCGGGAAAGTTGCGGTGATTGTATAAAATTGCAAGGCCGTGAAAAAATCGCGCTGATTGGTTGAATTTGCGTTGATAGTTGCGATCGCGAAATCGCAACTTCCTGGAGGGACTGGAGCAGTGGATGCTGCTGTGAGTCCCTCCTAAGCTGCATTCAGAGCAGGAGGCATTCATCCCTCAGCATCCAGACTGCAAATGTATCACGCATGTATACGAAGACACCACTGGCTGATCCCGCCTACGGTCTCTTTTTGATCCATTTAGATTGTTAATGTAGATTGTATACAATAAATATTTTGAAAATGATATTGTTGAAAAATGTAATGTTTCACTTTGATTTGTTGTAGGCTCTAAGTGTAGTTATGAACATATTTAGGGTGGTTTTTTTTTTGTTTTTTTTTTAGTTTTTTTAAGTTATGTTTTTGGCCTTTTTGCCTTTATTAGATAGTACAGCTGAAGAGAGACAGGAAATGTGGGGAGTAGAGAGTGGGGGAAGACATGCAGGAAATGGTCGACTGGCCGGGAATCGAACCGGCGACCCCTGCGACGAGGACTGCAGCCTCTGTACATGGGGTGCTTGGACCGCTAGGCCACCAGCAACCCCATTTATGGTGTTTTTTAACCTCCTTTTTGTCTCTCCCTTGATGTTACACGTCTCTCTGACAGCGTCTATTACAATTCAGATTATGCAAATTAGGCGATGACGTCATTCAGCGACTTCTAACGACTTTTAGGACAGCCAATAGCTACTTTCCTCACTGAGGAGTTGGCAATACTGATCCTAGCCACTGATTTATTTTTCCGTTTTCTATATTCTACAAGGACCTTAATGCCCACTTATTTTGTCTCTGGCGTGTATATATTTCTACTATGGTACTTTTTGTCACTGCTTCTTTTGTAGAGAGATACAACCTGACAAAGACAAATGCAAGTGAATGACAGCTAACTGTTGTCAATCAATCAATCTTTATTTATACAGCACCAAATCACAATAAATGTGATCTCAAGACTCTTTCGTAACAGAGCAGGTCTAGACTTTGTTCTATTATTAACAAAGACCCAAAATCAAGACCGGATAAGATCCAGTCCCATCTTACAGACAGGACTCAGTCTGATCTCATCTTAATCCACCATGAGCAGAGCACTTTGCAGCATTTAGCAACTTTACAACTCTCTTAAATCGATGGTCAAAGTGACTAAATTGTTGGTGGATGTTTTATTTGTATCTGGAAAGAATCCTTTTGATTATAGAGACATGTTCTAAACAGCATTTTGACTTGCTATCATGATGAACCCTCTGGTTTAAAAATATGGAGCCAATGTAGAATGCTTAAAGCTGCAGTTCTTGAGTCAAAGAAATCCCATTAAAACTCACATTAAATGCTGATTTTTACAGAATACTTGTTTTTAGTCTCTATAACTCATCCATTTAAATTATTTTAAGGCTTAAACTTATGCATATTAGGAATATATAGTAGCATGGCTGATTTGACTGACAGGTGAGTGCATTGTAAGTTTGCCAGGAGGCTTAAGGCCTGCCTCTTTGCCTGTTTCTAGGTTGAGTCAGCGGTCGAACATGCCGCCTGCCATCTCTGGGCTCCAAAGCACCTCCTCAGAAACCAGTGGGTGACGTCACGGAGATAACACCATGTTTTATACAGCCTATGCTTATTATCCAGCATCATGAGCACTAATGATGGCCCTCCTGTAGACCAGCAAAGACAGGGAAATGATGTCCCACATGACTGCAGCCTGATGGTCCAGGGTCAGGGGAGCGCCTCCATGCTGGCGAAGCTGCTCCTTATCATAGACAGCTTGTCATTACATAGCAGGAGGTTTTGCTCAAACTGTATTTCCTGCGATTTGTTTGCACCACCTGCTCCTCCACACAATCCAGGTTCATCATACTGACAGAGCTGGTCGACCTGAGCAGCTGCTTCACCCTGTGGGAACCCATCCAGCAGTTGTTGACACTCCAGCAAGCAGCGGCACGGGAAGTCGAACTGACAGAAAACATACAATGAAGTGTCTTTTCCCGTGTTTTTAGAGAGTTCAGCCTGCTTTGACACTTTTCCTCCTCCAACTTGCAGACAGAGTAACTCACTCTGTCGGTCAGTCGGTGTGGTAGTCCAAACAAACTCACTCTTGCAGTAAAACCAGGGTATGCATTACCTGGGAGTGTTGCAGAGTGATGAATGCTGCAGCTGATCACAAACTGTCTGCTGGTTGCAGCTTCTTGTCCATCAGCTGCTGTGTTTTATTGACTTTAAGCTTCTAGTTCACAACAAATGTATCCTCTTACCTGCAGTACAGGACTTAATGAGGATTTGAGGATTATGACTCATAAAACTGAACTAATTTATCTGCTAGTGAATGTAGTCCTTTTCAAGAGTATCATTTAGGGGTCAATTTTCAAATCTGAATAGTCCGGATGTATTTGAGATTGGAAGACTCAAACTGACACACTGGCTACGTTTACATGAGACTTTTAATTCCTCTTTAATTCAGAATAAAAATTAAATCCTCTTTAAAAAGATTAAAAATGACCATGTAAACACCTAATTCCAAATGAAAATGATCATTCCGAATTAAACTTAAATCAGAAGTAAGTGGCTGCTTTATTCTGATTTTAAATCCAAATTGAATAATTCCTCAATCATGTATACGTTCATTCCGCTTTAAATAATTCCGGTTGTTCTGCACATGCTCGTTCCCTTGTCCTGTCGTGATGACGCACATATTCCAAGATGGCCGCCCGAAGCAAGCGTTGGACTTGTGCTGATACTACTTATTTAATAGGAGCCTTAGAAGAAATGGATATCATGAAAAGAGTTGATGGACGGAAGCATAAAAATGTGGACCTTTTTAAAGCTGTGGCGTCCAAGTTAATGGAGGGACTTGTCACTTGTGTGCTCTTCCATGATGTAAATACGTCACGCCTGCCTCTGTCCAATCAGAACCCTTCCCATCCCCCAGACCTTAAGCGGAATTGAATAAAGACGATTAAATATGTTTTCCATGTAAACCTCAATTCGGAATTACTATTTCCATGTAAACACGAAGGTGAATACTTGAATTCTGAATTATTTAATTCTGAATAATTAATTCTGAATTAATTAAACATTGTGTAACCATGGCCACTAAGTGATAAATATGATCATTTCTGGAGTTGTATCTGATAGATCCAATCCTACAAATGAGCCTCTTATTCTCTATGTTGGTAAATGATGTCTTACAAGTAAGGCAAAATTAAAGAATAGATATAATAAATATTTTTAGGCCTTTACTTCTTTATTTAAAGACGATATTACAGTGGATAGAGCGGGAAACTTGATGAGAGAGTGGATAGCGACATGCATGAAAGGGGCCACAGGCTTGAATCCAACCCAGGCAGCCTGCTTTAGGACCCTCCACTCTCTTACACGGGGTGCCCAACTTAAGGCTGGTTTATTTCTGTGTCACCACAACTCAGCAGTGGTCGATTCGGACGTGAGCTCTACATACTTGTGCGTCGATGTGTCTGTGTCGCGCAGCAATACTCTGCCAAAATGCCTGAGGGCAGTGCGGTCTCTCTGATAGTCATGTCGCCTGTTTCCGGCCCCGCTACGATCTCTGTTTACTTTTCCACAGTGATTCAGAGCGTGTTATGTTAATCTACAGCTGATACATGTTGCTGTTTTTCATACAGACATGATTACAGGGAAGAGTAGAGAGGAGGAGATGAAATATACCGCCAATGTGAAGCCAATGTGTGGCCGATGAGCAGCGATCCCGGAAGTGGTGTCACGATGTAGAAATGAGCGATAGAAACCAATACTGCTTTTGTACCAAGTATAATTCTGCTTTAAATGTGGACATTTTAATATGGTGCTCAAAGGAGGTTGACTCATTTTGGAGCCAGCGTCAAGTGGCCATTTGTGGAACTGCAGTTTTTAGCATTCTCGTGTTGCTGCTCCTCTTTTCCCTATTAGAGATACAGTAGTTGGGGCCGAGTAGCTCCTCAGGCTGCTCTAACATCTGTCATTATCTACCGACTCTAAAAACCAGCCTGAGACAGACACTAAAGTTTTTGCCACATTGCTGTGAAAGTGGGAAATACAATGCCACCGAGCGGACCAATCACTGTGCTTGCGGTCCATGTCCATTCAATGCGTAGTCACATTTTGGAGGAGGTGCACGTGCATAGGCCTCTGCGTAGGTACGGGAGCTACGCAGACCTCTGGCAGTGGGTTTGTATAACAATGTTGCTGTAGGCCAAACAGCTGCACAGAAATTGCACATTGTGGACTTTGCTGAACCCAATGGAAATCATCATCTGGAAGACAACTGTGCCCTCCATCTCTCTGGAAGACCCCCACAACACACACAACTTACTGTGCATTACAATTTCACTGTAATATAATCTGAGAAAGACAGAAGAAGCCAGAACAGGCCGCTCCATTTACTTAGTCACTGTCCTGCTCAGAACCATCAGTTCCTCTAAAACAAGGACAGCACATTTAACTTCCTTCACACGAAGACCTGATCGGAGAAGCCACTGGAGGAACTTTATGTTGGGTACTGAACCTTTTCACAAAGCTCTTGCAACAACTGAACTCAGACTCTTGCACCTAGAAAAATCCCGATGTGGACAGAGACCCTTAGAGGGCAAAGTTCCAGTTCCAGCAGATCAGATATGGATGTTAGATTATTCACTGCAGTCACTGGAGCTGTGCAGTTGTTGTTCTCTTTCTGAATAGCTGCTGGGCGACTCCATGATGCTATCGTCTCCCGCTGCTCTGTGTCCTCGCCTGGTTATCAAACACGGACGGCAGGACGGGAGGGGAGGACCCTTGGGTGGCTGCTGCTGGTGGATGAGTTGGCGAAGGGGCAGCTGAGGGCAAGGTGGAGGGCAGCAGCCCATTTTGATAAGCTGTTGCACGGGGGCGTGGAGCCGGAGCAGATTCATTCTGAGTGCTGCAGGAGGGCGTCAGCGGGGGATACTCAGGGTCAGGTAGAAAAATGACTCAACAAGAAACGAGTCGACGCTTTGAAAGAAACATCTCTGATCTAAAACTCCAAAAAGAAGAAGAAGAAGAAGTCTCAGCTTTGTCCTCTCTTTCTATTCTTTCTTAGAGAGTCATCCACGTTACGTTCCTTTCTGCTGATGCTTGGAGCATAATCAGCAAGTACAGAGGGATGAAAGAAAAAATGAAGAAGGGAATAGTTACAGTGGAAGAAAAGGAAAAATATGAAGTCAAGATAGACAAAAAAATAAGTATGCAAAAAAAGAAAGATTTAAAAAGAGAAAGAAAGAAAGTAAAAAATGTATGAAATTAAGAACAGAAGACAGGAAGGAAGATTGAAAAGGTGAACAGAAGAAGAAGGTAGACAGAAAGAAATGCAAGAAAGAAGGAAAGAAAGAAAGGAAGGAATGAAGAATAGAAAGAAAGGAAGAATTATGGAAAGATTAAGAGGAGGAAAAGAAAGAAGGAAGGAAAGAAAGATAAGCAGGAAAGAAGGAAAGATGGAAAGGGAGGGCAAGAAAGAAGGAAGGATGGAAGGAAAGGGATAAAAGAAAGGAGGAAAAGAGAGGGAAGAAATAAAGGAAGAAAATAAACTGTCAGAAGAAGGAAGAAAGAAAGGGAGGAATGAAGGAAAGAAAGAAAGGGAGGAAAGAAGGACAGAAAAAAGCAAGGAATAAATGAAAGGAAGGAAATAAAGGTAGGAAAAAAGGATGGATGAAAGGAAAGATGAAGGATGAAAAGTGCAGGAAGGAAAGAAGGGAAGCAAAGGAGGAAGGAAAGAATGGAATAAAAGGATAGGAGGAAATTATTAAGGAAAGAAAGAAAGGGAGGAAACGAAGAACAGGAAAAGGAAGGAAGGGAAAGAAGGATGGACAGAGAGGAATAAAATAAAGGAAGGAAAGATTGAAGGAAAGAAAGAAAGGGGGAAAGAAGGAGGGATTGAAAGGAGTTGAAGGAAAGGAGGCAGGATGGAGGGGAAGGAAAGAAAGGGAGGAAAGAAGACAGAAAGACAAAGAAAGGAAGAGTAGGAGACCGATTTAAGAAAGAGATAAAAGAAAAGATGGAGGGAGTAAATCTACGTCTGCAGTGCTGCCTTCACAATTAAGACATTAATCACTGAGTCCATACTGCCGAGTCATCGTCCTGCCTGTGGTCAGGCCATCAATCAGAATGTGACACTGGGCCGGCCACACGAAAAAAACCCACACACACACGGACACACACACACACACACACACACACACACACACACACACACACACACACACACACACACACACACACACACACACACACACACACACACATGCAGGGATCTCACAGAGAGAAGGTCAGGGCTGAATGTAGCCTGGAGCTTCTTCACTCTCGCTCATTCAACACACGGAGGTGAATCTATTTTTTATCTTTCCTCTCTATCTATAAAAGAGGAGCTGGGGAATTAAATGTTACTTTTTGAAACACATAACCTTTTTATTCTCTTTAAACCACTGAGCAGCACTATTAAAGGGCCAGGGTGGGCTTTCTCACCACTAGGGGCGCTAGAGAGCAAACTTTGCATCGCGTAACAGCCTGTTGTGTTTCATTGTGGTTGAATCAACAAGTCTGGACTACAGAGGTTTGATGGTTTCAGTTCATGGGTGTAAAAAGATGGAGCTCTACCTGTCCCATCATGGTCTCCTTGTACTGCTTCTTCTGCGTGACTTTAATCGGCGGCTGCTTGGTGACGGCTGAAACCAGGAAGTTCATCAGGATGTCTTCGCAGTTTGAAATGCGGTCCACTGTGGTCAGCAGGCTGGGCGGGACATAGCGTGTGTACAGGTAGTGGTAGTATCTGAAACACACACACACACACACACACACACAGAGAGAAAAGAAGAGAGATTATCTGATTTGAATATTTACCTCCGTTCTCCTGCTCTTCTGCTCTGCTCTGCTCTGTTCTGTTTTGTATGGTCCCTGTGTTGCACTCTCAGCAGCATGGGAGCACTAGATCACTGTCATCTGTTACCTCCCTGCCAAGGTCTGCTCTCACACACACTAATACACACTCACACGCACGTTATCCACCTTACCCCCTCACTCGCTGACTCATTTTTTCTTCCATGAGTTGGCATTTAGGATTTTAAATAACAAAGGGACTGAAGAGTTGCTCTGAGCGTCCTCACAATAAAACAATCAGGGAGCTATTTATCCATGTGACACCGTGCTTCAAATCCCCTCAGTGACTCCTCTCTGGTTAATTCACTGCTCTGATAAATACTTAGTCTCCATTTTCAAGCTTTGTGTTTTCTTAATAATAATATAATGAAGAAGAACGGCGAGGTGTCCTTCTAAACATGTGATCACACCTTACAGCACCAAGCAGACTTAAAGAAACAGGTAGCCTTCCACCTGAGATTAAAGGTGCATGCAAAATACATACAAACAATGATTGCTATGATGTGATATTTGAGGTAAGGATGTCAGTGTTCCCCAAAACTCTGCTGTTCCCAGTGTTACGTCCACAAAGATGGTTAGGGGATGAAGGGGAGTAACAACAAATATAAACCTGTGTTCAAGAAGAAAAGGAACAAAGTATAATTAAAGGTAAAGGGTTTATTTTTTTTTAGTAGTGTTGCACGGTGGTGCAGTGGGTAGCGCTGTTGCCTCACAGCTAGAAGGTTCCTGGTTCGAATCCCCGGCCATGCAGGTGCCTTTCTGTGTGGAGTTTGCATGTTCTCCCTGTGCGTGCGTGGGTTCTCTCCGGGTACTCCGGCTTCCACCCACGGTCCAAAAACATGCTCACCAGGTTAATTGGTCATTCTAAATTGCCCTTAAGTGTGAGTGTGGGTGTGAATGGTTGTCTGTCTCTCTGTGTTAGCCCTGTGATAGGTTGCCTTCCGTCCAAAGCCAGCTGGGATAGGCTCCAGCCCCCCGTGACCCCTAACGGTATAAGCGGTCAAGATAATGGACGGATGGTTGGTTTATTAATAAAACAGGGAAAAAATTGACAACTTAAAAGAAGCTTCTATCAAAGAACACCAACAAAAGAGAAGCCGAACTACAATAATCCAAACACTATGAACTACAACTGTGACAATAACCAAAATCAAGAAATACAAAGGCCTCTAAACACACGCTCCTTCCACTCGAAGGAGTAAGCAAAGTCTTGAGAAGACGTAGTTTCTATATTGTCATGGCACACTCTCTCCCTATTGGCTGATCGCCATGGCTGTCAGGCTAGGGGGCGGGCTTACCTTGTCAACACCGATGTAAATTAGGAAGTGAAGGGTTGATTAGAGACTCAGAACAGGTGGGAGACGCCAAATGAGCAGCAGCCTTTTTTGAGAGTTTCGGGAGAAGAGAAGATTGTCGCCGAAGATCCCCTAATTTGTTTCTGTTTGAGTTTTGTCCGCGTCTGTTTATAAAGGAACTGGTGTCGGAGTCATGGAGTGACGCCGACGGACCACAGTCAGGGCTGGTCGAAGCTGGAGGAGAGCCGCCGTAGGGGTAAGTCCTTGTTTTACCATTTTCCTCTAGCTGGCTGCCAAACGTATGCACGGGCATTCAAGCCTTGGAATCCCTGGGGTTGTGTTGTGGGGACAATATATATGTATGTTTTTGTGGGCAGCTGTGGCTCAGTGGATAGAGTCGGTCATGTCTCTATGGTAAGGTTGTCAGTTCGATCCCAGCTCCCGAAGTCACATCCTGAAGTGTCCTTGGGCAAGAACCCCAAATTGCTCAAGGACACTTCAGATTGCTGTTGTTCAGCGGTGTGTGAATAAGATTAGCTAACACTGATGGTCCTTTGCTACAGCAGCCTCTACAATCAGTGAGTGGATGTTGTGTGAACGAGTATAAACCATAGACTGTATAAATAATGGATGTAGTATCAGTGATGCCACCCATCTGTTTCTGAAGCGCTGTTTTGAAGCCAATTGTCGGCGGGAGCCATATTGGAAATGCTGAACTCAACCTCGAACTCTAACGTCTGTTGAGCTAGTGTAAGGTAAAGAGGCGGGCTTTGAGCCTCCTAGCTAACTGCTACAGTGTTCCCGCCTGTCAATCAAGTCAGCTGTGCCTCTCATTAAGGAAAACTCGTAATCTTAATATCTGGAAATTACTGCGTTATGAAAAAAAATTCACACCTTGTACAGCGTGTGCCGATTGAGAAATTAGCTATCCAGACTGAACTAATTTTTTTTAACCAGGCTGTAAACATGTTTATTTCTGCTGTAAAGATCGGCTTTTTTGAATTGGTGTGTATGTGGTTTCCAGTACTTCCGGAGCCAGCCTCAAGTGGACACTCAAGGAACTGCAGTCTAAGCACTAGCGCATTGGCTTCAATTCTCGCGGCCAGAGGTTGCTGCTTGGTTTAGACTAACCCAGATCACAGATGATGGCACAGCCAGTGGGTTTAAATGTGTTGCCTAAGGACATCTGGGCATGAGGACAGTGGTCTGGGGACCTCTGACCTTCTGACTTAGAGACGATCAACTCTACCACTGAGCCACAGCTGCCCCTTAAAGGTGACATATCATGCAAAATGGACTTTTTAATGGTTCTCTACCTGAAATACGTGTCCCTGGCATGTCTACAAACCCCCGGAGAATGAAAAAAATCCATTCTGCCCCTGTTTTGATTTCTACACCTTTCTGTAAATGTGTGTGAAACGAGCCGTTTCAGACTTCTGTGTTTTTGTTACGTAACAACAATATCCGGTCTGTCACGGAGTCAGAGCTCGGAGCTTGTTCAGCCCATATATTGTATAAAATAATACTGAACCCCTCCCCCGTTTTTCATTACCTGCACACGTGTGTGCTAACAAGGAGCTTAGGAGGGAGGCATGCTAGTTGTAGGCTGTCTTAATAAACACAAAGGTCGGTTTTACTCCCCACGTCTGCAGATTTGAAGATCTAGTGGATGATTTTTATTTGTCATGGATAAGTGCTAGCGCTAATTAGCATAGCCACATAGCTACATCTTCATAGCTGTAGCTGTGTACCAAGACACACGTCGACATACTGACAAATAAAACAACAAGAAACACTAAATCTGTGACCAATCCTTCAGAAAGGTCCTGCTGCCTTTCTGGTAGAGGTCGGTTTTACTCCCCACTTCTGCAGATTTGAAGATCTAGTGGATGATTTTTATTTATCATGGATAAGTGCTAGCGCTAGTTAGCATAGCCACATAGCTACATGTTCGTAGCTGTGTACCAAGACACACGTCAACATACTGATAAATAAAACAACAAGAAACACTAAATCTGTGACCAATCGTTCAGAAAGGTCCTGCTACAGGCGCCTCTCCGTCAGATTCTGGATCAGATTCAGAGGGTTGAAGTAACGTGATCTCTGAGCAGCCGTGTATATTCAGCCAACATGTAAACATTAGATCAACGTGCTGGACAGCCGAGGCACATCCACTTCCTGAGGGGGCGTGGTCAGAGAGAAAACAGAGTGTTCTGAGGAGGACTGAAGAAGAGGGCTTTTCAGGCAGACCAAAATCTGATTTCAAAGTGTTTTTTTGAGCATAAACTTTAAAGACATGTTTTGGGGACCTCTTAGACCAATATATATTGATGAAAAAAGCGTGATATGTCACCTTTAAATCAAAAAAATTTAAATCAACATCAATGAAAGATTAAAAGCTCAATTTTTCTTAATGATTGTTTCATTCACTGAATTCCTGTATTCACCTTTTTACCCGATTTGGTCAAACTCGGAAGCAATCCCACCGATAAATATAAAACTTTAACATCAATGTTAAACTACTTGAGTTTTTTTCCTCTTAAGTCTTGGTGTTGCCAATGAAATGAATAATTTTATCACAATAGTAACACTTCTCTCTAGAGCCTCCCATGTTTGTGATCTCTGTCTGACCTTAATAAGAATTGTAGATGGCGTACCCTTGTGTCTCATTATTCCCACCATGCTCACACAGTCATGTCTCTCTTTGTGTAAATAACTTTTATAGAAACTCATGATTAATCCGCTGCAACATGGCAAAGTCCAAACTTACCTCCATGACCTCTAGCCAACACCAACACAGGTCAACTGTGTGGGCTTGTGCACAGTTATTACATAACCTCTCCCTGGTTCTGCCCTCTAGAAAGAGGACTGAGATGACATTCTGCTGCAATATTTCTCACAACAACAAAATGCACTCGTAGCTGAAGAGTTCGAGGCGGTTATTTTTGGAGAAGGGAATCAGAGGACAGATGAATCTCTTTAGAAACAATGTTCCACCGTGCTGTTTGGATTTGTGACACTCGAGGGACCAGGAGTAGTCGTAGAAGACACAATCAGCATGTTGGAGATAGAATAAACGATATTCTTTGATCAGTGGAGCGACCATGTGAAGCTTCAGAGGTCAGCAGGAAGGGGTTTGTACCTGTGGTAGAAAGCCGCCCCTGTGAGGACCATGGAGTAGTCATTGGTCCATTTGGAGGTGTAGCCCCAGCGGGATCTGGAGCTGTCCCAGTAGTGGCTCCTCGCAGGATAACCAACGATACGCTCCGGAAAACTCTGCCAAACTATGAAGGCGAAATCCACCTGTGGGAGCAGAGAGCAAAGAGGAGAGAGGAGAAGAAAGGAGAGGAGGTCAGCGGGTAAATAAAGAGGATGATACTCGGTGGACGGAGGAAGAGAGGGTAATCATTGGGGGAAGAGTTAGTAGACCTTACTCAAAATGCACAGATAGGTAGGTGGGACGGTATTCAGCCCTCTAAGCAAGCACAGTAAATGTCCAGAAAGTAGTCTCACTTCCTCTTCATAACATAATAACTGGCATTGGAAAAGCACCTGAAAAACATACTTTAACATACTTTGACTGATTGAATGAATTTATTACAGGATAGACCATTGAAATGAAGCATCTCATTTTAAAGGGGGTCCCCAACAAAACACAAAGCAAAGTACACACACACACACACACACACACACACACACACACACACACACACACACACACACACACACACACACACACACACACACACACACACACACACAGAACAGCAACATACACAGAAAGCTAGAAACAGGAACAGCTTGTTTTTAAATAAGTGAATTAATTGGATTTAAAGCAAAAGAAGGAGGTGAAGGACTTCAGAGAAAATGGAAGATTATTCCAATCAGATGGGGCTTTGTATTTGATGTCTCTGATGTCTATATCTTGGTCTAATTTCCATGACCAGGTGGGTCTAAAGTGTCTTTTCTCTTTGATTTCACTTTTTCAAACCAGGGCTTAGAAAAACCCCCCTACCTGAAGTATTACAAAATCTATAAGACGTGTTTTCTACATATTTATGTCACCACTCGGCAAAAAAAAACATTTATTTATTTATTATTTAAAAGGACCATGCATATTAATTAACACAAAAGGCTAGTTTTCATCCGTAGTCCCTTGCCAGATGTTAAAAAGGCTCCCTAAAAAGATCAAGATTAAACAAAGATAAAATAGGGCAAAATTCGATCAAAATAAGAAGGTAGAGGAGAAACCAAAACAAAAATAAACAAACAAACAAACAAAAAAGAGAAGAAAAGAAAAGTACAAATAGCACCATATGATTAAAAATGACTAAAAGCTACATAAGGACATGATATGACAGTCTTTGAGAATTAGTCCATGGACTTAAAATACATGGAGCAAGACAATCAGGAAGCAGGAAATGTAATAAGGAAATGTAAAAAAAAAGACACATGCAGACACAACAGGACAACATTTCACAGTGCTGTACACATTTGCATCAGGCAGTGACTATCAAAACAAGCTTCAAAATGACCGAAGACAACAGAGATAACTGACTTACTTATAAAGACTCAGTTTGCTACTCTCTGCTCTCGTGATGACCGTCTGTGAAACCACTGAATATGCAATATATGTAGGACACACTTTTGCATTTTCTGCAAGGAAATCTAATGTCTCTTGTGCATGTGTTTCATGTAGGGTGGCAGAAGTAAATCTTGCAGCTAAACTGAAAAGGGAAGGTACAAAGGAATGATGGACTAGCAGTAATTGTTGTTTGTCTTGTACTCTGTGCATGTTGACTGACAGATAACATACCACAAAGGAAAACCCTTGATTTTGAAAATATACTCAGCACTAGACATGTCTCAGATTTTTTACAAATCCCCTTGAAACAGATAAGTGACCATCTTTGCATTCTACAGTCCCTCTAGAACTCCTGAATAAGCACCATAATCAGCTCAGAAGTCACCCTAATACCTCACAAGTATATGACTCTTTATTACACCTGTGCCAAGAGGGTGCACATCCTTCATCCTTCATCTGTCCATCAATGGACTGTGTTAGTCCGACTCCGTCTCCTCTCAGACTCCCCTCATAGCAGATAAAGAAGAAATTTCATGTGGAGCACCCAGTGTCCTTGAAGAGGCTCAGACTACCTGTCCGAGTGCCTCTTTAGAATTCAGGAACACCACGGAGAAGAGCAGGCACACACTCCGGAGAATAAGGGGATCAGCACATAATGAAATAGCAGGTAACACACACCCTCATTCACACACACACACACACACACACACAGCTCAGGAGCCGATTGGGGAAAAATTAATTACCGGAATAGTAGAAGTAGAGAGACAGATTGGGAGGAAGGGGGGAAAGTGGATGTTCTTTAGCGGTACCTTGCGGCTTCTGTCATGAATCGCGTAAGCAATTACTGTAAAGCTCTGCAGCTACACCCAGAGAAAGGTTGGAGCTGCCATTCTCAGTGTGGCCCCTAAGTGTAAATGTATGCTGAGTGTGTTTGTATGTGAGCTGTGTTAGATGTCTCTAGTGTTGGGCTGAAAGGAGTCATATAATTTGAGCTTTCAAGAGATTAAAATGTTCTTTTAATATGAAATGACGTTTATGTGTGTGTGTGTGAGAGAGAGAGAGAGAGAGAGAGAGAGAGAGAGAGAGAGAGAGAGAGAGAGAGAGAGAGAGAGAGAGAGGGTGAGGGTGGGAGTGACAGAAACCAGAGTCTTTGCACTCTTAATCCGTCTTTCTTAATTATGTTCTAAAACAGAGCATTGATATAGAGAAGGAATTCAAGGGAGACTGAAAGCTGAGCTGAGTGTGTGTGTGTGTGTGTATGTGCGTATAAGCAACACATCCAATCTTTGATTGTACATAGAATGGACAACATGTCATCATTTCCACTCGCTGAGAGATGTGAAGCCAAAAGACCGCCTCCACAGGTGCTGACATGTTGCACTGGTGCAGATCCGTCAGGTGGGACCAGTCCACAGCAGAACACATTCTTGTGTGGGTTGGAAGCGGACACTTATATAGAAAGTTCAATGACTCTTGTGTTTGTGTTTCTACTCTACTCCGATAATCTGATACAGAACATTGCAGGAGCTGCATTTATTGACAGAGCTGCAATCAAACAAACTAAATTTCTCTGAAAAATTAAAACTTGGACATAAACCAGCATGATGAGATCTGACTACAATGACAGAAACCTTGTTTGAGAAAAAAATACTATTACATATATCTTAATTTTATAGTTTGACCCTTGTCCCATCTATTATAATGGGGGAAGCTAGGTTTATGACCAGTACTGCAGTCAGTCAGCAGGGGAAGCTCTAAGTATTGCGGCTACAGTGAACACTAAATAAAGCTTGGTCTGTTACAACAAAGCGGCAAACTCCGGCCGCCCGAATTGAAGCCAATGCTGATGTAAAAAAAACTGCAGTTCCTCAAGTGTCCACTTGAGGCTGGCTCCAGAAGTACAGGAAACCACTTCCACACCCATTCAAAAAAGCTGATCTTTACAGGAGAAGTAAACATGTTTACAGCCTGGTTCAAAAAATGAGTGTAGTCTGGATAGCTCATTTTTCTATTGGCACACACTGTATAGGGGGTGGATTTTTTTTATAACATGGCCGAAGCTTCGTCCTATCGGCCATAGCACTGCTAAACAGAATGCCACTGTAATGTGTCCGGTGTGTTCATATGTGTTCGGTGTGTTTTATATGTGTCCAGTGTGTGCATATGTGTCTGGTGTGTATATTTGTGGGATGCGGGGCACCATTGCTGTGAGGCTGGGTGGATGTTTATGGTTATTGTGTTCATACATGTATTCCTGTACAGACGGTGGCAACAAATCTCCTTATTAAGGACAAATAAAGATCTATCTATCTATCTATCTATCTACAGCCTGGTTCAAAAAATTAGTGTAGTCTGGATAGCTCATTTTTCTATTGGCACACACTGTATAGGGGGTGGATTTTTTTTATAATATGGCAGTTTCAATTATATGAAGATTAAGAGTTTTCAATAATTAGAGGCACAGCTGACTTGACTGACAGGCAGGAGCACTGTAGCTGTTGGCTGTCACAGATACTGCTTCCATTTGTTATACAGTCCATGGTTACCCCTCATGTTTAAAGTGTAAAGCCTCAGGTGTGACCGTACTCGAGTGTCAGTTAAGCATGTGCATGGCTCTCCATTCATTAAGCATGATTAAAAAATGGACTTTCAAAAATAAACAGTCAAGTTATGGGGAATACAGTTTCAAGATAAATCTTGCTGACAAACATTTAACAATGATGAGTTAGGGATTGGCGTCCCTTTCTATTTGTATTTAATGTTGTGAAACGTTTCAGCTTGGTTAGGTTTAGGCAACATGTCCACTCTGAGGAAAAAGTTCAGGGTCCCAGTTTAACTTGCCTACGCATACTTGTAGCATTCATACAGAACGTACGTCATGTAACTTTTGTCCATAAATGACTTAACACATGTATGTTACATAGCCGTAAAGACAATCAATCTATATTTATATAGCGCCAAATCACAACAAACGCTATCTGAAGACTCTTTCCAAACAGAGCAGATCTAGACCGTACTCTATGTTCTATTATTAACAAAGACCCAACATCAAGACAGGATAAGATCCAGTCCCATCTTACAGACAGGACTCAGTCTGATCTCATCTTAATCCACCATGAGCAGAGCACTTTGCAGCATTTAGCAAGTTACAGTGGCAAGGACAAACTTCCTTTAACAGGCAGAAACCTCCAGCAGGACCAGACTCATGTTAGACACACATCTGCTGAGACCGAGTTGGAGAGAGGGATAGAGGGAGATGAAGAGAGTGATATGATAGTGTTGAGATGGATAGTAGTAGTTGTAGCAGCTGGAGTCTGGCTGACCACAGCAGCAGGACGTCTACGCCACCGACTCAGAGGAACCTACGAGACAAGGGAGCTCAGGGACTCCAAGAAAGGTCTATGCTCTCTGTCCAGCCCAATCTCTTTCTGTTTCCTGGCCTCCCTTTTCACTCCAATTCTGCTATCACATCAGGTAAGCTGTGCAGGGAGGCTTGCGGCAGCAGCCGGCTGCAAAAAAGAACTGAAACAACGGCATAAAAAGACTCATATTTCATAACGGGTCGAGGAGCACTGCATCTCATTCAGAGCATTTATGAGAGGGATAAACTAAAGGACGTCTGTTTTTCTCTCTCTGATCACCTGCAGAGTGTGTGGAGACGCTACTCACAACATTCATGCAGGGAGTGATCTCTGCTGTTTTTGGCATATCAGACTGGCGAACAGCTCTGCACAGAATTTATGCTGGAGTTGTAACTACAACGTCAAAATATGACACTTTTGGCCACTGACCAAGCTCTTGTGTTTGATGATTTAAGTCCCCACTTTAAGTTGTCAAGTGAGGACCAGCTGGTGTGTGTGTTTGTGCACATGTGTGTGTGTAATACATAATAATAAGTTCTACAAGGCCAGGATTGATCCGCAGAGCAGAGGGTCAATCCAGCAATAGATCTGTAACAAATCTCTCCGGACATTTGGCTTTACCGTGTCCACCGTTATGAGATCAAGAGGAGTTGCATCACATTTTCGAGCCCTCATCCTCTCTCCGTGTGTGGTCCCTTTCAGTGAGATTTCTAGAAGTTGTCTGTTTTTTATTTCGTTTCCTTTGAAGTGATGCCCCTGCGATGCTTCCGCTGTCAACTTCCATCTGATAAAAGTGAGGAAAATGTGTCTTAAACGGAGCTGGTCTCCAGCTGGTTTGGAGTGCTGTGGCTTTGATGAAGTAGCACCAACAGTCTCAGTGTGATCTCAGACAGCCAGCTGGGGTCTGAGGTCCAAACTGAAGCTACAAGCAGCCACTGCAGGTTTCTCGTTTAAAACATCTTTTCAATTATAGCGGCTCTCACCGGGGACTCTGCGTGGTGTGTGGTTACGTCTGGTCTGGATGGATCTCAAAGTGTTCTCTGGCATTTAGGGAGAAACTATTTCCTGTCAAACTTTCAACAACTTAAAACTATCTGTTGCCAACTTTTGTAGAGTTTGTTTCTTGAATTACTTTCCTTCAATCTAAGCGTACCGGCAAGACCTCAAGACCTCAAGACCTCAAGACCTCAGTCCACTTTGACACACACACCTCAAACTGTTCATTACCGGGGAGCTGAACCTAACACTAGGCTGTCTTTGTCACACTGTTTTCTTCTTTTTTTTACTGCCATTTTTTGCCACAGTGTCAACAAGCTGATGTAGCTTGACTACTTAGCTTTCTTACTGATCACCAGGCTGTGTTAAATACTTGATTCTGATTGGTCAAAACTAGTGATGTGTCGTTCGTGAATGAGCTGGCTCTAAGAGTCGATTCTTTGTAGCGAACGAGAGGAGCCAACTCCTGGAGGGAAGAGCTCGGCTGAGAATCCATGCTGGCAGGAGCAGGAATTTATTTCGATGGGCACACCATGCGGCCAATCCCATGCGAGGACAGACTAGGATATTACCACTATGTGAAAGAAGGAAGGGGGGCAGACGCCCCAAAGACAGCTAGCGAAGTGGTACAGGCCAGGTACACACAGAGCGACAGAGAGACAGAGGAGCCGGTTTTAAATGCAAGACATGAGTGAAACTGAAAAAGAAGCAGCATCTGGCTGCATTCCAATGATATTGGAGACTATAAATCCCTGCATGCCCTTGCCCCCCAATACCTGGCTGACCTCTTCCACCAACACACACCATCCTGGAACCTACAGTCTTCGGACCTTGGTCTCCTCTCCATCCCCCGGACTAAGCTGCAGACTTTTGGAGACAGAGCCTTCAGTGTGGCAGCCCTTACTCTGTGGAAATCTCTCCCTCCCCGATATCCGCAGCGCCCCAACCCTGGACAGTTTTTAAAAAGCAGTCAAAACGGACATTTTCCTCAAGTAGGGATGTACATTTTAAGTATTTTCCGTGATCGATTTTTGGAAATGTTAACGATCAATTATCGATTAATTGATAAGAAAAAACATTTTTATTCTTAAGTCAAAAACAATGCCAAATAGGTTGTTTTCCCCCTAAATTGTATTTTCTACAGCAACAAAATGCAAATAACTGACGGGATTGAATACGGGCACACGTTTGACACGCAGAATATCAACGATGAGGCTCATTAAAATATTCTCCGCGGACATAATCTTATAAAGTGAAGGCTCATAATACTAACAGAACAGTACTTCAGACTCACAGTGTCCAGTTTTCTGTCTACTCGTTCTTATTGAGAAAAATAAACGTGTATTCGGTCAGGTGTCAGCCGGGAGCACAACCGGGTCATAATCAGTCCCGCTGGAGAAAAGCTCAGACGGCTCTGATGTTGCTGATCTGTAAACGTAGCGTACCAGAATTTCCCACCCGACCGGGGATTCGAACCAGGAACCTTGCATGTCTTCCCCCGCTTTCTAATCCCTACATTTCCTGTCTCTCTTCAGCTGTCCCATCTAATTTAAAGATGTACAACCAGTGACAAACCTCAAGGCACAATGATAAACTGTGTTCAGAGACTACACACATTTAGCTGAAGCCCCAAAATACAACTCATGACCATAATCAATTAGAGGCAGAAAGGTTGTTAGCTCTAAAGGAGATGCAGTATTCATTTATAAAGTAGAAACCAGCTTCATCATGACTTTGGAGACCAAATTGGCAAAATGTATTTTGAACGAAAGCCTACAGCTTTACTGTTCCCCAGAGGATAGACCACTCAAGAACACCCACACAAACCACGGCCTGGTCCCACATGTCAAACTATCATTTGATCTTTTAAACGTAGATGCCCTCTCTCCCTGAAGAACACTTCTTCCCACGTTTTCACATTCTCCAGCTGTAGGGAACCTCTGAACTCCTCTTACACCCGATTACGACTCGCCTCCAATGCTGATGACCGAGGAGTAAAAAAAGTGTGCTACAGCTTTATGAGTCCATAGCACTCTGATAAGCACCATTAACGCCCTGAAAAGTGTCCAACCCTTCAACAACCTAAACAGTCCTTTAGATGAGAGGAGGATCACAATCCAGTCACTGCTGTTGAATTTCCACATCCAGCATATTGAAAATGTCTTCCAAAGGGCATATCGCAGCGGCATGCTTGGCCGCCCAATGAGAGGCAAAAGCTTTGTCAGGTTTTTCCAGCCGTATTCCTTCCTCTAATCTCTCTTCATGGAATAATCATACATTAAATGAGCTGAAACAATGTTATTATGGAATTGGCACAGCCGGTCTTCCACGGAGGTATTATAATACGAAGAGTGTATCGCTCTCTCTTGCACATTTCCATTCACTTGACATATTTCATCTAATTTCAATAAATCCCCTCTTCATGTTAAAAGGGCAATTAGAGCATCGGGTTAGTGAGCACGGCGAAGACTCACTCCACTTCCTCTTTATTATTCCTCTCTGACATCTTCTTCCCCTCCTTTCATAAAACAAGCAGCACAGCCATAAAACTTTAGTTGTACAAACTTGCTCGTTCTGCTGTGCCACAAATCGTAGTCGTAAAGTGTAATTGTGATCCCGTCAGCGTAGGAAAGGTGAGCATTGACTTGCTCCCGTCAATAAAACATCTGAGAGTTTAAAGATATATCCGATCTCTGGGGCTCATCGGGTCCTCACGATCCATTAATGGTAGCATTTATAACGCGCTGAAGGGACACTGGGATGCTATTTGTAATGACTCTTTAAGTAGGAGCACACGCTGAGCAACACAGATGAGCTGGTGCTGATAATTTTAATGCTTAAGGTTTAATGGTTCATGTGGATGAACTCTTGGGTCGAGCTTTTATGTGAGGAATGTTTCAAAGCTAACCAATATATGAAATGCTTTTTAACTTATTCTTATATTTTATTACAACAAAGAGTTCCTGTTTACAGAGAAAGCCTTTTATAAACTCATTCATAAAATTGCCTTACTTCACCAAAACATGGTGGATAATTTGATTAAAGTAGCACCGCAAAATGTTATATAAAAGACAAACTTTTGATACCTTCTCACCTTAAAAGTTGCCTATGTCTTACATACGTGTGCAACTAATTTACCAGTCTAAAATCAATCAATCAATTTCTATCTGCATAGCGCTAAATCACAACAAATGTTATCTCAAGACGCTTTGATAAACAGAGCAGGTCTAGACCATGCTCCAGTCTCCTCTTAAGACAGGACAACCATGAGGAGAGCACTTAGCAGCATTTAGCAAGTTACAGCATCAAGGACAAACTTCCTTTAACAGGCAGAAACCTCCAGCAGGACCAGACTCATGTTAGACAGTCATTCGCCTCAACCAAAGGGGGAGATACTTTATTGTGTGACAGTATTTTCCCCAGAAGATGGCATTATGTTAGCTAAAGCTTAAGACACATGCCATCATGACCGCCATCATCACCCACTGCAAGCAACTTGACACCATTAGAACTTCGCCCCCATTCATCAGTTGGGGGCAACTGTATAAAGAAGGACGTAGTCTCCGTGACATCACCCATCTGTTTCTGAAGCTCTGTTTTGAAGCCAATCATCAGTGGGTGCCATATTGGAAATGCTGCCATTTTGGAAATGCTGAACTCAACCTAACTTCGTCTGAGCTAGTGTGAGGTAAAGAGGTGGGCCTTTAGCCTTTTCGCTAACAGCTACAGGGTGCCTGCCTGTCAATCAAGTCAGCCATGCCCTTATATGGGCAAAACTTGTAATCTTAATATCTTCAAAACTAACAAGCAATAAAAAAAATTCTCCCCCCCTACAGTGTGTGCCGATAGAGAAATGAGCTATTCAGATCTAAACTGTTTTTTGAACCAGACTGTAAACATGTTTATTTCTGCTGTAAAGATCGTCTTCTTTGAATGGGTGTGTATGTGGTTTCTGGTGTTACTGCAACCAGCCTCTAATGGATGCTCCATGAACTGCAGTTTTTAGCAATTCTGCATGGGCTTCATATTTCAAAGGTCATAATTGGGTCATAATCATGCATCTAAACATAACAGATGAAATACTGTTAAGTAAATAAACCTTGTGTCGTGCTGGTTGGATTGAAAAGACTCCTCAATTTAAGGCAACAAGTGACCAGTGGAAGGTGGTTGCCACAACTACAGGTGAATCAGTCGCAGGCAGTGCTTCACAAAAAATATCAACACCACCAAATGAATGAATTGCAATAACCACTGTACTGGTAGCTAGCTGGATTTCAAACTCAACATACAAAACCCGACTGCATCTGATAAATAAGTGTGACTTAAGGCTGATTTATACTTCTGCGTTGAATCAACGGCGTACCCTACGCCGGGGGTCCGCGTAGCTCCCGTACCTACGCCTAGGCCTACGCACGTAGCTGACGTGCACCTCCTCCAAAATGTAACTTCCCGTAGAGCCGACGCGGACCTCAAGCCCTGTGATTGGTCCGCTCGGCAGCTTTGTCTTTCCCACATTTACAACACTTCCGGGATCCCGGACATCGGCTGTGTATTTAATCTCCTCCTCTCTATTCTTCATGTAATCATGTCTGTATGATAAACAGCAACATGTATCAGCTGTTGATTAACAGAACACGCTCTGAATCGCTGTGGAAAAGTAAACAGAGATCGTAGCGGGACAGGAAGCAGGCGGCCGGCTATCAGAGAGACCGCACTGCCCTCAGGCGTTTCGGCGGAGAATTGCTGCGTGACACAGAACACCGACGCACAAGTATGTGGGGCTCATGTCCGCGTCAGCCCCTGCTGTGTAGGGGAGACGCAGAAGTATAAATCAGCCTTTATAGTCAGGATTTTATGGTAATTGGGGAAAGACATAAATATAAAAACTGCCTCTTGTTATTTGCTTGGTGATGTTGTGGTCACTTTGAGATGCAAGAAGTATTACAGTTCAAAATGCCTTGCGTTGTGTTGTTCTCTCTGACAAGAACATTATAGATGTAATACTGAAGATTTTCATTCAATTAAAACTCGGTCTGCATCTTTAATCAGTCAACATTAAATTAATTTCTGTTATCTTTCCATACCCTGGATTTTAAAATAAGTGTAACCCAAAATGTAATTATTCTACATGAACTACATATCGAGGATTATACGGTTATTTATCATGTTATCCAGTGTTACTGTTTTTGATTAGACAATCTTTATGTAACCATTTAACTGAGCGTCAAAGACCTGTAGTCCTGCTGGTGCTGCATTAAAAACATTAAACTGGCAGATAACAGGTTTGTTTTCATCATGAAGCATATACAGAAATTATAAAGTATTTGTCAGTGAGGCTGGCGTTCAAACAATGCAACAGTTATCACCTACAATAAGTGGATCATTTTCAATGTTTCTCAGATTTTGCTGATAATTAGGATGAAAAGAGGTGCTTCTGATAGTCTGTTAGAAATCTGATTAATTGCTTAGTTTCAATGAGAGTTGATACAGAGTCATATTAATGAATGATGGAGAAAGTTTTTATTTCTTCAACCACTGGAGTGAAGTACACGTGGGTGGTTAACATTTCTATTTTGTTTTTTGGGTCCCAGACAAGCTGTGATTTAAATTTTAAGGTGCACAAAGTGTTACTCTGACACCCAATTTCTACAAACCTTACACCACAGCAGTTTCAGTTGAGTTATTTGAGCTAGTAACTTTGCTATCACGTCAAAGTCTGGATTGAAAAAAAGAGGAAATGGAACCATTATTTCCCCTCCTGACAATTCTTTAGACAATTCAGTGGTTTCTAATTTGTTCTAAAACAAGTGTCCGTGTAACAAAAGCTGCGAGCCGCTCCTCGTCCTCTCTTTTAAGTAACACTTTAATCAAAGAGTTGCTCTGTGTTTTGACAGTGTAATGACACAGACACGGAGGTAATGGCTCTGGTAAAACTACTGACTCTGTGAAAGCACTTTGTTTTTCATTATACCCTCTCCAATACGCCTTTATTCTTCAGTTTCTCCAATTCTTTCAACTTTGATGCATTTGTCTGCTTTTTATACCTTTTTCTTTTACCTCTTACCATTCCTCTTTATTCATATTTTCCCTCCTTTGCCCTTTTTTTGATTGCATCCATCAAATTCCAATGTTTCTTTCATTGAACCATCTGTCCCCCCCATTCCTCTTTTTGCTCTTCTCTCTTCCTCCATCCTTTCTCTTCTCTTTTAACTCTCTTTTTCTACCTCTGTCTATCTGTTCTCCTCATTGTTAAATTAAATTAAAACAACCCCCTCATAGTAGTATCAATCCGAACACCACACATTGCAAGGTAATTTAATTAAGACCTGGTCTCAAGCATGCTCGCCAGGAAGTAAATCAAGAAGCGTACGCACTATTGATGTCTGTAATCAGAACTCTGTGTTTAGTATTTGAAATCTGTTGTCCTGCTTCGTTGCTTTAAACTTCCAAGTCATTAGTTCAATTTCACCTGATGCATCTGAAATCATCCTTTTAAGGCGATGCACACTTACCTCAGATACCTCGGTGGCTGTTGCAATGTTTGGCAAAGTGGGGCAATTTGTTTCTAATGAATGGTATTCATGACTGCGCGTGGACTGACTGCCTCATTTCAGAGGGGATCAATATTGCGTGAGGGCATCACCACCTTAAACCACTGGCTGACATCATACCACGAGCTGCTTATCTAACATATCCACAGCTAGGCGTTTACAAGATTTATCCCTTTAATTTTTTATTAGCAAACTCAGAGTCACCTTTTACAAATTCTCAAAATATGAGAAAAGTCAAAAAAAAAAAATCATGTAGGCAGATGTGTGTCTAACATGAGTCTGGTCCTGCTGGAGGTTTCTGCCTGTTAAAGGAAGTTTGTCCTTGCCACTGTAACTTGCTAAATGCTGCAAAGTGCTCTGCTCATGGTGGATTAAGATGAGATCAGACTGAGGCCTGTCTGTAAGATGGGACTGGATCTTATCTTGTCTTGATGTTGGGTCTTTGTTAATAATAGAACACAGTACGGTCTAGATCTGCTCTGTTTGGAAAGAGTCTGAGGATAACGTTTGTTGGGATTTGGTGCTATATAAATAAAGATTGGTCCTGTTTTCAGGTTGGAATTATTCTTCCATACTTTATAAGCTTCTGATTAAAAACGTGAGTCTGAAACACTAAAACAACATCTGAAAACGGTGGATTTAACCACTTCCTTGAGCTAATGACGCTACCTTTAGATTAGTTAGCAAGCTAGTCACATCTATAAAACCAACCAGTGATAGTTGGCATTTGGGCCATCAATGTTAATGGTTATTAGCTAAAAACACCTTGCTTTTCTCTACCTCTGCCCAAAATCAGTGGCCCATTGTTCAAAAAATTTACTGATTATAAAAGTAAATTTGCAATACTGCCACAGTTAGCATTTAAACTTCAAATATACTGTGCAGGAACAGCAACTAGCCTTCTATGCTCAGTTACACTGACCAACCACAGACAGTATAAACTATGAACAGAACCACAGCTATCCTGAGTGAAGCCAAAACCTTTAAAGCTCCCTGTAGTGACGAGATGTAGTATGAGTGATAAAGTCTGCCTCCTCCATTATAACAGATGGAACAAGGGTCAAACTAGAAAATTAAATACACCTCAAATAAAGTTTTCTCAGACATAGTTTCGGACGTTATAGTTAGTTGCTATCATGCTTATTTATGTCCAAGGTGTAATTTTTCTTAGGAGTTTAGCTTAAAGCTGCTGTTGGTAGTCGATATATATAAACATCAGTTCAGAGAGAGTTTGAATGTCAACACTACCCCTCCCTACCAGATTTCCCCTACTTCTGGTGCGCGTTCTATGAGGAAGTAGTGGTTTCCCAGCCAATCAGGACGACGTAGCAGGGGCCGCCACTCGACCAATCAGAACTGAGGGTTGGAGAGTAGCTCTGATTGGTCAGTGATAACGGGAACAACAACATAGCTTGATACAAAGCATCAAGCTATGTTAATTACTTCAATTACTGATGAGTACCGATGGGTATTATGTCTTTTTTTCCAAACCCAGCATAAAAAAGTATTGTTTCTTTACCCCATTCCTACCAACTGCACCTTTAAGTTAGTTATTCGATTTTAAAAAATTGGTTCATTGACAGCTGGGTTGACAAATGCGGCTCTCTACAGGATTAGCATAGTAGAGGAGGAATGGTGAACTTAACACTCACACATTTTTATTATTTTATTTTATTATTTTATTATCATTTTTATTATTTTTATCATTATTATCTAAACCATTGTTTTAACATGTATTTATTTATCTTATTTATTTATTGTGTTCACCTGATCTCGTTAACTCTACCTTATTTTTAACTTTTATTTCCACTCTTACTTATTTTATTAATTTTACTGTGTTGATTTTCTTTTCTTTTCTAAGTATTTCTTCTTTTTTCATGCCTTCTATAATTCTACCTTTGCTGTTGTTTTCTTACTGTCTGTTACTCTGTGAAGCACTTTGGGCTACATGTTTCTATGTATGAAAGGTGCTATATAAATAAAGCTGAGTTGAGTTGAGTTGAGACACAAGAATTATAGAACTTTCCATAATAATTTCATAAATATATAATAACATAATCTTGAATTTCCCCATTGTGGGACGAGTAAAGGACTCTCTTATCTTAACCATGAGTCTCTGTTCTGCTGTGGACTGTACCGACCTGAGGGATCTTTGAGGTTTTATGTGGACTTTGGTCGAAGGGTTGGCGTCAGTCCCATGGCTCCTTCAGCCATGTTGCTTCTGCACATGCCTTGGCTCCACCAATATGTCAATATGTCAGTACTTTGGCCTTTAAGGTTCAGCTCATCTTCTGTGTGTTTTGAGGCAGGCAGCCATGTTGAATTGCTTTCTTTACTCACACTGTTTGCTGATTAATTCAGTAATTGAGATTCCAATCCAGATGTTTGATAACAGTGTTTGGGAGGTCTAGAGTCTTGGGATTGTGGCCGTCTCACCTCATTTCGTTGATAAGACATCGGCGTCTCAGCTCACCAGTTTGTTTAAAAAAACAAAAACATCAGTGTTGTGTCGACTGGTAGATAATTCCTCGGCGACTAACCTCATTTGTCGAGAGAACCGAGTCTTCATCCAGACTGAGGACAGCATCAGTGAGGATGACGTCGTGGGGGAAGAAACGACTGCTCATCGTCTGCAAAGAAAAAGACAAGGACCGAAAATGTGAGGAGGCAAAGGCATCAGATTTACTCATCTGTGG
This sequence comes from Notolabrus celidotus, assembly GCF_009762535.1. NCBI lineage: Eukaryota > Metazoa > Chordata > Actinopteri > Labriformes > Labridae > Notolabrus > Notolabrus celidotus. The sequence goes on from NC_048284.1 coordinate 5,361,452, forward strand.
GATTAAAGTTCAAATTCATGATTTTTAAAATATTTAAAAATGTTTTTTCTAGCCCTTTTTATCCATAAAAATAACAGCACATGATAAAAAAAAGAGAAATAAAATATCTTTATCTCAAGTAGTTTGCAAATATAGAGCTCAAGCAGTCATGCATATACAATAGGGTTAAAGTAATTGCATGATCTTTGCAATAACTGGTCATGTATGGGTCACTTATTGATCAATTATGGGTCACACATGCTTGAATGCATTAATTGTAATAATAATACACTTTATCTATATAGCATTTTTCTTAACAAAGTGCTTCACAACAAAAAAGCAGAGAATTAGAAAGCATAAAAAAACAGTGCAAATAGGGGGGAGAAAAAAGACAGAAGCAAAACAAGACATCTGAATGTAGAGCAAATTCAAGAATTACAGGAGAAATGCCTTCTTATATAAAAATGTTTTCAGTGAGGATTTAAAAGCAGTTAAGGTTGTGGTCTGTCTAATCGTCAGTGGCAGGGAGTTCCACAAACTTGGAGCTCTGATTGAAAAGGCCCGGTCAACTTTTGTTTTAAGGTGGGATCTTGGCACAACCAGCAGAGATACATCCACAGACCTGAGGGGCCACCCAGGCACATGGGGGGCTAACAAGTCGCTTAAGTAGTTTGGGGCCTGTCCATTTAAAATTTTAAAAGTAATCAATAAGATCTGAGAATTGACACGTTAAAAAACTGGCAGCCGATGTAAGCTGGCAAGGACAGGAGTGATGTGTTGATATTTTGCTGTGCCAGTTAAAATCCGAGCGGCTGCATTTTGGACTACTTGGAGTCTGTGGAGGGAGCTCTGACTGATGCCTGTTAAAGGTGCATTACAATAATCAAGACCAGAAAAAATAAAAGCATGGATTGTCGTGGAATTTTCATAGTCTTATATATATGTATGTAAGAATGTTTAACTATTGTATTCTTTCAGTCTAAATGTCATGTTTAGAGTAACTTGTTTCCTATGTCGTCTGTGACGGGCGAGATCGTGTCAGGGTAGTAGTCAAGGTCTCTCCCCCTGCTCCTGTCTTTATCTATGTTTCATGGCCGACTTACTGTCTCCAGAAGTTATCTAACTTTAGCGTCATCTTCGGAGGGAATAAATACCATGCCTGAGGATTTGTCTGGCAGAACTGACTTGGCATTGCACTGCACTCTCCTGCCTGTGTACTGTTATGTTATTTCTCCTTGATCAAGTTCTACATAAACTATTTCAACGTAAGCCGTCCGAGTCTCCTGAGTCTTCTGTGTCCAGTGTCCAGTTTGTTGCTGAATTCCATCACATGGATGACTTTGGACAGTTCGGAGGGGGAAAGGAAAGATCTTGTTTTGGAGATTTGTTTGAGGTGGAAAAAAAGGATTTAACAGTATTTTTGTGTCAAAGCAAAGTGCAGTCCACTTTGGGTGAAAGTATCACCTTAATTAATGAAATAAGGGAGAAAAATTGGAGGTTGAGCTACATTTGAGCATAGATTCCCCTCTTTATAACCAATCTTTGTCCAAATAACTCATATGATAAAGTCTTCAAGTAATCATAAAGGGAAAAAGAGTCATTCAAGGACAAAAATAAAGGCTTACAAATGAGAAAATGTGTTTCACTTCCTCCTGTGTGTCCATCGATCAACGAGCCAACTTAATACATTTGGTGTGAGGCTTTATCAATTCAGTGCCAAACAGAAAGCTGAGCAGACCTTCATCCATTAGCCTAAAAAGGGCTGCTGCTGCTGACGCTATCGACGTGTAATTAAAGAGTGAATTAATTAGCTGTTGGGTAGCTACAGTTCAGATGAGGTTTCAAACAAACATGCAAACAGGGACAATCACTGAAACCGAAGACTGAGGAAAGGCACATTAGGCGAAATCAAGCATGCGTCTCTTTCTGTCGGTTCTTTGTTGCACTTTGAACAAGCAGAGTTAAAATATAACATCCTGCACAACCAGACTTCATACAGCTGTCATCATCGACTGACACAAGGCAGCTGACTTTCGTTATGTTTCTCACATTTTAAAAATAAAAAAACATCTGTCGCTTTTGAAATCTGCAAAGTGTGGAAAATGTACAGCAGCTGTTAATTCTGTGTGTCACCTCTCAGTCTAGCATACACAACTTCACAGGCTGGTCAAACTCCTCATTCAGTGTCCCCCCCTGAGATTCACATATTGACTTGGCTTCAAAACGATGCCAGGTTCCACCGAACAACCTGCTGAGTTTTAAGAAGTGTCACTTCAAGTGTAATTTTATGTCAAATAAAGCAGACTGAATTACACTCCCGGGGGTAATATTAAGAGGCTTATTTTGCAAAGTAAGACCACAAATATCCGCAAGGTTAATGTCTGCTTCCATCTCAGCTTAATGAGTCGATGGATGCCGAGCGCTAATTCATCAAGAAATGAAGCAGAACATCAAACGAGTTTTAACACAAATCCCCAGAAATACTGCTTTAAAAAAAACGGCATTAAATCACTGCTGGAAGTGAGGAACTGTGTTTTCTTCTACGGATGGATGCCCTGTAATCAGCAGGCAGGTAATTAGTTCAGTCAGGATGCTGTCCACGGGTGTGGAACAGTCGTATCTTCCCGAGGAGACCAACCATCACGCTGGAATTGACAAGTAAATATGACTCATGATACTCTGCAAACATCCTGGACTAATGGTCTGAATGTAATTTATACACAGCATTCAGGATTCAAGAGGAAGATAGCTCAAATTATGATACATGATGACTTCACTACATTTCCAATAATCCTTGAGGTCATCTTGACCCCATGTTTTCCTGTTGGGAGTTTCCAAGCGGCAACCTCCGGTCTTAAAATATGAAGCCAATGCAGAAGTGCAAAAAACTGCAGTTCATCCAGTGTCCACTTGAGGCTGGCTGCAGAAACACAGGAAACTACATACACACCCATTCAAAGAAGACGATCTTTGCAGCATTAATAAACATGTTTAGAGCCTGGGAAAAAAAAAACGGGTTCGGTCTGAGTAGCTCATTTCTCTATCAGCACACAGTATGGGGGGGATTTTTTTCTAACGCAATGGTTCAGAAGATATTAAGATTAAGAGTTTTGCCCATTTAAGGACATGACTGACTTGACTGACAGGCGGGAACACTGTAGCTTGTAACGATTGGCTTCAAAACAGCGCTCAGGTACAGATGGGTGACGTCACGGATACTACGTCCATTATCTATACAGTCTATGGGAGTTTCTTATTTTTTATCTTTTCTTTGCTATTTCATTACATTTTGAAGCATTTGCTGGCTTCATGATACACTGCACCAACTCCTGTCTGGTACATAGGTAATCAATCTTGTATTGGATGTCTGTAGTTAGATTTAAATCTTAATAGCTTGGTTTAATTAATCTTTTCCTTGTTGACTAAAAAGCTGGCATATATTTCTTTACTTTAGAAACAACAGTTACAGTCTCCATTACTTCATGTCTTCTTGTCCCATTAAAGTTACTAACCATAGACCTGGAGTCCCTGAGCTCCCTTGTCTCGTAGGTTCCTCTGAGTCACTGCTGTAGACGTCCTGCTGCTGTGAAAGTGCCAGACTCCAGCAGCTACAATTACTACTATCCCTCTCATCACTATCATCTCTCTCTCTCTGCATCTCCCTCTATCCCTCTCTCCAACTCGTTCTCAGCAGATGTCTGTCTAACATGAGTCCGGTCCTGCTCCCCTGCATCACCACCTTAAACCACTGGCTGGCGTTTACAGGATGGATCTTTGGACTTTATCATCAAATTCTGAGTCACATTTTCCAAACTTTCAAAATATGCCAAAAAAAAAAAAAAGCATAGAATTGGTAAAATTAGTGTCCCCTATCCTGATTAAAGGTCTATGGTGTTAGCATTGGTCCAAGCAGGTGTGTGTCTAACATGAGTCTGGTCCTGCTGGAGGTTTCTGCCTGTTAAAGGAAGTTTGTCCTTGCCACTGTAACTTGCTAAATGCTGCAAAGTGCTCTGCTCATGGTGGATTAAGATGAGATCAGACTGAGTCCTGTCTGTAAGATGGGACTAGATCTTATCCTGTCTTGATGTTGGGTTTTTGTTAATAATAGAACATAGAGTACGGTCTAGACCTGGTAAAAGCATCTTGTTGACAAGATATATTTTTATCATATTCACTTTTAAATGAGAACTATGAAGCATCATATTTAACACCAGTTTCTGGCAGAGCTGCATGGTAGTCATGATGGGCCAAACACTGTGTTGATGATTTGAACGACAGATGTTTGGTTTGAAAATTGTCCATTTAAAAAACTGTAATCACTGGCTTCAAATATTACCCATCAGTAGCTGCTGATAAACACCACTGTTGACACTTTGAAACATCATAACAGCTGATGTCACCTGAACCACGTCACTGTCTGAAACCTGCCTGTCCAAAGTGACAGCCCAGCCCCCCACCCTCGTCCTCGCCCTCGTCCTCAGGCTGGTGTCAATTCATCTCTGCCTCTGGACCGAGATTAGATCCCACTGAGATCTCTGGCAGCTCAATGGTCTGAACCTTATCTCTGTGGCTCTCCTTCCCCCTGTTTCCTCTCCTCTTTATATTTGCCATGACTCCTGCTGCTTCAAGTGGACCCTTTGGAGATACCAGGTGAGTCTTTATGTTGCTGATATATCTAGATGGCTGTAAATTGCAGTTAAAAGTCAAAGACCACACTGCTGTCTGGAACAGGATCATAAAGTATGGAGAGGTACTTTAAATCAGGAGGAACTTTCCCCTTTCTGATGTGTAAGAGGTTGTTTGAATTACCTTTCCAGTCTGATAAATAATAAATAAACTAAAGGATACTTTGAGGTCACTACTAGACTATCAATTGAACTCTAAATGCTGCTGCCCTGATCCTCTCTTCAATCAGGATTCAACATGAGCTCCTTTGACCTTTCAACTCTTCACTTCTTCTCCCTTTTGGTATCATTTAAATGCAAACCTAAGCAGTCAGCATCGATGTTTAAGATTAACGTATCAATATGAAATTGAGGGTCTGGAGCATGACACTCAATATAACATGGTGATGGATGAAAGTGCAATATAGTGGATATGTCATCAGTGATAGTGGGGATGAGAGCCAGGGGTCACTCCTCTGATAATATTGACGTGCGGGTCATAAACGCTGATCAGGCAGGATTTCACTTATCGCAGGGCAAAGCAATAACAGATCTGGTTCATCTGATCCCATCACCTCCCCCTGTGTTTGATCCAATACAGGGACATTTAAGCATGCACAATCCTGAGTCTTTAAGAAGGCTCCTCCCATATCAGAGTCAGGTACAGATACACAATCTCTGGGAATGGATTTGTAAACCATGTGCCCAGATTTGGAAATCGTGCACACCCATTGGATGGCACCCATGGATTTGTTATCTGTGCCCACTAATTATGATTGCATCCTCACCGATCACAAATCTGTACGCAGAGATTATAAACTGTGCACAAAGATTTTTTACATGGCTCCATTTTTTCTTGACCTGGCACCCCCCCCCCCCCCCCCCCCCGGGTCAAGTGCCATAACCAAGTCTGCAGTACTGACATTTAACCCCTTGGCGTACAGGACTTTTTCAGCATTCTGGGACTTATCACCAGCTGCCAGTCCCCCTTCCTGTCCTCTCCATATCACACTTAAGGCCAAATTCCACCAGATCCGTGTCCATTCCATACATCAGGGGTTCTCAAACTTTTGGAGCCAGGGACCCCTTACAGGTGAGAAAATTGTCCAAGGACCCCCTCATAATTGTAACACAGATGAAGCAGATTAGTGATGTGTCATGATCAAAAGCTCTGAGAGCCGATGCTTTATAGTGAATCAGAAGAGCCGGCTTGCATGGAGAGAGAGTCGGCTCCCAGTTTTTTCCTTTCGCTGCTTAGCTCTCACAGTGCTCAGCCCCAGCTCTGCTCACAGCAGAACTTTGTTTTGATTGGTCAGCATGGCGGCCATGCGGCCATGCGGCCAATCACATGTGAGGATATAGGATACAGGTGATGGAGGGGAGGCTGTGTATCGTTGCTTCATCTGTTCCTTCTGAGAGGGTTAGGGTTCTATTCAAAGACCGGGCAAATTCTCACTGAGAGGAGAAATCGGATCAGCCCATCAAAGCTGAGGCATCTGATTTTTCTCAATGCCAACCTGAAGACAATAATAATGTTTGCTCCAGTTTGGTTCTGGTTCTGGTTCTGTTTGCTTGAGTTGGTTCTGGTTTCGGCTCTGTTTGCTCAACTTTGGTTCTTGTTTGTGTTTACTTGAGTTGGTTATGGTTCTGTTTGGTTGAGTAGGTTCTGGTTCTGTTTGCTTGAGTTTGGTTCTGGTTCTGGTTCTGTTTGCTTGAGTTTGGTTCTGGTTCTGGTTCTGTTTGCTTGAGTTTGGTTCTTGTTTCTGTTTACTTGAGTTGGTTCTGGTTCTGTTTGCTTGAATTGGTTCTGGTTCTGTTTGCTTGAATTGGTTCTGGTTCTGTTTGCTTGGCTTGGTTCTGGTTCTGTTTGCTTGAGTTCGGTTCTGGTTCGGTTCTGGTTTGGTTTGCTTGAGTCTGGTTCGGTTCTGGTTCAATTCTGGTCTGGTTCTGGTTTGGTTCTGGTTCTGGTTCGGTTTGCTTGAATTGGTTCTGGTCCGGTTTGCTTGAGTTTGGTTCTGGTTCTGTTTGCTTGACTTGGTTCTGGTTCTGTTTGCTTTACCTGGTTCTGGTTCTGGTTCAATTCTGGTTTGGTTCTGGTTCGGTTCTGGTTCTGGTTCGGTTCTGGTTCGGTTTGGTTCTGGTTTGGTTCTGGTTTGGTTCTGGTTCTGGTTCGGTTTGCTTGAATTGGTTCTGGTTCGGTTTGCTTGAGTTTGGTTCTGGTTCTGTTTGCTTGACTTGGTTCTGGTTCTGTTTGCTTGACCTGGTTCTGTTTTCGGTTCTGTTTCGGTTCTGGTTCGGTTCTGGTTTGGTTTGCTTGAGTCTGGTTCGGTTCTGGTTCAATTCTGGTTTGGTTCTGGTTCTGATTGGGTTCTGGTTGGGTTCTGGTTCTGTTTGCTTGAGTTTGGTTCTGGTTCTGTTTGCTTAAATTTAGTTCTGTTTCTAACCCTAACCCTAACCCTAACCCTAATCCTAACCCTAATCATAACCCTAATCCTAACCCTAACCCTAATCACAACCCTAACCCTAATCCTAACCCTAATCATAACCCTAATCCTAACCCTAATCATAACCCTAATCCTAACCCTAATCCTAACCCTAACCCTAATCCTAACCCTAACCCTAACCCTAACCCTAACCCTAATCCTAACCCTAACCCTAACCCTAACCCTAATCCTAACCCTAACCCTAATCCTAACCCTAACCCTAACCCTAATCCTAACCCTAACCCTAATCACAACCCTAACCCTAACCCTAATCCTAACCCTAACCCTAATCACAACCCTAACCCTAATCCTAATCCTAACCCTAACCCTAACCCTAATCCTAACCCAAACCCACCAGATCGTATTTCACTTTAACTACAACAACAAACCGTCATGATGAGTGGAGCCAGGCCTGGAGTCAACAGGTCGGAGGTTTTCAGAGGACCAGAAAGACAACATGGATGAGGAGAGGAGGAGGAGAATCCTTGATGCAGTAATTACCACAGGAAAACCTGGGTCACATGACTCCAGCTGGAAACATATGTTGTGGGAAATGTAAAAATAAGGTGTTGTTAGCTATGTGCAGTTTATAACTTCATCTAACCCTAACCCTAAGGCATCAGGAAACAGATATAAAGAGATATTTAGTTTTGTTGCTGATGTCTCCTTTGTTTTTGTAGGTCATAAAAAGGTATCAGGATACATTTCAGTCTGCCTAAAATTACCCACTGGAGCTTTAACCAGTGTGGTCAGGTGTATTTCAAGGCTGTGATTATCCTCACAGGCGTTCAAAGTTATACTGGCTGATTTAACCTCTCCACATGCCCGTGTGTGGATGTGTTTGACTGTTACTTCTGTCACACCTGTTAGGATGGGAAAAGTGACACCTATTTTTTTACCCCCCAAATGAACCTTTGAGGAGGTTAAACCATTTAAAATATCAAACACCTGTGTAGGAGTCGAGAGTTTTACTGGCTCCCTTCCTGAGAACTGTCTCTGTTCTCATAACACAACTGCTGGCATTAATATTAACAGTGTTTAGTGCCGCCATCTGGTTCAGGCCCATCGCCAAGCGGGGGCTTTGAGGTGCGATGACCCCCCGTTACACTCCCCTCTGAGCCCAAAATTAATTTTCAGGTAGAAGAAAAACAATCAACCCACTACCAGTTTCTGCATCAAGTGCAGAGTGAGGAAGTCAGTATGAATATTGAGCTAGTGCTGAGAGGAGGCCACACAGAGACAGCTCATCATACCACACCTCAGACTTAAAGTGACCGTGTTACGCTCATTTTAAGATTTATATTTTCATTCTGTGAAACCTCTGTCATACCTTTGCCTGATTAACATTTGAAAAACCTCATTATTTATCCCCATCTGGTGTCTGAAACCCTCAGTTCAGCCTCAGTCTGACACAGGACATTTCAGGCACTGTCTCTTTAAGGCCCTCCTGCCTACTAGCCCAGTTTCTGATTGGCCAGCTCTCTGGAAGTCTTAGAATGTGGGTGTGTCCTTGTCTTATTGTGTCAGCGGCATACGACCATATTTGGGCATGTGTTCATTAATGGTGTTTTTTTGTCCTGGAATGCCCACAACATTGATTTCAGAGTACTTCTAACCAGTTTTTAAAAGCCCTGTATTCTTATTGTTGCTTTTATTTAAGGGAATTTTACAAGGAACACATACAAAGAGGTAAGAAATGTAGATCTGGAAATTGTACACTTGAAAAAATGAGCGCGTGCACGACATAAAGTGTACCAGGAAACAACTAGGAAAACATAAACTACTGGTGCAAGAGTCAGATCTGGATGATGACTGTATCAAGGTTTATCTCAGACTCAACAGGGTCCAATTTAGGTCATTATGGAAAAGATCGGCATAGCACAAATGCAGGCCAATTTCATGGAGAACATCAACTACTGGTACAAGTAGTGTTGTAGTACTCCAGATCGGTCTTGGTCTCGAGACCGGTCTTGAGACTACATATTTAAAGTCTCGGTCAGATGCTCGGAAGGTTAAACTGACAATGACGAAAACAGAACCTTGTTTGTTGCTGTTAATTGTATTTAAACAAACCTAAATAAAATAAACAGAAGTCCTTTATTTTGTTAACTCTCATGGTGATTTTTCATTGATTTATATGGTCTTGGTCTTGACTCTGTCTTGATCCCTAAATATCTTGGTCTTGTCTTGGTCTCGGTGCACTCTGTTCTCGGTCATGTCATGGACCCGGTTAATGTGGTCTTGACTACAACACTAGGTACAAGAAGTCAGATCTGGATGATGACTGTTTTAAGGTTTATTTCAGACTCATCAGGGTCTAATTTAGGTCATTATGGAAAAGATCGGCAAAGCACAAATGCAGACCAACAGAAATGCTCACATGTATACTAGGTGTTAGTATTTTCAATGCAGGCTACATTTAGCTGCACCAAAAAGCATTGCGGCTCTTCAAATTTTGCAAAAGTGAAGCTCACCTAGCAGCAAGAAGTGGCGCACAATTGTAAGTATTACATTTTTGATGCTAACTAGCTACCTGTTTAAGTAACAAATGCTAATATTCTGTTGTGGAATTCTATAAATGGCCTGACAGGTGTGCTAGCTTAGCCATCATAGCTCGGATCAGGAATAAATACTTGATGGAGACTTGATGTAGACATCAGATGCCGAAAAGGCATGTAAACAGCATGCAAACTGTGAAGATAGCAGGTAGTACACGGTAATCCGCCCTCTTTAAAGCCTGATTTGGCACATGACCATATATGGGCTCACTTTAAAGCTGCATTGTGCAATCTGGTGCTATCCACTCTCACCAGCATGTAAAAATGGTATGCCAGAAAGTTTTACCATAGCTTTCCATGGAGCTTGTAATCTCTCAGCCTGGGCTATATTTCTAAAAAATGGCTTTATATACAATAGAAAAGTTACATAGTGTAGCTTTAAGTGCAGCACTTTATTAAATACACCAATCTACGTTTCATCACTGATACTCAAGAGTAAACATCATGGAAAACAACTCATTTAATGCTAATTAGGCAGTGTTTATTCACAGCTATTTAAAGGAGAACTTCAGAGACAGCTATAGCAGTAACGTACTGTGGATTTGACTGAGTTATTTGTGTGCTGATTTAATTCTAATGAAGTTCTATTTCAGGATTAAACTGTCTCCTGATGGTAAGAGAAGCCTGGAGTGTGACTTTATCAGTGTTTTCATTCGCAGTATTCCTGAGTATTGTTCTGTCTGCACACAAACACAAACACACAAACACACACAGGACTGTTATATGATATCTTCACACCACTAAAGTTGTTTCTACCTCTCTCTCTGAGCCCTCAGACTCCGCCCCCACATGTGCCAGTCTCTGTCTAATCCCGAGGCTTTGAGATCTAATTGCTTCTGTTTGCTGTCATGTAAATGTGTCCTCCTTGTAATCCAGCAGCATTTCCACTGGTGTCTCTGAGGCAATATGCATGTGTGTGCGTGTGTGTGTGTGTGTGTGTGTTTCAACTCAAAATCCAACCAGTGTCAAAATCCAGTGTCCATGGTCCCATAATTAGTCATGTGGTGTGTTGTCATTCAGCACAGACAGACACTCTTCAGTGTATTTCATTCCAGTCACACTCCCTGTTTGTTCCCACACTAATAACTCTTCACACACTATCACACACCCATGTGTCACATCAGAGCACAGCAGCAGAGTTATATGATGTTGGTTACGGTTGTATGAACTCTAATGCTGGGAAGATTCACTCCATTAGAGAGCTTTTACTTTGTTTAGGGGCCAAACAAGAGAAGTTTACTGCCTCATCTGAGAGACCAGATCAGGCTGACCTCAAAGACTTTAAGGGAGTACAGGTTTGCAATGTGTCAAAGGTGTAAAAGTAAACACTCCACAGGACACTAGTCATGTTAACAGTTGGCAGTAGCTGTAATTGGCACGGGGTTGAGGTGCTGCTAGTAGTGGGCACTGGCAGCGTCTGTCTCAATGCCAGTGTTTTTGTGACGCAGCAACGCGGCATGTATGTTCTTATTTTAAAACCCACATCTGAATCAACTGTTACTAATGTTTTCTTCTTCTTTCACTATTTAATGCAGTGAGCATTCTTCTTCTTGCGTTATCAATGTGGCTTGCATTCTTCTTCCTTTATTTAATGCAGTTAGCAAACTGTTTTAGACGGGCTCCAACCACCAGCAGGCAGGAATACCATTTTAAAGCCAGGAACCGGTAAAGACATTGAACATTTTTATTCTTAATATGGGATAATATTTGCATTAGCTCATCAATTTGAACAAAATAACTGAATATTTGAGTATTTGAAAAATCATGACCAATCTCTAGTAGTTAGGCTCATGTTTTCACACATTTAATAGATCATATTTAATTAGTGGATAGCTTTCAAATTGGACAATAACTCCAATCTTTAGCAAGTATGACGATCATCAGCTCTCTCACTGGCTTGTGCATTCTCTACCTGAGGTGTATTTCTTACACTTTCTTCATACAATCGTTGTCAGGAGACCATTCTTCAAAGTTCAGACAATATTTACCATCAAAATACTGCTAGAGAGCAATCTTGCTTCAGAACCTGAATGAAGGTTTTTCGGTAACACTTTATATTAACTACACCCTTTTAAGCATTAATTAAGCATTAATTAATACTTAACTCATCATCTGTAAAGCATTGTTCATACATTAATACTCATTTATATATCATGTACAAACACAGTTATAAATGTTTTATTATTCATGAATATGACTCTATAATGTGTTAACTAACTCTTTGTTCATACTTTAAAAATGATGGATTCACCAAATACAAATGAGCTATTATGGTCATTATAAACCAGTTATAAACACATTTACAGGTTATGATTCTAACATTTAGTAAGGGTTAGTGAACACCTTATTACATAGCAAATTATGATTAATTAAGGTAGTCACAAAGGACTTATAAGCTGCTTGTTCATGGTTTTGTGAGCTGAACTAAAGTGAGGACTTTTTATGCTTTACAAATAATTCATTAATGAGATTTAAGACCAGCAGCACCTTAAAACACAGAATCCAAGTTATTGTTCAGTTTTGCAGCTGCATTTTAACTTGTGTTTACAAATGGTTTCATACAGCCAGAGTTTAAATGTTACTGTGTCCTTTTATATAGTTGATATGTCATATTTTATTTGAGTTTTTCCACTGTGAGCACTAGTGATGTGTCGGTCGCGAACGATCCGGCTCTAAGAGTCGGCTCTTTGAAGTGAACGACGGGAGCCGGCTCCTGACTGGGAGACGTTTTTTTTTATTTTTCTCGTCTTTTTCTGTTAAAGCCTCACGTGATTGGTCAGGACATATGGTGGCGTCTTGACCAATCACGTGTCTACATTGAGCAGAACGGGGTGGGGAGGGGTTACAGACACACACAACACAGTGAGCATACAAACACGAGGGAGGGAGGGAGAACATGCACGACAGACAGAGAACGCACTGGAAAGGTGAGAAAACAAGTGACTGCAGGAAACACAGTAAACTTTAGACACAGTTCAATGGCATAGACAGTTTAAAGGCAGAGTGTAGACTGTGCAAGGTGAAAGTGTCATCAATCAGGGTCCACAAAAAACATGCAAAGGTACATTGGAAGTGTCTGTGAAGGATCTCAGTCCTCCAGGTCATGGACATTAGAACTGTTTATCCATCAGTGCAATAAGTGAAGAATAAAGACAGTGAAGGGAACCTGCTGTTAATGAAGGTGTTTAAAAGTTTATAAATAATATACGTACAATCAGAGATTGGACCTTTTTGTCTAATTGTGATGGGTCTTGTTTTCGTACTTTGTAATACATTTTTGTAGCACTCTGCTCCATGTTGAGTATATAAAGAAAGCCTCATAAATAATACACATTTGATATAATGTATGTTTTTTTTTTTACATTAGTAACTCATTTTACATATAATTTTACATTATTTTAGGTCATACATTAATTTAAGCAAGAAAAAATCTGAGGAGCCACTTGGGAGCCGAAAGAGCCGGCTCTTTGTAGTGAGCCGATCCAAAAGAACCGGCTCTTTAAAAAGAGCCGGAATTCCCATCACTAGTGAGCACTTTAAGTTTGAGAGATTTTCTTTTTCAGTTGCAGAGTATTTTAAATTCATATGAAGAGTTATTTTGATAAACACGGTTTTATGCAGAGGTTGTTTCCTTTTACTAAATGCAAGTTTAAGTCCATGTGTTGTGTCTGTTTCCTTATTCTGTTGAATCAATATCTGTGACTTTATCTGTGTTTTAAGGTGCTGCTGGTCTTAAATCTCATTAATGAATTCTTTGTAAAACATAAAAAGTCCTCACTTTAGATCAGCTCACAAAACCATGAACAAGCAGCTTATAAGTCCTTTGTGACTACCTTAATTAATCATAATTTGCTATGTAATAAAGTGTTCACTAACCCTTACTAAATGTTAGAATCATAACCTGTAAATGTGTTTATAACTGGTTTATAATGACCGTGATAGCTCATTTGTATTTGGTGAATCCATCATATATAAAGTATGAACAAAGAGTTAGTTAACACATTATAGAGAGTCATATTCATGAATAATAAAACATTTATAACTGTGTTTGTACATGATATATAAATGAGTATTAATGTATGAACAATGCTTTACAGATGATGAGTTAAGTATTAAGTAATGCTTAATTAATGCTTAAAAGTGTGTAGTTAATATAAAGTGTTACCGGTTTTTCCCTTGGTTTTAATTTGAAATCAGGACTTCTCATGATTAAATCCCTCTTTTCCAGGATCCTGTGTCCAGATCCGATCACCCCAAAAAGTTCAACACACGTTACTTTTAGAGAGATGGAAGTCTTTGTCTTTCATATAATGAGGAAGAATTTGCACCACAGCTGAACTTGTAAAAAGCCATTCTGGTGTCATAGGGGGCTGCAACTAAGAAGACCTTCAAAAACATTATGATATAAAACTTGACCTCCCTTGGTAGAGATGTGAACACGTGCACAAAAACATGCAAGAACTCAGATGCCTTTAACCCCTCTATAGTCTTGGAGACAACCCACATCACTCCGATTCTATCTTCCCTACATTGGCTTCCAGTTAAATTTAGGATTCATTTTAAAGTTCTCGTTTTCGTGTATAGAGCTCTGCATGGTCAGGCTCCTGAATACATCGCCGACCGGCATGCTCCACCCCTACCTTACCAGTAGGCCACTCAGGTCTTCTGACCAGGGCTTGCTGGTTGTCCCCCGAGCGCGCTTAAGAACAAAAGGTGACCGTGCTTTTGAAGTTGTGGCACCGACATTGTGGAACGCTCTTCCTGTAAATGTCCGTTCTGCTATATCTGTTGTCGCCTTTAAAAAACTTGTGAAGACACATTTATTTAAACAGGCCTTCGACTCACTGTTCACACTAATGTTCTATTTATGCTATTGTCTGTTTCTTTTAATGTGTTGGATATTTTCCTGTGAAGCACTTTGTGATTTTATTCTGTGAAAGGTGCTATACTAAATAAAATTTACTTACTTACTTTTCGGTATTGATTGAATTCAACTCACTCTTCTCTGCATGGAATCTGCATACTAAACTTTATTGTCCTGATCTGAACACCACATCTCTAATGTGTGTTTCACCCTTTGTTTTTTAATGTCTCAAAGTTTGTGTTGTGTGTTTTGAGGACAGCTGGTTAAGTGAAATGTTTAGTGTGAACTCCAAAAAGTACCTTTAAGCAAATGTGTTTTTATAAAGGGAGGGATAAATGTCTTCCCTGCAAAGCACCAAAGTGTCCTTTAATACATAATGGATGCAAAAAGCCGGCAGCTGTTACCTTGGTCTGTCCTTCGATGACAGAGAGAGGCACGCTGGTGGAGGGCCACTTGTTCCGAGGAGGTAAAGGCTTGTCGCAGTTCCATAAAACCACGATCTGCACGGGACGAGAGACACAGCAGCAGACTGAAATAACTCAACTGTATTCATCCAAATCAGGATTTTATCACCTACAAATATCACAAATGAACACCTTTAACATAAAACATTCCTGTCTCTGCAGTGGCCCTTGCTCTGACTGGTTATATTGCACACTGCTAGCTTTCTTTCCCCGTGTTGCAGCAGCATTAAACCACAGAGATCTGCAGACAAACTCCCCACCTGTGCACAGAACTTGGACTTGGCTACAGCGATGATGAGCTTCACCACGGGGGAGATCTGAGCCTGCAGAGGAGTCACCGTGTGGATCACAGCTGTGAACTGCGGCGAGGGGCTCTTACCTGCACACACACACAAACACACAGACACACACAAACATGTATTTCAGAAACAGCTGTCATGGCTAACCTGTGTGTTGGTTTTTAACACATACTCATGCAGATGTAGCTCTCTGTGCTGCACCCATCATTAATCTCTCTGACAGAAATTAAACCCCTGGTCACCCTGACTGAGCGTGAGTAAACACATCTGATCCAGCAGCTTTGAGCGTCTCTGTTAGTCAACTGTGAATTATGCTGATTTAGTCCTATAAAAGAGTAATTGTATTTTTTATAGACTCACAATAAAACAGCCTTTCGTGAGTAACTTTTTAACATTTTATTGCAGCAAACGAACGAACGAACGAACGAATGAAGCAAACTGGACAAAAAGGGGGAATTATGGAGCAGAACCAAAGTTTAAATTACCACCTTCAATAAATGATCCCAGCGTTGAGTCGAACGGGTAAAAAGGGTGAGGAAATTGATTCACTGTGGCAGCCTGTGCCAAAGAAAAGTGTCAATACCACACAGCATCAGCTTTTATTCTCTGAGAGTATATTTTTATGCTGCAATAAAGGATTATGTTCTATGTCTGTAACTTTAAACAGCTGTACTTACAACTAAAGCTCGTTTATCTTTATTATAGGGCTCAGAATAAAGACATGAACTGAACTTATCACCTGCTAGCTTCTCTTCACTGGCTCCCAATAAAATGTAGAATAGAATTTAAAATCCTTCTTTTAACCTGCAAAGCCCATAAAAATCAGGCACCCTCGTATCTTAAAGAGCTCATAGTGCCCTATTACCCCTCTAGAACTCTACGCTCCCAACATGCAGGCTTGCTAGTTGTACCTAAAATCTCTAAAAGTAGTATGGGAGGTAGAACCTTCAGTTATCAGGCCCCTCTCCTTTGGGATCATCTACCAGTCAGGGTGCGGGAGGCAGACACCCTCTCCACTTTTAAGAGTAGGCTTAAAACTTTCCTTTTTGACAAAGCTTATAGTTAGAGCTGGATCAGGCTTGGACCAGCTTTTGTCATGCTGCTATAGGCCTAGACTGCCGGGGGAACTGGCACACTGACAAACTGGGATCCTAGCTCACCCCCTTCCCCCCAACCCCCTCGTCACTTACTTTAACTCTGCCTGTTCCATTAAAGTTACTAACCATAGACCTTTCTGGAGTCCCTGAGCTCCATTGTCTCGTCGTAGATTCCTCTGAGCTGCCGTAGACATCCTCCTGATACGGACGTGCTGGACTCCAGCGGCAACAGCTTCTACGACTCGTCTCATCACCATCACCTCTCTCTCTTACTCCCCTCTATCTGTCTTTCCAGACCCAACTCGGTCGAGGCATGATGGCTGTCTAACATGAGTCTGGTTCTGCCTGAGGTTTCTGCCTGTTAAAAGGAAGTTTTTCCTCGCCACTGTAACTAGCTAAATACTGCGATGTGCAATGCTCATGATGGATTAAGGTGGGGTCAGACTGAGTCTTACCCTGTCTTGAAGTTGGGTCTCTGTTCATAAATTGACATAGAGCGGTCTAGACCTCCTATGTTTGTAAAAGCGTCTTGAGATAACGTTTGTTGTGATTTGGCGCTATACAAATAAAGATTGATTGATTGATTGATTGCTAAGTGAGTACTAATGTTGGTTTGCTTTGATGACAAGATCTCCCTTTAAATGTTCCTCATGTGTCCCAAAGAAGCACCGGCCAGAGAGCTTTTTGTCTTTATGTCCCTAAACTCTCTAGACATTAAAATGCCGAGCTCTTAGGGAGTTTTTAGAAGTAAACGAAAGATTTAACATTTTAATCTTGCTTTTATTTAGATTAATGTAATTTTTGGCCCTGGACTGCATTATTATAATCATCAATATTTATCTTATTATTTGGTTATCTATTTATTTCTTGTATTTATCTGATCTTTTTAACTTTAACTGATTTGTAATTTTCTTTCCCTTTATGTATTTTATTAATTCAACTATGTTGATTTATTTATTTTCTATTAGTATTTTTTATGATAACCATCTTCCACCTTTTTTCCGTCTTTTATTATTTTACCCATTTCTGTTGTTTTCTCTATCTCTGATCTTTTGTGAAGCTGTCTGGCTTTTAATTTGGAGTCATTTATTTTTAACCCTGGACTTTATTATTATAATCATTGTTTTAACAACATTTATTCATCTTATTTATTTAGTTATCTAATTATTTATTGTATTTATCTGATCTTTTTAACTTTATATGATTTTAATTTTATTAATTTAACTGTATTGATTTTATTTTACTTTTATGCATTTTTTTTTATCACCAACTTCTATCCTTTTTTTTGCCTTTTGTTATTTGACTTAAAAAAAAAAAAATTAAGTTACATTTTTTGAACATTTTCACCTTTAATGGATAGGACAGGTGAAGAGAGACAGGAAACTTAGGGGAGTAGAGAGGGAGGGAAGACATGCAGCAAATAGTCAAGTCTGGGAGTCAATCTCACGACTGCTGCAACAAGGGCTATAGCCTCTGTATGTGGGGCGTGCTTTGACCGCTAGGCCATCGGAACCACAAGACTTACCTTTTTAATCTGGCTTTTAATTTGGAGTCATTTATTTTTAGCCCTGGGCTGCATTATTCTAATCATTATTTTAACAACATTTACTTATCTTATTTATTTATTATTGATATTTATTTATTCATTTAACTTTAACTGATTTCTAATTTTTATTTCTACCCTTACGTATTTAATTGATTTTATTAAATGTATTAGTATTTTTTCTTCATTAATTTCTTCATATTCAGTTTATTTGCTCACTTCAGTGTTTGACAACACAACATCTATGATACACATCTTTTCAAAGTATGTACTCACTGTCCATGAACAAACAGGAGCAGGAAGATGAAAAACTTATAGTACCTTTCCTTCCCCTTAATCCCAACATAATCTAACACAAAATCAGATGGTCAACCCGTCAGTAATTTACTTTTCACAAAAAAATCAAACTGTAACAACATACATTGAAACAATCAAATGCAGATTTACTCGATTTTTTTAAGTTGTGTTTTGGGGCATTTTTGCTTGTATTGGATAGGAAAGCTGCAGAGAGACATAAAATGTGGGGAGTAAAGAGCGGGGGAAGACATGCAGCAAATGATAGAGGCCGGGAGTCAAACCTGCAACAGCTGCGGCAAGGACTATAGCCTCTGTATATGGGATATGTGCTTAGACCGCTAGGCCAACCGGGCCCCGGTGTGACGATATGTATCGTTGATTTAATAAGCTGTTTCACAAGATCACTACATAACACAGGGTTTTCCCTGCATGTTGAACTATAAGGAGGCCTCCTCAGCCTCCAATTTTTAAATCTGTAAATTGGGGCAAATAATGGAGCAAGAAATATAAACTGTGATTAAAAGCAGCAGATGCAGCCCTCGCCTCGTGCCAAGTGGTGGGTGGATTTGAGGGAAAGGGATTACACAGCCTCATGAATAAACAGAGCCGGAGTGCTCTTTGGTGATGCTCTATCCATCTCTCTGACACCTGGCCCTCTGAACAGACATCTCAGGTGGGCTGCAAGGTATTTCTGGAAGACCCAGGTCATCTCTTGTGGGGGGGACAGAGGCAGACTCTGGCCTTCTTTTCCACCTGAGAGCTCAATTACTCATGCTTCTTTAAATACCTAAATCTTCTCTGCAAATTACAACAGAGCAGTATTCGTGTCAGACATAAGTATTTCATATTTCATTATGAGTCATGTTATCCTTTATGTACTATTTAGTGAGGATCTAACCAATGACGCAATGCATTTTGGGAAGTGTAGGCCCCTGCACTTTTGGGGAATTGTGTGTACCGAAGTAGCAGTTTGCATATAAAGGCATTTAAAACCTCCAATGCATTCCTGTTTTTCAGCTTTACAACATATTTCTATATTTGCCATATCTGCAGATTCATACATATCTTTTTAAGCTCTTTGCAACCTTAACAAATCTGTCAATATATTTCTGTGACTTTATTCTAATTTATAGTGTAAAGAAGCTCTACACTTTATGCAACAGCAGCCCAACTTTTCTCAAACTCAAGTAAAGCCGGACCCGGAGTCATCAAATCAAGAAATGTGTTCAGCTCCTGAGGCCACAGGAGCGTCTGAGCAGTAAGTCAAACTTCTGCAAACTATCAGGCAGAAGTTGGAACTGCTTTGCCATCAAAAGTTATGGGGAGGTGGCAGAGTGAGACCGTCGCACACTCGGCATAGACGACAACTTATTCCCCGAGCAGCAGCGGAGATGGCAGCAGCTAAAATAGTGATTTACTGCGCTGGAATAAACCAAACTGCCCCATCTTTCCTTTCTATCCCTCAATCCCTCAGTTTTCTCTTCCCTCTAACCCTCGAGTCCACAACTCCTCCGAGAAAGACAAACATCGATCTGAGTTACAACCTCAGTCTGCGGGGAATCTTTCCTGTCTGCATGCAGATCTATACACACACCCACGAATACACACACTGAGACACAGGTCCATCTCTTCCTCTAACTTTGCCTGCAGCTTTACATTTCTGGACTTTGCTTAAACATAGAAATTTAAACATACCATCCATTGGATTGGCATTGATATTTCTGCTACTTAAAGCAGCCAGAAACAGCTGCCTGGTGTCAGAGGAAACTGTTAGCTCTAAAAACTCTGAAATCGCATGACTGCACTGACAAGAAAAGGCAAACATCAGATTATTGATCTCTGGAGTTTAGAAGAAACACTTCTGCAATTTGTGTGTGTCAAAGTAGGGGATGTTTATTCTAGGTTTATATAAAACATGTATTTCTAGTCTCCGTTTGTTCACATTTTTACCCCTGGATATATGGACAGCACTGACTTAAAGCTACAGTGAGGAGTTTTTCTGTTAACCTGAAATCAATGCTGATGCTTCTTTATGAGCTACAAAAGTAAACCAGACCATTAGCAACAAGATTTACTATTTAGTTATAATAATTTTTAATATCTGGAACTGTTGCTGAAGGGAAGTTGTCATGCAAAATGATTAACTGCAAGCAGCTGAAATATAATAATTTATATTTTTTTAGCATTTTCTGCAGAGGAGTCATTCACCTGAGTGTTGAAAACTGCAGGATTAAATTAAATGTTTTAAAAGATAACTTAAAAAAAAACAAGAGGGGTGCTGGGGACACTTAGACCTGGGGGTCTAAGTGTCCCACATACAGAGGCTATAGGTCCTCGTCGCAGAGGACGCCCGTTTGACTCCCGGCCACGACCATGTCCTGCATGTCCTCCCCCCTCTCTGCTCCCCACATTTCCTGTCTCTCTTCAGCTATCAAATAAAGGCAAAAAAGACCCCCAAAAAACAAGACAAATGTAATAAAAGAGGTACCACTTTGTCCACAGTGGGCGCCAAAACTGACACAAACAGGAGCTTACAGTGCTTTGATACTTTGTCTCTGCAGCTTCAACCACCTGCTCTCCAGCAGTCTGGAGCAGCTGCCCAACAGGTGGACTCTCTTGCTAGAAACCAGCCCCCCTCTGGTTCTACAGCTACCAGTCTGGCTTCACCAAAAATCTTAAAGCTGGGGTTGGTAGTCAGATTTAGAAACACTTTTTGTTATACTGGTTAAAATGATCTTCATGTCCCAAATGATTTTGAATCGGTCACGATCCTATTGTCGCGAATCAGTGGCATTCGTGCATGTGAGGTGGGGCGTCGTTTTGGAGGAGCTCCGAAAGGGAGTGAGGGAGGGGTTAGACGGAGTCCTGAGGAAATGCTTATTTCAAATTCATGCTAGTTTTCCGTGACTACCAACCCTAGCTTTTATTTCTTGAGAAAAGTTTTGGGGTTTAGATATTGGAGGTGTTCTTTAGTCCAATCTATCTACAGGAAGTGAAGGGCAAAGGGGATGGAGCGTAAGATCAGGACTTACCCAGCATGGCATAGTAAAAAGGGAACTGGGCGGGGTCAGCTGAGTACTGGGGGAGTGCATAGAGACCACCAGGTAGAGAATTCCACATCAACCGGTTTCTGGAAACCAGGGAGTCCACGCGGTCCTGGATGATCTGAGAAGACAAGAAACAACAGAAAGGTACAAATAAGAAAGATGTGAGGGAAACAATTTGTATTCATAATCTATGGATTACCAGAGCAAGCTTTCTCTGACCTGCATTCAAACTTAGAAGACACAATGTTTGGACCAGACCTATAACTTTTACATTCCTATTTTCTGTTTTCATTTCTGATCCAGAAACTCTAAAAAGGCCACATGTCTCTTTTTCAGCTGAACACAACCTCCCCATCACTCTTTCCCCTCCAGACATCCACTCATGTTTGGAAAGAAAAAGAACCAGTTGTTTATCTTCAGCCGCTGTGTGGGG
Source organism: Notolabrus celidotus (assembly GCF_009762535.1). Taxonomy (NCBI): domain Eukaryota; kingdom Metazoa; phylum Chordata; class Actinopteri; order Labriformes; family Labridae; genus Notolabrus; species Notolabrus celidotus. The sequence goes on from NC_048284.1 coordinate 5,383,180, forward strand.
AACTCTCCTGAAGGTGTAATGACTCCAAAAAAAAAAGAGAAAACTGCTTCACTTGGGGCATCAGCTCACTCCCAACATGAGGAGTCCATTAGCCATTTAGCTACTGTCATCCATCAGGCTTGTTAGCAAAGGTCAGGTTAGCTGGTTTAGTACTGTGAGGTCTTCAGGGGGCGGAGAGGAACCAGGCGACACAACTTTAACTGCTGCTGGGCCTCTGGACACACAAATGTCCTCAATCCAGAACAAATATGTCATTTGTCTTCTGTTGGACAGTGCTTCCTAGAGTGTGGGTTGCGGCCCCCTGATGGGCCAGAGGGGTACTGCAGATGGGCCAGGAAAGTCCAATTTACAGCCCCCCTGTGTCATTAAGCAACATCAATTACTGTAATGTCCACAGACTTCTTGGATTGACTGTGTGGACAAGTGGAAGTGCTTAATAGAAGTCTTGTGCAGGATCAGAGAAGGAGCTGGATCGCAACTGAGCAGATCCAGTGGAAGTTAACACATTGACTAGAATAGAAACCAAATTCAATGCCGGAGACAGATACGTTTAAATAACATCCTCTGATTACATTAACAACACAGACAATTAGTATCATTTTAACAACAAACAATAGAAGATTAGCTATCAGATATTTACAGAACACTTTCAGCATTTAGCCACAAGCATAGAGTTCAGGGCCTCCACACTCCAGTCCTTTCTGTAAATGTAAAGGTTGAGATTCCACATCTCTTGTTTATTATGTCTTTGTAATGTCGCTGTGTCAAATGCTTTAAAGAGCATCTGTATGCGTTGATGTCATTCGCCATGTTAGTTTTGATCATAGACTGTATAATAAATGGACGTAGTATCCGTGACGTCACCAATCTGTTTTAAAGCGCTGTTTTGAAGCCGATTGTCGGTGGGTGCTACATTGGAAATGCTGAACCCAACATAACTTCTGTCGAGCTACTGTGAGGTAAAGAGGCAGGCTTTGAGCCTTTTCACTAACAGCTACAGGGTGCCTGCCTGTAAATCAAGTCAGCCATGCCCTTATTTGGGCAAAACTTGGAAGTTAAATACCTTAAAAAATAAAGACTTATAGAAAATCTTGCCCCCCGTACAGTGTGTGCTGATAGAGAAGTTAGCTATTGAGACCTGAACCTGTTTTTTAACCAGGCTGTAAACATGTTTATTTCTGCTGTAAAGATCGTCTTCTTTGAATGGGTGTGTATGTGGTTTCCTGTGTTTCTGCAGCCAGCCTCAAGTGGACGCTCGATGAACTGCAGTTTTTTAGCACTTCTGCTTTGGCTTCATGTTTTAAGATCGGAGGTTGCCGCTTGGTTTTGATACGCTCTCATTAACGACATAATAGCAGAGAAACATAAAGAGTGTGTCAAGCTGTGTGCATTGAGAGAGGAAGAGCAAAGGCGTGTGTCTGTGTGAGGTTTGTTGCAAGGTAACTGGCGAGAGGCCCTGTGAGCCAATGAACAAACTCTTAGATGAGGTGAAGGATGAATAGCATTTTTAAGTGGTAAGATTTGGAAGTTGGGGAGAGGCTGCTGCAGTATCACCGTGGTATGACCATTCATCCCTAATTACAAGAAACAAGAAGAAGATGTGGGCTCTGGGATGTCACCCGTGGTCAGTGCAGGGCCATAGCTCATCTCCCAAGAGACAATGAGTGACTCCAATTAGCTGAAGTGACATTAAAAGGGGTGGCACAAAACATTTAGAGAACATTTGCAGTCGCATTGAAGAATGGTGGGAATGAAAGTGTGTTTGCAACAGTAACACAAAGTGAAAGCGGCACACAAACAGCATTTGTATTCTATCTTTTGGAGATGAGAGGTGGAGATGACACAGACGGAGGACGGATCATGGAGCTGGCTGACTTGTCAGTTGCTAAATGAAAAGCTTTGGAGGGATTTGGGAGAAAACATTTCTCTCATGAGGAAAGCTCAGAACCTGTGGTTGTGTTTCTCCTGTTTTCTTCCTTTGTCGTTTAATGTTTTCCTTTCCACTTGATGTCGTGATGAATTCAGGTCCCCGTCTGATGAGCACCCTGAGGTGTGACATCTTTATTTACACTGTGCCATAGAAGTGTTTTTGCACCATGTATGTGTTCTTTAACAAATCAGCGTGAGATAAGTACATGCACGAGTGTGTGAACGATGGTGTTAGTCAAATGGAAATTAGATTCTGAGACCGAAACTGCTTTTATTGTAAAGTTATACGCATGAAAACATTCCCACTCTCACACCAGCACACACAAACAGAAACTATGGGCAGGGAAATGTAGGAGGTCTGCAGCCAAAGCCGTCATTACAGAGCAGCAGAGTCACTGACACATTTGAAGAGAATTCCCTCACTTCCACAGGACCAGACGGCATCGACAGCTCAGAGCTGACAGCCTCATTTGTACAAAACCTGAGAGCGATCAGCTCCTGCAGGACGGGGAACAGCGCTGTGTGTCAGCCTGACACATGCTGCAGTCGAGAGGAGAGCTCTTTAAATAATTCAAACAGGGCTTACTGGACAAAACGAAACCTTAAAATCAGCTCAGTGTCTGAGTAGTGTCTGAGCGCGGATTACTCTCTTTCATCTCTACACAGTCTCATCAATCATCCTGAGAACAAGATGCGCTGCCAGGGCTTTTCTTTAAAGTCATGTGACTGTTACTGTTTCTGGTTTAATTACCTCGTATGGGCCGACTAGTCTGACTTTGCAAAATTACGCCTGCTCTGTTCATGGTGTAAAAGTGATCCATCTCCTGTCTGTCTCTGATCTGTCGCGTCACCGATAGGTTTCTATTCTAGTCAATGTGTTAACTTCCACTGGATCCGCTCGGTTGCGATCTGGCAGGTCAGAGCCCTCCAGATCAGATACGTAAGACTTCTATTTTTGCCGGACGCTGGAGCACGACGCATCAATCTCAACAGAGCAGATGGAGCGGGACAGGAAGTCAGGTTTCACCAAAACAAAATGAAAACATCCGGTTAATTTTCAGAATAAAACACTCTGTGTTATCACCAGATCGTATTTCACTTTAACTACAACAACAAACCGTCATGATGAGTGGAGCCAGGCCTGGAGTCAACAGGTCAGAGGTTTTCAGAGGACCAGAAAGACAACATGGATGAGGAGAGGAGGATTAGAATCCTTGATTCAGTAATTACAGCGGGAAAACCTTGGTCACATGACTCCAGCTGTCCGGCCGTCCTGCTCCATGCTGCATTCTGATAACGCAAATGATGGGACCGGACACGGATCTGTTGGAAGTCCTGGGTAACTGATGCACAGGTCTTAACTTTAAGTTAGTAACTTTCAGCTCCATATCTGAGCCATAGACTGTATAAATAATGGACGTAGTAACCATGATGTACCCCATCCATTTCTGAAGCGCTGTTTTGACGCCAAACGTCGGTGGCAGCCATATTGGAAATGCTGAACTCAAAATAACTGCTGTCGAGCTAATGTGAAGTACAGAGGCACACGTTGAGCCTCCTAGCCAACAGCTAAAGTGTTCCCGCCTGTCAATCAAGTAATCCATGCCCTTATTTGGGCAAAATAAGTCCATAGGGGCTTGGCTTGGCAACCGAAGGGTCCCCGGTTCAATTACCAGCATGGACGAAGTTTGGCAAGTGGACTGGTGGCTGGAGAGGTGCTGGTTCACTTGCCTGGGCACTGTCAAGGTACCCTTGAGCAAGGCACCGAACTGCCAACTGCTCGGAGTGCGCTGGTTGATGGCAGCATCCTCACTCTGACATCTCTCCCTAATATGTATATACACCAAACTGGGCGTGTAGCATTTATTCCCCCCTAGGGGTTAATAAAGTCCTTTCTTTCTTTCTTTCTTTCTTCTTTCTTTCTTTCTTTCTTTCTTTCTTTCTTTCTTTCTTTCTTTCTTTCTTCTTTCTTTCTTTCTTTCTTTCTTTCTTTCTTTCTTTCTTTCTTTCTTTCTTACGTTATTGTGTGTATGTGGTTTCTGGTACTTCTGGAGCCAGCCTCAATTGGACACTCAATGAACTGCAGTTTTTAACACTTCTGCATTGGCTTCAATTCTCATGGCCGGAGGTCGCCGCTTGGTCTGAGCATGCAAGGTTACACCAGGCGTATGCTCAGCTGGTGCAAGATGGCAGAAGATGGTGCAAATATAATGGCTTTCATAGATGAGCCACAGAGTCAATAAAGAAAAGAAGGACCTATTTAAGATTCCAAAACTTTCACAGCCTTTCACTTAGAGAAAAAAAAGAGATGTTAAGAACAAAGCATGGATTTTCCACAGCATCCTGCTTCTCTTTCATGTCCCTCTGACTCCAAAGCTCTCCACCGATCTGTGGAGAATTAGCTTGGCACTTACAGCCGGCTCTTAACACACACACACACACACACACACACACACACACACACACACACACACACACACACACGCTCATACACACACACACCTCCTGACACCAACTGTCAGCCGCGCAGTATGTGGGACACTACAGTTATCAACAACGCCTCATTTCACCCATTTAGCCTGGTGGCATGCTGGCTCCGAGGTTTTAGCACATCTGGCCAGCAGTGGATGGCTGTCAGTGGGCTTCTGTCTAATTTCACACCCTGCTAGCACCGGGCATTTGGTGCGGTCACAGAGGTCTTGTTGTCGCTGTGATTTTAAGAAGAAAAAGTGCAGCAATTTGGGAAATGTTTGCACTATTAAGCTGAGAATACATTACGACATCAGTGTTTTGGAGACGGGTGTGTTTATCACCCCGTCTGTTGAAATGGCTCCATACTCCCTGATATCCTGAGCGCTTTATGGGTAGTAGGCACCATGCAGACATTTAAATATACATTACTTTTAATGGGTTCCTCGCTGGAATGACAGCAATCTTTTTGTACATCATACCTGTAATCATTTCAAACAGTGAGCCAATCACAGCAGAGGAAGGGACGGCAACCCCTGATAATGATTTAATATGTTTCAGCTTCAGTTAGTTGTTTTTATATTCCTATTTATTCTTTTAGAGGCTTTGAATTCATACCAATTGGTGGTGTGGCCTCAGTGACAAAACCTTGATGTTACCAAGCACTGAATGAGCAGGACAGGCCTTCTACATTCAAAAGAATCACACAGCTGTGTCCTAAGAGTCTTGCATTACCATCAATTTCACCACAATCACACCTGACAATGATTACATGAGTACTTTCGCTTCTTCTGTGAAGCAGCATGATTGTGTGACATCGACAGTGAGATAGGCCTAGCTTGTTTTGTTGTAGGAAAATGACCTAAATGTCCTTATGATGGCTCTGTTCTATGGTTTATATAGCGTAATGATGACTCTGTAGATATTTCATTTGTTTTATGGGTAAGGTTCAAGGTTCTAACTGGGGCCACAAACCACCTGGAAACAAGGGTTGCAATTAATGCCTGGTTTATTTTTCCAATATGGGGTTAATGTTTTGATGCTTGCCATGGTTCTAGAGAAAGATAGAAACATATTTAATTATCTTGTACAAAAAAAATTGAAATGAAACCTTTGAATCATGTCAAATATTAGCAAATTAGAATAGCATACATGTTTAAACTAATAAGTGTCAAAGTAGGAATTGACAAGTTCTTTGTCATAATATTAGCAAACAAATGAACTTAGCCTAAGGTGATTAAATAAGCAATAATTCTAATTTATAAAGGAATCAAAAGACATGACGAGCGTTCAAGTGTTTGGCGTGGGAGGCGCTAACATGGGAGGTAAGACATCTGAACCAACCATAGAGTCTCTAATGGTTGTAAGGGAAACAAACCAGCAGTTTCTCACATGCAAGGAGGCTAAAGTCCAGTCTTCAACTTCAACTCTTCGTCTTGTGCCAGGTTGTGAAAGTTAGATTGAGTAAGTATTTTAAACATGGCGTCCATTGATGATAGGTTTAAAACCCTGCTTTAGAAATGAATGAGTGACGTTCATGTTTTATACAGTCAATGGAAACAACCTGGTGTAATTTAGTGTGACTGAGTGTGTGAGTTCTCCCAGTTTGATCATAAATACATAAAATTATACATCCAAGTTATTTCAGTGACACTGCAGCAATGTGAGAACCTGATCCTTGTAACAATTCAAGTATCTGTGACGGAGATAATGAGTTCAAACAATAACAGGAGCTATAAGAGATCACAGTGATTTGATGCTGTAGCTGATGTTGGTAATAAAGAGGATGATTATCATGCTCAGTGTCTGTATTCAAAGATGTTACAGAGAGAAAAGAGTCCCTAAGGACTGAATCAAGGCTGAGAGGAAGTGAAGGAGAGAATGAAATGAGAGGAGGAAGGCTCTATGAGACAAGTTCATCTCCAAAACACTCCAGCTGCCGAGGTCATTTAATGAGCCCGCCTCCAGCTCTGGTCTTAAGAGCAGGAATACACTACAACGCCCCCCACTACACACACACACACACACACACACACACACACACACACACACACACACACACACACACAGTGCAGCCTCTCCAACCTGAGTGCTTCCAGCCAGTGCAGAGATCTTTCACATTAGACTCGTCTCTTCTCACATTCTTATATTTCTGGAGTCAGGAGATGGTTTCCAGTCCACATCTCGCATTAAAATCGACTTCCATTAGCTTTTCTAAATGTCTTAATGTTTGTCTTATTTGACGGGGACATTGGATACTTTTCTTGAAAAATTTCTTGGCCTGAATTTGCAAATTTCTCAAAATCGGCTCAAAATAATCAGTTTGAAGTCCAGAGAGTCCAAAAGATGTCAGTTGTCCTTTTTTTTTAATGATACATTTCGATTATCATGAATCTGTAGACAAAAAAGAGAGTAGTTTAAGACTAAACTTAAGTCCCATGTAGTGACAAACTCAAAGAATATTAACCTGACTGTGATTCTGCACAGCTCTGTAGAGCAGGGGTGTCAAACTAATTTCAGTTAAGGGGCCACACACAGCCCAAGTTGATCTAAAGTGGGCTGGACCAGTAAAATCATAACATAATAACCTATAAATAATGACAACTTTACATTTTTCCCTTTGTTTTAGTGCAAAATAGTACAGGTATGTGCTGCAAATGTAATCAACTATCTTTCTACAAAAACAGTTCTCCATGATGAGTCTCATAGTGGGGCAGAACATTTGACTCTTTAAGCACTGAAACCTGCTGCAAACACACCAAACAAGTTACCAATTCACCTGACACAGTGTAATTTTTACTGCAAAAGAACAGAGAGATTAGAATAATGAAGAAGGTAAAGTTGGCTATCCTGGACCCCTCAGCTCCGAAAGGAACTGTTTGCTTGCTGGACAGTGTTGTATGCAGGTGTGTTGTGCTAGTGTTAGTAGTTAATGGATCATCTTATAGTGCTCTAAAAAGACTTAATGAATCTCAACAGGATTATGCAAACAGCAAGTAATCTATTTTCTCACTTTGAGAAAAAAGTCCCGGGAAAAAGTGCTGTTCAGGTGCGCTCCATCAGCACTATGATTGTATGCGACCCTCAGAGGACAAATTTAAAATAGTAGTTACTTTTATTGCAGTTAATGTCTAATCTGTAATTTTTTCACGTTGCAAAGTCGTTCCGTGGGCCGGATTGCAACCTCTGGCGGGCCGGTTTTGGCCCGCGGGCCTCATGTTTGACACCCCTGCTGTAGAGGGTTTCAGCATCTTTTAGAAAAATGTTTGGGTTTAAATTAGAGCTGATAATGACTGATTTCTTAATCCAGATTAATCTCATGATTGTATGAAGTTAACTCGCTTCTTAACACATTTTTTACCAGCTTCTTCATCAGCTGTTCTGTTAGAATTAGCCTCTGCATGGGGCTAATAACAACGTATGTCACTGCAGGTTTAACCAAAAAGCAAACCCGAACTCTTTACTCAATCATTCAGCATTTAAGAAAACCTGGTGTACTTCGTCTCATACAGCTGAAGTGTTCTTAGCTAGATAATCTATAATCTATCTATTTGATTTCTATTCATTACTAAGCAATAAATGCTTTTTTTATTTATTACTGTTCACAGATTTTTTTGACTCCGTCTCGTTGACAGCACACTGTACATAACTGTCAGTTATTTAAAGCGACAAATGCACATATTAATATTTTTATATAGGTAAACATTTGAGTTTTGTTATATTTATTTTTGCAATGACAATAAAGTGCCCATCCTATTCTAGTTTCAGAAAGTTTTAGCAGTGGTTGACATTCCATCAATCAATCTTTATTTATATTGCACCAAATCACAACAAATGTTATCTCAAGAAGCTTTTCCAATTAAAGCAGGTCTGGACCGTACTCTATGTTCTATTATCAACAAAGACCCAACATCAAGACAGGATCAGATCCAGTCCCATCTTACAGACAGGACTCAGTCTGATCTCATCTTAATCCACCATGAGCAGAGCACTTTGCAGCATTTAGCAAGTTACAGTGGCAAGGACAAACTTCCTTTAACAGGCAGAAACCTCCAGCAGGACCAGACTCATGTTAGACGCACATCTACTGAGACTGTGTTGGGGTTGGAAAGAGGGATAGAGGAGATTAAGAGAGAGAGATGATAGTTGTTGTCGCTGCAGTCTGGCACGACTGTATCAGCAGGACGTCTACGGCAGCGACTGTCAGACAAGTGGCTTGGCTCTGTTTGTTGAGCAGGTGGAGATGGTATTGTTGGCCTTAGCTGGGACTGGGCCTGGGTTGAGTCTATTACGCCTTGAGATCCATCTATAAACTCAGGACAAGGAGCCTGGCCTTTGTTAGTGGGCTTATCATCTGGCTTAATGTTATCAGTATCTAAATCAGCCATTTCAGGTCAGGCAGAAACCTCGAGCAGAACCAGACTCATGTTAGACACACATCTGCTGAGACCAAGTTGGAGAGAGGGATAGAGGAGATGAAGAGAGAGAGAGAGATAATAGTGGTGAGATGGATAGTAGTAGTTGTAGCAGCTGGAGTCTGGCACGTCCACAGCAGTGACTCATGTACCTTGACATGCAATTCCAAATCTCTCTTTGTGTTTTTCACTCAAGAAAATACGCCTGTATGCTTTTTAGGGACAAAAACCTGCAGTCAAAAATGATTTAGCCATTCCACTAAAACCCAAACCTGGCAGCCTCAGACAAGCCTTCAAGGGTTGAAGTATGATGCTGTGTTTTTTATTTCAACTATGAACTCTCAGAGCTTGTCAGAAAGTTTGGTGGGAAAAGTATTTCTGCAAAGTACTTGACCTCAAACCACACTCCATTAAATATCTACTTCTGAAGTAACCTGAAACAAGACCATAAACTCTGTATTCCTGACTTCACTCTGTACTCTGTGGTTGGTTGGATGGCAGCTTGTTCTTCACAGCTTCTGGGTCAAAATGTGTGAATATGAAGCAGCGCATTTCTTGAGAAGAGAGGAAACATTCAGTTAACCTTCTCTGGATGAAGAAAAGATTTGAAGAAGAAACTGACAGCTGGAGTTGATTTCTTCTACAAGGGGAATCTTTGGGAAGTACAACACAGCCAGCGGCGATGTGGAGTATAAAACAAGACGCAGCAGCTCGGTTGATTGAACAAACCTTTCCTGACAAAACTGAATCCAAAAAAAAAAACCTCCTATTAAAGCTGGGGTTGGCAGTCTCGGAAAACTAGCATGAATTTGAATGTAGCATTTCCTCATGACTCCGTCTAACCCCTCCCCTCCTCCCTCAGAGCTCCTCCAAAACGACGCCCCCCCCCGCTCACATGCACGAGCGCCGCTGACTTGCGACCATATGATGGTGACTGATTCAAAACCGGTCCTCACCAAAACATTATCATAGTGAAAGTTAAAAACACAAACAAACATGGCTGCTGTTAGTACTCACAACTGTCATGCTAGCATTATCCAGTTGTACCAGTGACACGATATCAGGAGAAAAGTTATAACACATATATAATACTGTAACAGCTCTACTGTTTGTTAAACGTGTTCAGTGTAGATGCTTTTAATTCCTACAGTGTTGACGGTCAGTGAAGGCATCAGGAGAGGTGTAGCGTGTGTGAGCGGGAGAGAGGAGAGACAAGAGGAGAAGTTCTTCATTCATTCAAACATGGATTGTTGCTTTGTTGGTTGTCGTGATCACGGCCAACAGTGAGCGGTTATTAAAACTCAGCGTGTTCACGAATCGGCTCGTCATCACTACAGCGTCCGGACCGACGCTACAGCAAATCTACAATTCTGTAGGACTTACTAAATGTCATTCATTCTTCTGCTTGTCAGAGCCCCCGTGGTGAGAGCTTTTTAGACTCTGATCCGGACTACAGTCCTGAGCTAAGCACCTCATCGGGTCAGAGGGGACAGGCCCGAGGACGAGCGAGAGGGGCAGTCAGTAGAGTCAGGGGAAGCAGAGGCAGGAGACGGGGACTCAGAGTGCACACCGGGGAAATGTACGTGCAGGAGGCGGGCAGAACGGCAGGAAGGGATTTGAATGGTTTAAAATTTTGGCACCCAAAAAACGGTGATTGGTTGGTGTTTTCCCAGGTTTACCCCGGCTGTAGATAGCAGCTTTTCTTCACTCTTTTTTAAGAACACATCATGTATTGATTACCATCAGGACATAAAGATAATTTTAACCAGTATGACAAAAAGCGTATCTAAATCTGATTACCAACCCCAGCTTTAAGGCCTCTTCTTCTGAGCTTACCTCCAGAGTAGTTAAGACGATTTTGGCTACAGAGGAAAAGTAGGCGTCCCAGAGGAACTGAGTCTGCTGGCGGAGAGCCAGGATCCTGTCATGGCCCACAGACCGGGTAATGGAGGGAACCTGGAGGAAGAAAAGCAAAGAGACAAAAAACTGACAGTGAGATGAATTCAGTTAGATTTTAAACAATGTAGAGAGAGGGGGAGAGAATCAGCGTGTGGAAATCAAACAGCGCAGCAGACAGGTGGGGGAAGCATGAGTAATTATGTCGTCATGCAGAAAAGATGAGAGACAGTTTCTCCTTCCTTCAGAGCGACTCTGCTCCCACATCAGCTTCCAACCAGGTAAACCCCAGGACGAATGCCTAAACCACCTCTCCAGAACGTACCCACATTATGATAGATTCTTCAAGTGATTACTATCGAGGCTGTACCACGAGGTGCAGAAACAGCAACAACCTCTTTTCTTCACATGTTCACATCAACATCAATCAGCCCAGGCACCACTGTTGCATCAGTTTGGCACTTACAGCGTTAAATGGCCGGAATATGCAGCATCTGGTGCAACTGTGCAGAACATGTACAGTGAGCTGGACCCCGACGTGAAGCATGAACACATCATTTTCAAACTACATCAGCCCGCTTATTGCATGGCGAGATGTTCAGAGTAGTCTGTTGCATTCCCAGTATGAGCTGCGTTCATAGTAAACAATTCACTCTGTAGTCTTCTTGTCACTAGCAAGGACCACACCATCAACAGGATGTATTTGGACAATGGTTTGTGGATTAAATTGGAGTAGTGATTCTGAATTTGACGTTGGATTTCTTGCTGTTGCTGGTTTGGCCCAATATATAAAAGGGAAGAAAGCAATAGAAAGAAAGAGGGTGGGAATCTGAGAACAAAGGGGGAGGGGACATGTTTTTGAATTTATAAGAATCTCAGAAGATGCACAAGTTGAGGTTTGGTCCTGTTCCTGAAACATTGTTATATAGCATCACAAACTTAGCTAACTTGAGTAACATGGGTCTTCAAACCCAGAGGCTGCAGATTCAAGACCGCAATTCTAAGACTGTTGTTGTTCAGGGAAGCACCACCTCATGCACTGTATTTCCAAGGGCTTCATTTTTAATCCTAACCATCACTGTGACCCAATTCAGGAGCTCCTTTCAAATGCAGCTGACAAATAAATCCTTCTTTATGTAGACATCGTGTGCATTGGGTGCATCCAGCCAAACATATCCCATGATTCTTTGTGAGACAATTCAACAAGATGACAGCTGAGTTAAACACTGTTAAATAATAGCAAAATGTTATAAAAGGCTTTGAAACGATAGGAAAGTCAGCTGGCTACCTGCCGGGGAGCAGTTAGTGATGTAAACAAGGAATCATCTGTAGACGCCAACAAATCGACGTCAAATCAGCAGGACTTCTTTCAGTGGATTAATATGATCTCAGTTAGTCTAACAGAGCCTTTGATGTCAGCTGTATCCCCAGCAATGATGTGTTCCTCAAAGCAACATCATCCACCCAGAATAAGATTCAAGTATCTGTCTAAGACAACGTCTGCAACTAAAAAAAACTGTTCCCAACAACATTGATTATACAACTTTTTGACGCACAACAATTATCAACATGAGAGTAAGAATACGGATGGTCACAGTTTGTTTGTTGAGGCACAAATCTACTTGGTTTAACTGCTGATGTCTTATTCTTGAACGCTCCTTATTATAGTACAGTGCAGAAGACCTGTTGCACACACATCTGCTTAAGTTATGGAAATTGTCATTTAGCCTTATCTGTTTCAATGTTATCATTATTATTTAATAATATATATATTTTCCTTTCATTGCTTACTGTTTAGATGCTATTCATGCTCTAATTTGTTTAAATGTCAGTTTTGGTTTTTATTAGGGCCCGAGCACCGATGGTGGCGGAGGCCCTATTGTAACCCTAAGGATTGTTCTTTCTTCCGCCACTTAAAATGCATTTTTGGACCCCTGAACATGAATGAAAGCGCAGATACTTTTGCACACTCATCGGGTCTGGTGAAAATTGCAAGTTATTATAGGTCTCGCAAAAAAATTCTCAGTAGCGCCCCCTAGAGGTAAAAAAAAACATCATATGCGTAGAGTTTTTTTGAGCTACATGCATGAACAGTTCTACGCATATTCATGGCATCAGGACGCACAATAAAGTCTCTTGCACCCATATCCGAAACTCAACAGGAAGAGCGCCACCTAGCTTCGAACATAAAAAATGGGGCGAAATGAGTCCAAGCAAGGGTGCATACTTTTGCTCATTTCTCCTAGAGCTTTTCTCAGATTCAGTCCAAACTAGGCACATTCTATAGTAAACCCATTGACGATTAATACACAGTAAAGGCATGCCGTTCAGACGAAAGATGTGGGCGTGTCAGACTTTTGGGCGGGGCATCAAAAAAAAATGTTGGAAAATTGATTTTTGTGACTTTAAAATGCACGTAATTTCACCTCGTCCGACACACTCATCAGTCCTGGGGAAATTTGGGACATTTTATGGGTTTCGCAAAAAAAGTTGAAAAAATGTGCTCACTAGCGCCCCCTACAGTTTAAAAAAAACCCTCCCCATAGAGGATATTTTGACCTACATGCTTGAAAATCAATATGCATATTCATGGCATCAGGAAGCACAAAAAAGCCTCTTGCACCCATATCCCAAACTCAACAGGAAGAGTGCCACCTAGCTTTGAACATGAAAAATGGCATCCAAATAAGGGTGCATACTTTTGTTATCTTCTCCGAAGGCTTTTCTCCGATTCAGTCCAAACCAAGGGCAACCTTTAGTAGACACCTTGACGATTAAAAACTATTCAAAGAATTCTGTTCAGACTAAAATTGTGGGCGTGGCAGACTGTCAAGTTTGGAGGTTTTCTTGGCAATCTGCCAAAAACTTGGAACATTTGCACCACCTAAGGCTGCATATACTCTCAGATCTTACTTTCACATCATGTGGTGGGAAATATCAGGCTGTGTTGTTCCCATTTGTGCCTTGTTACTTTATTATTTTGTCTACACTATCACTTTAATCAATCAATCAATCAACCTTTATTTATACTCGAGAGATCATTGAGGGGGAACCCTCATTTACAATGATATCGAGTCATTCACAGTGACATTTAAAAAAACAAACACAAACAAACAACATTGCATCAAGAGTATCAAAGTCATCAAATAGGATAATTTCTTTTTTGATTTGGATATAAAAACAATCAAAAGATCAAATAAAATAATAAAAATAAAAGGAAGTGTTGGGGATTTACTATAAAAGCACTAAAATAAGAAAGGGCCATGGTTACATGATACAATGATACAATAATATATACAGGTTACCCTAGCTAAAACAGTTACAGAGCGGGGTTGAAAGGTTAAAAATTTGATCCCCCCCTTCTTGTAAAGCGCATTTCTTGCACAATAATAAAATAAAAGGCCTTTTGCGCTGAAAACAGACTTTTTAATGACGATTCCAGATCCAGTATATACATTCTTCCTCATGTTTAAGCAAAAACTCACACACAACAGTGCTTCCATCTGAAAAAGGACATTCATCACTGAACTCTATAAGTAACAAAGTCATAAAAAAAACACTCAGTTCAGCACTAAGTCTGTGAAAGTGCTTTTTAAACCTAATATGACTTAAATTCAACACGTTTGCACAGAAGCATAGAGAAGCTGATTCCTTACTCCTTCTGTAACTTCTGAAAAGGTCAAAGAGACAACACTTTTATGTTTCTGTTTTAGAAAACTGCCAAAAAAAAGACAAAAAAAGAGTCCAACAACATGTCACCGTCACAGAGGAGCCCTTAAACACAAGCAGAACCTTTTTTGTTTCTGTTCACGTCACCTGTCGACAGCAGAGCGAGCTTTAATTGTCCATCTCTCCGAGGACGAATACAAACAACAGCAATCAAATCAGCCCCATTCTCTCCCCCTCCATTCACTCTAATAGTGTTTATGTTTCTCAGCAGGGGCACTGTGCGCGTGTGTGTGTGTGCATGTGTGTGTGTGTGTACTCTCTTCAGGGGGGGGGGGGAGTAGAACCTCTCCATATTAAACAGGCAGGTATTGCAGCTCTCAGTGATGTAATTGAAAGTAATGAGATTCAGTCTCTCAGCAGGTGTTTGGAGCTGCGATGTGTTAAACAGAGAGTCTCAGTGTGAGTGCGACAGACACACAAAGAGGGTGAAACATCCCCCGATCTGTTCACCCAAAATAAACATCTTCTCAAAGCCTCACTGCACTGTACAAACGCTGTCATTAAGACGCAACAATTAAATGCTTTCTCGTATCTTCATCCTTTCAGGGACCTTTTAGTGCCATAAAACCCAAAACTCTGAGCTTTAAAGAGTCTGTTTGACTCTTCCTCTCAAGAAAGTGATTCAAACAACACTCTGCCAGCTGTTTCATCGTGCATGAAACAAATGAAGTTGCTTCAATGTGTTCTCAAAGTGTAAGAAGCTGTTTTAACCTTCATTCAATAACAAAGCAATCTGTTACAGTGGCGTACTCAGGCTGTTTGAGGGGCAGGGGCGAAACCAGAAAGAAAGGGCACCTATTTTCATGTTTGCAACGGTGACAGTTTTTCCTTTCTTACTTATTGTTCTGCAACAGACAGATGAAGACTTGTATGAAGGTAAATATGTTGCAAAATGCACAAGCTTGTAGACTTGATGTGAGAATCTGAACTTCATTTTTCACTTGTAAAAAAAGATTCACACGGATGTGAGCTGAAATTGAAGTTACAGGAAAAAAATAACTACATGGGCGCTTGTGGAAAAAAAGTTAACTTGTGCTTGGAAAATATTCATACGACCGTGTTCTGAATGTGAAGTCACACCAAAAATACTCACACATGTGCAGATTGAGATTTACAACCACAACTCGGTGATTACAACCTCTCGAATCGGCACCTGTAACTTCACAGATGTGCTTTCTCTCATTTCAAGGTGACGAATCTGCACGCTTGACTTTTGCAACCCTTCTTGCGATAATGTGTTGCAAAAAAAATTTGCACTTGTAGCTGTAGGAGGGGGGCAGTGGCGGTGGTAAGGGGGTGAGAGGTGGGGCGAGGGGTTGATCAATCAGAAATCAGAAGACGAAGCCCTGTGGCTCACCAACCTAGGGTAAGTTTATTCCAAAAGCTAAACTTACCCTGGGTTGGTGAGAACTTCTCACATCAAGTCTACGAGCTCATGCATTTCGCAACATATTTACCTTCATAGATTTTGGAGTAACCCCTCAGACTGCTGCAGTGAAATATAAGGTGTGAAAGAAAAACACAACTGCCCAAACGCTCACCTCTCTAATCTCTTCCTGTCTAATGTAAGTTATGTCTTTTTATTGTACAGGTAGTATCGAAGGAGTGGAGGAAAAACAATGCAACAACTGACAATCTGCATCATCCCTGGGTTAAAGAGCTGCAGGGTGTGTTAAACAAGGTGGCCGGTCCATCTCCAATCCACTGCGATCCGCCTCCATGCTCTTTCGTCCATCAACCCCCACAAGGTGCATTTTCAGAATGCAGCCCGGAGCAGGACCGCCGAGCAACTGGAGTCATGTGACCGAGGTTTTCCTGCAGTAATTGCTGAATCAATGATTATCTGACTTGTCTCGGTTTTTTGTTCTTAAGTGAAGTGCCCGACTTCCTGTCCTGCTTCATCTGCTCTGTTGAGATTGATGCATCGTGCTCCGGCGTCCGGCAACAATAGAAGTCTTGTGCTCTGGATCAGAGAGGCAGCAGGAATGCAACGGAGCGGATCCAGTGGAAGTTAACACATTTACTAGAATAGAAACCTATCAGATCTGGTGCCATAACGGAACAGAGACGAACACGGATCTGGTTGAATTTGGCAGTAACTTCATGTCGCTAGTGGGTCTCTAAATAATGGCACCACATGGGAGAAGATTTTAGCTAAATTACTATCCGCTGGCTAAATCCACATTAACCCAAAAAGTTGGCCGTCCAGAGCTTAGCAAAATTCAAGAGGACAATCAAGCCCCAAGAGAAGAGCATTTAGAAAAAGATCTGCTCAGAGAAAACTTCAGACCTTCATTTATTTCTCCTCACAATGTAGGTAAATGCTGAAAAATTAGATGCTTTTAACCGAAGTCTGCTAATTGCTTCCATTAATCAATTTGTGTCAGGCATAAACAATGGAAAAAACTCAGCGAGGTACAACAGGGATTTATTTTGAAAATTAACCGGATGTTTTCATTTTGTTTTGGTGCCTGACTTCCTGTCCTGCTCCATCTGCTCTGTTCAGATTGATGCGTCGTGCTCCGGCATCCGGCAACAATAGAAGTCTTGTGCTCTGGATCAGAGAGGCAGCAGGAACGCAACGGAGCGGATCCAGTGGAAGTTAACACATTTACTAGAATAGAAACCTATCAGATCTGGTGCCATAACGGAACAGAGACGAACACGGATCTGGTTGAATTTGGCAGTAACTTCATGTCGGTAGTGGGTCTCTAAATAATGGCACCACATGGGAGAAGGTTTTAGCTAAATTACTAACCGCTGGCTAAATCCACATTAACCCAAAAAGTTGGCCGTCCAGAGCTTAGCAAATTCAAGAGGACAATCAAGCCCCAAGAGAAGAGCATTTAGAAAAAGGCCTGCTCAGAGAAAACTTCAGGCGTTCATTTATTTCTCCTCACAATGTAAGTAAATGCTGAAAAATTAGATGCTTTTAACCGAAGTCTGCTAATTGCTTCCATTAATCAATTTGTGTCAGGCATAAGAAATGGAAAAAAATGCAGCGAGGTACAACGGTGATTTATTCTGAAAATTAACCGGATGTTTTCATTTTGTTTTGGTGCCTGACTTCCTGTCCTGCTCCATCTGCTCTGTTGAGATTGATGCATCGAGATCTGGCATCTGGCAAAATTTGATCTCTTGTGTATCTGATCTGGAGGGCTCCGACCTGCCGGATCAGAGACGCAGTGGATCCAGTGGAAGATAACACATTAACTGGAATAGAAACAGAGACGGACTGGACACGGATCTGGTGGGATCTGGCCGTAAGCCATCAGGTAAAAACATCTGAATAGCAGGAATCTAATGTTGGATTTTATCATGTCGTGTAGGTGCTGTTAGTTTCTCTCCCTGTCTGCCTCTATATCTACATTAATTCACCAGATGTCATAATAAGTGGGTAAATTAATGAAATATAGAGCTGGTTTTGTTTAATGTTTTTAATGTTAGTCATTAATGTTGGTTTGAATGTCTCAAACTGTCAAAACATGGTAATTGCTGCAGACATATTATGGTAAACAACAATTAGCATGCTTTTACTCTGAAGGTTTTGTTCTGCTGTTCCTACAAAACAACAACATAATCACACCATCATGACTCAGTGGTGTTTAATGATGAAAAACTGGACTTGATTTCATCTAAAAACATAGTTCTTAACACTTTTTATCAAACCTTGTCTGCTTTTGTGTCATTCACAGAGAAAAATGTAATCATCAACATCACCGGCAGCTAATAGAGGACTGAGAAACCTTAATTACAGCCGCACACATAGGAACCCACACAGTTTCACACCTGTGTGCTGATGTCCAGGGGGCAGAGCGGGTCACGCAGGTGGTTCGCAGTAATATAGAGAGTAATTAGAGAAAGTAAATACCACGAGCTCAGCCCGCTGCTGTAATTAAAGAGAACAGGAGGAGATCCAGTTGTAGAATAATCCGTGTTGGATAAAAATAGTTCCTGGCGGAGGTGTGAGTGACTGTGAATACACAGCTGTCGTGTCTGAGAGAAATAGAATTAACTAAAAATCCACACAACTGAAATGAGACTCCGTTCTCTGCCGTCTGAGTTAAACTGAAAGGCTGCACGTCAGTCAAGTGTTGACAGAAGTCAATGCTTTCATTTGCAGAAACTTCAGTTTCCTGCTTTAGATGGTTGAGATTTATCTGCCATTACTTCTACCTGTCATTCGCACATAAATCTCCACTCCAAAACCCAAAGACTGTGTTATACGGACTGGAAGAAGTCAGAATTCATCAAATGAAGGGCGTTTGATTAATAGATTATAAATGGTAAATGTAAGGTAAGACAGCTGAAGAGAGACAGGACAATGTGCTGAGCAGGGAGTGGAGGAAGACGTGTCACATTCACCCTTTTATCTCAACATCTATCAGTATTTATGTAAAAGAACTCCACAATACAAATGAGTCAGTGCACATAAAGTGGTACTTTTTCTTATTGTGCTGCCACTTCTTGGATGATTTTCAAACTCTTTGAGGGAGGGTGGAAAAACACCAAAAGAAACATGGTGTGCGCTCCAGGAGAACCTGCATCAGAACACTACACATACGGTCCAGAATCTGACCCTAACAGATTTGTGCTACAATTTCTTGGCTTACTTTCAAATGCTTTAAATCCACAACCCAAAGGTCCGTGTCCTGCAACATGCCCTAGTCATCTTTCCAGCAAGGTTTTTAACTCAGCTGCAAAAAGGCATCGCAAACTCAGCCTCTGTTGAGCCTCTCAGTCTGTAAACTCATCGTCCATACAGTGATCCAAGTGGGCAGGGATGCTATGATAATGAGGGATGTGTTGATTTGCTGCCCAAGGAGGAAGGGAAGGAAACCACTGAAGACAGATGCAGAGGTGGAAAAACACCAAAAGAAACATGGTGAGCGCTCCAGGAGAACCTGCATCAGTTCACTACATAAAAGATCTAGAATCTGACCCGAACAGATTTGTGCTGCGATTTCATGGATTATATTCAAACGCTTTACAATCTGTAAAACCACAACCCAAAGGTCCATGTCCTACAACATGTCCTAGTTGTCTTTTCAGCAAGTTTTGGATTCAGCTGCAAAAAGGCCTCACAAACTCAGCCTCTGTTGAGCCTCTCAGTCTGTAAACTCATCATGCATACAGTGATCAAAGTGGGCAGGGATGCTATAATAATGAGGGATGTGTTAGCTTGCTGCCTGAGAAGGGAGGATGCAGACTGCTGCAGACAGATGCAGAGGTGGAGAAACACCAAAAGTAACTTGGCTAGCGCTCCAGGGGAACCTGCATCAGTACACTACACATACGATCCAGAATCTGACCCAAACAGATTTGTGCGGCCATTTCTTGGATTATATTTGAATGCTTTACAATCTGTAAAACCACAACCCAAAGGATCAAGTCCTACAACATGTCCTAGTTGTCTTTTCAGCAAGTTTTGGATTCAGCTGCAAAAAGGCCTCACAAACTCAGTCTCTGTGGAGGATCTGCAGCCTCTCAGTTTCTAACCTCGTCATGCATACAGTGATCAAAGTGGGCAGGGATGCTATGATAACAAGGGATGTGTTAGCTTGCTGCTTGAGGAGGGAGGATGCAGACTGCTGCAGACAGATGCAGAGGTGGAGAAACACCAAAAGAAACATGGTGTGCGCTCCAGGAGAACCTGCATCAGTACACTACACATATATGATCCAGAATCTGACCAGAACAGATTTTGTGCTGTGATTTCATGGATTATTTTCAAATGCTTTACAATCTGTAAAACCACAACCCAAAGGATCATGTCCTACAATATGTCCTATAGTTGTCTTTTCAGCAAGGTTTTGAATTCAGCTGCAAAAAGGCCTCACAAACTCAGCCTCTGTGGAGGATCTGCAGCCTCTCAGTTTCTAACCTCATCATGCATACATTGATCCAAGTGGGCAGGGATGCTATGATAATGAGAGATGTGTTGGCTTGCTGCCTGAGGAGGGATGGGTGCAGACTGCTGAAGACAGATGCAGAGGTGGAAAAACACCAACAGAAACATGGTGTGAATCTGACCTGAACAGAAAGAGGCAACTGTTGCAGCTGCAGTTACTACATTATGAATCTCTTAACAGATCAATAAGTCTGGTATGATGTACTCAACAGACTTCAAGAGATAGACAGAGCAAGGTTTTGGATTTCTGCAGCATGAATTACAAAATGTATCGCTGTTTTTGTTTTGAGTATATAAAAGGATCTCATGCAACCTTTGTGCCATCTCTTGTGCATTGTTAGCTGTTTTTTTGGCATTTCAACATTATCAACACATTTACAACCACGTGTTTTATTCAAGATCAATTCAAACAGAGGATTTAGAAAATCAAAGCCTGAGACAGAAATCAACCTGAAAAAAATCTCCTGCCATTGGCAGACCATCGCACATTTTCACTGCCCACATCTTGTTTTAAATATTGAGCAGTGATTCCTAAACCATGTGCTGCAGGTCCTCTGGGTTTGAATCCGCCCCAGCTGGATCTGTGTGATAGCTCGGGGGAATCTGGAGCCAGAGATGACAATTATATCCGGGAATATGTTGGCATTTCAGCAGACAGACAGTGAATTAGCCTCCGCTGAAAGGCCACGTTTTATCTGTTGTGTGGGGAAGATTTGCCCTCTTCATTCAGTTATCTATGCTCTGGCATTGTAAATGTGAGAGTAAACAACTGCTTTTTGTCCACAGTGTCCCGTCTTTTAGTGGTAGCTTACCCTCAAATATTCAGTCATTTACTGTGATTACTGTGCTACTTTCAACCTTTGCTTAAGTACTTTCATTCTATTAGATTTGAACAGTTTCTCAGGTAGAACTCGGTGGAATATCTTGAAATGTGACAAACAGTTTCTCTTTCTGTCAGTCTGTTTTTGTTACCTGTAGCAGCAGCCTCTCATCTCCAATGATGGCGGCTTTCCCCCAGTCGATGACTTCGGAGAACGGAAGCTCCCAGCCGTTACTCAGAATTACCGGGATACACGCCGCCTGAGAGGAGAGAGAGAGACAGAAAAGTGATAGAAGAAACAGAAAGGAAACATCAGTATGACAGGAAATGTTTCACTTTGGATGCTGGAGTTGGATAAATGAAAGTGGACTCTGGTTCAGGTCTATCTCTCAGTGATCTAACTATAAGTAGGAGATACAGTATTTGGACAGAAGTTTAAATAAAAGAAAATGTATTTTAACCCATAGGGAGGTCAAGGTGCATCAAGACCTCTCCTTTCCTAAGGAGGGTGCTAAGATAGGGCCTCTATTCTCCTCTCCTCTTCTATCCTCTCATTTCCTTTTCTCCTCTCTCTTCTCCTCTCCTCTTCTCCTCTCCTCTCCTCTCCTCTCCTCTCCTCTCCTCTCCTCTCCTCTCCTCTCCTCTCCTATCCTCTCATCTCCTCTCCTTTCCTCCTCTCTCGTCTCCTCTCTTGTCCTATCCCACCTCTCCTCTCCTGTGCTCTCCTCTTTTCTCCTTTCCTCTACTAAGGAGGGTGCTTAGATAGGTCCTCTCCTCTCCTCTCCTCTCCTCTCCTCTCCTCTCCTCTCCTCTCCTCTCCCACCATCCTCCTCCTCTCCTCCTCTCCTCCTCTCCTCTTCTATCCTCTCATCTCCTCTCCTTTCCTTTCCTCCTCTCTCGTCTCCTCTCTTGTCCTATCCCACCTCTCCTCTCATCCTCCTATCCTCTCCTCTCCTCTCCTAAGAAGGGCGTTAAGATAGGGCCTCTTCTCTTCTCTTCTATCCTCTCCTAAGGAGGGTGCTTAGATAGGTCCGGTCCGGTCCGGTCCGGTCCTCTCCTCTCCTCTCCTCTCCCACCTCTCCTCTCCTCCCATCCTCCTCTCCTCCTCTCCTCTTCTATCCTCTCATCTCCTCTCCTTTCCTTTCCTTTCCTCCTCTCTCGTCTTCTCTCTTGTCCTATCCCACCTCTCCTCTCATCCTCCTCTCCTCTCCTCTCCTCTCCTCTCCTCTCCTAAGAAGGGCGCTAAGATAGGGCCTCTACTATTCTCTTCTATCCTCTCGTCTCCTCTACTTTCCTTCACTCTCGTCTCCACTCTTGTCCTATCCCACCTCTCCTCTCCTCTCCTCTCCTATGCTCTCATCCTGTGTCCTCTCCTCTTCTTTCGTCTCCTAAGGAGGGTGCTAAGATAGGTCCCCCCCGTCTCCTCTCCTTTCCTCTCCTCTCCTCTCCTCTTCACACTTTTGCACCATAAAAACAACATTTAACCTTTTACAACAACAGAAATGATCCCTTCAGAAATCTTTGTAGCCAGTCATTAAATGAATTGACTCTCTTCTCTTGGCAGGACTTGTATAAATATTCTGTTTATTGACAAGTTTCCAGAGCTAGAGAAAATTACAGAAATCACTAAAAACACACGTTTAATTCAGCGCTCTGTAAGGGACCTATTTTTCCTTCCACTGAGGGATTTATCCTCTTAGGTACTCTGTCTGAAGAGACTCTTTCAAACTGTTCCAAGTATGAGTTGTGCAGAAATAAATGAAGCCGCCAAAAAGATTAAGGACAAAATGAAGTGTATTTATTTATTTCCCAGTGTGCATCAATATTTAGAGGACTCATTAAAGGGACTTAATTCATCAGGAGCTGCTTTCAGTCCCCGAGGGAGGTTCTGTGTGGCTGTACATTTGATATTTGATGAGGCGCTTTGAACGCTCCATCATTTGTGGTCAATGAACAGAAGTGAGACTCCGTGTTTGGGGAGAGAATATGTTGTTTTCTGGATCATTTCTATTATTTTAACTGAGCGTGTGACTCCCTCATAAGCCTGTAGACTACTTTGTTAATATTTTCAGCTTATATATTAAATTATATTAGCTGCTGTTGAAATTAGTCAAAGCCTATTAACTGAGGGAGCTGGTTTTTTAAGAAACACTTCAGAGACAAAGCTTACTTTGTCAGGAAAGTTGATGGAGCTGAAGTGTAAAAAGTTTTTTAACCCATAAGTGGTGAAGATGAGAACTTAACCCTCTTGTTATGTTAGTTTCTTAGGGACAGCAATAATGCTCCTGCATATTTAGTTATCCAAAAGTGTCCAAACCCCCCCAAAAATCAAATAAACATTTTTTAATCTCATTATAAACTCCATTACTAACCATTTAAATCAATATTTAGTGCCATGGTGTTCTTTAATCCTCACAGATCATGGTTCAATGAGGATAACTCACTCGTTTTTCATTAAAATTCATGTTAAAAAATTTTTTTAATGTACATTGGAAAGCCCTGAATATAAATGAAATAGTTGTACATGACTTAGATATTTGTTTTTTCATTTTACATTTTTAATTATAGTTTTATTTTATGAAGTGATGTTGATAAATTAACAGGAGACACCTCTCTTCTGATTTTGATGCTGTATTTAGCTGGTTTGGAAGGCATATATTGTCTAAAATGGAAGGAACCTCTGAATGCCTCTAGCCTTTCATCCACTGTGACATTAGGGCCTGGGATATAGATTAGTGGAAGTTGCTCTACCTACTTGTCCCTCACTGTTCTAAGGGCTGCCAGCTTGTTTCTACTTGATCCCAGCTCCTCCAGTCAAATGCTCAAGTGTCCTTGGGCAAGGAATTTTCATTCTATATGTTATTCAGGCTAATTAAGCCAGGCGGAAGAAGTTAATGGGTCAATTTGACCCGCAACATAGTGTGTGACAACAAACCCCATAGTGTGTGACAACGAACCCCATAGTGTGTGACAACCAACCCCATAGTGTGTGACAACCAACCCCATAGTGTGTGACAACCAACCCCATAGTGTGTGACAACAAACCCCATTGTGTGTGACAACCAACCCCATAGTGTGACAACAAACCCCATTGTGTGTGACAACCAACCCCATAGTGTGTGACCATCAACCCCATAGTGTGTGACAACAAACCCCATAGTGTGTGACCACCAACCCCATAGTGTGTGACAACCAACCCCATAGTGTGCGACAACCAACCCCATAGTGTGTGACAGCCATCCCCATAGTGTGTGACAACAAACCCCATAATGTGTGAAAAACCAACCCCATAATATGTGAAAAACCAACCCCATAGTGTGTGACAACCAACCCCATAGTGTTTGACAACAAACCCCATAGTGTGTGACAACAAACCCCATAGTGTTTGACAACAAACCCCATAGTGTGTGACAACAAACCCCATAGTGTTTGACAACAAACCCCATAGTGTTTGACAACCAACCCCATAGTGTTTGACAACAAACCCCATAGTGTGTTACAACCATCCCCATAGTGTTTGACAACCAACCCCATAGTGTGTGACAACAAACCCCATAGTGTGTGACAACCATCCCCATAGTGTGTGACAACAAACCCCATAGTGTGTGAAAAACCAACCCCATATTGTGTGACAACAAACCCCATAATGTGTGACAACCAACCCCATAATGTGTGACAATCAACCCCATAGTGTGTGACAACCAACCCCATAGTGTGTGACAACCAACCCCATAGTGTGTGACAACCATCCCAGTGATGGGGTTGGTTGTCACAATGTGTCAGAGTGTCTTTATTACAATGAGTTGGAAAATGAGAGGGATACACATTTCAAGCCAACACCTTAAGCTTCAATTCATTGTAGGAGTGACTATTGAAAGATGTTTTGATGATGACGATCATCAAAGAAGGAAAAAGTGTGACAACCAACCCCGTTCTCCCCTATACCACAAAAAAAAAGTAAATGTCTCAATAACTTGTCATGTGACCTTGAGAATAAATTATTACTTCTTTATTTGTTTTAATGCCAACTCAAAACCCCAAACCAACGTGCCTCATGTGCAGTGATGGAAGAACATGATGTGTGAAGACAAAGTACAGGGTTTGTCCTGGTCCTGTAATCTGGCCTTGTTGAATATGTAAAAGAATAGCCGTGCTGTACGGTGTGATTTCGACATGAGGTCTGGAGTAATGGAGCGGTGATGAATGAAGAAAAAAAACTCTTCAATAAGTCTGGTATTTTCATTTAAAGTTCAAGATGGACCGCATTCTCCATCAAGTGAAGCCCAGAGATTAAAGGAGATTCACAAAATGCCGAGTGCACGATCAGTGACCTGTCGACGCATATTCTCACTGCTCTGATTAATCTGCTTCTGTGCCGTGACTCTCACTCTTCTTCTCTCTGTCACCTCCGAACATGTCGCTGAGTTTTCCTCTCCTCTGCTGACCTCTGAGAACTGATCAGTGAAGCTTTTTCTTTTCCATCATTTCTTCTTTTCCCCTCTTTGACAAAGAGGTCTGATTCGCTGAAGCCGTTAAAATACCTGGCATGCTTTTTTATTAGGAAGTTCAATTAAAAGTGTTCCTCATTAACTCTGCCACACTTTCCATTTCCTCCTGGATTAACACCTAAGTTCAGTCTTTGTGCTTCCTCTCACAGTATTGTGTGTATAAACATTAAGATAATAAAGACTGTGTGTGACTATCTGACAGTGGTTTACACACCCTGATCCAGCTCATAGCTTGTTTTACCTTTGACCTTGATTTAAGACCAGAACTGGTACCTAATTCTGTTTCAAAACCCTGAAACTTCCTGTTAAAAGTTCACAACCTGCACAGACTTTGAAAAAGCAGCAGATTTGCAGTTGCATGATTGACAGCAGCACAAACACGTATAATGCATAAAATCACAGACCTGCAGGGCCTCCAGGAAGCGGAAGGATCCGAGTCGTCGGCCTCGGGGCACCAGGCAGAAACTGGAGTTATGGAGCAGCTCCTGGTAGTCGAACCTGCAAATAGAGGAAGAAAAAGAGTGTTAGAAAACAAGTTATCACTGTTTACATCACTGACTATGATAGAACGTTAGTGCACTGAGCACTCAGAGGAAGAAACATAGACTATAAACCTCTGATTCAGAGACAGCTAATGGCCTTGGATATGAAACACTGATGAAATGTGACATTTGTTGTACAGGACTCACATCTAATACCTTTATTTTCATCTTGAAAGGGTACACAGATGCAGAGAGAGGTGTTTCACCCAGAGGATGGAGCTATAATTGAGCTACAGCTAAGTCATGGACATAACCGTCATGACCATTAATGCAGCTGCAACCGTCACCCGCTGCACGCTTGCACCTGATGCAATTAAAATTTCACCCACGCTTGCAGCTGTTTTGCTGTGCAAAGCATGCTGGGTTTCGAATCGACACGCACCAGACTGTGTGGCACCACTTAATCAGGTTTTCTCCTTCATTAGGGGAAAATAATGCATTTCTATAAAACAGTGGTGTGCTGTGATGTAAATAAAGCTTGTGGTGCGCTTGTTTTATTGGAAAGACTTGTCAGTAGAAGATAAGAAGTGACCAGTGGAAGGTTGGTGGTGTGACTATGTGACTAGAGCTGTCACGATATCAGAATTTCACCTCACGATTATTGTGGCCCAAAAAAAACCCCAATGATAACAATATTATCACGATGAGGGAGGTGAGGAGAGAGTCTATTACAATAATTGTACTAAAAGCGTGCAAGAAAGAATAAGATCCCTAATAATGATTGTTTATAATAATAAGGAAAGTGAAAAATAACAGTGAAAAGGCAAACAGATAAACTGGTTACAAAACAACCACAAAGGCTATCATCAGACAACAACATGCCAAGTAAATCAGAGCTTGTGAGACCACAGACAGCTAACCGCCCTGATATCTTTAACATAATGTCCATTTGCAGTCAGTTTTTTTCTGTATTTCCTGCAGACTGGATTGTCCTCAAACATGTCTTTTTTTACTCAATCAAAAAACGTCCAAACTGACAAGAAACTTTTTTGGACTTCAAGTACATCTGTCATCTCTTCCTAGAAGATTAGCGCTGCAGTAGAGGCCACACTGTGGTAAAGGTTAGACGGCTAGCTAACATATATACTGTAGCCATAGACAGTATAATAAATGTACGTAGAATCCGTGACGTCACCCATCTGTTCCTGAAGCCAATTGTTGGCAGGTGCCATATTGGAAATGCCAAACTCAACCTAACTTCGTCAGAGCTAGTGTGAGGTAAAGAGGCGGGCCTTTAACCTTTTCGCTAACAGCTACAGGCCGCCCGATTGTCAATCAAGTCAGCCATGTCCTTATTTGGGCAAAACTCTTAAGTTTAATATCTTCAAAAATACTGAGTTATAAAAAAATTCACCCCCGTACAGTGTGTGCTGATAGAGAAATGAGCTATTCAGACCTAAACAGTTTTTTGTACCAGGCTGTAAACATGTTTCTTTCTGCTGTAAAGATCGTCTTCTTTGAATGGGTGTGTATGTGGTTTCTGGTGTTTCTGCAGCCAGCCTCTAGTGGACGCTTAATGAACTACAACTGAGTCTTCTTCTAAGTGTACTCCTGCCGCTTCTTCTTTGTCTCCCCTCCAGTTCATTTTTAGCATGACATAAACATTACATTTTTTTTAAAATATGGTTATCACCAATACCGGTTGTTTGTGACAGCCCTTGATGTGAGTCTAGGTAAATTGGTTGTAGGCAGTGAGTCTGTCTGTACCTATTAATGTTGCCATAGGCTAAGCTTAGCTAGCAGGATTGCAAAGTCCACATTGTGCAAACAGATGAGACTAGAAAAATCTCCACAGAAACTGAATGCAATGGGAATGTCAGGAACACAGTCAAATGCTGGTTTCCCATCAAACAGACCGTGTCTTATGTCCCAGACTAACCTAGATTCTGTACAGTGTTTCTATAGGGGCTTCATATATACTGGCTGTCCAAAGTACCCTTAGACTAGGGGAATTTTTTAACTAACCAGTCAATACTGTCTGTCTAAAGTCACAGACTTCAAAGCTCTGGGTGTGTGTGTGAGAGTTTCGATGTGTATGTGCGCACATGATCTCAGGGCTGGCCTGAGGAGATTTCAGATTGCAGCTTAATCTGTCTGGGGATCAACTGTCCCTGCAACCTCACCACTAGACACCTGTGCATGTGTGTGTGTGAGTGTGTGTGTCTCTACCTGCCTGGAAAGCCTGCTTCCATAGTGTGTGTATGTGTGTGTGCATGATGAGAGAACGTCTGGCATATCACTTACAGTCTGTGTGTGTGTTTCTCTGTGTGTGTGTGTGCGTGTGCATGTGTGTGTGAGAAGGAGAGCAGAATAAGATGTCAGGTGTCCAGTTTGTCAGCCTCAGACAAGGTCAGAGTCAAAGCCTCTGAGACAGACACACGAACGGGGGACAGCCCGTCACACAGAAAGATGGCTGTGAAGAAATAACACAGAAATGTGAAGAACCTGGAGCAAAGCGATTTAACTGGGAGAGTTTATGGATATATCTGCATCTGCACACTCTCACTGTAAGAGCCTAACATCTGTGTAACGCAATATATTCATCTGTTAGCTGTTTATTAGGAATCATCAGGTTTCTAATCTCTAAAAGCCGCAGCCGTTAAAATAAGTGAACACACTCAGTTTCTGTGGCAGCTCATGTAATTCAGTCATCAGTGTATCTCTACTAATTATGCATTTTAAAGTGAAGGTCTTATTTCTGAAGAGCTGCTGCAGCTGGGCCGGGCAGCTCTTATTGCACTGCCTTGCATCATGATCATCTGTGGCTCAGGCACAAGTTTTGCAAAATGTGGGGAGCCAGATGGACCAGGTGAGTCACGGGGAGCTGATAGGAGCCAGGTAACTTCTAAGCTGCTGATAAGACTCCTGGCAGCACAGGAGGGTCTAAGATGCCACCTTGGCAATCGTAGCCTGTTTGAGGGGGAAGGATGGTGCAGAGGAGTTTGGTGTAAAAATCATTAAGATTGGATGCTGAACGCCTCTCAAATCAACCAAACTCTTCACGTCACAGACTCTCCTGCTGAGGCTGACGCAACTTATTTTTGCTAGTGATTGATTCTGCAGGCACACATCGTCTGCAACGATGAAATGTTCAAACCAAGCCAGAAACCTTGGTGTAATCTTAGACTCAGACCTTAATTTCAGCAGCCACATTAAGACAATTACAAAGTCCGCCTACTATCACCTTAAGAATATATCAAGGATTAAAGGACTTATGTCTCAGCAGGATGCAGAAAAACTCGTCCATGCATTTATCTTTAGCAGACTAGACTACTGTAACGGGGTCTTTACAGGACTCCCTAAAAAGTCCATCAGACAGCTGCAGCTCATACAGAATGCTGCTGCTCGAGTCCTAACAAGGACCAAAAAAGTAGACCACATCACTCCAGTTCTTAGATTCCTACACTGGCTTCCTGTCTGTCAGAGAATAGACTTTAAAATCCTGCTGATGGTTTATAAAGCACTGAATGGTTTAGGCCCAAAATACATTGCTGATCTGCTACTACTTTATGAACCACCTCGACCTCTGAGGTCATCAGGTACTGGTCTGCTTTCAGTCCCTAGAGTCAGAACGAAACATGGTGAAGCAGTGTTTAGTCATTATGCTCCACATATCTGGAACACACTCCCTGAAAGCTGCAGGTCTGCTCCAACTCTCACCTCTTTTAATTCAAAGACTAAGACTTTTTTATTTGCCACTGCCTTCCTATCTTAGCTTATTTTAACTCACTTTAAATTAAAATTTTAATGTAATTTTTAATATATTTCTAATTTTCCTTTTCTTTTCTGTATTATCATATTTGTCATTTTAATTGTGTTCTTTTATGCCTGTCTGAATGTCTCCAATGCTTTTAATGTAAAGCACATTGAGTTGCCCT
This sequence comes from Notolabrus celidotus, assembly GCF_009762535.1. Lineage (NCBI taxonomy): Eukaryota > Metazoa > Chordata > Actinopteri > Labriformes > Labridae > Notolabrus > Notolabrus celidotus. The sequence goes on from NC_048284.1 coordinate 5,413,277, forward strand.
CGTGTATGAAATGCGCTATACAAATAAAGCTGCCTTGCCTTGCCTTGCCTTGCCTCTGACAGCAGCTTCCTCATGTCTCTGTTTCCTGGTATGTCAGCTCAGCAGAATCCATGTGAAAGTGTTACATCTCAGGGTCAGTGAGGTGGTTCAGATCCTACATCCAGGCTATTCAATTTGCAGTCTCTAGTTTGAATCGTACGGCGGATGGGAAGTGCAATGCAAATTTACATTTTGGAAAACATCACAAATTGCCACTTTTAGGACATTAAAGTTTTCTAAACTAAACATCTTTGAAAGTTATCCGGGAGTGATGGAGTGAGCTGTTTGTTTTGATGGAGAGAAACGGTAAAGATTATGAGCCAAATGAAAAATGTTCCACTATTAGTCGAAATTAAAACGACTCTGTGTGACAATTCTTTCTTCATAATCTCTTATTGAAAATATCAAGAATTATTTCTCTTTTTCAAATTTCCACTGGCTGATATTTTAAATGTACACATCAGATCAAGCTGTGATTGTGTAATGGGTGTGAGGGTGAACCCAAAAGCAGCACACTGGAGCCCGGAGGAAACAGCAGGTAACAGTCTTCACTAACCAGGTCACACAATGTCTGTTGAGAAGCTGGTTTCGCTGTGTGGAGGATCAGGCTGGAAACAGACGAGGAGCAGGCAAATCTCTTGGTCGGGGACAGAAGGCTGAGGTAGTTACCAGGGCAGAAACGAGGAAGGAAGGTCGGGGACAGGCAGGGTCGAAACCGGGAGATCAGTCCGAGGAAAAGTGCTGGAGAGTCTTGCATTTGCAGAGAGAACAATCTGGCACTGAGTGAGCTGAAACCGGGACTTAAATACTGGCAGCAGGTAATGAGAAACAGGTGATTTGTGTTGGCTTAATGAGGAGAGTGTGGTTCAGGTAAACGAAGGGGAGTGGAAAAGTAGTGGGCTGAGAGGCTGAGCAGGCGTGGCAGGTGATAACTGTGACATATTGGCTGGATTACATTATAAGGTTCTCCACTGTATGAGTCAAAGTTGTGTTACTGATTATTAATGAATGTTTATTAATTTATTTCACATTAGTGTTAATTGAGAAATAATAATTGTAAAGCAAAGAAATTTGTTGTTGGATTTGGTTGTTTTGTCGGCTATTTTAGGTCCTTTTCGATGAAGAGATTTTGAGTTACTGTCTCTTTAAGTTAGAGTTGTGTGTGGCACACGGACAGTGAAGGCTGGACTAGATTTCGAGTCGCCCTCTTTTTTACCATGTCCGTCATGTTTTATTGTTTATTAGTATGCTATCCAACACCATCTATAAATATTTGGTTCTGTGACACTCTGTGGCTTTGGAGTGGATGATTGCACTGGCTGCACAGCTACCAGCTAGCTTGCAATTTGGTCAGCTACATCCACTATTAGACTGGACTATAATCGGTCAATGGAAACTGAGATTTGATCAGAATCTCTGATTGAAAATACTGTGGAATCTCGCTTAATTTCCTTATTATACTCATGTATTTTTCTTGTTATATTCATGTATTCTCTCTTAATAGTTATATTCATATGTTTTCTCTTTGTATGACTTATCAAGTAACAAGCTAATAGTAGGGTATAAGACCAGCGATCTGTGCAGTTCCTAGAAAACATGTTTGACCGAGGTCAGATCTATTCGCCTCAGTATCACAAGATCAGTCAGCCAGGATGTGATAGTTCATCTTTGCTGATTTGCTTTGCAAGCACAGGAAATGTAAGCTCGTGCTTTTAATTACGGATATATGTAAGCTTAGGGGATTTCTGGCTACCAATGCCACGTGTTTTATGCTAAATGAATAACCATATGTGTGCACATTTATAGTCTTCTATGCATGGTGGCTTATAGGTCACAAGACTGATGTATGTCTCTATTGTTTCCGTGTGCTATTGCTCTAATCGACACCCTTTACCCTTAATTGCAAACCACACGCTTCCCTCCTCCCCAGTGCACGAAGAGATGTATAAATAACTGAATGTTTCTCTAATCGGACAGAGAACTTCGGATGCGCCATGAATACGCTGTAACTTCTCTCTCACGCTGCCTGAATAAACTTTGTGTGTAAACTTTTATACTAAGTTTGAAGCCTCATTTCTGGTCACTGCTCCGCTGGACGATCGCCTCACGCCGGGCCACGCCACCACAATACCCAGAATCATCGCTATTTGTTCAAATTTTGTTTGGCTTTTATTTTGAAAGGACACATCAGAATGACCTGTGATTGGCAAGACAGTCCGTTTCTCTCCACCCAAACACATCGCTCACTTGATCACTTTCAGTATTTGGTACAGTCCTTTTCTGGTAGAATCTGACGTTTGTGAATTTGTTTTGGGGTGGGTAAAAATGTTAAAAGTTTGTAAACTTGTATTCTTAAATGTACATTTGTTTTGACCTTGGTACAAAGTGTTTTGCTAATTTAATCTAGTTTCATAAAATGTAAAAATGTTTTCAAAAATGTTAATTTGTCTCCAACTTTGTAAAAGTGTTCATCCTTTGTAAATTGGCATTGCACTACCCAGCCCCTGTAGAATCTGGCCTGCAGGAAACCCCTTACATTCATGATGCATGCTGCCAAAACAGCCTCTACTCTTTACATTTTGCAGGAAGATTCCCACTGAGTTTGATGTATGATAGAGATGTAACAATGCATAACACTTTAATTTAAACATGGTCACAAAACACCTAAATGGCAGCAGCCAAAAACGCCCCAAATTGAGTCTCTAAAAGAGAGTTTCACAGACCAATTGGTGACACACACTCCTTTAACACACACTCCTTTTCTCCGGTCTGATGGAGGCACTTGTTCGCCCAAAATTCAGTCCTCAAACCCTCTCCACCACACAGCCTATTCCCCCGTCACAGACACCTCCACATGCTCTCTCTGCTATTTAGCTGTCCACTCACCGTCCACACTCTGTGTTTAGAGATGAACGGGTCAGTGATCAAGGACAAGGACCGGTCACTGCTCCTCCTCTGGAAGCGAGGGCCAGTTAGACGTGAGGAAAAACCTTTGACACTGACAGACTCGAGGTAGATCCCATGAGAGGAGAGGGAATTAGAACGTATCTAAGAGGGAGATCCCAGAAGGGGAAGGGAACGGGGCATACGGGCTGCTCTGCATCAGGAGGTGTGACCCAGATACCAGCGCTTTAAAACCCCTAAACATTTGAAGACAGTGATAAAATAAACCACTGTGATGTTTCCTTTTAGCATCATAAGCTGATGACGTGCATGTGAATATGGGTGCACACCCCCTGCATGCATGTGTAAATGTATCTCTCATGTTTTCCAGCATGTAATGGAAGTTACTGAACATGCCTGTGTTGCATGCTTGCGGTGAAGTGAGTGTGTTGGAAGACTGTGAGGCCTTTTGTGTTTCATAATCAATGAGCGGAGTGTGATGTTTCTGTAGGGGGAGTTTTGTTGCATCTTTATTTAACTCCCTGTCCCATTAAAGTTACTAACCATAGACCTTTCTGGAGTCCCTGAGATCCCTTGTCTCATAGGCTCCTCTAAGTCGCTGCAGTAGACGGCCTGCTGCTGTGGACGGGCCGGACTCCAGCGGCAATAGCTACTACTACTCCTACGAGTACCATCCGTCTCATCACTATCATCTCTCTCTCTCTTCATCTCCCTCTATCCCTCTTTCCAACCACAACTCAGTCTCAGCAGATGTCTGTCTAACATGAGTCTGGTCCTGCTGGAGGTTTCTGCCTGTTTAAAGGAAGTTTGTCCTTGCCGCTGTAACTTGCTAAATGCTGCAAAGTGCTCTGCTCAGGCTTGGACTGGCTCTTAGTTATGCTGCTATATGCTTAGAAAAAATGGGAGACACTGGGATCCTCTCTCTCTGCCTATTACTTACTTAAAGTCTCCCTGTCCCGTTAAAGTTACTAACTATAGACCTTTCTGGAGTCCCTGAGCTCCCTTGTCTTGTAGGTTCCTCTGGATCTCTGCCATAGACAACCTGCAGGACTCCAGCTGCTACAACTACTACTAAGGTTCTCCTCACTATCATCTCTCTCTCTCTTCATCTCCCTCTATCCCTCTTTCAAACCCCAACTTGGTCTCAGCAGATCTCTGTCTAACATGAGTCTGGTCCTGCTGGAGGTTTCTGCCTGTTAAAGGAAGTTTGTCCTTGCCACTGTAACTTGCTAAATGCTGCAAAGTGCTCTGCTCATGGTGGATTAAGATGAGATCAGACTGAGTCCTGTCTGTAAGATGGGACTGGATCTTATCCTGTCTTGATGTTGGGTCTTTGTTAATAATAGAACACACAGTACGGTCTAGACCTGCTCTGTTTGTTAAGAGTCTTGAGATAACGTTTGCTGTGATTTGGCGCTATATGAATAAAGATTGATTGAATGAATCCCCAGCACATGATTTCATTCCTATGAACAGATCTGTTATTTTTAATGTTTAATGACACTTATTATTTAGTTAATTGACCCACACTCCTGGTGGGTTAGGTCTGGGTGAGTGACAAATATAAGGAGACATAAATCCTTAAAGATTCAAGCCAATAAGATTTGAATGTTGCCACTTTGTTGTGCTATCTGTAAAAGTGAAACAACAACATACACAAGGACAAAAACATCTGTATCTAGCAAGTCTTGACACGCTTCTGTGATGAGGATAAGTGTGTCTGTTCAACATTTTGTGGACTCTGAGTATTTTTCCTCTGTTTTTCTGGGTCTTACAGAAACTGATGGACAGTCAGGAGATAGACAGAGTTGGATGATACCCAGCGAGAGAGAATTAAAAATCAATACTCGCCACAGAGAATCACTCAGAACACGTTAGCTGCAAAACAAAAGGAGTTGGTGTTGTTCACTGTAAAGTAAAAGGCTCTCTCACAGCAGAGGATACTAAACAGGTTCAGGAGTGAAGGATCAATATGAGGCTCTACAGATTAAACCCTGAGCCTGGTTTAAGAAGGTGGAACATTTGAGCTGATATATCAACAAAACGAATGTTTCACAAAAGTCATACATTAATGGAAAAGGTTGACAGAAGTCTGGTGTGTTATGGATCACAGTCATGAACTTTTCTTGACTCTGATGGGATCGAAACCTCATATTTATTCTTAAAAGCAAGAGTGATGCCGTGAAAGGATGAATTTTAAAGCTGGGGTTGGTAGTCAGATTAAGATACACTTTTTGTTATACTGGTTAAAATGATCTTTCTGTCTCGATGGCAATCAATGCATAATGTGTTCTTTAAAAAAAGCTGCTATCTACAGCCTACAGTAAACCTGGGAAAACACCAACCAATCCCTGCCATCAGGAGCCAAATTATGAAACCAATCAAATTCCGTCCTGCCGTTCTGCCCGCCTCCTGCGGGTACATTTCATGTTTGTTTGTGTTTTTAACTTTCACTATGATAATGTTTTGGTGTTTTCTTACCGCTGAGTGAGACATGAGTTGACGTAGTGCAAAACACAAAGGGTGCTGAGGACCGGTTTTCAATCAGACACCATCATATGGTCACGAATCAGCGGCGCTCGTGCATGTGAGCGGGGGCGTCGTTTTGGAGGAGCTCCAGGGGGAGGGGGGAGTGGTTAGACGGAGCCCTGAAGAAATGCTACATTAAAATTCATGCTAGTTTTCCATGACTACCAACCCTAGCTTTAACAGGCAGATGTGAAATATATATTTGAGGAGTTTATATATACAAATAAAGACGCTTATGTGTTAAATTGAGTGTAAATTCACTCATGCGATTTTTCTGGAGGTACCTGTTGTGTAGCTGTTGTATACGTCTGCTATTTGTATTTATGTCTATTGTCTATTTGTAACTCTGTAACTGTGCTGTTGCCTATCTTGGCCAGGACTCTCTTGGAAAAGAGATTTTTAATCTTAATGAGCATTCCCTGGTTAAATAGGGGTTATAAATAAATAAATAAAATTGAAATGTGCAGCTTAATGTTAATTCAACCTGCAATGAGGCTGAGAAGAATTTGTTACAATGAAAGTGTTAGTCGAATTAAAGAGTTTTTGGGTTGCATGACTAAATCCTTTTTATATTTTTAAAATAATCTTTAAAGCTGCTGTGAGGAACTTTTGTTTTGTATTGATTCTGGCGCCCCCTTGTGGACAAACTGATACCTCTCATCTCGTGTCCTATACATGCAAAAGTAGTTTTTTCAACATAAACCTCGTCCTGTTGTCTTTTGACAGTCAACTTTATCAGGCAATGTGACTATTTTCCATGAGAACAGTCAAATGAAGGCTGTTTCTGAAGTGAGATGTCCATCATCTGGTCTGACACCTACCCCCTCAGGGCGGTTTCAGGCATTACAAATGACAACAGAGAAGGTGTCAGTGTTGCTGCTGATGGTTTTGTTTGCTATTGAAGGTCATAAAGAGTCATCAGTATCATTTTCAGTCTGTTTCTCAGCCAGTTCAAAACTCCTCACAGGGCCTTTAAGTAAGTCTTTTATGTCAACTTGTTGCTGTCTGTAGTTGGAGGCTAGATTATAAGCAGGATTCAGAGTGAGCTTGCTCCCACCTTCACTCACCGCATATTGTCTGATTTTACAAACAGCCTGTTGACCGTTTTGTCCGTTTCCCAAAATCAGCAGAGCATCCCTTCCTACAGATCATCTTCCACTCTCTGCATGCAGCACATTAATCCTCTGTGAATCACCTTTGTTCATTTTTCTCTTCGACTCTGAGGAGCACATTTCTCACTGCGAGAGTCAAGTTGTTCAATTTATTTCCATTGTCTCATAAATTGCACGAGCGAGCAACATTCTTGCTCCGTTTGCTCTTTTATGAACAAACGTTGTTTTTCTCTTCAAGGACGTCGTGTGTGCGTGTGTGCGTGTGTGTGTGCTTCATAATTAATGGGTTCACACAGTGTATGTGAGGCCTCACACACTGAACAATAACACCAGAAAGAATGACCCGACTTTGTGTGTGTGTGTGTGAGGTGCATGTTTGTATTGACTGCTGGTGAAGCCATTGATAGTTCACACACTAGTTTACAATTATTACGATAAAGATAAAGCTCCTTTAAAAAATATAATTCCATTGTGTTAAAAATAAATTGCACTGAAGTAATGTAATTGAAGATGCATTCAATCGTCTCCTCCTCCATCTCTCAAGAGTTGTAAGGCTGCGATACGTCAGAGCGTGTGCGCACTGAGGTGACACAGAACAGTCACGTCGTATTTGTCAAATTTCCCCTGACTCCCCAAATTTGCGGTCTCCTCTTCAACGCTGAAACATAAAACGAGGGAGAAGGAGAGCGAGGGTTGTTGAATTTGTTTTAAAACAGGAGTCTCAAGGAGAAGTCCGCTCAGCAGGATGAAATGTGAAGCAGCTGTGATTTGTTAAGTGAGGCTGGGAGCTGAGGGAGCTTTGTGTGTGTGTGTGTGTCAGTGTGCACATGTGTTTAAGTCTACAATGCTGATTTGGGAGAGTCCGATGTTCTTCTTTCTCTCACCAAAAAACACATGCAATTTCATCTTAGTTGTTTGCATGACTGATCAGTCACATCTGACTGAGGATTGAGATGTTTTACAAAGTTATACATTGAACAGAAAAATAAACTGTTTAAAAAAGCAAACATCTTTGTTTCAAAAGTCCAGCCCAGAGACGCCACAGCAGTGGCTAAGTCCAGAGTAATCAGCAGTTACAGGTTCTGCAAAATCCAAAAGCACAAAACAGGATTTTGTTATCAGACTTGTTCAGAAGTGATGGAAATTTGTAACACAAGTAGTTTCACTCTTCAGTGTTTCAGTTTGGTTTGGATGCAAGCAGGAAAACAGTCTGTATGGAGAGAAAAAGAGGCTGAATTCAATCACAGGAATAAATCTGTGATCGTCTAACAACAGGGGCTGTCTCAATACCAGATTTTCAACTCATGGTTATCATGGCCAAAAAATTCTTTAACAAGATAATTAGGATAATTATGGAAACACATCTAACTTACTTACAAGTCATCATCCATTTCTAACGATGTTCACGGTTTTGTTCTGTCAGAAACATCCAATTAAACAAGGACTCTTCTTCTGTGTGTGATTCTGCGTTACACGTTGTCCACAAACACCCCGCCTTTTTTATCCAATCTTAAAACTCCCAAACTGGTGAGAAACTTTATGTGGGTGCAGATAGAGTTCCTCACTTCCATCTGTCATCTCCTCCAATATAATTAGAGCTGCAGTAAAAGCCACATACAGAAGCTTCAGGGCTCTATAGTTATGAACTCAGCTCAGAGTGAGATAGACAGACCGTGTCTTCTAATCTGTGGTCAGTTTGCATTGTGCATGTGAATCCTTTTCTTTGGAATGTCACGTTGTCACGTTGTCTTACCCGGATACAGTGATGCTATTTTTTCATTGGGTGTTGGGTAGCTATATGTCTTTCTGATTGGCTGGTGCATGGCAAGCTCATTCTGAACTGTACGGGAAACCCACTGCTACCTGTTCCACAGTTTAAAGCTGGGGTTGGTAGTCAGATTTAGATACACTTTTTGTTATACTTGTTAAAATGATCTTTATGTCCTGATGGCAATCAATACATAATGTGTTCTTAAAAAAGAGTGAAAAAAAGCTGCTATCTACAGCCGGAGTAAACCTGGGAAAACACCAACCAATCAGCCTTTTTTGGGTCCCAAAATTTTAAACCAATCAAATCCCATCCTGCCGTTCTGCCCGCCTCCTGTGCATACATTTCGCTGGCGTGCACTCCCTGTCCCCTGCCTCTGCTTCCCCTGACTCTATTTACTGCCCCTCTCGCTCAACCTCGGGCCTGTCCCCTCTGACCCGATGAGGTGCTTTGCTCAGGACTGTAGTCTGGATCAGAGTCTAAAAAGCTCTCACCATGGGGGCTCTGACAAGCAAAATAGTTAATGACATTTAGTAAGTCCTACAGAAACCCCAGCTTTAAGGAAAAGCGGCGCAACTTGGTGGACGTTGTCCTAGTAATTACTCTGCATGAGAAATGCAAACTGTGACATGTGAGCGTGTGAACAGGTTGAAATGCGTGTGAGACTTAAGAGCCCTGAAGCTTAGTCCTTCTCCTCAGCTCCTTAGCTGAATTATTAACCGTAGGCTACATCCACGTAGCCCCAAAAAGTTGGTAGTCCAGAGCTTAGCAAATTCAAGAGGACAATCAACCCTCAGGAGAAGAGCGTGCAGAAAAAGGTCTGCTCCAAGAAAACTTCAGACATTCATTTATTTCTCCTCACAATGTAGGTAAATGCTGAAAAATGAGATGCTTTTAACAGAAGTCTGCTAATTGCTTCCATTAATCAGTTTGTGTCAGGCATAAAAAATGGAGCAGGAGCTAAAACGCAGCGAGGTACAGCGGTCCCAAAACTCTGTGCAGCGAAGTAAACCTTAAAGTAAGAGACTCAGATGTTCCTTTGAGAGGTTTTAACGCAGGAATAGTCACAGCTTATGACACAGAGGACATATTTTCACATGCAAAGCAACTCAAAGACCTGCGAGGAAACTAGGGGAATAGTGTTGGTGTTATGACGACTTCGCAGCCAAGTCTATCAGCACCTGGCTCTTTGGAGTCTGTTGGAAGCTGTTTAAAACCTCGTCAAAGCATCAGCAAGCTATTTAGTCTGCCATCAAAGAGCATGGCGGGGGAACGTGTGTGTGTGGGTGTGTGTGTAAGTGTGTTTAAGTGTGTGACAGAATGAGTGGCTGCTCTCTGGCACGGTTACTCCTGATAATGTGTCTGTCCACATTAGTGCAGAGGCGTGCTCAGCCAGTTAAAAGCTTTGCCATTGTCTCCAATTTGTAGTCAACAAATCAGGTAATTCAGAGGCCATATGGAGAATGTTTGACACTTTAATGGCTCGTGCTGCAAACAATAGCAGAAACACAAGTCTGGACTGGAGTGGAGAGAGCATTAGGGGTTGGGAGCCATTAAGTGTGAGAGTATGTGCGTGTGTTTGTGTGTTTCTCTCTAACTCAACCCTGCGTCAATACAGAGAAAAAAAAACACTCAGAACTGAGGGAGACTTTGATCAGCATAAGTGGATTTAAGTTTGGATTGTAGAGAAGCTGGAGAGGATAAAGTCATCTGTATGCATCAACCAAACAACCCCAATCCTCAAATTTTGAATTTGATGCCAATCAGGACATGGTTATATGCGCCCTGATGAAGATTTAGTTTGTGTTGCATGTCCTGTTTCCTTCCTGTCTGTGTTATTTATGAGTCACCCTTATGTCTTCCTTGTGCTGTTTGTTAGTGATCTATGTCTCGCGTCATATTCATATCTTAAGAGCTTATATTACCCTCCTACAACACTACACTCCCAGCATGCAGGCCTGCTCGTCGTCTCTAAAAGTAATATGGGAGGTTCCTTTGGAATCATCTACCAGTCAAGGTCCAGGAAGCAGACACCCTCTCTACCTTTAAGAGTAGGCTTCAAACTTTCCTTTTTGATAAAGCTTATAGTTAGAGCTGGATCAGGCTTGGACCAGCTCTTAGTTATGCGGCAATAGGCTTAGACTGACACTCTGGGATCCTGTCTTTCCCTCTCTGTCCTCTCTCTGCCTGTCTCTTACTTTAACTCTCTCTGTCCCATTAAAGTTACTAACCATAGACCTTTCCGGAGTCTCTGAGCTCCCTTGTCTCGTAGGTTCCTCTGGATCTTTGCTGCTGTGGACGTGCCAGATTCCAGCTGTTACAACTACTACTATCTGTCTCACCACTATCATCTCTCTCTCTCTTCATCTCCCTCTATCCCTCTCTCCAACATGGTCTCAGCAGATGTGTGTCTGCTTATAGAGCTGGATCAGGCTTGGACTAGCCCTTAGTTATGCTGCTATAGGCTTAGACTGACACACTGGGATCCTGTCTTTCCCTCTCTGTCCTCTCTCTGCCTGTCTCTTACTTTAACTCTCTCTGTCCCATTAAAGTTACTAACCATAGACCTTTCTGGAGTCTCTGAGCTCCCTTGTCTCGTAGGTTCCTCTGGATCTTTGCTGCTGTGGACGTGCCAGATTCCAGCTGTTACAACTACTACTATCCGTCTCACCACTACCATCCCTCTCTCCAACACGGTCTCAGCAGATGTGTGTCTGCTTATAGAGCTGGATCAGGCTTGGACTAGCTCTTAGTTATGCTGCTATAGGCTTAGACTGACACTCTGGGATCCTGTCTTTCCCTCTCTGTCCTCTCTCTGCCTGTCTCTTACTTTAACTCTCTCTGTCCCATTAAAGTTACTAACCATAGACCTTTCTGGAGTCTCTGAGCTCCCTTGTCTCGTAGGTTCCTCTGAGTCGCTGCTGTGGACATTCCAGACTCCAGCTGCTACTTCTACTACTATCTGTCTCACCACTATCATCTCTCTCTCTCTTTATCTCCCTCTATCCCTCTCTCCAACACGGTCTCAGCAGATGTGTGTCTGCTTATAGAGCTGGATCAGGCTTGGACTAGCCCTTAGTTATGCTGCTATAGGCTTAGACTGACACACTGGGATCCTGTCTTTCCCTCTCTGTCCTCTCTCTGCCTGTCTCTTACTTTAACTCTTCCTGTCCCGTTAAAGTCACTAACCATAGACCTTTCTGGAGCCTCTGAGCTCCCTTGTCTCGTAGGTTCCTCTGAGTCGCTGCTGTGGACATTCCAGACTCCAGCTGCTACTTCTACTACTATCCGTCTCATCACTATCCTCTCTCTCTCTCTCTTATTCTCCCTCTATCCCTCTTTCCAACCCCAACTCAGTCTCAGCAGATGTGTGTCTAACATGAGTCTGGTCCTGCTGGAGGTTTCTGCCTGTTAAAGGAAGTTTGTCCTTGCCACTGTAACTTGCTAAATGCTCGAAGTGCTCTGCTCATGGTGGATTAAGATGAGATCAGACTGAGTCCTGGCTGTACGATGGGACTGGATCTTATCCTGTCTTGATGTTGGGTCTTTGTTAATCAGATACAGTTTTGCTTGGACCTTTTTGGATTTTGTTAATGGAAATCTTTAAGCTAGTTTTGTGTGACCTTTTATATTTTGTTCTTTTATTTAATAAATCTCCATTTCTTGGTCCTCTTCCTTTGTGACTATAAACCCTGAATGATTAAAGGCCTCTCAACCTTATCCTTGACTCGAGCGAACACCCCCTCATGGCTCCTCTTCCATTGACAGCACATTTCATTCTTCAAGAGCACCTTGCTTTAACCTCGAGTTTACCACTCCACCAACATGAACACACGGTAACATCTCCTCTATTCATGTTCTGAGATGTGTTGAAGTAGCTGAAGACAAAACACCACCCATGCATTGCTCCTGAAGGTGAACACTTTTCACTACAACATAATTTGTGGCGTTTTTATTGTCGGCGAGCTGAAAAATAGGACAGATAAAGTGCCTCGCTCGTGTCACTGTGCTCTCTATTTCTTCTTCTTCTGCACTTTCTCTTACTAAAAAGCCACTGTCATAATTCCTGCTCACAACAGCGTTAGAATGTAATCCAGAATATGGATGCAAGGACAATACAAGCTGACGGCAGTGAGCAAAACGCAGCACACACACACCAGAAAGGAAGTGTGCACAGGCCAGGCAGAGGTCTGGGATATAAGGAGTCCAAAAGGAGGTTCCTCAAAGTTTGTTGCACCAAAACAGCTATAAAAGCAAACCTATTACAGAGGTCTGCTGTTCGGTTAAGTTTCTACAAAATACCTGAAGACAGATGGAACGACTTCACAGGAACAACTTTGCTCCAACTGTGTGTGTTTGAGGTGTTTGAGGTGTTTCATTGCTGTGTCGCTGCGTCTTTGAGACTGAGGGAATTTCCATATTCATCCTGATGTTTATGTGCGTGTGTAACATCGCAGGGAGACTGTTTCCTTCTCTGGCTGAGTTGAAACACAGGTCTCTGGGCTGCTATTAAAGCTTAATGTTCCAGACCGGCCTGGTTCAGAATATTAATTCACCTTCAGTAATATTTACAACCAAACACACACAAACACACACACACACACACACGGCTAATAAACAGAGCAAACATGAGCTGGAGACAAATGCTTACAAGCTTCAGCGTGGTTGGACAACAATGTTTTTTCTTTTCTTTAAAGTTGGATAGTTTCAAAAATAGCATCAGGGTTGTACGTTTCCTTGCTCATTGATGAAACATCAGCTGCTTCAGTTCCAGATATTTGAAGTCCACTGAGGATATGAGCTCAATTTGACACCTGCTCTTTTCCTAAGTGGACGCCTTTATTGGATAGGACAGCTGAAGAGAGACAGGAAATGTGGTGAGCAGAGAGCGGGGGAAGACATGCAGCAAATGGTCAAGGCCGGGAGTTGAACCTGCGACCACTGCTACGAGGTTTATGAACCTCTGTATATGGGTCATGCTTGGAACGCTAGGCCAACTGCGCCCCATGCATCTGACAACATTTAGATGTTTACGAGTGGACAGCAAACACAACACTTTTGGGAAACAATGATGTACTTCTGCATGGCAATTGTTGTTTATATGAATTGTGCATGCGCTGAGATGGCAGGCTTAGGGGTTTGTTTATGCCTGCTCAGTAGTGTCAGGTTTATTGCATTTTTAGCAGAAAGCTGTACCCCCTATTTAGCGCACCACACTGCGCAGCCGTTAGGTTCCCGTTCCAGTCAATGCTCTTGTTCACACAGGAGGCGCGTCTCAGCTCCGTCTTGGGTTACAGCTGAGACTACCATGAACACCTCTCAAGCTGAACAAAAAATGTCGACCTGGACGGGAAGTCCAATGTAGCATCCGCTCAATTTCAAAATAAAACACCATTTACGGACTCCAGAACGCTTAAAAGATTGTTTGGATCAGAAATTCTCTTCGGTTATGGATGCATTTGTTAAAAGCAGCAAACAGCCACATATCTGTGATCCATGTCGATCAGAACAGGACTTTAAGATGATGAGTTTGTCAGAAGGTAACAGGAAAACAAAGTAGAGCAGAATTATTAACATAAACTCATCTAAACCAGCAAAAAAATGTATAGCTATGCAGCTTAGTCAGTGGTGTAAGAAGCCACAGAAAGGCTCTGTAACCTGTTGTTTGTATGTTGTACTGTATATCTATACTGGATCCAGCTGATCCTGGCTGCTCTGCACTGTGCTATGCTTAAAACACGCTCACTGTTTAGCAGGGCGCGCGCCGTTGGATGGCGTAAACCTGTGATTCTGACGGAACGCGGCAAATAAATATACCAAACTCATAATTTTGGTTTTTGTGTGCCATCCCAAGATTTTCAGCAGCCCATCTGGTGACTCCCAAGCAGCAACCTCCAGTCTTAAAATATGAAGCTCATGCGGAAGTGATAAAAACTGCAGTTCATTGAGCGTCCACTAGAGGCTGGCTGCAGAAACACAGGAAACCACATACACACCCATTCAAAGAAGACGATCTTTACAGCAGAAATAAACATGTTTACAGCCTGGTTCAAAAAATGATTCAGGTCTGAATAGCTCATTTTTTCTATCGCCACACACTCTGTGACATTTTTTATAACTCTTTATTCTTGAAGATATTAAACTTATGAATTTTGCCCAAATAAGGGCATGGCTGACTTGATTGACAGGCGGGCATCCTGTAGCTGTTAGATAAAAGGCTAAAGACCAGCCTCTTTACCTCACACTAGCTTAGAAGAAGTTAGGTTGAGTTCAGCTTTTCCAATATGGCACCCGCCGACGATTGGCTTCAAAACAAGGCTTCAGGAACAGATTGGTGACGTCACGGATACTTCAATTTATTATACAGTCTATGGGTGACCCATATGAAACATTTCTGGGGCGCTTCTTAGCTTGGTATGTAGTCCAGTCTCATCCGACAAGTTAAACGTTTTGCAAAGCAGCCTCGATATTTGAATTCCAGCTCATATAATTCGACCTCTCCTCATTTGAGAGTTTGCTAATAGCCTGTATCCACCCACAGTCGCTCAGAGGCAGCTCCTTTTCTCTGCCCTTTTCAATGACTTCAGTTTGACTTCAGATTCAGCAGAGCAGCAAACAGCGTGTCACAATAAGAGCCTGTTTGGCCTTGGCTCCATCTTAAAAAGAATTTAGTGGTATCCTGTCTCATTCAAGTGGGCCGAAAGAGAGATGTCGTTGTCGGGGGTAGACGTTCTCGCACAAAACAGGTAAAAGCTTTCTGCTGTTAACCAATCAACTGTGACCTTTCATGGTGGACATCCTCTCGCTCCCTCAGCACCAAGGACGAGAAATCCCTCAAAGTGGAGGGATAAAAAGCTGCAAACAGTGCATCTTTATTTTGCTTTTTTCCCTCCCTGAAGCACAGATCAGCAGGTGATGGGGTGACATTTTGAAATCACAGAAGAGGAGTGTTATTGTGTGCGTTATCAGCAGGTGTTGTGTGAGGCTCTGTGTGTGTGTGTGTGTTATCAGGACTATGCACATGACTGGCAAGAGTCAGACAAAGGAAGATATGCACAATGTGGTTTGTGTCAAGTTAAATTGGATGGAGAGTTTGTCGTTTGATGAATCTGATTGCGCTGGAAGGGAGATAAAAATATGTTTTTAAATCATGATGGATGTAAATGTTTTCTTAACAGCTTGGGGCATTAAACTCACATTGAATCACTTGTAAATGAGGCACAAATGATTCAGAATTGTCAGCTTAAAGGTACTTTTTGGGATCATTGACAGCTAGTTATGGAAGAATGCTTCTACCTGCTTAGTCCATCACTTTTGGGAATCATGTTTATATGCATTACAGCAATTTCTGCATCCAATTCAATCCACTGTATTTATATAGCACATTTAAAGCTAGGGTTGGTAGTCTCGGAAAACTAGCATGAATTTGAATGTAGCTTTTCCTCATGACTCCGTCTAACCCCCCCCCCCCCCCGCTCACATGCACGAGCGCCACTGATTCTCGACCATGATCGTGACTGATTCAAAACCGGTCCTCACCAAAACATTCTCATAGTGAAAGTTAAAAACACAAACAAACATGGCTGCTGTTAGCACTCACAACTGTCATGCTAGCATTATCCAGTTGTACCGGTGACACGATATCAGGAGAAAAGTTATAACACATATATAATACTGTAACAACTCTACTGTTTGTTAAACGTGTTCAGTGTAGATGCTCTTAATTCCTACAGTGTTGACAGTCAGTGAAGGCATCAGGAGAGGTGTAGAGTGTGTGAGTGGGAGAGAGGAGAGACAAGAGGAGAAGTTTTTCATTCATTCAAACATTGATTGTTGTTTTGTTGGTTGGCGTGATCACGGCCGACAGTGACCGGTTATTAAAGATCAACGTGTTCACGAATCGGCTCGTCATCCCTACAGCGTCCGGACGGACGGACGCCACAGTAAATATATATTTTCTGTAGGACTTACTGAACGTCATTAATTATTCTGCTTGTTGGTGAGAGCTTTTTAGACTCTGATCCGGACTACAGTCCTGAGCGAAGTACCTCATCAGGTCAGAGGGGACAGGCCCGAGGACGAGCGAGAGGGGCAGTAAATAGAGTCAGGGGAAGTAGAGGCAGGAGACGGGGACTCGGAGGAGTGCACGCCGGGGAAATGTACACGCAGGAGGCGGGCAGAACGGCTGGACGGGATTTGATTGGTTTAAAATTTGGGGAGCCAAAAAACGGTGATTGGTTGGTGTTTTCCCAGGTTTACTCCGGCTGTAGATAGCAGTTTTTTTCACTCTTTTTTAAGAACACATCATGTAATGATTGCCATCAGGACATAAAGATAATTTTAACCAGTATAACAAAAAGTGTATCTAAATCTGATTACCAACCCCAGCTTTAAAAAAACAATCGAGTTTAGCAAAGTGCTGCATATTGAGGTAAAATAAGTTAAAACACACAAAACATAAAACTCTGTCAGGAAATAAAATAGAATAAAATAAAATAATCATAATAAAACGAATAAAACACTTTAAAAAAATAGTTATAAAACACACAAAAAAGTACAATGAATAATAAAATAAATAAATGAAATAATCATAATAAAACACTTTTTAAAAAATAGTTAAAAAAAACCAAAAAAAGTACAATGAATAATACAATAAATAAATATAATAACCATAATAAAACACTTTTTAAAAAGTAATTAAAAAACACAAAAAAGTACAACAAATGCTAAAAAAACAAATACACTGGAAGAGCAAATAAAAATCCAATAAAAGAACAGACAGACCACAAACTTCTCATGCTGGGTTAAAAGCAAAGGAGTAAAAACATGTTTTATGGAGGGATTTAAATTAAAAAGAAAGGAAGAGTGATAGGATAACTAGTGTTGCCCTCAATGTTTGCATGACTCCAGCAATGCAAGCGAATGGTGACAACCAACATATCTGACAAACTGTCACACACATTAAGACAAACGGATCTTGCTTTTTCTGATATGTTCTTGAGAAACCCTAATTCTTGTCACTGGGTCTTTGTTACCCACAAGTCAAGCTTGGCTGTGCTTGTTTTGACTCTTGGTGAAACATTTTACTGCTCTTGTTCCCTTCTACTTTAGCCGGTTGGGGGAACACACTTCTAAAATGATTTCCATAAAACATTAAAGAAGAAAGGAGTAGAGAGGGAAAAAATAACTAAGAAGAAGAAATCCTCTACTTTTATCTACATTTACACTGAGAACCAATCACAAGACTTAGAGGATAGTTCTCTTTTTAACTGAGCTTGTATGAGGTACTTGTAAGGTGTAACATCAGACTTCCACCAGCTCTGTGTCCGGTCCCATCAACACCCACCGGCTGTGTTTTCTGTGGTAATCACTGAATCAAGGATTCTCCTCCTCCTCTCCTCAACCATGTTGTCTTTCTGGTCCTCTGAAAACCTCTGACCTGTTGACTCCAGGCCTGGCTCTGCTCATCATGACGGTTTGTTGTTGTAGTTAAGTGAAATACAATCTGGTGATAACACAGAGTGTTTTATTCCGAAAATCAACCGGATGTTTTCATTTTGTTTTGGTGAAACCTGACTTCCGGTCTCGCTCCATCTGCTCTGTTGAGATTGATGCGTCATGCTCCGGCATCCGGCAAAAGTAGAAGTGTTGCTTATCTGATCTGGAGGGCTCCGACGTGCCGGATTCAGTGGATCAAGAGGAAGTCAACACATTGACTAGAATAGAAACCTATCAGATCTGGTGTTGTGACTGATCGGAGACGGATCGGACATGGATCTGGTGGAATTTGGCCGTTTGTAGTAGTCTTCTCATCTTTCAAGCCTCATCTACAACAGTGGAAACCAGTCTGGGACCATTACGTCTGTGCATGGTTCATGTTGTTCTCACACTGCATCGTCACAGCAAGTGAAACACAGTCGCCACTGTCTTCATATACCACCTATGATGCTGAGCTTTCTGGAGAGGCCTCTAGAGGACGCCTCGCCAAGTATGTGAACAATTACATGGTAAACAAAGTATGCTGTGTAAGGGGAGACAAGGTTAAAAAACAGGTATAAGTCCCGCTTTAAGATGTATGCCCAACTATCTATCTATCTATCTATCTATCTATCTATCTATCTATCTATCTATCTATCTATCTATCTATCTATCTATCTATCTATCTATCTATCTATCTATCTATCTGTTTGTTTGCAGTCTGTGTCCTGTTATGACTAATGCTTCTCTGACACAAACACACACACACAAACCCTGAAGAACTGCGAGTGAGTGTCTGTGTGTGTGTGTGTGTGTGTGTTGTTAGGCACCATTAGCACCCTCCCTGTGCCCCTGCAGGTTACAGAGGGCCAGGATGAAGGAAGATGGGTGTGTGTGTGTGTGTGTGTGTGTGTGTGTGTGTGTGTGTGTTTGTTAAAGCACTTAACACATCAGTCCCACTCCTTGTTCCCTGTTGTGCTTCATCTTTTTTCTTATTAGGTTTTTGAAAAGCCGTAATAAGAAGGAATAAATGGAACAAAATTCAAAACACGAGTTATAACACTCACAAAGACATGAATTAAAAGAGGGCAGAAAAGTTACATCACATGAACCTGCAGGTTTCAGTGTGTTGTGTTTTTTGCAGGCCGTGCAACATTTTGCCCCTCTCTTTTCTACATTTATTTATTGCTATGACATTTCTATGAAAACGGAACCTATAAAAATGCGCTCTCTAACCACCAGAAGCATTTCAAACTGGGTCTCTCAAGATTGTGTGAACCCAAGACGCAAATTTTCCCATTGGGGGGGGGGTCTTCAATCATCACTCCAGTCTGTAATCATCAAACAAGGCTGAGCTCAACTACATTGAATTGGGAACCCGGTTATGTTAGAGGGGGCAGTGCTAACTTCCTAGTCCAAGTAACCAAGTGACTGACTAGAGTTTTCCCTCACCAACCAACCAACCAACCAACCAACCAACCAACCAACCAACCAACCATCCAGCCAACCAATCAACCAACCAACCATCTAACCAACTATCCAACCAACCATCTAACCAACCAACCATCCAACCAACTATCCAACCAACTATCCAACCAACCATCTAACCAACCAACCAACCATCCAACCAACCAACCAACCAACCAACCAACCAACCAACCAACCATCTAACCAACCAACCATCCAACCATCCATCCAACCAACCAACCAACCAACCAACCAACCAACCAACCAACCAACCAACCAACCATCCATCCATCCATCCATCCAACCAAACAACCAACCAACCAACCAACCAACCATCCAACCATCCATCCAACCAACCAACCAACCAACCAACCAACCAACCAACCAACCAACCAACCAACCAACCAACCAACCATCCATCCAACCAACCATCCATTCAACCATCCATCCAACCAACCAACCATCCAACCATCCATCCATTCAACCATCCATCCAACCAACCATCCATCCAACCAACCATCCATCCAACCAACCATCCATCCAACCATCCATCCAACCATCCATCCAACCAACCATCCATCCAACCATCCATCCAACAATCCATCCAACCAACCATCCAACCAACCATCCATCCAACCAACCATCCAACCAACCATCCATCCAACCAACCATCCATTCAACCATCCAACCAACCATCCATCCAACCAACCATCCATTCAACCATCCATCCAACCAACCATCCATCCAACCATCCATCCATCCAACCAACCATCCATCCAACCATCCATCCAACCAACCATCCATCCAACCATCCATCCAACAATCCATCCAACCATCCATCCAACCAACCATCCATCCAACCATCCATCCAACCAACCAACCATCCATCCATCCAACCAACCAACCAACCAACCATCCATCCAACCAACCATCCAACCAACCATCCATCCATCCATCCAACCAACCAACCAACCAGATAATCCGACCTCCTGTTTATTCCTGATCCCATAAAAAGTAAACAGTGTCACAAAGTTCATGACAGCCGCAAAGAGATGTAATCAATTTGTCTTATATATTTCAGATGAATGAATCTCCGCTGGCCCGTATGTCACACCATACCTTACAGAGGATTTGCCCCATAATTGGCTATCAGGGGTTGAATGATTCACTGGATGTCAGATTTTCAACTCTTGCGAATTGATTCACGTGTTTAATTTGCGTCATTCGTGTCGCCTGACCTGAGTCCGAACGTGGCCACTAAAGCCTGGATGAAAAGACTTTGAATTTAGACAGGAAAAACACTTCTCCTCTGGGGGTCATCGTGGAGGTATTTTACCCGCACTCTGTGCCTCATTTTTGGCCGCGTGAGTCCAGACGTAGCCCCTCGAGCCTGGAGGAAAAGACTTTGAATTTGGAGAGGAAATAATGCTTTTCCTCTCCATGTTTCCTCGTGGTTGAAGGAGTGTGTGACATAATGCAACGTACCGGGATGTGACGTGACGTTGTGCTGGATAACATTTGAGGTGTACAATTCCGATGGAATTGATCAATTGGAACTGGTTTTAAGTCGGATCCGGTTTTCGATTCCCACCCCTAGTGTTAACGTCCCATAACACATGTACAACACTCTGACCTGACTTGGACCAGGTGGACCAGTGAGTGATTTGATTTACAGTTCAAAGACAGCAGGAGGAGTTTTACCTGAAAATACACCTCACACATGTACAGCACAAAATTGAGGGTTGTTTTTGTCCAAAGAGGTCGCCAAAACCTACGTTAACTGAAAGTTTCTCACAGAAGATTCAACTTTAGAGCAGTCCCTGTCCAACAGATTTAAGACGCATAATTAGCAGCACACACTTTTGACCATTCGGTCCATATGTGTGTGTAGCTGTGATGAATTATACCAGCAGCAGAGAGAACTCCACTGACTGATGGAGGACGGGGAGTAAACAAGCAGCAGTAAATCCGATTTTCTCAGAAAGAGACAAAACCTCACGAACGCCGTCTTCAGCAGATTCTTGACTTTCTCCTAATTTATCATGTGAACTGAGTCCCATCGATTAAACCTGAAAGCTTTGGTTTTATTCAGCATGGCCAACTCGCAGTCTATGCCCAGAGATCCACTTGTGACCGCAGACACACACTCTTCACACTCACACATGATGGAAAAATAAACTCGTGAGGTTACACTCAGTGCACGCAGCCAGAAATCAATAATTCTGAAAACACGCCACTTAACTCTGCTCTGCCTCTAACTCGCTCTCTATCTCCCTCCATCCAGAGAAGAAAAGAAGAAGAAGAAGGAGAAGAAGAAATACAGGCAAGTCAAAGTCACCCCCATCCCCAAAGCTGAGCACTTCTGAGTCTTCCCTGTTTCCAGAGATAGCGACAGGCATTAAACAACATCGAGCAGGAAATAGGAGATGTGACAACGCCGTCTGCTGCTGAATTTTTAAACACTACAAACGGTAGCTAACGCCAACACACACACAAACACACACACTCACAGATATGAGATTTCATGCAGGGGGAACTGATGATGACTTTGATAAGAATCGGTGTAGACAGCATGTCCTTTTCTCCACCGTATGTCTGTCTCAGCTTAACCGGCTGCTCCCGAACATCAGAGGACAAAAAAAAAATCAAAGCCCAGTAACTGTAAAACCTGACGATCAATTAAGATGATCAATAGAGTCCTCTTTGAAATAACATCTAGGTTTGGTCAGTATTAAGGAACCCAATACGATGGAATAAACAAGAACATGGTGTCGTCCTGAAAACATTGATGAACGGTAAAAGGGGTTTAACAGAAACATAATTTGTGTCTCTGAATATCGCTGTGATGGTTCAACCTATAGTACCATCCTGCAGTTGATAAATCTCAGAAAACTCTAGAGATGTTTCATTTTTTGAAGGGTTTAAAGCTAGGGTTGGTAGTCTCGGAAAACCAGCATGAATTTGAATGTAGCATTTCCTCATGACTCCGTCTAACCCCTCCCCTCCTCCCGCCCCCCCGCTCACATGCACGAGCGCCGCTGATTCTCGACCATATGATCGTGACTGATTCAAAACCGGTCCTCACCAAAACATTATCATAGTGAAAGTTAAAAACACAAACAAACATGGCTGCTGTTAGTACTCACAACTGTCATGCTAGCATTATCCAGTTGTACCGGTGACACGATATCAGGGGAAAAGTTATAACACATATATAATACTGTAACAGCTCTACTGTTTGTTAAACCTGTTCAGTGTAGATGCTCTTAATTCCTACAGTGTTGACGGTCAGTGAAGGCATCAGGAGAGGTGTAGAGTGTACGAGTGGGAGAGAGGACAGGAGAAGTTTTTCATTAATTCAAACATTGATTGTTGTTTTGTTTGTTGCCGTGATCACGGCCGACAGTGACCGGTTATTAAAACTCAACGTGTTCACGAATCGGCTCGTCATCACTACAGCGTCCAGACGGACGCTACAATAAATATATATTTTCTGTAGGACTTACTGAACGTCATTAATTATTCTGCTTGTTGGTGAGAGCTTTTTAGACTCTGATCCGGACTACAGTCCTGAGCAAAGCACCTCATCAGGTCAGAGGGGACAGGCCCGAGGACGAGCGAGAGGGGCAGTAAATAGAGTCAGGGGAAGTAGAGGCAGGAGACGGGGACTCGGAGGAGTGCACGCCGGGGAAATGTACGCGCAGGAGGAGGGCAGAACGGCTGGACAGGATTTGATTGGTTTAAAATTTGGGGAGCCAAAAAACGGTGATTGGTTGGTGTTTTCCCAGGTTTACTCGGCTGTAGATAGCAGTTTTTTTTCACTCTTTTTTAAGAACACATTATGTATTGATTGCCATCAGGACATAAAGATCATTTTAACCAGTATGACAAAAAGTGTATCTAAATCTGATTACCAACCCCAGCTTTAAGCGAATGACATTCAAGCTGTCCATTATACACATCTTCTCTTTGTGTCTTTCTCCCTATTGTTTGCCTGTACGCCCAATAACCTCAAATCTTTGCACAGTATTTGTGCTATTTCTGGTCAAAATATCTCATTGGACTTACTTTAGCCCACATTACATGAGACAGGTCCAGATAAACATATTCCATGATATTACAAGCAACAAAAAGATAAGATAAGATAAGATACTCCTTTATTAGTCCCTCAATGGGGAAAGTCATGGAGTTACAGCAGCAAACAAGAAGGTGTACAGTAAAAGAATATATATAGAAAAAAAATATCCATCAGAGAATAATATCAGTAATAAAATAAGACCAAATAATACAGGTAATAGTACATATTATAATATATAAAATGATAATAATATATATACAATATAATAATACAAATACGGCCTGAATTGCCAATACAGTAAGAACATTTAATTTAAGCTTATCATGGTAAGCTATGGAAGAGGTTTAAGGCCACTGGTAAAAAAAAAAATGAATTGGGAAGTAAGGCCAGTCATTTATTTTTCCTGACTTATTTTGTTCACATTCTGAATTTAATCTAAAAATTGACTTTTACTTTTAATGATGTATTTCTGTCTTGTAAAGCCTAGTTTATAATTCATCGGCGAATCGTCAGCATAGCTTGTTTTTAAGATTCAAGATTCAAGAAAGCTTTATTGCCAAGTGAGTTTGCACACACAAGGAATATGACATGGTGATTGGAACACTGGTACTGAACAACAAGACAGTAAGGACAATAAATATATAAACCTAAACACAAATCCAAAAATTCTAAATAGAAATACTATCTGTACAAAGAAAAGGTATAGAAGTACCTTTAAAGACATGAAATAGATTTAATTAGCCTAAGCTAGAGTGCACATGTAGTTTATGAATATAATAATACAATTTCATGCACATAGCCTGACGTTCAACTCTTCCAAAATGTAACCGCGCGGACCATGAGCCCTGTGATTGGTTCACTCGACTGCATTGTATTTCCTGCATTTACAGCACTTGGAGAATCGGCATCCATCGGCCTAGCAGTTTACCTCCTCTGACGTCTCCTCTCTATTCTACCATGTAATAATCACTGTATGATAAACAGCAACATGTATCAGCTGTAGATTAACGTAATGCATTCAGAATTGCTGTGAAAAAGGAGGAAGAAACCAGCTATCAGAGAGACCATACTGCCCTCAAGTGTTTCGGGGTAGTACTGCAGAGCTATGCAGACACATGGACGCACAAGTATGTAGTGCTCATGTCCGTGTCGGCCAATGCTGCGTAGTGTCAATGCAAGAGTATAAACCAGGCTTAAGAAATGCAGACTTCTTCTTTTTGCACAGTAAAAGTGGAGCTTTGACTCAACGCCCGAACTTCAGGGCTTTTTTTCCTAAGAGTGACTGACAGCACAATGGCACATAGAGCCTCATTGCACATCGAGCAACATTATGACCACCTGTGTAGTCTACCTAAATACAACACAATAGCTCTACCACAAACTACTCTTTCTCAAAGCCTCTATGTTTTCTGTTTTGGTTGTCTTTTCAGAAACGTGACGTTAGTACTTCAGATTAAGATCGAAGCCGAATTCTCTGACTTCAGCGTCCGTGTGTGGGAGTATTCAAAGGAAACTTTACTCAGTTGTCAAAGCTCTGTCCTGATTTAACATATACAGGACGAGCGCTCAGGTCGTGTTGACTGACGGACAGTGAGAACATATAATTCATGACCTTCAGCTGTGTGTTGTAAATGATTCACTCATTCATACATTCACTTTCCAGTACATCTATACAACCGTGCGGTGTATGCTCGGCTTTAGACGTCAGCTCCTCTGAATGTTGCAATTCCATTGACATGAATTGATCAAACTTGAATTATTTCTTAAAGTTATTGATGGATTCCATCTTAATCTAAAGCTGGAGGAAAAACAGCTCATAAATGTCTCCTCTTGTAAAAACTGTTGCTGGATTCAAAACCAAAATCTGTGAAGACACCTCCACAGAAACTGTTTTCAGTCAGTGAAATCCCTCTCAGTAACATCCATCTCTCTCTCTTTTTCCAGTGCAGCATTATAGCTCTCCATAGGTCACACAACATGGACACTGACAAACTATGATGCTCACTTTTCCCCTTTTTCACACCTGATTTTTTTAGCAATCACATGATGATCATTACTCATTATCGATGGACAGGAAACACAGATGGTGAAGCTGAAGGCGGGAGATCGAAGGCTGTGCTCTTGTTGGCTGTGGAGTGATTTATACCCAGTCAGTATTTATATACAGTGTGTGTGTGAGTGTGTGTGTTGCCTCGAGACAGACCAGTTTCTCTGTGAGGAATGAAATGCCCGGGACGTCATCAGTTCCCATATTGATTTTCCTGCTCAAATGCTTAATTGAAGTTGTTGGGGTATACATAATTGAAGTTGGTTCTTTCAATCACCCTCTCTGTTTCTCCTTTTTTTTTTTTCTCTCTCCTTCTCTTTTTTTTTTCTCAAACATTGAAAAAAAGAAAAGCCATACTTCTTCCTACTCTCCATCCTTTTCCCATTTCTTTTCAAGAGACAAGTGTTAATGGGGAGGCCTGTGGGGATGTAGTTTTGATGGAGTGGTAGGGTGCAGGCACATGTGTGTGTTAGTGTGTGTGTTTCTGAGTGAGCACCGAAAGAGGAGTCCAGAGGAGGAGGTGGAGAAGATAAAGAACATGATGCTTTATCTTAGAAACACACTTGTAATACTTGAGAAACCGGCTCTCTGCATCACGTGCATTAGAGAGGTTTCCTAAAAGCAGTGCTGACAGATAATCCATTCATGTACTCCTTTTATACTGTACGACAGCATCCTTTAATCTTGCCCATGTTTTACATGATTCTGATCCCTATACGTAAAGATGAATGACGTGTCCACCTCCTCCTGAAGCCAAAGTGATGATGCAATGACTTGTTTAGCTGGAGACGTTTTAGGTGTCTAACTCGATTAACTCTCAGTGCCCCGATATTGACTATGGATGTTCTCAAGCAACTCATTTCCTGTTAACTGGGTAAGATGCTTGATTCTAATTGGACAAAACCCCTTGACAACCCTTTGACCATGGTTATTAACTTTCACTAACATGAGCAACACCAACACGTCATGTCAAATCAATCTGTGGATAAAGAGCTGAATGAGGACAGTTTCATGTTAAATCGACCACAACAGGCAGATAAGAATCCATCATGATGCTAGGGAACGTTGCAGTCGAATCACTGGGACTATTTTTTCAAAACAGTATATATAAATCAATTTAAATCTTTTGGGGCATTGGTGGCCTAGCGGTCTAAGCGCCCCATGTACAGAGGCTACAATCCTCTGTCGCCGGTTCGATTCCCGGCCAGTCGACCATTTCCTGCATGTCCACCCCCACTCTTTACTCCCCACATTTCCTGTCTCTCTTCAGCTGTCCTATCAAATAAAGGCAAAAAGGCCAAAAATACAACTTAAAAAAATAAAATAAAATCAATAAAATTCTATTTTAAAGCTAGGGTTGGTAGTCACGGATAACTGGCATGAATCTGAATGTAGCATTTCCTCGGGACTCCGTCCAACCCCTCCCCTCGGAGCTCCTCCAAAACGACGCCCCCACTCACATGCACGAGCGCCGCTGATTCATGACCATCCTCAGCACATGGTTTGTGTTCTTGCACTACGCCAACTCACGTCTCATTCAGCGGTAAGAAAACACCAAAACATTCTCATAGTGAAAGTTAAAAACACAAACAAACATGAAATGTACGCTTTGCAGGAGGAGGGAAGAACGGCAGGACTGGATTTGATTGGTTTCATAATTTGGCTCCTGATGGCAGGGATTGGTTGTTTTTTTCCCCAGGTTTACTCCGACTGTAGATAGCAGCTTTTTATCACTCTTTTTAAGAACACATTATGTATTGATTACCATCAGGACATAAAGATCATTTTAACAAGTATAACAAAAAGTGGATCTAAATCTGACTACCAACCCCAGCTTAGTCAAGTTTTTTTTCCAATGTGTTTGTATCTTTAGTTAGTAGCTGTGTAATAAGCGGGACAATGTCTAGTTAGCAGGTAGTTATGGAAAATAGAACTCCTTCAGGGTGTCGGGATTCTATTTCCCATAACTACCTGCTAACAAGACATTATCCCTCACTTATAATTACCCAACTTTCCTACTGATCTTCCAGCTATGTAAGATGCTTCATTCTGATTGGTCAAAATCCCTTGACCATGGTTATTAACTTTCACTAACATCAGCAACACCAACTCGTCATGTCAAATCAATCCGGGGAATAGAGTTCTGGCACATTTAGCTTCTGCTTGTTAACACCATAGATAGTAAGGTGAGGTAAAACCGTTAGCTCAACTCAACTCAACTCAACTTTATTTATATAGCACCTCTCATACATAAAAACAAGCCCAAAGTGCTTCACAGAGTAACAGACAGTAAGAAAACAACAGCAATGATAAAATTATAGAAGGCATGATTTTAAAAAAAAAAGAAATACTTAAAAAAGAAAAGAAAATCAACACAGTAAAATTAATAAAATAAGTAAGAGTGGAAATAAAAGTTAAAAATAAGGTAGAGTTAATGAGATCAGATGAACACAATAAATAAATAAGATAAATAAATACATGTTAAAACAATGGTTTAGATAATAATGATAAAAATAATAAAAATGACAATAAAATAATAATAATAATAATGATAATGATAATAGCTTACGTTGGCTTCACATAAGTAAACAATGTAGACAAAATGCTGGTTTCAGTTAGCATGCAAAATCGGCAGGCTACAGACATTTTCATATTGCATCCTGAGGCGGCTTTGGCTCAGTGGGGAGAGTTGGCTGTTTCTCAATTGGAAGGTTGGTGGTTCGATCCCAGCTCCAGCAGTCACATGCAAAGTGTCCTTGAGCAAGACACTGAACCCCAAATTGCCCCCCTGGATGTGTACGAAGGAAATTAGGGAATACTGATGGTTCCTTACTATAGCAGCCTCCACCATCAGTGAGTGGTGTGAATGGGTGAATGTGATGAGTAGGGTAAAAGCACTTAGAGTGGTTGGAAAGACTAGAAAAGCGTTATATGCATACATGTCAATTTACCAGTTACCATCCTCTCCAGCAATATTAGCAAAAGCAGCAGAGCAGGTGAGTGAAAGTTTAAGTTATTGGTTGCTACAAAGAGACTTAAACCATGAGCGGTGGTGATGATAGCAGCAGGGTTAAAAGTCGTGACATTTGCCTCGTTTATTTTTAGAGGTGTGTTTATCCTTACTTAATATTCATTCATACTTTTTGCCTCAATTTTTGATTTATCATTTTAATGTAGCTTCACATTTAATAGAAATAAACTGGTTTGGTTAAATTTGTCAAAAGAGAGTTTTTAATTCCACTAGCAAAAAAGAAAAATTGAATGAATTTTGCATTTCTCATCAGTGTGTAAGAGAAGAAGAAAGTCCCACAGAAGTACTTCATTAAAAACATTACTAGTTGAAGAAATTGATGATTGCAGGTGTTTCTTTGTGCATGACAAATCCTGAGGTGTGTTTTCAGATAAGAAAAAAGCCAGCTTCCAAATGCTAAATTAACTCAACACTTTTATAATTAAACTGAAGAAAGGCAACAATAAATGTCTGAGAATCGACGAGAACAGCAAATTGAAGAAAACGAAGACGCCTTGTTTCTTTCACATCATCACTTAACAGAAAGTCTGCTTTACTGGGAGACAGACAGAAGCTGAAATGGGATCTATTTCCTGTGAAAACCTTCTCTTGGTGGCATTTCTCATGTCGGATGATTCATCCTCTTTCTCTGCTGGCCATCCTTCTCTTCCTCAGATCTCCTTTCTTGAAGATAATCTTCCTCATCTTCTGCTTTGATCTGTCTCCCTCTCCAGACATGAGATCATCCTCTGTTTCCTCAAATATCTCCTCCCTCATCTTTTCCACAGGATCTGCTTTTTAACATTTTCCTTCTAAATGACCTTCCACATCTTTCTTTAGAAGTCCTCTTGGTTTTTCTGGCTTTTCTGGGAAATATCATTGAGGACAAAGTACCTTTTGGTTCCCCCCGGGCATTTTTCTTTATATTTCTTGCTTCAGTTCATTTGATTTGATTTGACTTCAATGACCAAAGAGCCAAACGGGTGGATTTTTTCTTCTGTTAAAATTCAATCAATTTACAGATAATTTAATTGACAAAGTATGCAGTTTTTTTTCTATAAACAGGTTAACTGAACCTCAGCATGAGCATAGATTTTTTATCACCAAAATATGACCACATAGCATAGACTGTATAAAAATGGACGACACACAGATTCCCAAAAGTGAAGCCAAAACACGTAGTCAAAGATCTAGGTCATAGAGCCCGCCTCCTCTGATGAAACAGATGGAAGGTGGATCAAAATAGTTCCTGTCATCATTCTACAGCATTCTTTACTAGATTAACAGAGTAAAGGAAGATCGTAAAGAAGACGTAACAAAAGCTCACACATAACTGAGTGTCTGCTTCTGCCTTGGACTGGGCTAACTTGAGGGATCTTAAAGTTAAAGCTGCTATTGGTACGACTGGTGTAAAAAAACGTTACTTTTTTTCTGCTGGGTTTGGAGAAAAGGTCATAATACCCATCGTTACTCATCGGTAAGTGGAGTAATTTGAGACTATTGTGAAATCTCTGTGTTTTCTAATGCCTTTGTATCAAGCAATGTTATTATTCCCCTCGTTCCCGTTATGATGGACCAATCAGAGCTACTCCCCAAACCTCTGTCCTGATTGGTTAAGGGGTGGCCCCTAATATGTCCTCCAACTGGTTATGAGTCCGGCACTATCATGACTGCACACGCCGATCTGGGTTGGGGGGCTAAGAGGAAATCTGGTTGGGAGGTATAGTGTTTACATTCGAAGTCCCTCTCTCTGGACAGATGTTTACTCTGTGACTACCAACAGCAGCTTTACATGTACCTCCATTAGCATAAGGCGCTAACGAATTCCGCAGATCATGCATGTCTTGCTTCCAATTTACTTCACCAGTGCAACATGCCATCAACCAATGCTGCAGGACTGGCGTTCGCTTATTTACAATGGATGGAGGTGGAGATGGAGGCATGTTTATATCCAGCTACTGCCATGTCGGCTGATTCTGAAACAGCTTATTATTGCACATTACGTCAATATGAAAACAGCCAGTGCCTAAATTTCACACAACTGCAATTGTTATGCCAGTGTAACCCATGCTATGTGTGTTTATTTTACATACATTCATATGTATGAGAAATGCAACAGGTCATAATAGATAATAGGACAAAAACATGTACATGTAAGGACATATCAACAACTGTTTGCTAGTTAAGCAGTGTTTGAGGCTTTGTCACATAATTCCCAGAGCTACTTAGTGAACAACTTTACCTCTTGTGAGCTAATGGCCAACTATATAATAAGATTGGATGGCCCTAACCAGTCAAAGTAAATGTGCAGTTATTCCTCTTTACTCTATATGGAGCCACTGACTGACATGTGGCATTAAATTCTCAGGGTTGTACTTAGTTTCACCCGGAGACATTACACTACCTGTCAGTTCACAAGCTTGTTAGCTCTGAAATAAATTGCTAATTCTTAAGTTATATGTGTCTCCTAACTCATTACTGTCCAGAAATCCTCCCTCTGTTGTAGAACAGTGTTTACTCAGACAGTGGAGGTTACAGAAAGTTGATGGTGGACCACGGCTAATGAGCTAAGTTAGCTTCCTCCTCATTTTTGGACTGTCTGGATTTTCTTTTGGGCTGCAGTGTCAACACAGCTTTCTGTTGGTGGAATTACAACATTATAATGATCAACTGATAGTCGAGACTCAATTTGACTCAATTTCATTTCATTTTGATTTTGCAGCTAAAGCAAGCTAACTGTTAGCTTACATGTTGGTTTTAAAGACACTTAGACGGACCTCCTGATCTAAATCTTAGATTTTCTTTTACTCAATTTTTGTGTGAAGGAGTATTGATTGAGAGTACTTCCAACCCCAACTCAGTCAAAGCAGATGTGAGTCTAACATGAGTCTGGTCCTGCTGGAGGTTTCTGCCTGTTAAAGGAAGTTTGTCCTTGCCACTGTAACTTGCTAAATACTGTATGGTGGATTAAGATGATATCAGACTGGATTTGATCCTGTCTTGATGTTGGGTCATTGTAAGTAATATATCTATCACTCCTCTCTCTGCCTCTCACTTACTTTAACTCTCCCTGTCCCATTAAAGTTACTAACTATAGACCTTTCTGGAGTCCCTGAGCTCCCTTGTCTCGTATGTTCCTCCGCCGTAGATGGCCTGCTGCCAAACTCCAGTTGCAACGACCATCCGTCACACCACTATCATCTCTATCTCTCTTATTCTCCTCTATCCCTCTTTCCAACAAGTCTGGTTCTGCTCGAGGTTTCTGCCTATTAAGACTATTTTAATTTGCCACCGCCTTCCTGTTTTAGCTTATTATATTCCTTTTTTTTAAACTTGCTTTAAGTGCAAATCTGTTGTATTATATTTGTCATTTAATTTGTGCTCTTTTATGCTTGTTTGAATGTTTCCAATGCTTTTAATGATTTAATGTTAAGCATATCGAGTTGCCCTTATGTATGAAATGTGCAATACAAAGAAAGCTGCCTTGCATTGCCTTCCCTAAAGGAAGTTTGTCCTTGCCACTGTAACTTGCTAAATGCTGCAAAGTGCTCTGCTCATGGTGGATTAAGATGAGATCAGACTGAGTCCTGTCTATAAGATGGGACTGGATCTTATCCTGTCTTGGTGTTGGGTCTTTGTTAGCAATTTAACATAAAGTAAGGTTTGTAAAGCATCTTGAGATCAAGTTTGATGTGATTTGCCGCTATACAAATAAAGACTGATTGACTGACTGATTGAGACCAAACATCAGATGAGCATACCTCGTATCGCCAGAACTGCAAAAGCACAAAACAAACATAGGAACAGGCTTTACATATCTCATTAGTGTGAGCGATGACAGCATGGTAAGTTGTGTTCTGAATATCAAACCAGCTTATTGTCTTGTTTTATAGATCGGTAGAAAATTATCAGGGGAAATCAAGGGTTGTTATCTCTGTTTGCAATGAGAAAAAATAATGTGTAACAACTGGCCAACTGGCTTTGTTGTCTCAAGATGTCAAGAAAAATAAGTGGATGGATAAAGTAGTATTTCAAATGTATGGATGCATGTCTGCCTCAGGCTTCCATACATTAGTCGTCCTTTCTTTGAATAAAAACTGGTAAAACATACGCTTTAAAAAATGTGATAAGTAAAAAACAGATGGAGAAAAACTTGATGATATTTATTTCCTCCCACTCTTTCATCAGCCACGTTTTTCTAATTTCTATCATCTTTCTGAAAAGCTCTTATTAATCACTGAGTAGTAGTTTGGTAATACCCCGTTGAGAAAAATGAGAGCTCAACATCTTTATTCTCTCTCTTTGTGCTGACCTCCTGCTGATCTAATTCATTACAGTGAAAAATAACAGGCTGGGATTTGCTGTTGTTGCCATGGTTATTATTATTTATTCACTTCTTAACAAGACAGGAAAAAATACAGATGATTAGGATCCAAACAGTCATCTGAGACCTCACTGTTGCTTTAATCAGTATTCTTCATGCAATTGAAAACCTCTCACTAAAAGCATCATATATATCAGACCAATACTGACTTCTATTCAGTGCTGGAGATCAGCCTGTGATACCTTTACTGTGATGTTCCTGACTAACAGTCACATTCAAACTTTCTTTGAAACCTGTTTTAGATTCGGTTTCTTTAACTTTGCTTTGTGAATTTGGTGTCAGTGAATATGTAAAGGTGTTGGTCTCGAGGATGTTCATGAGCATCTACAAGTTAATCTACAACACAGAGTCCTGCCACCTTCAGAAGTTCTCTGATGACTCTGCTGTAGTTGGATGCATCAGGAAGGGTGAGGAAGCCAAGTACAGGGCTGTGGTGGGCAACTTTGTCACATGGTGTGAGCAGAACCACCTCCAGCTCAATGTGAAAAAGACCAAGGAGCTGATTGTGGATATGAGGAGGAGCAATGCACCAGTGACCCCTGTTTCCATCCAGGGGGGCAATGTGGACATTGAGGAGGACTACCTGCGGGTGTATTTGGACAAGAAACCGGACTGGGACTTGCTGAACGAGCACCACCTGCTTGCTGGTGAAAGCCCACATACCTGTGCTGGTCATGTATTATCTGGTGGAGTGGCTATATCCAAGTTTAATTAGACATACAACTTGATTTCAATTTTCTAGACCAATATAATGACAAACTGCACCATGCTATGGCTACTGCTTGTTTACATCGGAGTAGTAGAGCAATATGTCATTATGACAGTAGCCAGAGTCTGAGGTAGTGGCTAGTGGCTGTGCTACAGAATAGACACAGCCTATGAGCGGCATTTCAAACCTACAGTAATAAAATAATGATCATTTGTTCAACAGACTGATTATTCTACTGCTGACTACCAAAGAAACTAGTTAATTTCTAACTTAAGCTGTGTCATGTTTGGTTTTACCACGGAGACGTGAGGTTCATCTTAAAGGTGACATATCATGCAAAATCGACTTTTTAATGGTTCTCTACCTGAAATATGTTTCCCTGGCATGTCTACAAACCCCCCGAGAATGAAAAGAATCCATTCTGCCCCTGTTCTGATTTCTCCACCTTTCTGTAAATGTGTGTGAAACGAGCCGTTTCAGTTTTCAGTGTTTTTGTTACGTCACAACAACATCCGGTCTGTAACTGAAGTCAGAGCTCGGAGCTTGTTCAGACCATAGACTGTATAAAATACAACTCAACCCCTCCTCCGTTTTTCATTCCCTGCACACACGTGTGCTAACAAGGAGCTTAGGAGGGAGGCATGCTAGTTGTAGGCTGTCTTAATAAACACAAAGGTCAGTTTTACTCCCCACGTCTGCAGATTTGAAGATCTAGTGGATGATTTTTATTTGTCATGGAAAAGTGCTAGCGCTAGTTAGCATAGCTACATAGCTACATGTCGTAGCTGTAGCTGTGTACCAAGACACACGTTGACATACTGATAAATAAAACAACAAGAAACACTAAATCTGTGACCAATCCTTCAGAAAGGTCCTGCTGCATTTCTGGTAGAGGTCGGTTTTACTCCCCACGTCTGCAGATTTGAAGATCTAGTGGATGATTTTTATTTATCATGGATAAGTGCTAGCGCTAGTTAGCATAGCCACATAGCTACATATTCGTAGCTGTAGCTGTGTACCAAGACACACGTCTACATACTGATAAATAAAACAACAAGAAACACTAAATCTGTAAGTCTGAAACTGTAGTCCGGATAAGAGTCTAAAAAGCTCTCACCACGGGGGCTCTGACAAGCACAAGAATTAATGACATTTAGTAAGTCCTACAGAAAATATATATGTATTGTAGCGTCCGTCCGGACGCTGTAGGGATGACGAGCCGATTCGTGAACACGCTGAGCTTTACTAAACGGTCACTGTCGGCCGTGATCACGCCAACCAACAAACAATCAAAGTTTGAATGAATGAAGAACTTCTCCTGCTTGTCTCTCCTCTCTCCCGCTCACACACTCTACACCTCTCCTGATGCCTTCACTGACCGTCAACACTGTAGGAATTAAAAACATCTACACTGAACACGTTTAACAAACAGTAGAGCTGTTACAGTGTTATATATGTGTTATAACTTTTCTCCTGATATCGTGTCACCAGTACAACTGGATAATGCTAGAATGACAGTTGTAAGTACTAACAGCAGCCATGTTTGTTTGTGTTTTTAACTTTCACTATGATAATGTTTTGGTGAGGACTGGTTTTGAATCAGTCACCATCATATGGTCGCAAGTCAGCGGCGCTCGTGCATGTGAGTGGGGGGGCGTTGTTTTGGAGGAGCTCTGAGGGAGGCGGGGAGGGGTTAGACGGAGTCATGAGGAAATGCTACATTCAAATTCATGCTAGTTTTCCGAGAATACCAACCCCAGCTTTAAGTGGTGTTCTGTAAAACTTCACAAACTAGTGTCCAGACGGGGTTATTAACATTATCTCCACTACAATGACGTTCAAACTAGGCTACATTTGAACCTACGCAGAGCTGGTGCAACCCAGTGCTGGTTTCACCATTAAAAAATGATAAGATGGTTCACTACATAATGTATGCCAGAAGCAACAAGTTATGATCATCCTTAAAGGAATGCATGTTTTGTTTTAAAGATAGAGTAAAGAAATGATGCAATGATGGACGACACACTCCTCTCCAGCCACACAAATGTAAAAATATCCATCAAACTTTTGCAAAAATCTGTTGCAAATATGAAAGCAACAATCCTGACTCAATGTGCCTTTTTGATAATTACTTGAACATCAAGTCGGCACCCTGAGGCGAGCAGAGATCAATTGAGTCAGCATGATTGAATGAGGAATGAATCTTCATTGTTTTGTCTCTTCCTTCAGGCTAAAGTGTGTACTCAGGACCAGATTAATTGCTCCAAGTGTTAATTTGCCGACCGCCCCCTGAACGCCACGTGTCTCCATTGATTAAAATTAGCCTTTGTTCTGTTGCTGCTCTTTGTTCCTTTTACGGGTAATTGATGGGACTGGTTGTCTTGTCCTTTGTCCCCCCTTTCCCTCTCATCCCCTCTCTCTGTTTTCTCCTCTTTCCTTCTCTCCTAAACACTCCTGTTTGCCAGTGGCCCAGCTCCTAAATCATGCTGTTTGCAAGCTGTCTCCTCAGGCAAGATTGTGTGTGTGTTTGTGTTTGTGTGTACGGTCCCCTGCACACACAGCTCTGAGTACCCATTTCGCACGCTAACATTACTGCCCGCCAGTGTTTGGTTTGGTTTATTAATCCTGACTGTTATATAGGTCAATATAACAGGTTACAAATAGGAAAATAATAAGGTGCCAGTGTTCCTTGCAGAGCTCCAGCAGCCTTACACTGCTTTTTCATTTGTCTAGATGTGTCATAAAATCTTGTGCAGAATGGGATATTTCACAGGCACGCTCAGATGGGTGCTGAAGGGACGTCAGCTTCTGCCATTTTTGTCACATCTGCCCTTTTCAAAACTGAGAACCAGCAGCCCAGCAGTGACCCTGACACTGATCATTTAATGAACCGTACCCTTCACGTTGGCTCTTTTTTTTTCAGTAGCATTAATAGAAACACTCAACTAAAGAACAAGTACACCAGGACTGTACTTCATACACTACTTCAAGAAATGTACACTTGATGGTCATCCAACCAGAGAGGATTTGCCATGGTGACAGACAGAGATGATCCAAATGATGTTCATAAGAAGAAATGTGCTGCAAATTCAGTCCAAAACAAATGCAACAGTGGAATCATGCAGCACATAAAAAATAAGGTGATGCCAAAAGCTTCAAATACAAAAATGATGGCAACACAAGAACACACCTATGGATAACAATTGCAAAAGGATAGAGGAGCGACATCCAAAGTCCTCCAGGCCTGTAGAGGCGCACTTGTACAGGCACTCTGCAGAACAGTCAATGCATTTTATTATTCACACAGGACCATTTACTGTATAAAAAATGGATGTAGTATCCGTGACGTCACCCATCTGTTCTTGAAGCTAGGATTCCATATTGGAAATGCTGAACTCAACATAACTTGTGTCGAGCTAGAGTGAGGTAAAGAGGCAGGCTTTGTGCTTCGCCAACAGCTACAGTGTTCCCGCCTGTCAATCAAGTCAGCTGTGCCTCTAACTATGGAAAACTTGTAATCTTAATATCTTTGAAACTGCTGTATTATGAAAAATTAAACCCTTGTACAGTGTGTGCCGATCGATAAATGAGCTGTTCAGACTAAACTCATTTTTTGAACCAGGC
Organism: Notolabrus celidotus; assembly: GCF_009762535.1. NCBI lineage: Eukaryota > Metazoa > Chordata > Actinopteri > Labriformes > Labridae > Notolabrus > Notolabrus celidotus. The sequence continues at coordinate 5,450,425 of NC_048284.1, forward strand.
TGTAAACATGTTTATTTCTGCTGCAAAGATCGTCTCTTATGAATGGGTGTGTATGTGGTTTCCGGTATTTCTGCAGCCAGCCTCTAGTGGACACTCGAGGAACTGCAGTTTTTAACACTTCCACATTGGCTTCAACTCTTGCGTCTGGAAGTTGCCGCTTGCACAAGACCGAAACACATAATGACAGACACCACTGGAGTAGAGTGTCTGTGAGGACCGGGCCTAACTATGTATTCAACATATATACTTGTTCAGTGATTTGCATTATTTGAGTATTTGCAGCAAGTTTGCAGCTAATGTTGTGTCCATTTTTGTAACATGTTCTCTCTTTACATTTCTGCCATTGCATTTGTTAATTCTTCATGCGTTTATGAATTTACAATGTTCCTGGATTAAATTGTTCAGGCCGCTGCAGATTTGTTCACCACTTTAAATTCTTAATCAGACCTGGCTGCCTGAATTAATCAAAGAAATACTCAGAGCAAGTAAATGCCTTCTTCTTTTGTTCTTTTTAGATCTAAAAGTAAAACCAGATGGACATTATTTCATCCGTAGGTTCCATTTCCTTGAATCTAACCTTTAGAGATGATCAACAGCTCTCTTTTCCCAAAATAGAAATCCCATAGCTGTAAGAGAATAACCAGGGTCAATGTTTTAAACGTTTGAAGATACTGATGGTCATTCAGATGCATGTTTTCTTGTTGGTTCTCAAGTTTACGTTGATGTTCATTAAGTCTGAGATGTGGAAAGTTAAAATTCAAACTGTTTCAGTTTTCAGACATGACACTTTGAATTTTTGCTACAACCACTAAGATCTCCCATGACTGCTCCAACCAGGCCCACGCTCACTGTTTGCTTCTTGTCCTGACACACATCAGATCAAACTCTTCTCTACAGACTCATCTCACAACAACAAATCTTTTCTAACACTCAATGTTACATCACTCTCCTGATGCAACCATAACAATGGTGTTACCATTCCCTCTGATAGCAACAAACTGAAGTCTGTTCTGTGTGTTTCATGAGACAGGAACCAGATTTATACTGCGTTCAGCTGAGTAATACATCAAAACAGGAGCTAATTCAACCTAAATGTGCCTCTGATCCCACAAACCAGCTTTAAAGTGAGGGGTTAACCAAGGTGCAACAAAGCATGTGTGGTGCATATCCTGTTCACATCAGGGAGACACACTAAGACGACAAAAAACCCTTCAACCAGGTCAGATTGTTACATAGCAAGCCGATTACCAAAGATGGTTGGTAGACTACTCAAGGGGAATGATGCACTTTTCTTTCACTATTATATAATTTGAAAAATTTCAATTCTAGTTTTCAGATTAATCCTAGACCCAAACTGGGCTGTTGCTCCTTTGAACCTTTTTGACAAAGCTTATAGTTAGAGCTGGATCAGGCTTGGACCAGCTTTTGTCATGCTGCTATAGGCCTAGACTGCCGGGGGAACTGGCACACTGACACACTGGGATCCTAGCTCACCCCCTTCCCCCCAACCCCTTCATCACTTACTTTAACTCTGCCTGTCCCATTAAAGTTACTAACCATAGACCTTTCTGGAGTCCCTGAGCTCCCTTGTCTTGTAGATTCCTCTGAGCTGCCGTAGACGTCCTCCTGCTGCGGACGTTCTGGACTCCAGCTGATACGGACGTGCTGGACTCCAGCGGCAACAGCTTCTATGACTCGTTTCATCACTATCACCTCTCTCTCTTACTCCCCTCTATCTGTCTTTCCAGACCCAACTCGGTCAAGGCATGATGGCTGTCTAACATGAGTCTGGTTCTGCCTGGGGTTTCTGCCTGTTAAAAGGAAGTTTTTCCTCACCACTGTAACTAGCTAAATACTGCGATATGCAATGCTCATGATGGATTAAGGTGGGGTCAGACTGAGTCTTACCCTGTCTTGAAGTTGGGTCTCTGTTCATAACTTGACATAGAGTGGTCTAGACCTCCTATGTTTGTAAAAGCGTCTTGAGATAACGTTTGTTGTGATTTGGCGCTATACAAATAAAGATTGATTGATTGATTGAAAAAATAATCATGAACATGGCAACAAGTGTGTATTAATTAATTTCTCAGCAACATATTTGAAGAACAGGTGTGAGTTCCAGGGCTGGTTTGGAGTCTGTGCCTAATCTGGAACCAGCTGTTTGTCTTCTCATCATAGACTGTATAAAAAATGGATGTAGTATCCGTGCTGTCACCCATCTGTTTCCTGAAGCCTGTTTTGAAGCTGATCATCGGTGGGTGCCATATTGGAAATGCTGAACTCAACGTAACTTTGTCCGAGCTAGTGTGAGGTAAAGAGGCGGGCCTTTAACCTTTTCATTAACAGCTACAGGGTGCCCGCCTGTCAATCAAGTCAGCCATGCCCTTATTTGGGCATAACTCAAAAAATTCACCCCCATATAGTGTGTGCTGATTGCGAAATGAGCCATTCAGACCTAAACTGTTTTTTGAACCAGACTGTAAACATGTGTATTATTGCTGTAAAGATCGTGTTTGTTGAATGGGTGTTTATGTGGTTTCAGGTGTTTCTGCAGCCAGCCTCAAGTGGACACCCAAGGAACTGCAGTTTTTAGCACTTCCACGTGGGCTTCATATTTTAAGACTAGAGGTTGCCACTTGTCTTTTCTTGTTTTTGAGGAGGTGCATGTAAGACTACTTGTGTGTAGGCTTCTCTGTAGGGGATTCAGTACAGGGCTGTGGATCTACACCTGATGAACTGCAGCAAATTTCACCAAATTAGCAACTAAAAGCCGTTCTGTGTGAGGAAAAATTATACCAAACCTTAAGGGTTATATCCCTTTTAGTTCCAGATCCATTGTCCATGTTTTGACCACCTTAGAACTGGCCCTAAACTAGAAAAAGATGTTCCAGATAAGCAACAACTCCTTGCTGGGCAAGAAGAAAGACCAGCTTATGGTCTGGGGAGGAGGCGGGGTTATTGTGATGTGGCTCTCTTGTGTCCTATAGAAAAGCAAACTGGTTCTTAGGAGATTCTCAAGCTGAACCATCTCTGAACTAGCACTAGCACCAGTCCAGAACTAGCACCAGGGCCACCTTAGTGGAAAAGATGTGCTACGGACATTTTGAGCCAAAGTACACCTTCCCCATCTCGGCCATACTTTAGTCAGACATTATCAGCTCAAGCTAGCAGAGTGCAGCTCACCCACCATGCATGGGTGGGTGTCATGGGTGACTCAGAGTTATAGAGATGGCATTATTTCCAACCCTTCAAATGTATTACATTAAACCTAATAGCATGAACTTGTCACCCTGGTAGTTTTCATATTGGCACATCCCTAGGTATTAGTCAAAGTAGATGCACGCCCCCTTAAAGACAAACAATTCCCTTCATTTCTCCTGTCCTATGGTTTCTCAAGATGTACCATTAGTGTGGATATCGTGATGAAAAGAAGAGCCAATGAGGTTATGGCGCCCAAATGTGGGGATTACAGGAAAAGAAGAAAAGAATATAAGGGATTAGAGAAGAGAGGGTGGATGGAAGGGAAGGGAGGATTCGTGGAGGCAGGAGCAGAGCGAGGAGTCACGTACGGCGCATTAGTCACACTTCCACTGAGCCATGGCGACACACACTTAGTGCTGTGACATACGCTGTGTTAGGGCAAGAGACAGTCACCTCAGGGAGAAAACACACTGCAGAAAAAAGGAAAAAGCTTCACCAGTGTGCAGAGAGGGAGGGACTCTCCCTGCAACTCCTGATGTGAACTGGATGAATTTGAGAATCCGAATGTCTTCTTTTATGAATAATATTTGATGCATACACATCAGTTCACGCAGGCTGTCTTGCAGTATGTGTTTTATATTTATTTATGAGCTCTGCCGGAGACAAATTTCCATCGCCTTGTGATGGAAAACAAAGAGCCTGAATCTGAACTTTTATGGTGTTTGTTGTTGAAAAATGAGAAGCACACAGAGCCAGATATTAAATATTTTAAGCTGCGTCTCAGCAGAGAGAAAGTTTTTACCATTCACCAGAGGATATGATATGTTTTGTAAACTCCGTTTCTTGATTCTCCTCACAGCAGGGGGACTGTTTTTAAAATAAAGTTTGTAAGCATGAGAACTTACAAGTTGTCATAAGTTTATGTCTGTTCAAAGACAACTTTTCAAATAATGCTGTTTGGTCTGTGCCTCCAAGCTTCAAAATATGACACTGTGGGTACCTCGACAGCACTATATCTGGGTGCTCTTTATAGCGGAACGTCTTGATGTGTTGTCAAAGTCTGGTACATCGAATAAAAAGCTGGAAAGCCAGAGCTAAAAGGAGGTAGAGATTGTATCACGGGTCAAACGCAGGATTCTCACAACAGGAATAAGTTTCAATTCCTGAAATGCTACAATAACCCGGATACTATGTCCCCACCGTTCACAAACCTGGACTGAAGGCACTCGAAGCACACCACCAGAGAAACCTCAGAAGAGTCCTCTAACTGGGAAGATGGGCACTCCATCACCAGTGTCCTGGTTGAAGCAAACATCCCCACAGTCACTGCTAACACTGCCCAACACCAGCAACTTGGTGCAAGCAAACCTCCCCGCCTTTACCGCTACCACCGCCCAACACCAGCTGATGTGCACCCAGCATGTCATCCGTATGCCTGACTCGTGCCTTCCTGAACAAGTCCTGTATTCCCAGCTTGCCCAGGAGGCCAAAAGAAAAGATATCAGGACAGCATCAACACAAGATCTCAAATAAACTTGCCTGATCAAACGTGACTTCAGAGAACAAACTAACATAGATGATGATCAACATTGTCAACTTGCTGAACTGTGTTCTAGCCAGTCTTTTCCAATATTCCACTTGGTTAATTTGTATATCCATATTAACAAAGACCCAACATCAAGACAGGATAAGATCCAGTCCCATCTTCCAGACAGGACTCAGTCTGATCTCATCTTAATCCACCATGAGCAGAGCACTTTGCAGCATTTAGCAAGTTACAGTGGCAAGGACAAACTTCCTTTAACAGGCAGAAACCTCCAGCAGGACCAGACTCATGTTAGACACACATCTGCTGAGACTGAATTGTGGTTGGAAAGAGGGATAGAGGAGATGAAGAGAGAGAGAGAGAGATTATGGTGTGTGAGACGGATAGTAGTAGTTGTTGTAGCAGCTTGAGTCTGGCACGCCCACAGAGGAACCTACGGGACAAGGGAGCTCAGGGACTCCTGAAAGGTCTATGGTCCATCCATCCATCCATCCATTTTCTTCCGCTTATCCGGGGTCGGGTCGCGGGGGTAGCAGTCCAAGCAAATTGACCCAGACATCTCTCTCCCTGGCGGAACTTTCCAGCTCCTCCTGGGGAATCCCGAGGCGTTCCCTGACCAGGCGGGAGATATAATCCCTCCATCGCGTTCTCTACCCCGGGGCCTTCTCCCAGTTGGACGTGCCCGGAACACCTCTAAAGGGAGGCGTCCGAGAGGCATCCTTATCAGATGCCCGAACCACCTCAGCTGACTCCTTTGACGCGGAGGAGCAGCGGCTCTACTCCGAGCTCCCTCCAGATGTCCGAGCTCCTGACCCTTCCCTAAGGCCGAGCCCAGACACCCTTCGCAAGAAACTCATTTCAGCCGCTTGTATCCGCGATCTTATCCTTTCGGTCATGACCCACAGCTCATGACCATAGGTCTATGGTTAGTAGCTTTAATGGGACAAGGAGAGTTAAAGTAAGTGACAGGCAGAGAGAGGATCCCAGTGTGTCAGTTCCCCAGATTGTCTAAGCCTATAGCAGCATAACTAAGAGCTGGTCCAAGCCTGAGCCAGCTCTAACTATAAGCTTCATCAAAAAGGAAAGAGAAGGTGTCTGCCTCCTGGACCCTGACTGGACGGTTACTCCAAAGGAGAGGGGCCTGATAACTGAAGGCTTGACCTCCAATACTATTTTTAGAGACTTTAGGTAGAGTGAGCAGGCCTGCATGCTCAAGACGTAGTGATCTAGAGGGGTAATAAGGCACTATGAGCTCTTTAAGATACAATGCCATGTGTGGGGTCTGACATCCCTGTTAGTGTGGGCCAAGCTTTAAAACCTGTTTCTGAATTAGTGACTCTTGCGTCACCTCCTCTTGTGGCCTCTCTTTCACATTTCCACGAGTGATGATTCAGAGAAATGGGCTTCTGAGAAACCAAAAGTCCAAACAATGTGAAGAGTAGTTGCTTTAGTGCATGATTTTTTATATTTCTGCACACAGATACACAGAGCAGCTGCATCCAGCGGGCTGTTATATCCACTAAACATCCCCCTGGCTGAGCTGAGTGTTTAGCTTCAGGCTAACAACACAAGGAGCTACAAGCCAAGCTGTCTGCATACTAAAGTATTTAAGGACACTTTGAGTTAAAACATGGAAATAACAACAACTCGCCCCGGGCAGTGTAACGCTATAAGCAGTCTTTGTGTATAAATATATGTTTGTGAGTCTTTGAGTGCCACAGGCCCGGCTGACAGACTCTCTAGTCTGGATGCGCCTGCAGCTCACCAGGGAAGGACTTAAGTACCTACACACACCTTCACACACACATGATCGTGCACACAGGCAGGTGGTGACGGGTAGCCTGTTTATATGCTGCCTCTACCTTCAGCTGTGACGGTGTCCCACAGGGCCAGACGGGGAGAGAATCGCATTTTGTGGAAACACAGCAGCAAACAGAAATCAGCATCGAATTTAGGAGCGAGTCACACTCTTCTCTTTCACCTAACAGTCGTGCTGTGGTTAAACTTTAAATGTGCACTGCAGACGGAATACAACATTCACATTTCTCAGAGGAATCCGTCTCCACATGTGACAAAGTGAGGAGCTTTTTAGGAGGACTGTCACTCCTCTCTTCTCCCTGAGTCACCGACACTCACGGCACGTGTACCGAGGTTGAGGAAGTCAGTTTACTTTCAGTCTTTAAAAGCATTTTAAGTGCTTTGAATCATTCTTGTAGTGAAGGTCTTTGAACAGTTTCATATTTGCTGGTTTAAAGGGTTGTCTGTGAAGGTCAAGAGCAGTCTTGTAAACAGTGAAAGTCTGAGAGTCCAGCTAGAACACGCCCTGTTGGGGGCGCTATCTTGCCAGTTGCAGGATTATTATAAGATCCTCCCAACAATGTTTTTCCCTTTTTGCTGTTTTCTGGCTTGTTTTGACACGTTTGCACTGCTCCAATCAGCATCACCATCCTCTTATTTTTTGGTTATCTCATGCATGGGAATGGAGTGATTCATTTGCCAAATTAAGGGAGTAAACATAGAACATCTAGCGTTCAAATACACGCAAATAAGGCGAGTATAAAATTGTATCACCGACTGGTGTGAACACAAATTACAAGTACGTAACATTCGCCTAATCTGCTCCTGTTATTAGTTATTCTGTGGGAGGCAGTCTGACCTGGAATCGTTAATATCTAACATGCAATCGATGTTTGTTGACTGACGTGACCTGACTCCAAATATGACGTCACAGACACAGTCACAGTAAGACGAGATAACAGACTCAATGAGCTCAACATTACAGATCTTTAGGTGTTGAAAAATGAGGGACCAAGATCTTGATAGAACCAGGTTTTGATCCCCACCCTAAGTGCTGAAAGCAGCCGAGTCACGCAGACGAAACTGCTGCCGAACCACAAAGTTACAGAATCATCCGCTCTGAATGAAATGAGTGTGAATGACACTGCGGCAAGGTTACAGTCTTCAAATGTTATTGATGAATCCAGACCAGGACGCACAGGTCTGAGTCTTTTATGTGAAACGTGAAACTGCTGCTGAAGGAGGGCTGTGCAAAGCAGCTGGTCTGACAGCGAGCTGGACTACACTTTTTCTAAAAGAGCATCTTTAGGTCATCTAAATGATTCAGGTATGACCCTAAAGATGAAAGTTTGGATGGTCCTTACTTCCTCGAAGGCCTGCTGGAGGGTGAAGACGAAATGTAAAGTTAGATTGAGTTTAACTCTGCAGTCAGGGGGCAAAGACTTCTGCAAACTAACAGGAGAAAACAGATCAGTGAGAGTCTTCACAAGTACAGAAATACAACTCTGAGTGTGTGTGAGTGTGTGTGTGTGTTTTCCATTTGGCCTGCAGCCAGCAGTTCACCCGGCTGATCTGAAGCAAAACAAGAAGACAAGCTGAGCGTGCTGGTGGCAGCATTTAGCTGTCACTCTCAATATCCCAGTCACACACAAACAACGCAAACACACACACACACTCATGAGCAGAACTGCTCTCGTATTTCTCACACACAATGCTCTGCCTAATTAGGGTTGTAATGTGAACAAAGGCAGCAGTCATTCGGATCTACCACAGCAGACCTCTGAAGATCGAGTGCAGACAGCAAACCTCTTAGTGAAGTCATGTGGGGGTCCTTCGTTTGTCTCTCTATTCCTCTCACACACACATGCACGGATGCAAATTGTTAAACCCTTGCAGACAAAACATTCAAGCATGCACAGAAAAAAAAAACCCTCTCACGATAGAAGCTACTTGAAGATAACACGGGAATATGTAACATCTTATTTTTCACTTACAGCATGCAGCGTCTTTCTCCTCCTGATATTTAAAGTCTCACAGCACCACAAGCTCTATTTCTTTGTTTTGGCCTCTGGTTTAAACAAAGCCTCAGATTGTTATTTCTCATAAAAGCTGCAGGAACACTCTTCGCTTTCATTCAGGTAAAGTCGGTAAACTAGAGCTACTAAATGCCATTTACTTCCTGTATTAAGCTTTATAAAGGGGATGACAGAGAGCAGGTTCAACCAGAGGTCACGAAAATGGAATATCAATCAATCAATCATCAATCAATCTTTATTTGTATAGCTCCAAATCACAACAAACGTTATCTCAAGACGCTTTTACAAACATAGGAGGTCTAGACCACTCTATGTCAAATTATGAACAGAGACCCAACTTCAAGACAGGGTAAGACTCAGTCTGACCCCACCTTAATCCATCATGAGCATTGCACATCGCAGTATTTAGCTAGTTACAGTGGTGAGGAAAAACTTCCTTTAACAGGCAGAAACCTCAGGCAGAACCAGACTCATGTTAGACAGCCATCATGCCTTGACCGAGTTGGGTCTGGAAAGACAGATAGAGGGGAGTAAGAGAGAGAGGTGATAGTGATGAGACGAGTCGTAGAAGCTGTTGCCGCTGGAGTCCAGCACGTCCGTATCAGCTGGAGTCCAGATCGTCCGCAGCAGGAGGACGTCTACGGCAGCTCAGAGGAATCTACGAGACAAGGGAGCTCAGGGACTCCAGAAAGGTCTATGGTTAGTAACTTTAATGGGACAGGCAGAGTTAAAGTAAGTGATGAAGGGGTTGGGGGGAAGGGGGTGAGCTAGGATCCCAGTGTGTCAGTGCGCCAGTTCCCCCGGCAGTCTAGGCCTATAGCAGCATAACAAAAGCTGGTCCAAGCCTGATCCAGCTCTAACTATAAGCTTTATCAAAAAGGAAAGTTTTAAGCCTACTCTTAAAAGTGGAGAGGGTGTCTGCCTCCTGGACCCTGACTGGTAGATGATTCCAAAGGAGAGGGGCCTGATAACTGAAGGTTCTACCTCCCATACTACTTTTAGAGATTTTAGGTACAACTAGCAAGCCTGCATGTTGGGAGCGTAGAGTTCTAGAGGGGTAATAGGGCACTATGAGCTCTTTAAGATACGAGGGTGCCTGATTTTTAAGGGCTTTGTAGGTTAAAAGAAGGATTTTAAATTCTATTCTACATTTTATTGGGAGCCAGTGAAGAGAAGCTAACACTGGAGAAATGTGCTGTTGTATTGTAACATATTGTATCATGTCTTATTGTATTGTATCTTATTACCCGGCTTTCTCACTGATCTTCCGGCTGTGTAAGGAGCTTGATTCTGATTGGTCAAAACCCTTTGACAACAGTTATTAACTTTCACTAACATGAGCAACGCCAGAGGCAAACTGATCACACGTCATGTCAAATCAATCCATGGTAAAGTGTAAAGAGTTCCGGCACATTTAGCTTCTGCTTGTTGACACCATAGACCGTAAAGGGAGGTAAAACCATTAGCTTTCGTTAGCATCAAAACAAGGTGGCTAAAATGTTGTCTAGCCATCTTAGCAAAGGCAGCTAAGGGTCTTGTCTCACCCCATCAGGATTCTATTTCCCATAACTACCTGCTAACCAAACATTATCCCTTACATATTGCATTGTGTCCTATCGCATGGTCAAATGACATTGGTTAGAACCAATCCCTGACTCTTTCAAGAGACATTTTTCAAAATATGTTGAAATATTCGGTTAAGAGGTTGTATTAATTAGGGTTTGTTTAGTTGTCAACCCTATGCCAACATTAAAATGCTCTCCTTTGATAAAAGAAGAGAAGTTTTGTTCAGTTCCTCGAGTTCTGTCTCTCAACAAAGTGTTTGAAGGTAACTGCGTTTGTTTCTTTGAATTTCAGTTTACCTGATATGAGATTTTCCCGTGCCCACATGTGTGGAGTGGAAAACTGTACGAGTTTCTCATAAGACGCTGGGATGGGCTTGGTTAACTTATTGGCTCACACACACATCTAGATATAAAGAACACACAGACACACACACTCAAACACACACACACACACACACAGGCGCGTCCCTGTTCTCCTGCCAGTAATGAAGCAGATAATAAGCTGCTTCACGCTCTGCTGTAGCAAAACCAAAATCAAAACACTGTTGATTTAAGAATCAAAATGCGTACACTCATGGGTTTTTCATCTTCCATGCTCTGTGGCAATGATGAGGTGGAGCTTCAGTGTGTGTGTGTGTGTGTGTGTGTGTGTGTCGGAGCTGTATATCAGACGCCTGAGGAGCAGGCTGTGAGTTTTCTGGGTGGCGTTGAGAATCCATTCCCCGTGCCTCCCTCCTCATTTCAGCCCTCTCTATTTCCAAGAAATGAGTCTCTGACTTCGACACTGATGTCATCAAAAAAAGAGTAATTTGAAATTAAGCTGAACTTGTGAGGAAAAGAAAAGAAGCAAGAAAGAAAACATGCACATATTTTTGATTTTGGAAGGACCTCAAACACCCTGAGAATGTGAACTGAGGTCACAGTTGTACTTTGTGTTTTAAATCAAAAGCTATTCTGTGTTTTTTAAATCACTGTTAAAGTCTATGATGAAAATCAAAGACACATCCTTGTGTCATTTAGTCTGCCAAGGGAGTGAAGCTTCATAAAAGATTTTACTCCTTATTGATTTTCCAGGTTTAAGGCTTTGAGCTGAGCCAACTCCTCTGCTGAATAACATCCTGGAGTCTGATATTTTAGACTAACTGTGTAATAAACTGCTTTTTTAAAACAGTATTAAACATGGCTTTGTTATGTGAATAAACCTCAACACATTTCGATTTATTTAGCACCTTTCATACATTCAAGCATGCAGCACAAAGTGCTTCACAAAAAAAGAACAGAGAGGAAGAAAATAATAGCAATATGTAAAATGATACAAGGCTAAAACAAGAGAGAGGAAAGTGGTATGAAATACTTAAAAATAAAATAAAATCATAACAATAAAATCTGATAAATATCAGACATTTTTTTTACAATACAATCAATAAAATAAAATCATTAAAATGTAATAAATCAAATTAAATCAGATAAATATCTGAAAAATAAAATAATGGTAATAATGCAGTCCAGGGCTAAAAAGAAATGACTCCAAGTTAAAAGCCAAATTCAAAATGTAAGTCTTGAGTTTACTTTTAAAAACACCCAGAGAAAACAAGAAGACAATTATAATAATAAAACCAGTTCCAAAATTATTTTGTGTTTTTTGTCAGTGTAAATGAAGGAGATTGTTGTCCTTGTTCTCCTCTTGAGGGAGCCTGTGCATTGAATAGCTTTATAACATTTTCAACATAGTGACTGTTGTGCACATTACTGTATCCAAGTTTACTGTTTACCAACTTCTGAAGAAAACTGAGGCCATTAAGAGCATTGAAGGTCAATAATAAGATCTACAAATCAGATCTAAAGCTTACTGGGAGTCAGCACAGGGAGGCTAAAGTCTGGCAGGTGAGTTTTATACAATATGGAGCTGACCCATAGATTTTTGTTAAGGCAGGTGAGGAGGCTGCAGTGATAATCAAGGTGCAAGGAGATGAAGGCATGAACAATTTGTCTCTGTCTTTGAAGGAGAAGGAAAGGCTGGTTAATAGCACATTTAAGCAACAACATGGTACACAGTGTGACACGAGAGACTACCATCCAGGAGGATTCTGCTTTAGAAGTCATGGCTAAATACCACCAGATCCGTCTCCAATCAGAGGTTTCTATTCTAGTCAATGTGTTAACTTCCACTGGATCCACTCCATTGCGTTCCGGCTCCATCGCTGATCCGGCAGCTCGGAGTCCTCCGGATCAGATACACAAGACTTCTATTTTTGCCGGATGCCGGAGCATGACGCATCACTCTCAACAGAGCAGATGGAGCGGGACAGGAAGTCAGGCACCAAAACAAAATGAAAACATCCGGTTAATTTTCAGAATAAAACACTCTGTGTTATCACCAGATCGTATTTCACTTAACTACAACAACAAACCGTCATGATGAGCGGAGCCAGGCCTGGAGTCAACAGGTCAGAGGACCATAAAGAGACAAACCCGACACAGATCTGGTGGCTTCACAATGTCAGATCTGCACGGATGAAGTACCAGGACATGCCCCCCTTTGCAATGTCTTTGAGCCTTCTTGATAACATCATATGTCTCATAATGCACCACAGTTAAGATCTTGTATGCAAAATAACATGCCTTGACATGATGTCTTTGCAAAGACAGATTCAACTCTCACTCAAGACTCTTTTCCATCCTCCTTTCACCCCTTAGATATTCAATTCAATTCAAACCTTTATTTATTCTCGAAAAGACATTGAGGTTTCCCTCATTTCCAATGTCGTCGAGATCACAGTTAGATTAGAAACAACAAACAAACAAACAAACAAACACAATCATACACAAAATAATAGATTAATTAAAACAGATACAGTTTGAGACACAGTGGTCAGAGATCAAGGTCTTGAATTCTGCAAGAGATGGAAAGGATCTCAGCTTCAAAGTCTGTTGGAGGGTATTCCATGATTTAGGAGCATCAATGGAGAATGCTGATCGACCCAGTTCAGTATTTATTCGTGGTACTTTCAGAATGAGCCAATCGGAAGAGCGAGTCCCATAGGATCCGCAAATCCACTCCAACAAGTGTGTAAGGTAGGTGGGGAGCTTTCCAACAAGCGCTTTAAAAATAAATAAAAGCCAGTGTTTGTTCATATACACTACCAGTCAAAAGTTTAGACACACCTTCTCATTCAATGGTTTTCATTTATTTTAATTATTTTCAACATTGTAGTTTAATACTGAAGACATCAAATCTATGAAATAATCTGGTTTTACCATAATCTGGATTACAACAGTAGTCAAACAGGGCTATCCATTGTGTACTAACCCTACCTCTGAACAACACAACTGATGGTCTCAAACAAATTAAGAAGGCAAGTCATTCTACAAATGAACTCTTGACAAGGCTCATGTTCATTAGAAACCATTCCAGGAGACCACTTCATGAAGCAGACTGAGAGAATACCAAGAGTGTGCAAAGCTGTCATGAAGGAAAAAGGAGGCTACTTTACAGCATCTAAAATCTAAAACATATTCTGCTTTGTTTAACACTTTTGTGTTCATTAAATGATTCCATATATGTTCTTTCATATGTTTGATGTCTTTGGTATTAATCTACAGTGTTTCAAATAAATCAAAAAACCCTTGAATGAGAAGGTGTCTCCAAACTTTTGACTGGTAGTGTGTCTAAATAAAAAATAAAGTTTGCTGACTTGTTGATGTCATAAATGTAGCTCTAGCGAAAGTTCAGACAGGAAGACAATAAGCAATCACAGCAGTTGTCTAACTCTCTCTCCCTCATTCAATAGCTCACCCGCTTCCAGCTGCACGCTCCGGAGCTGTCATTGGTTAATCAGCAGCTGCGTCATCCAATAGCTCAGTGGCGCGCCCTTATCGTCAGCCTATCAACTCTCTGCGGTCTTTTTAAATGTGTCTCTCTCTCCTGCTAGTTCCTTCTTGTATTGATGGTGCGCACCCCTCCACCTCCCCATCTCCACCTGGTCTCTGCGAGTCTTCATTTCCTTGGGTCGCCAACCACCACCACCAGTGTCTGGACTCTAGGGGGATTTCTTCAGCTGCCAAATTCATGCATCCTACGCTCATAACATTATCCCCATAGAGTCCTTACGCCAGATATTTCTGTCACGTTCCATCATTCATTCAGTTGTAATAAATACCTTTAATATTCAAATTGTGTCTCTCCTGATTGAACTGTATATCAGCCGGTGAGTTGAATTCAGGTTTTGGATGTTTGTTTTCATGTTTAAAATCTTGATTGGTGCTCAGTGGAACAATACACACATGTGATTGTGATTGATCTCAAATGGAGTGTTGTGAAAGTGTGGCTTAAAAAATATCTCATCTCCTTCTTCTAATGTTCCAATGATTGAAAATTAAAAGATATACAACACACTACACATGTCTTCTGTGTGTGAGCTATGGATGTTGTTATGGCAGCTTTCTATGGGTGTACAAAGTGTTACTGACACATGGAGACAATAGTATGTTTGTTCTTGTGTCTCAGTGAAATGTGTACGTTGGTTTCTATTCATTCCACAAGTTTATTCTGAAAGCCTCCTGATAATTGCTTAACATCATAAATGCTGTTTTCTCCTGCGCTTAAATGTTATTGAACTGACATCTAATGACACACCACCATTGAAACATTACAGTGAATAGAAATCATGCACTTGTATGGAGGTAAATGTTTGTTATTGATGGTATCCAGTTATGAATTGAGGCTTCTGTTTGTTTGTATTGAAAATCATGTCATCTGGATGTGTTTTTAAATACTCTGTCTGCCAGGATTTGATGTTTCCTCTGTGTGGAATAATCCATGTCAACCTAGCGGGACGTGTTTGTGAATGTGTTTGCATGTCTCTCTGCAGGGAGGTGAAAAAGTCTCTTCACCTCGAGACATCTGTTTGCACAAACTCTTTCCCATATTCTATCTCTCTCTCTCTCTCTCACTCCCTCTATTGCACCAAAAACATCATTAAATATTGTCGAGAAGCAAAATGTGGTTAAAAAATGTGACAAAAAATAACAGTTTATGGGAAACATTACCCGAGGTGAAGGTCTGTGTGATACAGTCTGTTAAAAGTCGTGTTTGTTGTTCAGATCTCTCTTGTTTTGCAGCACATTAATGCTCTACTTTGGAAATCCATTTGCTCTCTCTGTCTGTCTCTCTCTCTCTCTCTCTCTCTCTGTTGAGCCAGCATGTTCACAACACAACTGTAACAAATGTAAAACTGCAAAATCCATCACTTGAATTTAATTTTACATCATATTTTAAACATTTTGAGGACATTGCTTTGAAGGAGTGATAATTAACCTTGCAAAACAGATGTTAATCAGCCAGATTCCACATCTGTCATCAGACGGATCTATCTTGCAAAGCTTTAACCTGATAGGCCAGAGTATGATTGGATCAGTCAGTGTCGTTTTGGGAGAAAGAGCTACGGGTGTGACAAGCTAGAAGAAACTAAGAGCCGGTAAATAACGGCGACCCATGAGAATAGTGATGTGTCGGTTGCGACCGATCCGGTTCTAAGAGCCGGCTCTTTGAAGTGAACGATGGGAACCGGCTCCTGACTGAAAGACGTTTTTTTTTTTTTTTTTTCGGCTTTTTCTGTTAAAGCCTCACGTGATTGGTCAAGATTGACGTGTCTACATTGAGAAGAACGGGGAGGGGAGGGGTTACAGACACACACAGCACAGTGAGCACACCAACAGGGAGAACGTGCACAACAGAGAGAACACACTGGAAAGGTGAGAAAACAAGTGACTGCAGGAAACACAGGAAACTTTAGACACATTGAAACGCCATTGACTGTTTAAAGGCAGAGTGTAGACTGTGAAGGTGAAAGTGTCATCAATCAGGGTCCACAAAAAACATGCAAAGACACATTAGAAGTGTCTGTGAAGGATCTCAGTCATCCAGGTCATGGACATTAGAACTGATTATCCATCAGTGCATTAAGTGAAGAATAAAGACAGTGAAGGGAACCTGCTGTTAATGAAGGTGTTTAAAAGTTTATAAATAATATACATGCAGTTAGAGATTGGACCTTTTTGTCTAATTGTGATGAGTCTTGTTTTTGTACTTTATAATACATTTTTGTAGCACTCTGCTCCATGTTGAGTAAATAAATAAAGCCTCATAAATAATATACATTTTGATATAATGTATGTTTTTTACATTAGTTACTCATTTTACATTGTTTTATATAATACAGTCATTTAAACAAGAAAAAATCTGAGGAGCCACTTGGAAGCCAAAAGAGCCGGATCTTTGCAGTGAACCTATCCAAAAGAATCAGCTCTTCAAAAAGAGCCGGAATTCCCATCATTACATGAGATGTTTGGGGTGGATTCAGCTATAGCGACAACACAACAACAACAACAACAATAATAATAATAATAATAATAAACAATAATAATAATAATATTAATAATAAAAACAATAACAACCATAACAATAACAATGATAATAATTATAATAATTATAATAATTATACAGTAAATAATAATAACTTGTATTTATATAGCAGCTTTAAAAACAAATGTTTCCAAAGGGCTTTGACAAACAAAGCTTGGCAGAATTCAGGAGGATGAAGGAATAAACCTTTAGCAGACAGGGCGAGTGTAGAAAATTCCAACAATGCAGAAAAATTTAAAAAATACAAAGCAAAAAGTTGAAAAGAATAAATGCAAATTAGATAGAATAAAGTGATGAAATAGTAGACCAATAAATCATTGTCATAGAGGTTTTAAAGAAAGAGGTTTTAAGAAGACGACATCACATCCAGGAAATAGAAAAGGATAGATTAAGAACATTAGCATTTTAAATTAAAAAGGAATTAAAATAATAATCAAATGAATAAATTCAGATTAATTAGTCATTTTTTTTTTTTTTTTTTAAAGCGATTAAAAAAAGAATTGAAAGTCAGTCTTAAGAAAAGACTGGGAAAGAAAAGAAAAATAAGAGCAGAAGCATCTAATGCACAAATTAACTTTACACGAACAGCTTCCTGTTGAGCTTGCATCTTGTAATTTGCTCCTTGTTGGTGGTGTCGTACATTTTACTGCTCTGATTGGCCCGTAATGAATGTGACACACAGAAGGTCCTTTCCACCCCCTCGCTTTTTGTGTTTTCTTAAAGGTTCTGCTCTGTTTCTTCTTTTTTCTTTAATCCCATACTATTCTGTCCCTTTTGGCACACTGTAGTTAAAGCTGCCGCAGTTTCTTCCTGCTTCTTTCTGCTACTGTGATGGAGAATAACAGCATCACTACTTCTGAATGCCTCGTTTCACTTTAAAATAACTTCTGTTGTCCAGATGGAAAGTAATATGCATACATGTGAAGCTAAGCTAAAAAAAAATAACCTCTAACAGCGCTAATAAACTCTAAAAATGTATCAAGAAAACCTCACTCAGTTTCCTTGCAAGCTTTCAATCATACCTCTCAATAAAACTCTGCAGATGGAGTTTATCTGTGAAGACACCTTTTTATTGGTCAAACTTCTGCTGTATCATATCCCTCTTTAACATCACCTGCAAGCCTCAGTCTCAAAAGTAAAAACTATCAAAGTGGGTGAATCTCTAAAAAGCTCCTGTCCTCCAATCAATGCCACTTTGAGCAATAAAATCCTTGTTTGAATGCTATATCTGGATTTCCTTGAAGCTTGTGTCATAACTCAGTACCCGGACGGTGTTGGGACAGCCACTCAAGTCTGGCAGCATTAATCCAGGTGTGTAGGTGTGTGTGTGAGTGTGTGTGTGTTGCGTGGCATTCGTCAGTCTCCAGTGAGGGTTTAAAGAGGGATTGAATTAGAGGAAGGAGTGCTTTCAAGTAGGGATCAGGCTAAAGCTGGGTCTCTGAGGGTCATTACTCAATAGCCATTGAGTGACATCAGGACCCCTGAAATGCAGCAGACAGCAGGCAGAGAGGCAGCTCCAAATACAGTATAATGAGAGCAGGGGTGTGTGTATGATAATTACTGTCACGTATAATAGGATAATCAATGCAATAACTTTCACAACTTTCTTTAACCTACTGAGACATTTGACATCAGTCTGCTCAAATGTTTATAACTTCTAGGTGCCTCAACTTTGTCTGACTGCATGCCTTGTTTCATGTTATTCAGTTTTATCATTCTTTTATTGAACGTTTTTTTGAACATTTTCTTTTATCTGCTGGTTTTATGGACTCTCTGTGAGACAGGAACAGTCTGAATTCAATTGTTAAGGTCTGATGCAAAATCATTGGAGTACAGCAGCAAGATCTGAGCTCCCTTTGGAGGAAATGTGTTGTCAACAAAGCCAAAGGCATATTAGGCAAACCTGGACACATTTTAGCCAAGGAGTTCTCTTTAATGCCCTTAAATAAATATGGCAAAGTGAAGTGCTGAAAAAAAGCCCCAGTAGAGTGTACACCTAAACTGAGACGAGTACGTGGGTCGGGTTTTTCAAAATTGGCTACATTTCATGACAGAACTGGCCCCGTCTGCAGAAATCTATTGCCTAGCTTGCATGCTGTTTCTCACCTGCAAAACTTGGCATTTTAATATGGGCCCTAATGGGGATCCTCTGCTTTTGCATCCAGCCTCAAGTGGACACTCAAGGAACTGCAGTTTTTTGCACTTCCAGTGATTGAAAAAATCAAAATAAAATATATAATGACTAAACAAAAGGCAGAAATTGATTGATTTAGAGAACAGACTAGTGCAAACCGATTGCAATACAATTTATAGAAGGGGAAATAGTTAAGAAATAAGTAAATAAAAGATAAGACATGACTAGTTCTCAAGACAACTAAAACTCATCGACTTTGGACTCCTACAGGCCAGGAGGTTGATATCTTTATACTGGAGGAAAGTGGACGTGCACTCAATGCATATGTGGGTGAAGGAGATGGCATCATGCATTGTATTGGAACGACTTACTTATATTGTCAGAAGAAAGGGGGGAGATTCTCAAGAAATTTGGTCACCTTTAATTGAATTTATTGGACGTTACAAATCGAATTAGTTGAAAAATGGTGCTGTGTTGTGTATTTACATATTCTATTTAACTACTATTATTATGTTTTGCCTTTTTTAATCATTAATGTATTACTCTATTGTATTTACTCATTTTAATGTATTTATTTGGAGGGATTATGTTGTTGGTGTACTGTAGATTTTATGTCAGTTGTACCATTAGTATTTGTCTTGTCACATAAAACACAATAAATATATTGTTGAAAAAAAAAAAAAAAGACATGACTAGTTAAGACAATAAAAAAGGACAAGATAAAAGACTGAGATAATAAAAGCGCTAAAATAGCACAAGGAAATTGTTAGTTAGATAATAAAAATTGAAGAGTGTTAGAATGACCCTTTAGCGGCTGGATGATACAGCAGGCATGACGAACAAAATCACAGGCGGTGGTTCAGGTGTACCACAAACGGGTTTATTGAACAAACAGCCACAGACAGATTATAACTGGCACCTTTTATAGTGTGGCACTAATTGGCATCCTGGACCAAACCATCTGGAGGTGTTCACAAATTATTTATTCTGCTCTCCATTAACTTAGACACCTTCCCCTGTTCCTGACTTTATGTCACCAATATTAACCACATTTTATACTTCCCACATTTCCTAAAATACATCTAAAACATGCCCTTTAATTGATTCCCCTGCACCGCTAAATTCAGACTCCCCCCTGACCAATTTGTGCTCTGGTCCCACCCCGGAACCTTTATGTGGGTGTCCGTTCCTCGGGGAATCTTTTAACCGGAACACCCTGGAGCGGACACAGAACAGCAACCCCAGGTAAGTCAAACAAACAATTTCGACCTATTTGCACTACTGCCCTGGCACACTTTAACGTTAATACAACCACGCACATATTCATAAACACTGCACACATGATTACTTATTGCTGACGTTAAACATCGTCTCGCGGAACCTTCTAACTCTCCTCTCTTCTCCAGGTGGAGCAGCACCCCCCCGCCGGCAACCCCCGGACAACTACACGTCAACCACACACTATGGTTTGCCTAACTCCGGCTTAATTCCTTAATCAATAAATAATAACAACAACAACAAATGTGCAAAAACGCAATGTGCAAATGTACTGTGCAAAGATTGCTAATAAAGTGCAAAGTGCCATCAATACTGTGTGTTGTTTATTAAAGTGCCGTGAGCCCAAACCCTTGTGCAATATTTACAACACAACAGCCGTCCGTCATGAGTAACGAAGGGCTCTTCGTTACAAAGAGTTAAAAATGTATAAAACAATAAAATATTAAAATAAACATAAAGTGACTTTGGCATTGGCTTCATGTTTCCAGACCACCTTTTAAGTAATTCCATGTTTAAGGCGTGTTTGCATGAAAGAGACAATCTTTGTTTTTGTGTGTATATAATCTCTCTCTCTTGATTATTGTTGCCCTGCAGTTTCTCATTAAAGGGGCCGAGCTGAGCGGCATCTGTTGTGGCTAGTACAATTACAAGTGACATAGAACTCACACAAATCCACTTAAAAAAACCTGAAATATCCCTTTAAGCCTTTCTTTTGCAACGTCCCCTCCTCATAACCAGCTTACAGTTACCTTCAGTTGCATACACATACAAGTTTGGGTTACCTTTGCCCTGTCACCAGGTTACCCATATTTCCTTATTTTGGTGCAGATCAACATAAAAGAAGTAAGATGCGTCTGAAAAATTATGTCTTGAGTGTTTCTTCTGCTGGCGTTCTGATACTTTTGCCATCATGATCTTTGTGTTCTTGAAACCAGCTCTGAACATAAACACGACTCCAACATACAAGGAAGGATGATGTGTGGAGAATCATTCTTAGAAAAAGAGAACCTATGATGATTGATCATATTCATCACCTTACATTCCATCAGTCACCAGTCATTGCACCATTCTCCCCTCCAAATGCTGCCAGCTGTAAGTGGTTTTAAGTATTAGTTTCAGGGGGTTTGGTGGTTTGATGTTGCTTGTGCTGGGAAGTAATCTCTTCTATGACTTCATTAAGCTGTAACCGCTCCTGATGCATGTCAGTTTAAGGCAGCAGCAGATTATTTTCAAAAATCCCATCAGACATGCCCGTGGCTGTGACTGCAGCTGTCTGAATGTGTTATTAGCTAGTTTTAGAGCCAGTGAAGAAAATAAACATTGAATGGTTGGACGAGAGAGGAGGGGAGGTAGAGATGAGAGTGTCTAGTTCACAGGAAGATCCTGAACTCCTATATCCAATGTTAAATGTTACTTTTAAATATTAAACCTCTATCATGGCAATAGTAAGATTACTATGACTACTCAAATTCATTATCCTATTATCTCACAGACTATCATATTAAATAGATGATAACTGTTTCTCAAGCTCCTTCAAAGTTCGACTTCCTGTTTCTAAAAGATTGTTGTGCAGTCGTTTGCACAATATCTCCAAGCTGTGGTTTCAGTGTTTTCACACACATCAGTGCTGAATAATGCATGTTTCATTGTGGTGACCGCTGCATGCAGAGCCATCAAGTTCACACTACAAGGCAATTTAACCACCATGAGATAATGTGTGAGAGGTTAACTCACAGATAAATTGTCAATACTGTAATTTTATTCATATTTTAAAGCTTTTAAGTTCATTGCTAAGTCTGTAACTCACTTTTAAAATGCTATATTAACAAGATCTAACCATACCAACTCAACTTTTGTTAGGTTGTTGGATATATTTTAGTCAACTGAACAATTAATTGTTGGTCATCCTCTCTAGTCGGCACCAGAATTACTAGGTGGTTAAACAAACTATTATCATATTGATTATTATAAGCCTGAAATGCCGGTCATATGTTGTGTCCAAGCTGTAGCGCAGCCACCTGTCATTAGCCTGGTCTGCAGGTAAAGGCTACTGCCATAATGCTACAATTCTCTACTACCTGGATGTAAACAAGCACAGATGACAGATGGTACCCAGTAGCATGACAGGGTTTGGCAATATTTTTTAACCACTTGACTGGAGCAATGCATAACCAGCACAGGCATGTGGATGTCCTGCAAGGAGGACTGGAAGTTGGGGGTGCTAGATCTGCTCACCTTAGACACATTATGCAAACTAATTAGACATTGTTTACACGCAGAATCTATGATTATTTGTTTATACACATGAAGAGACTGCTTAATTTTGACTGTTTTCTGAGTAAGACAGCCAGTTGGAATTTAAATTGAATTTAAATGAAACGACTAAGAAATTAGTCACTAAGAGCATTCCTTATTGAATCCATTGTCACTTTCAACACAACAGCCTGGTTTGATGCAATGAATTACATTCATCTTAACCCTCTCAACAAGGTTATAAGAATGAGCAGTAAAGTCACAAGTCTGGACCTGAAACTACTGGGCAGCATCCACAGATGAAGGACTACAAACTGAAGGACTACAAACTAGTGATGGGAAGTTCGGCTCTTTTCAGAGAGCCGGCTCTTTTGACTCCGCTCCCAAAAAAGAGCCGGCTCTTTCGACTCCCAAACGGGTTAGGGTTAGGATTAGGGTTAGGGTTAGGGTTAGGGTTAGGGGTTAGGGTTAGGGTTAGGGTTAGGGTTAGGGGGTTAGGGTTAGGGTTAGGATTAGGGTTAGGGTTAGGATTAGGGGTAGGTTAGGGTTAGGGTTAGGGTTAGGGTTAAGGTTAAGGTTAAGGTTAAGGTTAAGGTTAAGGTTAGGGTTAGGGTTAGGGTTAGGGTTAGGATTAGGGTTAGGGTTAGGGTTAGGGTTAAGGTTATGATTAGGGATAGGGTTAGGGTTAGGGTTAGGATTAGGATTAGGGTTAGGGTTAGGGTTAGGGTTACGATTAGGGTTAGGGTTAGGGTTAGGATTAGGGTTAGGGTTAGGGTTAGGGTTAGGATTAGGGTTAGGATTAGGGATAGGTTAGGCTTAGGGTTAGGATTAGGGTTAGGGTTAGGGTTAGGATTAGGGTTAGGGTTAGGGTTAGGGTTAGGATTAGGGTTAGGGTTAGGGTTAGGGTTAGGATTAGGGTTAGGATTAGGGTTAGGGTTAGGGTTAGGATTAGGATTAGGTTTAGGGTTAGGGTTAGGGTTAGGGTTACGATTAGGGTTAGGGTTAGGGTTAGGATTAGGGTTAGGGTTAGGGTTAGGGTTAGGGATAGGATTAGGGTTAGGGTTAGGGTTAGGGTTAGGGTTAGGGTTAGGATTAGGGTTAGGGTTAGGATTAGGGATAGGATTAGGGATAGGTTAGGCTTAGGGTTAGGATTAGGGTTAGGGTTAGGGTTAGGATTAGGGTTAGGGTTAGGGTTAGGGTTAGGGTTAGGATTAGGGTTAGGGTTAGGGTTAGGGTTAGGGTTAGGATTAGGGTTAGGATTAGGATTAGGGTTAGGGTTAGGGTTAGGGTTAGGGTTAGGATTAGGGTTAGGGTTAGGGTTAGGATTAGGGTTAGGATTAGGATTAGGGTTAGGGTTAGGGTTAGGGTTAGGATTAGGGTTAGGGTTAGGGTTAGGGTTAGGGTTAGGATTAGGGTTAGGATTAGGATTAGGGTTAGGGTTAGGGTTAGGGTTAGGATTAGGGTTAGGGTTAGGGTTAGGGTTAGGGTTAGGGTTACGATTAGGGTTAGGGTTAGGGTTACGATTAGGGTTAGGGTTAGGGTTAGAACCAGAACTAAATTTAAGCAAACCGAACCAGAGTCTAACTCTAGCAAACAGAACCAGAACCAAACACAAGCAAACAGAGCCAAACTCAAGCAAACAGAACCGGAACCGAACCAGAACCAAACTCAAGCTAACCAAACCAGAACTGAACCAGAAACGAACCAGAACCCAACCAGAACCGAACTCAAGAAAACAGAACCGAATCAGAAGCGAACCAGAACCAAACTCAAGCTAACCGAACCAGAACTGAACCAGAACCGAACAAGAACAGAACCAGGATCGAACCAGAACCAGACCTGAACTTAAGAAAACCGAACCAGAACCGAACCAGAACCGAACCAGAACCAAACTCAAGCTAACCGAACCAGAACCGAACCAGAACCGAACCAGAACCGAACTCAAGAAAACAGAACCGAACCAGAACCGAACCAGAACCGAACCAGAACCAAACTCAGGCTAACCGAACCAGAACTGAACCAGAACCGAACAAGAACCGAACCAGGACCGAACCAGAACCAGACCTGAACTTAAGAAAACAGAACCAGAACCGAACCAAAACCGAACCAAAACCGAACCAGAACCGAACCAGAACTGAACCAAACAGAACCGGAACCGAACCAGAACCGAACTCAAGAAAACAGAACCGAACCAGAACCGAACCAGAACCGAACCAGAACCGAACCAGAACCGAACCAAACTCAGGCAAACAGAACCGGAACCGAACCAGAACCAAACTCAATCTAACCTAACCAGAACCGAACCACAACCAGAACCGAACTCAAGAAAACCGAACCAGAACCGAACCAGAACCAAACTTAAGCAAACCGAACCAGAACCGAACCAGAACCAAGTCAAGCAAACAGAACCAGAACCAAACTCTAGCAAACATTATTAATGTCTTCAGGTTGGCATTGAGAAAAATCAGATGCCTCAGCTTGGATGGGCTGATCTGATTTCTCCTCTCGGTGAGAATTTGCCCCGTCTTTGAGAAGAACCCTAACCCTAACCCTCTCAGAAGGAACAGATGAAGCCACGATACACAGCCTCCCCTCCATCACCTGTATCCTATATCCTCACATGTGATTGGCCGCATGGCCGCCATGCTGACCAATCAAAACAAAGTTCTGCTGTGAGCAGACCTGGGGCTGAGCACTGTGAGAGCTGAGCAGCAAAAGGAAAAAAATGGGAGCTGGCTCTCTCTCGATGCGAGCCGGCTCTTCTGATTCACTATAAAGCATCGGCTCTCAGAACCGCAGCTTTTGATCATGACACATCACTACTACAAACACTACACACAGCAAATAGAGCCTTCCACCTTACAGACACAGATACAGGTCTCTGCTTTTAAAGACTAAGATACTGTGTAAAGCTCTGTGCCCATTTCCAACAGACTCATTAGAGCCTACAGTCAGAGTGCTGGACCTGTTTTTGATTTATCTATTGAGGCTTTAACTCTCTCTGATTCTGAGTGGTGGCATCTTCTACTGTTTGCCTCATCTGCCTTTTGATGTCATCCACTCTGTAGTCTGTCCAGCTTTGTCTTGTGTTTGCATGTAGATCCTCACTAACATCAGGGTGAGCAAGACCCCTTTGCATCTAGGTTTTGCTCGTTCTGTCAGGATTCTAGTTTTCAAGATATCCCTTACTTGGAATCTCGATAAGGTGTGACAAGACCAAGAAGGACTGTCCCAGTGACACCGCTTCAGGAGCAGTACAGCACCTTGCTTGAACAAAACTGTATTCAAACCGCCAAATAGTAGAAAAGTCTTTGTGTTATAAAACAGAAGTGAACAGAAGTTTTTTTTTTTTTTTTAAGTGCAGAGAAAAGAGGATGCTTCAGTGAGTGTGTTTCGGCTGATGTGTAGAATTTGCATCCCTCTGAGAGTTTGCAGCTTCAGTGAGAGTCGACTGAGTTCAGTGAGACAGCAGAGAGGGGCTTAGACCAGGATCAAACACAGACCCTGAGCTTGTGGATTCTTATTGTATGTTGTTGGATAATTCAGTAACAGTCACTCACTGCTTGACATGCTACTGTGTAGATTGTCGAATGAAAGGAACTACATGATGGATAATGTAATCAGAAGGGAAGGACTTTGATGGAAAGATAAGAGTATGGCATGGTTTAGTCCAGAAGAGCACAAAGAAGAACCACTTGTGCATGAACAAAAATACATGGGGGCTTTTCTCTGAGCCTACTTAATGCCTCAAAGCCCATTCCTTGAATTTCTTTTATATGTGTGTATGCTGAATGTTGCTTTTGTTGTGCAGTGTTTAGGCCATGCAGTCAATTCTCATTGTGTATTTCAGCTGATTATCCTGATATTGTTTGTTATGCTACATACAGTTGATCTTAAAATACCCATCCTGCTTTAGACAGATATTAGAACTATAATCAATATATAATATGAATAAAATAACACTTTAAAACTGTGTAGTATCTGATAAAGAGGCCAATCAATAACATCCATGTCCCCACTTCTCTTATCTGTCTCTGAACGTTCTCACCGTGAGTTCCTCTGAGTGTCAGAAGAGGAACCAGAGCCCGGGGGAGGTGATAAGATCATAATCAAGCTGTTTACACTGATAGAGTGAGAACTTTGCACTGTCATTGCCTCATTCTGATCAAATTAACCAGAGAGAATCACACGAGTGCAAACCACTACACACACTCCCATGACACAGAGCAAGAAGGGGAAGTAGAAGTGCTTTCAGGGAGTTTCATAGTAGTGTGAGAAATACTAATGTGAAAATCATGCTGAAGGTGGAAATGTTTGAATATGATACACTTTGGATCAGATGCAGAAATTGTGTGAATTTCAAAACTGACATGAGCGAAATGATGACTCGGGAGCAATCCAAAGAGACTAAAGAGGACCAGATGAATAAAACTGCACCATTAAGTCTGAGCAACAAAGTCCATAGTGTCCTTCAATAACTGGGAAGACCAACAGTGGTCATCTTTCCTCTTAAACTTGAGTCTTGCTGCTGCAAAGGCAGAAATGATACACCACACATGCTCTGTTCTTCACTCATATACTTGCAGAAAGAACAACAACAAACATTTCTACACTGGGACTCAACAGGCTCAAACCAAAGCAAACAATGAGAACAGCAAAACTCAACTTCAGAAATTGCTACAGGTCAATGAACTCTTCTTTCTGGGGTCTGCAAGGGAAAGAGTTTTCCTCTTGTTCATAAGAAGGGTTCAAACTTCAGATATGTGGAGGGGAGATCGTAAAACATGTCTGTAGTGGCATATTTCTTGGTCCAGTTTAAAAAAATGTACCTTGGAGCTGATCTGTACTTCTGATTCTTGTCCACCGTCATTCATAAAGAATAATAATCCTGCTCACAGGTCTGCTGTTCATTCTCTGTTTATTCCAGAAGTTAAATCTTCCCCCATTCCTCTTAGTTTTTCCAAACACACCTGTGACTCCAGCCCTATATGCAGTGGCGGTTCTGGGGAGGGGCCAACATGGGCCAGTGCCCCTGTAAAACTGAACCTGGACCCCCCTGTGGCCCCCCCTCCACACCAAACAAATATTATGCTATAATAAAAAGCTTCAGTATCGCGCCGATGTTACAGGCAGAACACATGCATGTGGCACTTGGTTCCAGTCCCTTAGAGCGCTAAGAGACTCATGTTGAGTTTAAACAGCCAAACACCTGCTGTCAGTCTGCATTTTGATCTAGTACACAGTAGTATATATGTCTAGTATATAGGGATGCAGTGATGTTTTGCCAGTTTGTTCTCAGTCCTTGCCCTTCTCAGTCTCTTTTGTCAGGGTTGAATGTGTCCCTCTGACAACACCCTTGACCCCAGCCTTGCCCCCCCCCCCCCCAGTAAAATTGGTCTAGAACCGCCACTGCCTATATGATTACTGGCCCCACCCAAAAACAAACCAGGTAAAGATCCTCAACTTAATATAACCTCCTATTATCCTTGGGGTCAATTGGACCCCATTCAATGTTTAACGTCTCTAAATCAATGATTAACATAATTTTTTTGCCTTCATATTTCATGACTTTTCCTAATTTAATGGGGACAACTGGGAAAACATCAAATTCAAATGTTGATATCTTCCTATTTCCTGTAAAAAAAAAAATTACACATCAGTGTTCCTTGGGGCCAATTTGACCCCAGGCTGTTTCAGCTGTATAAAACATAAGAAATATCAACTTTTTACACACAAGATTAGCAAATTTGAGGGTAACAGAAGGTTAAAAATGGCTTCTACAATGTCCATATAGTCAATCCAACACATACAATTTGCAATATGAGCTTAAAGAGCATCAAATGATTCTATAAAGCTGGAATTCAGTGGCGTTTTTGCCATTTCAAAAAGAACATCCAAATGTATGTGTTTTGACTTCAAATACGGCACTTTGAAATGCTGTTTTATTTAGGAAAACTATTCATTTCATCTTGTGACATAATTTACAAAAACAGTAGACACTCCAGGTAAAATTTCAGGCTGGTTTTAACACACAGGATGCAAATAATCAGTAGGAACAGGAGTGTGTATCAGGGATTCCCTACAAATACATCTGTAAGAAGCTGTTCAATTGAATGTGCTTTAAAGCTCCTGTGAGGAACCTTTTGTTTGATATTGTCCTGCACATGTTTTAGCCAAAGGGTAGATCCTGTGTGATAAAATAATGCAAAGTCTTCACGACCTGGTCTACATTTTTCATATAATACAGTAATCCACTTTATCTATTGGCTCTTGTGTTTTTGAGTGTCTCACTGAAACGATACAATGACCATTGGGTTGCATCAAAACTAACTCACTTTAGATAAACTGCTGGAGGACTTCTGAGAACTTAAAGTCTGAAAATGAAGAAGTGATGATTAAACAGAGTCCTCTCTGACCTGACTTTGTTCTGGTGGTTTAGATCAAAGCGATAACATCTGGTCAAACGCAGTACTGCTGTACCTCTGAATATTGCACAACATCTAAATGAATCCGGTCCAGCTTATATAAAGAGAGGTTCAATGGTCTAGTTATTCACACAGACTGTAGATCCCTCTCTGCTCTGTGTGAGAACCTGTCTTCAGTCTGAATCATTGGAAAGGTAAGATATATATATATATTTTTATCATTCTAAATGTTTTTGTTTTTACAAACATTCAAGAAAAAAAGAAATAATGACAATACAATAAAATAAATTAATGATTAAAATATGGATTTTTTTTTGTCTGTTTTTTTTTTTTGTCTGTTCGTTTTGGAATTTGTTTTTTTTTTTGTTTGTTTTGCATTTTCTTTATTTTTGTCTGTGTTGGAATTTGTTTTGTTTTGTTTCTTACTTTTGTCAGTTTGTTTTGGATTTTTGTTTGTTTGTTTATTTGTTTTGTTTTGTGTTTTGTCTTTTTGTTGTTTTGGAATTTGTTTTGTTTTGTGTTTTGTTTTTTTATTTTTTGTTTGTTTTCGAATTTGTTTAGTTTTTTCGTTTTTGTGTTCGTTTGCTTTGCATTTTTTTTATTTTTGTCTGTTTTGGAATTTGTTTTGTTTTGGATTTTTTGGGGGATTTTTTCGTTTTTGTTGTTTTTTTGCATTTTTTTTATTTTTGTCTGTTTTGGAATTTGTTTTGTTTTGTTTTTTACTTTTGTCAGTTTGTTTTGGATTTTTTTTTTTTTGTTTGTTTGTTTGTTTGTTTGTTTGTTTTGGAATTTGTTTTGTTTTGTGTTCTGTTTTTTATTGGGTTTTTTTGTTTTGGAATTTGTTTGGATTTTTTGTTTTTTTATTTTTGTCAGTTTGTTATGGATTTCTTTTGATGGTTTTGGAATTTTTTTTGCTTTGTGTTCTGTCTTTGTTTTTTTGTTTGTTTTTTGTTTGCTTTGTGCTTTTGTTGTTTGTTTTTTTGTTTTGGAATGTGTTTGTTTTTTCTGTTCTGTCTTTTGGTTCATTTTTTTAAATGTATTTATATGTATTTAATTTAACTATGTATTCTCATAAACAAGAAGAAAAACACATTTTGGCGGATACTCTCTCTCTTTACAGAATGAAGTGCGCTGTGCTCTTTCTTGTGTTGTCCATGGTTGTCCTCATGCCTGAACCTGGAGAGTGCTTTCTGCATCACATCATGAACGGAGCCTTCCATGGGGGTAATGTCATTGAGTCAATTTACCTCTAATGGCAAATATGCTCACCTTTTATGAACGCTTGAACACAACACAGAAAGAGACAAACACGCTCCCAATAAATTATGATGAGTCTTGTGCTAATATTTACACCCGATAAGGCGTATGCATCATGTGGCTTTAGTGAAAAAGGTGGTATACACATAACATCAATGCATCTTCTCTGTTTCATTCACAGTGGGCCACTTATTCCATGGGTAAGAACCTGTTATTCAAAACTACTCAACAAGTCACAAATATTAAAGTGATATGGTCGTCATTATCAATGTGAAAGTGATGTAACTAATATTTTAATTACTATAATTGAGGTATACATCTACCAACATATGTTTCCCTTCTCTCTCTCTCTTCCAGGTTAATCCACGGTGGCGACGTTGAGCAGCAGCAGCTGGAGCAGCTGGACAAACGTGAGATTGAGCACAGACCTGGACGGCTCGGTTTTCAGTAGACGGAGGGCCACCCTGAAGCCATGTTCTGATTTTTAAAAGTTGCTTCTTGCTTTCATAGTAAAAATAGACGAATGCCTTTTAACTACTTTCAGTAATTACGTGCTTTGACTTCCTTTGTTGGACTTTGCATGAATTCAAAACGAATGGCTGTTGCTCTGAATAAATTTGCATCATAAAACTAAACTGATTTTTTTTTTTGTTTTATTCAAAAAAGTTTGAGATTTTTTACTTTTGAAAAGAGTTCAGTTCATGGAAGTCAGATGTGAAAAAAGAAAGGTAAAGACAAGAAACTGGCCCTTACCTGAGGGATGTTTTTTTTAATTAGGAGCAACAAGCTCAGGATCCAAACATTAGGATTTGGCAATCATAAATTTAAGATAGAAGGTGTGGATGATTCCAAGGTTTTACACCAGGTTGGTGAATCTTCCAAGATTCTTCTTAGGACTTTTCATCAGAACAAATTAAGACAAAACTTGGGGAGATGTTATTGAATGTTTCCCAGTGTATACAGGATACTGTATTTTTGAAATAAAGACCAAAAAGCCACGTGATACATGAATGGGCTAGAGGGGCCAGCAAGAGAGATACATGAAGCATATGTGTGTCTAACATGAGTCTGGTCCTGCTGGAGGTTTCTGCCTGTTAAAGGAAGTTTGTCCCTGCCACTGTAACTTGCTAAATGCTGCAAAGTGCTCTGCTCATGGTGGATTAAGATGAGATCAGACTGAGTCCTGTCTGTGAGATGGGACTGCATCTTATCCTGTCTTGATGTTGGGTCTTTGTTAATAATAGAACATAGAGTACGGTCTAGATCTGCTCTGTTTGTAAAGAGTCCTGAGATGACGTTTGTTGTGATTTGGCGCTATATAAATAAAGATTGATTTATTTATTTTAGGCTTTATATTATCCCATTGCTTACTCTGTAGTAGCTTTACATGACTTTTGGCACACTTTATTCCTGCTACTGTCTCTTTAAGAGCCCCCCAGCATTCCAGAACCCAGCATTCTAGAAGCCTCCTTCACTATTGCCGTGCAAAAAAAGTAATGTTTCTCTTTTTAAAATAACAATGTAGCCTTTTAAGGAGATTCACCTACTAAATCTCATGTTGACCTCGCTGAACTCTCGTGTGACTTTCTGAAGAAGCCGTTCAGAGCCACCCGAAGTCTCATCCTGGGGTAACTCCAACACAAATTTAGTGTCATCCAACCTTTTAACTAAATATTTGTTTATTAAATATGAAAAAAGCACCATACCACCTCTTTAAATACGTGGAAAATGGTAGGGTAAAAGCAACACCACATTTGAGGCTCTGATGTTGCACTGAATATCAACACTGCTGTGACACAAGTATTTGTTTCCCTGTTGTTTGGATATTTTTACTTACACTATACTTAGGGAAATTAGGAATGCATGAGGGGTAGGTTAACGTGGGATAATGTGTCCTCATTATCTGACCAACTCTATTTAGAAAGCACTTGAAAACCACAGCAGTGAAGCTCTCTGGGGGGCCAGCTCAAGGTCTGAGGTTAGAGTCTGGATCAAGGGCAACGGCAGGAAGATACCTGTGAGGACAAAAAAGCATCCAGGGGAAACCCACGCCAACATTAAGTAGATAAAGTAGCCTTGTTTACTTGTGAAAGAGAGATGTGCTTGCACTGAGGGGATAGTGCTAATGCTTTGGGCACTGATTCAATTCAGTCCACAACATGCAATTAAAATTCTCTTCTCTTTTTACCTTCACATAAAAAGTTAGTGATGATGTTTAAAACAGATTATTGGGATTGGAATAGATACAATTTCACAAACTATCTATGTATATTCCAAGTAAGTGACAATGTATAGTGAGCAGGTGGGTATGCAAATTAGAAGCCTAACAGTGTGGATGAGACTCTAAAGAGGGGCTGTCCTGTCTTACCCTGAAGGTGTCAGGTGGTATCACTGGGACAGATCCATTCTATTTGCACAAGGGGTCTGTTTCCAAACATTAACATATCCTGTTTATTACACACAAAGGCACAACAAAACCTGACTCTAAATATTAGTTTAAAGATGATTTTAATATTTTGAAATGATGAATGCATACAGCTTTGTACAAAAAAATTCTGTTCCCACAGTTTGTAACGCTTCCATTGCAACAGATTATTGCAGGAAAATTAACATTAGACTTTAGACACTAGACTTGCAGAATTAGTCCCTAATTTTATTTCACCAGTCAAGACAGAGCTTTATAATAAAACTTTTAGTTTGTGAATTTATTTCAATTTTTAACATTTTACCTGCTTTATTGTCTGTTTTTACAGTTTTTGTGAAGCACTTTGATACTTGAATTTAAAAGTGTTATACAAATGAAGGTATAATAATAATAATAATAATAATAATAATAATTATGATTATTTTGATTATGATTATGATTATGATTGTTATTATTATTATTATTATTATCATCATTATTATTATCATCATTATCATTATTATTTTATTTTATTATTACCATCATTTTTTATAATTGTTATTGTTATTATTATTGTTATTGTTATTATTATTATTATTATTATCAATATCATGATTATTACTGTTATTATTATCATGTTTCTCTCTATATAAAAAGTATTATTAAAATGTACATTTTCATGCATGTACAAGTTGAAACATAAACCTGTGTACTTGTTAAAATTCACATTAAACCAAAAAAAATTCCACTGAAGATAAAAATAGATAATGAAAGTTGGACTTATGCAGGAACATTAATGTTGACGTTTCTGTCCTCATTCAGCTCTCTTTCTTATTGGAGCTTTGCAGTGACACACCTTTAAATATAAATAAGACGAAAGTCACAACTTTCAACATTGTTGTTATTATCATTGCAGCCTGGACTTTAGGCTACTTTGTAGTGATCGGCAATTTACTGTTGCCTGGAATGCAAGTTGATCTTGCTCCACTTTTCCCTCCATGAGATGCTTGGGGCCCAGTAGCTTCACAGGCTGCTCTCACATCAGTCATTATTTCCCAGCTCTCAAAAACCAGCCTGAGACAGAGACATTTTTGCCACGTTGACCAATTTAGAACAGATTTTTTTTGTTGCCATGCCCAAACCGACCCTTCCTTCTCCTTCCTTCACTGGAGCAGCTCATTTAGTTTCAGAAAGAGGAGTCCAGGCAGACTGAGGTGTCAAAGATATGGATGATGGATCTATCACACTGTCGCCTGCAGACAACCTAAAGGGCAAACTGGACCCGTCCTGAAAATGACACCTGAATGTCGCCCATAAAATAAACAAACGCACTCCGACCGAGCCGGCACAGTTTGTTTAGGAGGGATGGACCTTCGCTTAAAACATATCGATCGGAAATGAGATGTGGTCAAAGGAGGGATGAGTCGGGAAAGTATGTGTGTTTGTGTTTGTGTGTGAGTGTGTGTGTGTGTGTGTGTGAGGGTCATCTGTGTCATTGGTCGTGGTTGTTTACCTAGAAGCGATTGCTGGCCTCACACAGACAGAGCTGTGTGGTAAATAATAGAGGAGCGATGACAGAGGGCAGACGCATACAAACAGAAATCAGCATCAAGGATAAAGATTTGGAAGAAGGGGTGCGGGGTTATAGGAGATTTATTTATCAACATGTCATTAATACATGTGGAGGGTTTAAAACCACAGGGGGAGGGGGCAGAGACTGCCATGTACTCAGTGTGGACTCTGACATCTGCATATCTCATGTAGAGGTGTGCATGTCTCACTGACAGCTCAGTCAATGTGATTGAAGTCACACTGCAGAGTCAGATGACCTCCTCTACTTACTCACATTACCTCTCTCTGTATCTAACACTGCTGACCTAATGGATGAAGATCAGGTCTCATAATAAGGATCATATAGTGGTTTCATAAATACTTTTTCACACAGATGCCTCCCTGTGTTAATTTGTGTCATATTTTGTATTGCCTGACAGTATTTAGTTTGTGTAATCACGCCACTGTGATTAACACTCGAATAAGGGCCTGTGTCCATTAGTGTACCGTTACGTCCTGTTCTGTTACGTTGTGTTCCATTACATTGTGTTACATTATGTTGCATTACGTTACATTACATTACATCACATTGCGTTGTGCTTGATGTGTTGCATTCGTTGCATTTGCGTTGCATTCAACGTTACGTTGTGTTACGTTACGTTGTGTTACGTTACGTTGTGTTACGTTACGTTGTGTTACGTTAAGTTGTGTTACGTTAAGTTGTGTTATGTTAAGTTGTTACGTTAAGTTGTGTTACGTTAAGTTGTGTTACGCTACTTTGTGTTACGCTACGTTGTGTTACGCTACGTTGTGTTACGCTACGTTGTGTTACGCTACTTTGTGTTACGCTACGTTGTGTTACGCTACGTTGTGTTAAGCTACGTTGTGTTAAGCTACGTTGTGTTACGCTACGTTGTGTTACGCTACGTTGTGTTACGCTACGTTGTGTTACGCTACGTTGTGTTACGCTACGTTGTGTTAGGCTACGTTGTGTTAGGCTACTTTGTGTTACGCTACGTTGTGTTACGCTACGTTGTGTTACGCTACGTTGTGTTACGCTACGTTGTGTTACGCTACTTTGTGTTACGCTACGTTGTGTTACGCTACGTTGTGTTACGCTACTTTGTGTTACGCTACTTTGTGTTACGCTACGTTGTGTTACGCTACTTTGTGTTACGCTACTTTGTGTTACGCTACTTTGTGTTACGCTACGTTCTGTTACGCTACGTTCTGTTACGTTGTATTATGTTACTCTGTGTTGTGTTGTTACATTTCAGTATATTTTGTTTCAGGATATCATGTTGCATTATGTTGTGTTGCGTTACTAACATCTCATTACATTATGTTGTGTAACGTTGCCTTACGTAGTGTTAAGTTGCGTTGCGTAGATATGCATTACGTTACAATGTGTTGTGTTAAGTTAAGTCACGTGACTTCCATCTTTTTCTCTTCACTGTGTAGGATGATGCCAGGTCAGAATTGCGCATAACAGTCAAAATTATTAACCCATTATAACCCATAAGTGAAATGTTTTAAATATTCCAGGGTTTAGAATAAAAGGATGGAAACCAAAATTACATAAATTACTCATGAATCCATTAGTAAAAACTACCAGATATATTGACAGCCCACATTCATAATTCCGCAAAATAAATCAAAACATTTAAAGATGTTACCAGTCATACTAAAACAAACAAAATGGTGAGTTTTTCAAAAGACAATTGAAACTGAAAGACTGAAAAATAACTGTCTCTTTGTATTGTCCTTTCTTCCTGTCCTGCAGTGTCCTCTTAATAAAAGCCTGCTGTGAGAAGTCAGACCGGGCAAAACAATAAAGCAGGGGCAAACATGTCACCGAACAGCAACACAACAACAAAATACATCCTGAATCCTCTCGAATTTCATCCTCATCCCTCTGTCTTTCTGTCTTTTATTACTCTGGCACCAGCAATTATCCGGTGTCTGAAACAGAATTGAATTTTTTAATGTGAATGACAAAAAAGCATTCCCCAATACCCTTGCGACACAACAACAAATCAGTTGTAAACTTAATTAGTGTAACTTTGTGGGTTACGTGATGAAGAGTGTTTTATGTACAGTAAAGGTAAGAGGAAGATGAGGCTGAGAAGAAGAGTGCAGGGATATAAATAGATGTGTACAATGTTTGAAAAACGGATCATGGTGGCTCTGGGATCACATTGTACTTTGTGTATAGTGTATGTGTGTGTGTGTGTGTGTGTGTGTGTGTGTGTGTGTGTGTGTGTGTGTGTGTGTGTGTGTGTGTGTGTGCGTGCGTGCGTGCGGGTAGGTGTTAAATGCACTGATCAATAACGTGGATGTCACCAATCTCCTCAGCAGTGACCAAACGTGGAAACAATCCTCCTGCCAATTACAGCTCTCTCCTCTCTCCTCTCTCTCTCCCTCCCTCTCCCTCTTTCTCTCACATCCCTCTCCCCCTCTCTGACAGACAGCTGACAATAAGAACAGACCAAAAACACCAGATAAAGACAGGCAGACCAACAGAAAGACTAGTGGATAGCAATAAATATGTCAAAAGTTTGTCATTGCCCCTCATTTATTCTGCTATTTGTCGGTCTGTTAACAAGAATATATGAAAAAACATACCATATATTTTCCCTTCAGACATGCAGACACATTCTAATAAGCAATTTTGTTTTTAAGATGTGTTTTTGACGGATATTAGACGTTGTTCCTCCTCAGCATTGATTCTTTGTGCTTTCTGTTTTCCTAATATTTCTAACCTGACAGCTTAATTCAGGAAGTCTAACCAAATTTTCAAAATCTATTACCACAAACTTAACAGCAGAGGTCTGCACTCCCCAGACTCAGCCCAGCGGTTGTTATATCTTGGAGTAAAGGGTCGCCGACAGAGGTGTCATATTTGACAAGTCTGGAGTGACAATGTGTTAACTCCTCAACAGACTGCTGTCTGACGAGACGGAAGTCTTTCTCTCGCTATAAACCCTCTGGGAACATGACTTGGGATATTTAGAATTCATATAGAATATCAAAATTGAATGTGTCATTAAAGGTGACATATCACGCTTTTTTCATCAATATATATTGGTCTAAGAGGTCCCCAAAACATGTCTTTAAAGTTTATGCTCAAAAAAACACTTTGAAATCAGATTTTGGCATGTCTGAAAATCCCTCTTCTTCAGCCCTCCTCAGAACACTCTGTTTTCTCTCTGACCACGCCCCCTCAGGAAGTGGATGTGGCCTCGGCTCTCCAGCACGTTGATCTAATGTTTACATGTTGGCTGAATATACACGGCTGCTCACAGATCACGTTACTTCAACCCTCTGAATCTGATCCAGAATCTGATCCTGACGGAGAGGCGCCTGCAGCAGGACCTTTCTGAAGGATTGGTCATAGATTTAGTGTTTCTTGTTGTTTTATTTATCAGTATGTCGACGTGTGTCTTGGTACACAGCTACAGCTATGAACATGTAGCTATGCTAACTAGCGCTAGCACTTATCCATGACAAATAAAAACATCCACTAGATCTTCAAATCTGCAGACATGGGGAGTAAAACCGACCTCTGCCAGAAAGCCAGCGGGACCTTTTCTGAAGGATTGGTCACAGATTCTGTGTTTCTTGTTGTTTTATTTGTCAGTATGTCGACGTGTGTCTTGGTACACAGCTACAGCTACAACATGTAGCTATGTAGCTATGCTAACTAGCGCTAGCACTTATCCATGATAAATAAAAATCATCCACTAGATCTTCAAATCTGCAGACGTGGGGAGTAAAACCGACCTTTGTGTTTATTAAGACAGCCTACAACTAGCATGCCTCCCTCCTAAGCTCCTTGTTAGCACACATTTGTGCAGGTAATGAAATACGGAGGAGGGATTCAGTATTATTTAATACAGTCTATGGGCTGAACAAGCTCCGAGCTCTGACTCTGTGACAGACCGGATATTGTTGTTACGTAACAAAAACACGGAAGTCTGAAACGGCTCGTTTCAGCACACATTTACAGAAAGGTGGAGAAATCAGAACAGGGGCAGAATGGATTTTTTTCATTCTCGGGGGGTTTGTAGACATGCCAGGGACACATATTTCAGGTAGAGAACCATTAAAAAGTCCATTTTGCATGATATGTCACCTTTAAGCATCAACAAAAATCTGAGTGAAAATAAATACATCCATAGCTATGAAAAAAGACAATTTCTTGGGACTGTGTGAGCATGGCAGCTAACTTTTTGATTGACACGTCAAGAGAGAGTTCAAAGTTAGACTAAAAAAAATGCCAGAATCTGAGAAGTATTTATTTGAAATGTTCTCCGAGCGCTGATTCACAAAATACTTTCATGATTAATTATTTTTAATGCTACATAGTCTTCACGTCCGGGGCATGGAGACATGGACAGGCTCTCTGTGTTTTCCCTTGGTCTCCAGAGAGATGTTTGGAAGCCAAATGAAGGTGGCCGCAGTGTTAATTTTGCAGCTATTCTAGATTAGTGGAGAGCAAAAGCAGGCAGAACACACTCAGGAAACTGAAGGGCAGGAAGGCAGGGCACGGCTCCGTCTGAGATGTTTGGGGGTGGTTACTGAACCGGTCCTGGGAAAATGAGCCAAGGGTATGAGGGACTGCTTTAGCCAGTTGACAACAACTCAACTAAACCGCAGCCCAATGTTTCCCCAAATCCACCGCAGTTGGAAATAGAAGAATGACAACGCTCTTTACTTATTCTATTTTATAATATCTTATTTTATTCTTGTTTTAAGTAATCTTGTCTAATTTTATCTTATTGGTTTTAATGTAATGATTTACTTCATTTCCCTGATATTTATCTGATTTTATTTTTTCTACTTTATTGTAATGATTTATTTAATTTTTCTGATATTTGTGTGATTTTATTTTGTTGATTGTATTGTAATTATTTAAAACTGGGGTTGGTAATCAGATTTAGATACACATTTTGTCATACTGGTTAAAATGATC
This sequence comes from Notolabrus celidotus, assembly GCF_009762535.1. Lineage (NCBI taxonomy): Eukaryota > Metazoa > Chordata > Actinopteri > Labriformes > Labridae > Notolabrus > Notolabrus celidotus. The sequence goes on from NC_048284.1 coordinate 5,489,271, forward strand.
TTTATGTCCTGATGGTAATCATTACATGATGTGTTCCTAAAAAAGAGTGAAAAAAAGCTGCTATCTACAGCCGGAGTAAACCTGGGAAAACACCAACCAATCACCGTTTTTTGGCTCCCCAAATTTTAAACCAATTAAATCCTGTTCAGCCGTTCTGCCCTCCTCCTGTGCGTACATTTCCCCAGCGTTCACTCCTCCGAGTCCCCGTCTTCTGCCTCTACTTCCCCTGACTCTATTTACTGCCCCTCTCGCTCGTCCTCGGGCCTGTCCCCTCTGACCTGATGAGGTGCTTTGCTCAGGACTGTAGTCCGGATCAGAGTCTAAAAAGCTCTCATCAACAAGCAGAATAATTAATGACGTTCAGTTAGTCCTACAGAAAATATATATTTATTGTAGCGTCCGTCCGGACGCTGTAGGGATGACGAGCTGATTCGTGAACACGTTGAGCTTTAATAACCGGACACTGTCGGCCGTGATCACGCCAACCAACAAAACAACAATCAATGTTTGAATGAATGAAGAACTTCTCCTCTCCTCTCTCCCACTCGCACACTCTACACCTCTCCTGATGCCTTCACTGACCGTCAACACTGTAGGAATTAAGAACATCTACACTGAACATGTTTCACAAACAGTAGAGCTGTTACAGTATTATATGTTTTTATAACTTTTCTCCTGATGTCGTGTCACTGGTACAACTGGATAATGCTAGCATGACAGTTGTGAGTACAAACAGCAGCCATGTTTGTTTGTGTTTTTAACTTTCACTATGATAATGTTTTGGTGAGGACCGGTTTTGAGTCACCATCATATGGTCGAGAATCAGCGGCGCTTGTGCATGTGAGCGGGGGGGGGGCGTCGTTTTTGAGGAGCTCCGAGGGAGGAGGGGAGGGGTTAGACGGGGTCATGAGGAAAAGCTACATTCAAATTCATGCTGGTTTTTCGAGACTACCAACCCTAGCTTTAATTAATTTTTCTGATATTTATTTAATTTGATTTAATTTATTTTATTGTAATTATTTTATTTATTTTTCTGATATTTATCTGATTTAATTTTATTGATTGTATCATTAAAAAAAATAATAATAATAATCCCTGCCCACTTTAACCTTGTGTCAGAACATTATCTAAAGCTTGACTGGGAATATTTCAAATATGGATTCAAGTTCAGTATTTATATCTTTAGATATATAATAGTCTGTATATATGACTATAAATATCATAGGTAGAACATTTTTCTTGATTTGGGTTACCAGAGGCTTTAAACTCTTCATCTTTGACATCTCAATCTGTTTCTGGGTCAATCATATGCATGTCTTATGAGAGTTTTCTAAACAGTGTCAAGTATGAGTCATTCCTCTGGTTTGTTCTCTTCACTCATTTTGACCTGAACATAAGCAAAAAGCCTCCCTGAGTTAAAACACCCGTACAGACATATGCAGCCTCCTCCCGCTGAGTAAAACCATTAAACGTTGATGCCACTTTTAATTCTGCTTTTATGTTTAACTGAGCTTCTTCAAATCTCTGCAGGAGGTGTCCGTGTTCGTCTGTGTCCTCCTCAGCTGTCAGCTCTACACAGGACGCTCTGAGCCACTAGAGGGTTGTGTGTGACTTTGCACAGCTGCTCTATCTACGCTGTGCAAACAGTAACAACAACGTTTCAAAGGATCAATCAATCAATCTTAAATTATACTGCCCCAAACAAATGTTATCTCCAGATGCTTTTTACAAACCTCCTTTAACAGGCAGAAACCTCCGGCAGGACCAGACTCATGTTAGACACACATCTGCTGAGACTGAGTTGGGGTTGGAAAGAGGGATAGAGGGAGATGAAGAGAGAGAGAGGGATGATAGTGATGAGACTGATAGTAGTAGTTGAAGCAGAAGGTCGTACTGCAGAGATCAAGAGGAACCCACGAGACAAGGGAGCTCAGGGACTCCGGAAAGGTCTATGGTTAGTAACTTTAACAGGACAGGGAAAGTTAGGGGAGAGAGGGGATCCCAGTGGGTGTTCCCCCGGCAGTCTAAGCCTATAGCAGCAGAATTAAGAGCTGGTCCAAGCCTGAGCCAGCTCTAACTATAAGCTTTATCAAATAGGAAAGCCTACTCTTAAAAGTAGAGAGGGTGTCTGCCTCCCTGGCCCTGACTGGAAGATGATTCCAAAGGAGAGGTGCTTGATAACTGAAGGCTCGACCTCCCATACTATTTTTAGAGACTTTAGGTGCGACAAGCAGGCCTGCATGATACAATTGTACTTAATATCAAGGCCATTATTAATTCTGCATAAAAGGCCACCTCTGTAGAGATTCTCTCAGTGGTGTAGGATTCATTTTCTGCAAGGAATAATGAACATTTCAGGGATGCTTCAGTTAGGGAAAAGGTTTCATGTGAGCAAAACTATGGAATCAGTGATGCAAACATTGGTCCTTAATAAGATATTGTAATATAACACACAAGCTGAAGAGATAAAAGAAGACCACACACAAGCAGAAACTCAAACACAAACACTTACAAGTCACTGCAGCTGAAGAGAGTTAACCACTTTTACTAAGACTCTTTGTTCTCTCTCTCTAAAGTGGCCTCAGTTTAAGGATAAAAGTGTCTGAGTGAGATACAGAGAGCAGACAGAGAACAAGACTAACTCCTTCTCTTCTGTCAGTCCACACACACACACACACACACACACACACACACACACACAGAGAGAGCGTGAACGAGCAGTGTGTTTAGATCAAAGAGGAACAGAAACCCTGAGCTCAGTAACACAGAGCGAGCTGTGATCTCAGTGTCACACAGCCTGATCTTATTACAAACCTCATTACGGGCAGCAAACGCCACACGGCACACTTTTTAATCCGAGGCTCATAAAGTGACAGACAGTCACAAACCGGTGTTAAGACCTGCTGCTCACAGCGCCGGATTAAAGCTATGAGGCGTAACAACCATAACACGATGTCTCTTTTGTTCAATTAAAACAATCAAAGTCAGTCGTTTGTCCCTCAGAGACTCAGAAAGGACTTCTCTCGGATGGCTGCGTTATTTCCTATGGCTCAAAGGTTCTTTAGCTGCATACTTCTTTAATGCTTTAAAGACAGAGGAGATGCTTGGGCCCAAATCCTTCTCCATCCAAGGTTCTGAGGTGGAACTCTCCAGCTACAGGTAACACAAGAACAGATGGTAAGTATAAAACATGGACACGGTCTCACTGACAATTTCTCCAGAGAGAGAATGTTAATTTTGCAGCTATTTGTGGAAAGCAAAAGCCGGCAGACCACACAACATTGCAATGACATCTGACAATGACAGATAACGAACCGCTCTAGATTACACACGTTGAGATCTGCTCTGTTGTTCTGCATGTTGCAAAAGCCAATGAGTGTTTAACTGTACTGCACCTGCCCAAACAAGACCAACAGGATCCACCTAATGGAGTCCACCAAAGATAACCAAACAGATATCCTTCTGAGACAATTTGAGAAACAACTGCAATATATCTTTGGTGTTTTAAATGTTTCTCATGTGTCCTCCACAAGTGCTGGTCAGAGAGCCTTTTACTATTGATGCCCCAAAACTGGGGAACTCTGCATCTGGACATCAAGACGACAAGGTCTCTGGGTGCTTTAAGTAAATTTAAGATTTACCTTTTTAATCTGGCTTTTAACCTGGAATCATTTATTTTTAGACCTGGACTGCATTGTTACCATTATTACCATTGTTTTAGCATCATTTTTTATTTTTTTGTATTTGTTATTTTATTGAATCATATTTAATTATTATTTTATTTTAGTAATATTTATCTGATTTTATTTTATTAATTTTATATTTTATATTTAATTTTGTAATTACTTTATATTTTTTTCAGATGATGATTTATTTGATTTTTTCTGATATTTATCTGATCTTATTTAATTGATTTTATTGTAATGAGTTATATTATTTTCATGGTATTTATCAGATTTTATTTTATAAATTTTATTTTAATGATTTTATTTTATTTCTCTGGTGTTTATCTGATTTTATTTTTATTGTATGTATTGTCATGATTTCATTTTTATTTTTCTGGTATTTCTCTGACTTTTTTGTTTTGATTTAATTGCAATGGTTTTATTTTATTTTCTGAAATTATCTGGTTTTATTTTATTGATTTTATTGCAATGATATTTTTATTTTAAAGTATTTAATATTACCTTCCCCTATCTTGTTGTAGCCTTGTATCATTTTACCTCTTGCTTTTATTTTCTGTCTCTGTTCTTTTGTGAAGTACTTTGTGCTGCATACTTGAATGTATGACAGATGCTATATAAATAAGAATGAGTTGAGTTGAGTGTAGTATTGTCAGATAAGAAGCATCTATTTGCTCCAAGAAAATTTCACAGAAGAGCCGTCTAAGAATAGGCACAGATCCATTTCAGGCAGCATCCATTAGTGTAATTAGAGAAACTCCACAGACAGTAAAACACTGTTGTTTTCTTGTTGAAGCAGAGTCACGTTCTCTCACTGGGTTTTGATTCAACAACACGTGAATTTCCTTTCCTTCTTTCTTTTATTATCTCTTTTTTTAACTCACATTTAATCCAAGAAATGCATCAACAGAACATCCATCCTGCCTTGTATGTATTTGCTGTAGACACCTCTCTGAGTCAACCCTGACCAGACTCCTGTCACACAGTCAGAGGTGAGGAGACACGCTATCACAGTTCAACGTCACCTCGAATGAGCCAGCTTTTAAACACTCAACAGACTGACGCGGTGAATGAAAATGTTTATTTAGAGCAGATTTGTTCTCTCCATCCTCCCTCGGTGCCCCCTGAACAGTAAGCTGAGACCTGTGGGTTATGGGGCCAATATTAGTTAAGTATTTATTTACAGACCCTGGCAGAAATGTCCCGTGAATAATTCATCTTCCATGCTCCGAGGAGTCCGCTGACAAGACGCCCTGACGCAGGAGAAAGGAAATCGATGCAGCTATGATGGGCAGCAGACTCCAGCATATCTGCTTCTGACCTCAACCCAGCTGAAAGTGTGTGTGTGTGTGATTGTGTGTGTGTGTAGTTACAGTAGTTACAATACAGTCCTATGTAAAGTGATCAGCTCTTGATGTGCTGATCGGAGTGAAACGGAGTCCTTGGAGGGCAGACGGGCCGCGGGGAAATGTCATCTTCTCGTTCCTCCTGTTCTAAGCTGTAGACAGTAACTCTAGTAAGCTGCCACACCTGAACCTTCATCACACACAGAGGAAGACCGCTGTGGTGTACAAACTGTTGGACTGGGGCTGAAAGGATGCCTTGTTTGTTGCAACAAGCTTTTGTATTTACTGCATCCAAAAATGGAAACAGATCAGCAGGCTGATGTTGTTTTACTGTGACACAGCTAAACACAGGATCACAGAGTCAAACAATGTCAGGCTATTTCATCAAATATGGCTAGTATGGGTGTAATTAGGGGTGGGAATCGAAAACCGGATCCGACTTAGAACCGGTTCCAATTGATCTTGATCTCAAACCTCAAATGTTATAGATTCTTCCTAACAATTCATTTCCCAGCACGACGTCACGTCACGTTGTGGTACAAGCATTTTTAGACTTGGTCTCAAAGCTAGGGGTTCGCGTCTGGTCGAAGAGGAGAAGGGTCCATGTGAACGTGTTCGCATCAGGGAGGCGAACCCCCGCCTACCTCTCCCCTTTCGGAGTCAAGACGCTTTCCCTCAGGCACGAGGGGCCAAGTGCGGACTCACGCTGCCGAAAATGAGGCACCGAGAACGGGTAAAATACCTCTGCGATGACCCCCAGAGGAAAAGCGGTTTTCCTCTCCAAATTCATAGTCTTTTCCTCCAGGCTCGAGGGGCCACGTCCGGACTCACACAGCTGAAAATGAGGCACCAAGGGCGGGTAAAATACCTCCGCGATGACCCCCGGAAGAAGAGCATTTTTCCTCTCCAAATTCAAAGTCTTTTCTTCCAGGTTCGAGGGGCCATATCCGGACTCACACAGCTGAGAATGAGGTCAACCTATTGTTCAGTATGTTCAAGTTGAATATGATAATTTTTAGCCTGCAGACATAATTTTGGAAAAAATAAAATGCTTCCTTTTGGTGTGGAAGACGGTGTAGAACTACTTTTTTTCCCCTCAAAAAAATACTCAGGAATCGTTTGGAGAATTGATAAGGAATTGGATTGATAAGCAGGATCAACAATGGCATTGACATTGATATCATCTTATCAATTCCCACCCCTATGTGTAATGGTACACAAACATTTTGGTTTGGTACACAATTCTGAAGCTTCGGTTTGTTATATTCGGTACATTTTCGGTACAGTAAGGGCCAGCCATGCCTGAAACTCAGTATTTTTGAGATGATTTGTTGAGAAAGTCACTGAAACCAATGTTCCAGCAGCCGACCACCAGCCTTCAGTCCTCCTCGCAGGTCAGTGCCCACATACCTGTGCTGGCTGCAGAGAGCGCGTATCTCACATTTCTAGATTCAAATACTGCTTACATTGTGCAGCGCCATCTTTCATCTGTGCTTGTTTACATCCGAGTAGTAAATCAATACAGCATTAATTAAAACTGCAGCCCCATGATGGCTTTGCTACAGCTCAGATACAAAATATGCTACAATATGACATTTCAGGGTTACAATCATACAAATTTTAACAATTTTTCTCCAACCATCCATCTATCTTCCTCCGCTTATCCGGGTTTCAGCAGGGAAGCCAAGACACTCCTCTCCCCGGCCACTTCCACCAGCTCCTCCGAGAGGATAACAAGGCGTTCCCAGGCTAGCTGAGAGATATAATCTCGCCAGCGTGTCCTGGGTCTTCCCTGTGGCCTCCTTCAAGATGGACATGCCCGAAACACATCCCAAAGGAGACGCCCGGGAGGCATCCTGACCAGATGCCCGAACCACCTCATCTAACTCCTCTCGATGCGGAGGAGCAGTGGCTCTACTTTGAGTCTGAGCTCCTGACCCTCTCTCTAAGGCTGAGCCCAGACACCCTGCGGAGAAAGCTAAATTTGGCCGCTTGTATTCATTGATTCATTTCTTGGTCACTACCCACAGCTCGTGGCCATAAGTGAGGGTTGGAACGTAGATTGACCTGCCCCAATCCGTCTGTTTGGAAAGAGTCTTCAGATAATGTTTGTTGTGATTTGGCGTTATATAAATAAAGATTGATTGATTTTCTGTTCCAAAAACATGACGCTCAATAAGAAAGCCAGCTCACAGGAAGTTACATGTACCATACCATGTTTACATTATACCTCATCAAACAAAAGGACGAGCCTGGTAATATCACACTTCACTGGATGACACCATTTTTTAAACGTTCTAAAGGACTGATTGAAACAATCAGCAGGCTTCAACACAGCTCTCCATAACAACTCTGAAATGATGTTCCAAATACAGCAAAGATGCCAATTACCTCTCGCTGCTGGAGAGGTAATTGCAGTGTGTGGAAAGTTTGTGCATGTGACAATTCTCCCATGATTCCCTGCCAGTTTACACAACTTCATCTCGCTTCTCCTGCAATTAATCACAGCTCAGCGTAGAGCTGCTAAGAGCGGAGGAAAACAGTCCAATAGCTTGTCTGTTTATCTTCACATTTAGCTGTCAATCAAAACACCTGAGGTTTTTCATGGAGGGGGACGCTGGCCCCAACAGCTGAGTGTGCTGCCTACATAGCAAAGACGTGTGATCATTTTTAATATGGTGTAAAACTTGGCTATTCTTCTGACCACTCACAGCGCTTGTTTGTCACACTCATTCATCTTTCCCATGACATATTAGCAAGTGGACTACTTGAGCTGGGATCAAACCTGAAACCTTCTGATCAATAGACACCCACTATACCCCTGAGCCACATCCACCTCAATAAGGAAGACGGGGAGAAGTGTGACAGAATAAAAAACTAAAATCTTTTCCAATCTTTGTGCCACCTGCTTCTTATTATGAGGAGGGTTTAGCAGGGATAGGGATGATTTGACTGTAATTGCACAGTTTCTGTTCAATCTTTAGAAATGAAAATAAATGAGAAAAAGAGAAGGGAGCACATGAAATTACAGGGGAACTAAATAATCAAAAGAAACAAAAGAAACCCTGGTAATTTTAACAATTTTTGACAAAGTGTTATTCTTGCACAGACAGTCTATTGTATTAAGCTGCACAGGACGAGTTATGAATGTCTTCTTCATTCACTCGGTTGGATTCAACAGGAAGTTTCTGCATCATATGAAAGGCGTTGCACCAAAAAGAGGAGAGTTTTGAAAGAGATGACACATTTTCAGAACTTGAGTGAATTTTTTTTTCTGTTTCATTAACAGTAAAAATGTTAATGCAAGCAAATACTTTACTGTATTTTTCAATCTTAGTTTTTGTTGTTTCAGTTATTGTCTTTTATCTTTTTTTTTCTTTTTCTTTTTGTTCTTTTTTTTTCTTCTTCTTCTTTCTCTTGTCTGCATATATGTTTCTGGTTTGTGTCATGTTTGTCACAAACTGTCAAATATTAATGCAATTTATTCTTGCAGCAAAAGAAAAGAAAGAGAATATTTTTCTTCTGTGCTTGTGACTGTGCATGGGACCATCACCATCCCTCTTAGAACTCTGGCCTATCTTTTATTGACAGCTAATATCATGTTCTGTAAAAGAGGGCGTGCACACCTAGGTGGACCCAAAAAAAAACCCAAAAGAAAGTGAAAGAAAGATTACATAAGGATATACAAAGTGACAGGGAAAGAGAAGGAGAGAGAGACCTAAGACACTTAGATGGAGAGGGACCATCTCACCATGACGCCAAAAAAACTCCGTGGGTTGATACTAATGATTAAGCAACCCTTAGTGTCCACAATCATTACTGCGTGGGTCGCAGAGGGTTGCTGCCGTGCTGTGTTCTATTTGTGTAACAAGACCACCACTGGTGCAGATGATACCACTTGGGTCAGATCAGCCGAGCGGTTCAGCCCAGCAACCCGGGCCGCGAGAGCAGTCAGACAGAAGGACCCAACCCGCTGCGGGAGACCCAGGCCAGGGGACAAGCCAAGGACCCAGACCAGAAGCAAACGGGTACCGCCGGAGCACCCAGGGCGACCCCCAGGTCACCCAGCAGGAGGAAAGGGGGGCGAGGGGGGAGAGATCCCACAGCCCCCCCAAGGAACACCTCCACAAGCCCCCCAAGACAGAGCCAAAGGAGCCACCAGAGAGCTGTAGCGCACTACTGACATCCAAAAAAAAAAAAGTTCTAATAATGAGAAATGAGGCTGTTTGACAGAAATGGATGCTGTGACTTTTGAAGACGAAGACGAAGACGAAGACGAAGACGAAGAAGAAGAAGAAGAAGAAGAAGAAGAAGAAGAAGAAGAAGAAGAAGAAGAAGAAGAAGAAGAAGAAGAAGAAGAAGAAGAAGAAGAAGAAGAAGAAGAAGAAGAAGAAGAAGAAGAAGAAGCTTGTGCAGACACAGTTGATGGCAAGAAAGAAGAAGGTGCAGAGGGTCATGGGAGCGACGAGGCCAAGAAAGAAAGGGAGAAGAGAAAGCAAGGTTAACTTGGGCAGCATTACTACAGCTAGAAAATATGTGGACAGAGTGGAAAGATGACAAATAGACCCCTTCAATGCAGATAGCTATTAAAACAATGCTACAAGCAAAAATGACGAATGACACGTATGACGCAGGAATGATTTCTGGGCTTATTTTCTTTGCTGTTTCATCTCCATGTATGCAGTGGATTGTTTGAGATTTCCAGACATTCAATTTGCAGAACATCTCCACATCGTTATGTCAAACTGAGCTCTGAAGCACAAACTTACTCACTTCAGAGCTGCTGGAAGAAGAAGAAAACTCACTCTTTATTCAGGACAAAAGTTAATATTTTTCAGCTATCGCTTTTCAACATCAAGTCCTGCTGTTGTTGGAATGAGTTCAGCGAATGAAGCATGATATATATATTATACTAAAGACACTGTAGAGAAATGCATTAAAGCCATCTTAAAAAACAAAGACGCAGGTGAGTGGAAGCCGGGGCACAACTCCCTAAAAGAAAGTTGAAAAAGCAGCGTGTGTGCGCGAGCAGGAGGAGACATTTTCAATTATTTTCTGAAGTATGCAGTCTGGAGGAGACAGAGGAACTAAAGGAGAGAATAGAGACAATCCATCAAACAGACAGCCTGCACAGTCAGAGCAAAGGGAGAAAAAAAATGAAAAGGCTGGGAAGTACCTCACACGAGTCTGAACACCTTGCTACGAGCAGATCTTAATATGCTAAATACGTCGCAGCAGGCAGGGAGAACAATGGAGGCTACTCTCTAACATATAGTGACAAAAACGTCTCCTTTTTCCACTTCACAGAATTAACCTCACAGGAACTTTCTACAAATATCAGCACGTACAACTTAGTCCTATTATAATTCACAATTTTGGGTCATAAATGCTCATTACTTTGCTCTTTCTCTGCGGCACTCTCCAAATATCAAACGTCAGTCACGCAGCGTGGGTGGATCTGCGTCGTCTTCTTTAAGTTGTTGCTGTCGCCGCTCAAACAAACTGCACAGATCCTTCCCCTCATCTCTTTCTATACACCAGCCTCCCTGCTGCTTCATCAAAAGAGGCGTTTAAAAATAAAACAATATGAAAGGACTTGTTTTGTGCCTGATTTCATCAGCCTTCTTTCCACAGCGCCGGAGTTTTCCAAAGTTGTTCTAACTTCTTTTTCAGCTCATGTTTGCTTCACACAGCTGAGTCTGTTAGTTACATTTCTCTGCCACACATGCCTTTATGGGACTTCATCAGGACTCAGCCATTAAGACTGACTCCTCTTGGGACTCAAACTTTTCTATTTTGAGGGTTTTTTTTAAGAAAAGACAGATTTTCCTTTAAACAGACCTGCTTTTTTTTTTTAATGCTCTTAAGCATACTGTTCAAGAAAATCTCACTCAAGAGACATTTGTTTGCCACCATGAATATTTCATCATGAGTGAAGAAGTTTTAAGTGAGTGAAACTTTTAATTCCTCTTTAATTCAGAATAAAAATTAAATCCTCTTTAAAAAGATGAAAAATGACCTTGTAAACACCTAATTCTGAATGAAAATGACCATTCTGAATTAAACTTAAATCTGAAGTGGCTGGTTTATTCAATCAATCAATCAATCAATCAATCAATCAATCAATCAATCAATCAATCAATCAATCAATCAATCTTTATTCATATAGCGCCAAATCACAATAAACGTTATCTCAAGACACTTTTACAAACATAGGAGGTTTAGACCACTCTATGTCATATTATGAACAGAGACCCAACACCAAGACAGGGTAAGACTCACCTTAATCCATCATGAGCATTGCACCAAGGGGTGCACTCGCTAGGCTGGAAGTGAAGCTTTCAGCAGTGTGTCTGCCCCCTGGTGGCTGGCTGCAGTGTAGGTCAAAAAATCTGTCTCCCTCATTCATTTGAATGGAAGAGCAGTCAAACTTAAAAAAACGTGGTGATATGTAGTTAGTATTTGACTGTTTTGTGTCCAAGGCCTCTTGTTTCTGAAAAAGTTTCTTTTTCGTTAGTTATTAGAGTTTAAAAAACAGGGTTTTACTTCCTGGTTTCCTTTGATTCACAGCCGCCGTAGAGGGAAACTTCAAAGCACACACAGCGTCTTGTGACGGAGCTTGTTACAGTGGCCTCACAGGCTCTGGCTGCACAATGGCGCGCCCAGGAGCGGGATTTTTTGGCTTCAGAACCGTACAACGGGAAGAGGCGGAGCAACGCTGTCCATTTTATTTACAGTCTATGATTGCACCTCACAGTATTTAGCAAGTAACAGTGGCGAGGAAAAACATCCTTTTAACAGGTAGAAACCTCCAGTAGGACCAGACTCATGTTAGACAGCAATCTGCCTTGACAGAGTTGGGTCTTGAAAGAGGGATACAGGGGAGTAAGAGAGATAGGTGATAGTGATGAGACTAGTAGTAGAAGCTGTTGCCGCTGGAGTCCAGAACGTCCGCAGCAGGAGGATGCCTACGGCAGCTCAGAGGGACCTACGAGACAAGGGAGCTCAGGGACTCCAGAAAGGTCTATGGTTAGTAACTTTCAATGGGACAGGCAGAGTTAAAGTAAGTGATGAAGGGGTTGGGGGGAAGGGGGTGGGATAGGATCCCAGTGTGTCAGTGGGCCAGTTCCCCCGGCAGTCTAAGCCTATAGCAGCATGACAAAAGCTGGTCCAAGCCTGAGCCAGCTCTAACTATAAGCTTATTCTGATTTCAAATCCGAATTGAATAATTCCTCGATCATGTATACGTTCATTCCGCTTTAAATTAATTCCGGTCGTTCTGAGCATGCTCGTTCCCTTGTCCTGTCGCGATGACGCACATTTTCCAAGATGGCCGCCCGAAGCAAGTGTTGAACTCAAGCTGAGACTATTTATTTAATAGGAGCTTTAGAAGAAATGGATATCATGACAAGAGTTGACGGACGGAAACTAAAAATGTGGACCTTTTTAAAGCTGTAGCATCCAAGTTAATGGAGGGAGGTTTCCCTGACAGAGACGCCACCCAAGTAAAAAATTGTGTGGTCTTCCATGTTGTAACCGAAAATAAAAGAAGCAGGAACTGGAGTCTGTTTTCTTCTGGTGGACGTAAATACGTCACGCCCGCCCCTGTCCAATCAGAACCCTTCCTAACCCCCAGACCTTAAGCGGGATTGAATAAAGACGATTGAAAGTGTTTTCCATGTAAACCTCAATTCGGAATTAATATTTCCATGTAAACGCAAAGGAGAATACTTGAATTCAGAATTATTGAATTCTGAACAATTCATTCATCATGTAACCGTGGCCAGTGAGTGAGTGAGTGAGTGAGTGAACAGCTACAGTGGTAGTGCCAGGCAGTCCTAGGTGATTGCCTGTTGTCAAGGGTGGCACTAACGGCCAAATTACACTTGATCTGTGTCAAGTTCATCTCCGATCCGTCACAGCACCGGATCTGATAGGTTTCTATTCTAGTCAATGTGTTAGCTTCCACTGGATCCGCTCCATTGCAAAAAATGACGAAAAAAAAGTGGCTAAAATTAGATTCCTTTGAAAGGTGTCTTGGCTCAGACTTACAGCCAAATTCCACCAGATCCATCTCTGATCCGTCACAGCACTGATAGGTTTCCATGCTAGGATTTGTTTTAACTTCCACTGGATCCACTTCCTTGCCTTCCGACTGCGTCTCTGACCCGCAAGGTCAGAGCCCTCCGGATCAGATACACAAGGCTTCTATTTTTGCCGGATGCCGGAGCACGACTCATCAATCTCAACAGAGCAGATGGAGCGGGACAGGAAGTCAGGTTTCACTAAAACAAAATGAAAACATCCGGTTAATTTTCAGAATAAAACACTCTGTGTCATCACCAGATCGTATTTCACTTAACTACAACAACAAACCGTCATGATGAGCGGAGCTAAAATAAAGGATAAGTTTAAAAAATTAAATAGTAAGTAGATGTCATTAGTTGAAGTAACCCTTGAACGTTTGAGCAAAGCTCTTTCCATTTACAGGCTGGTCTTGAGAGTAGGTTCTCTTTTAGGAAAAAATGGAGCTCTGATTCATGTCAGGATCTTTCTCAGCATATCATCATTCTAATTTGAATTACAACCTGTTCATTATCCCTTACTTATTTCAAACCTGGTAGTCTTTCTATTTGTGATTTTACAAAACAGGACACAACACAACCTTCACTGCAACACAAACACTTTCAAGAGCAGCTCACATGTTTGAGAAGAAGATGCTTTCGAGCTCACCTGTGTGATTTTGAGCAGGTTGGTCAAAGAATGGAGAGTGGTCAGGCACATTGCTGCACATTGCCACTTGCATGGTTGCCCAACACCCACCTGGTCTTAAAGCTCCTGTGTGGAGCTTTCATCTGGTTATGAAACAAACTGAATTCATCACTGATGAACTCAGAGAGGCAAACCAGACTGTCAGTGATGAGATTAATGTTTCTTCACAGTTATTTCAGTGTGTCAGAGCGCTGGTCTGCTGCATGTGTTTGACAAGGTGATAACAGCCTGCTTTCAGTCCATGCACTCTCTACTCGCTATTTAAAGCTACTTCTACGGCAGGTTCACAATTTTAGTGTCACAAGACTATTTCTCATTGCACACACTGCACACTTTAACTTCTTGCAGCAGCAGATCTGTTGCCTCAGCAGAAAACTTCTCAGTTTTTAAAATGTGACACAGTTTGGTTTAATGTATGTGACGCCTAAAACACATCCAAGATTAACTCAGAGTCTGTACACCTCCTCGCTCATTAGGCCTCACTGTAGACTCAAATTACTGTTCTGTGTTGTAGATGATTTTTATTAGCGCCTACTTGTTTCCACATTTTATATTAGCTGTTCTAAATACAAAGTTGCTTTGTTTTACTAAGCTCCCTGCAATAAAAACACCTTGTGACAAAGTGATGACTGTGCTGGGAAACACACTACACAGATTAATGGAATAAGGGGAGATTAAGACAGAAAACAGAGTGTGATCTCAGCTGTTAAATTAAGAACACCCTCATCAGGTACTCTCTTAAATATAGAGCACAAAGAAGACCGATCCCCCGAGGGGACTTTAATTAGTTCCTACTGTAGTTTAAAGTCAGACCAATGTAATATTTTTACATTAGAAGCCCTCGGGGGGCCTGCAGGCATCAGCTGATGTTACTGTTACCCTTTTGAACAACATGCAAATCAGTGGCCTAATTCTCTGGCTGTAGTTTGGAAATAGCAGCTCTATTAGTGAGAGAGAAAGGACCATCAATCATCAGAGCTGCTGCACGCTCATTCATAACAGAGCTGAGGTCGACTCTGCAGACAACATGCTGTTTTAATTACTAAAGTGTTCCCCCAAACTTTTGATACTTAGCTCTCACTCCTCCAAGTTTCTCTCAAATTACTCAACGAGTGAGAGAGAAGAGAGAAGAGAGAGAGCCTCACCTTTACCTTATTTATGCATACATTTCCTTAAAGAGGCAGTGTTTTCATATTTTAAACAAAAGAAAAAGATGTTTAAATGTTGGATGTCAGAGCACTGGTGGTCTAGATTGACATCAGGGAAAGGGGTGAACCTGAGCTGCCCGCTATATGGGAGCGCAACTTAACCATCAGGCCAGTTTTTTAATTGTGAGGCAAACAGGTGTTGGAGAAATCCCAGGGTGAGACCACAGTTTGCTTTGAACGTCTTGAAGTCAGACCGCATTCCACAAAAGAGACACAAGATTTGCTCAAATCAGTGAATCTCCTGAAAAAATAAACGCAATATTCACCGAACAGAGACGTCCTGCACTCTTCTTTGTTGTCAGGGATTTCTTTTTTGACCCTTTCAAAACGTTCTGAGTCCGATTCAGACATTTTAAAACATGACTTTGAGGTATGGCAACAGTAGAGGAGGCTTCTGGAGTGCTGGGTTCCAGAGTGCTTTGGGGAGGGGCTTAAAGCTGGGGTTGGTAATCAGATTTAGATACACTTTTTGTTATACTAGTTAAAACAATCTTTATGTCCCGATGGCAATCAATACATAATGTGTTCTTAAAAAAAGAGTGGAAAAACAAGCCGCTATCTACAGCCAGAGCAAACCTGGGAAAACACCAACCAATCCCTGCCATCCGGAGCTAAATTATGAAACCAATCAAATCCCGTCCTGCTGTTCTGCCCGCCTCCTGCAAAGCGTACATTTCATGTTTGACACGGAGTCCTGAGGAAATGCTACATTCAGATTCATGCTAGTTTTCCGTAACTACCAACCCTAGCTTTAAAGAGACAGTAACTGAGCCAAATATTGGAAAACTGGACTTATAAATTCAACGGCTGTATGTCTTTACTTTCACAAGTGTGGCTTTTTGGGTACCTCATCCACTGTTGGAAACTAAGAAATTGTAACAATGAAATAATTTGCATGTACTTTAAAACTCTGAGTAACTACAAGATTGATTATTTGTGATAGTTTGAATCCATATCAAAATTCTTAACGGTAGATTTTCTCTCTTTTCTCGGGCAATTTTAAGATAAACCTTAGAGTTGCCGTACAAAACAAATATTCAAAACAGTCATGTGGAAGAATAAATAACTCAATATAGATAAAATACAGCTGAAACTGAAACAGTCATTCTCAGATCCGACCATTATAAGGAAGTGAAGAAGGTCGATGTACCCACGCATCATGAAAATGACTGCTAATGCTGCGTTTGTTCTACATTTGACTTCCTGTTTATATCCTTTAAAGTCTATTGAGGCGACCGTTAAGCGAAACTGAGGACATTTCAAAAGATTATAGAGTAATATATCGGGGTATTGTAGTCATTTAGCCAAAAAGAAAACTGTGCTGATCCATCACACCTGACTTCAACTGTATGCATCTGAACTATAATGTCTTCTAGCTATGCAGGGACACATTGGTTTCTTGGTCCTGGGAGATCAAACATGCTGGAGGGGACAGTGCCATCAATCAGCAGATAATCTGAGAGACACACTGTCAATGACAAAGGAGAAATAAACAGGACAGCCGGGATAATACAGCAAATACGCTCCAATAAAGTGGAACAACAGCAGGACTGTGTGCTGAATCTGTTCAGCTCATTTTTCTGCGGTTACGCTACAAATCAAACGTTATTGGACGCTGTCAGGGTGGGAGGCCGTTAGTGACCAAGTCATTGTGACCAAAGAGACAAGTGAGTGACAGAAATAGAGAGTGGGAGAGGTCGGGAGGACAAAGAAAATGGGAAAATGAAGCTAAGCTAACCTGAGGGGACGTGCAACCTTCACTATCTTTGTATAAAGACAGCAGCTGCTTTTGTTAGGTCATTACTGTGGAGCTGAGGACAGGCTCATCATTTACCGATGGTGGTGCACAGACAGTTTGCATACCTTAACTACAGATGTTTGAAAGAACGCCCAGATATCCCTTTGAATCATTAACACACTATCTACAGCCGGAGTAAACCTGGGAAAACACCAACCAATCCCGCCTTTTTTGGGTGCTAAAATTTTAAACCATACGAAATCCTGTCTTGCTGTTCTGCCCACCTCCTGCGCGTACATTTCCCCGGCGTGTACTCCTCGTCCCCGTCTCCTGCCTCTGCTTCCCCTGCCTCTACTGACTGCCCCTCTCGCTCGACCTCGGGCCTGTCCCCTCTGACCCGATGAGGTGCTTTGCTCAGGACTGTAGTCCGGATCAGAGTCTAAAAAGCTCTCACCACGGGGGCTCTGACAAGCAGAAGAATGAATGACATTTACTAAGTCCTACAGAAATGTAGATGTACTGTAGCGTCCGTCCGGACGCTGTAGGGATGACGAGCCGATTCGTGAACACTTTGATCTTTAATAACCGGTCACTGTCGGCTGTGATCACGCCAACCAACAAAGCAACAATCCATGTTTGAATGAATGAAGAATTTCTCCTCTTGTCTCTCCTCTCTCCAGCTCACACACTCTACACCTCTCCTGATGCCTTCACTGACCGTCAACACTGTAGGAATCAAGAGCATCTACACTGAAGACGTTTAACAAACAGGAGAGCTGTTACAACTGGATAATGCTAGCATGACAGTTGTGAGTACTAACAGCAGCCATGTTTGTTTGTGTTTTTAACTTTCACTATGATAATGTTTTGGTGAGGACCGGTTTTGAATCAGTCACCATCATATGGTCGCAAGTCAGCGGCGCTCGTGCATGTGAGGGGGGGGCGTCGTTTTGGAGGAGCTCCGAGGGAGGAGGGGAGGGCTTAGACAGAGTCATGAGGAAATGCTACATTCAAATTCATATCAGAAAAGTTTTGCAGAAAATGTAAAACTCAATTCTCAAGACAAAAACCGGCGAGTTGTCAACCCTTCTGGCATTGACGTCGCTCTTCAACTCAACTCTCCAACCTCAGAGCGAGCAGGATGTGTTTGTGAGCCTGTTCTGAACTCTTAACACTGGAACAGGCTGAAAAATATTACCTGAGTGAATTTGTGTTATCTTCACTTTTAAAGCAACAAGGGAGCGGGAGATTTATGCACAAAGGTTCTCGTATCTGGAAGCTGCCCAGTACAAGCAGCTTCAAACTGTTGGCTGCTGAGCTGCTCTGCTGAGGTGGGGATTAAATGTCCTGCATGAATGCACACTGATATTGCAAAAAATTGTGCATGAAGTGACCAATTTTCAAACTCAGCCTTTTTCCCCAACCGGACAGAATTGGAACGAGATGGCGTCCAGTCTTTCTACGTTTGAACTTCACTAACCTCGACTCATTATCAATCTGCAATCTCCCCTCTGAAAACAGGTGTTTGAGCCAGATTGGATTCAGTTAGGCAGATGAATAGAGATAGTGACCGAGTGAACTTTTTAACTGAGCTGTGTTTTCTTTTTATTTCTGCCAAACTGTGCTGGCAAACGGTGGAAGCTGACTTTCAGATGTAGTGAAGCGTAGAATGAGAATAAAAGACAGTAATGAAGTCAGAGCACAGGGCAACTATCTTATACTACGGAGGAGGCCACACACACACACACACACACACACACACACACACACACACACACACACACACACTCGCTCAGTGAAAGCGTCCAGATTAAGGTGCTGCTCAAATAAAAAAATGTGTAATTACTGGCTTTATTCAAGTCGTAGGCAGTTTAAGAATGTAAAAGTGTGGGTTTTTCAGCATTGTCTGGACCGACTCTACAGAGTTCAAGAAGTTCCACGAGAGAGGATTCATTTTTAAAAGAGTAAGGATAGAAATGTTGAAATACAAATGAGAGGAAAATAAAAATAAAAAAAAAGAAATAAAAAGGGCTTTCAACATTACCACATAAATATAGACATCTTTAATGCCTTATTTATTTTAAATGCATATTTAATAATAAGACAAAGTTTGACACCAACTTCCTCCAGTAACTTTGGTGCATACAGTGACCCCACTGTTCGCCTAACAGGCATATGAAATGATGATGATACAATGACTGAATAGAAATCACCCCGTTTACTGAACGTGAAGTTTCATTTCAAGAAGCTGCAGAAGTTTTGTGAATAACAAAGTTGTGTGCACATATTGCGAGAGGACTCTGTCTGCAGGCTTCAAAAGTGAAACTGATCACGTATCAGACGGGGGTTGGATCATGTAACCGGCCAAATCCCACTGAACTGAACTAGATGTCAAAACAGGAAGTTGTTGGTCGCCATTAAAACCTGGAAGTTGTCAGAAATGTGTTGGATTATCTTCAGACAGTAGTGAGAGTACCATCCTCAGACAGTTGTAAACTTTCATAAATCTAAGCATGAGTCACTCGGTCACTCAGATAGGGGTTGCACA
The DNA here is from genome assembly GCF_009762535.1 of Notolabrus celidotus. NCBI lineage: Eukaryota > Metazoa > Chordata > Actinopteri > Labriformes > Labridae > Notolabrus > Notolabrus celidotus. Next base: position 5,508,566 of record NC_048284.1, read on the forward strand.
TGGTTGTTTAACTACTGGAGTTGATTAGCCTTATTTGGATGTAAGCAATGTGTCTTTTATTAACTTGCTTACTTTAAAACAAATCTGTTCAACTCTGGTAGTAATAAAACCATGTGTAACTGTTGTTTAAATGACTCACATCATAGTAATATTGTCTGAGGAAAATAATTGCAGGATCATAAATCTTATAATTTTACCAATATCAACAAATCAATCTTAATAATCTTAACATTATCTGAAGACTCTTTCCAAACAGAGCAGGTCTAGACCGTACTCTAAGTTCTATTATTAAAAAAGACCCAACATCCAGACAGGATAAGATCCAGTCCCATCTTACAGACAGGACTCAGTCTGATCTCATCTTAATCCATCATGAGCAGAGCACTTTGCAGCATTTAGCAAGTTACAGTGGCAAGACAAACTTCCTTTAATAGGCAGAAACCTCCAGCAGGACCAGACTCATGTTAGACACACATCTGCTGAGACCGACCTTGTTGGGGTTGGAAAGAGGGATAGAGGGAGATTATGTGAGAGAGATGATCATGGTGATATTGATAGCAGTAATTGTAGCAGCTGGAGTCTGGCATGTCCCCAGCAGCAGGCCATCTATGAATGAGATCCAGAGGAACCTATGAGACAAGGGAGCTCAGGGACTCCAGAAAGGTCTATGGTGATGGCTTTAATGGGACAGGGAGAGTTAAAATTAGAGATAGACAGACAGGGAAAAAAGGGTAAAGACAGGATCTCAGACAGGACTCAGTCTGATCTCTTCTTAATCCACCATGAGCAGAGCACTTTGCAGCATTTAGCAAGTTACAGTGGCAAGGACAAACTTCCTTTAACAGGCAGAAACCTCCAGCAGGACCAGACTCATGTTAGACACACATCTGCTGAGACCATGTTAGGGATGCATATGAAAACAATTAAGGCATTAGGTTGTTTTGATTGCAACCCAGATGGTGTAACTTGTGTTTGGAGGAATAAAGTTTGGGTAGGTGGAACATGTTCGATCTTGCACCGTCTTGCAGCCTGCAGACGGATACTGTTGCATATCGTGTTGATGACCTGACTTGCCACCAAAGCACTAAAAGTTTGAAGTACCACCTTCAACGAAAAAGGTAAATATAACTGATTAACTTAACCAAATCACGCCACTAATACGAATTTAGGTGCAGCCCAATCTCACATGAGAATGCCAAAACATGGGCTTGGTTAGGAGCTATACAAGTCCAAATTTAATGTGAAAGGAACCCATCTACCTTCATCACTGGAGGAGACTGGAGTGGACCCAAAACCTGTGGAGCTCCCACTGGTGACTGGCTGCAGCATACGCCATAAAGCCTGCCTCCTCTATGTTAACAAAAGGGAAGTGAATTAAACTATAAATTGTTTCCTATGACTTTAAAACATGCTGGCTCACAAAACAAGTGAAAAAACCCTCTAGTTTCACAAAATGCTGCTTTCCTACTCCATGGTGTATAAACATCAAACTATGCAAATAGTGTCTCTATAAAAAAACGCTCTGTACCCAAATAACCTCCCTCCATCACCGGATACGGGCCCACTGAGCTTAAGACTAATCTGATAGACGCTGACTTTGTCATTAAACAATAATCAAATACCTTTTCAGCCAGCGCCTCCAAATGATTTAAGTCCCTGGAAATTGGAAGAGATATATCCTTGGCAGAGTGTCCTATCTCTTATTTGCAAGTCTGGTTGGCAGCTCTGGATGTGCACTGATAGTCATTCAGAAAGTGATCCCGCTGTGTAAAGTCTTTGAGGCTGTGGACCTTAGAGAAAGAACGGATTTGTGCAACAGTGATTGTACAACTGGCAATGCCAATGTGGGAAAACTGAAACCCCCCCTCACCCACCCCCACCCACCAGCATCAATGCAATGTTAAGTTTTACAACACAGAGGCTGGGAAGCTGCCAGGTTTGAATGCTTTTACTGGCTGCTCATTGTTTAAAGAGTTCTCTGAGCAGTTTTGAAACATTTTATAGAGATGAGACTTAGTGAAAGGTCAGTCAGGAGGACTATTTCAACATCTCTCCTTTATTTCTTCTTCATTCATCAGCTGATTTAAGAGCCTGAGTCTATTTAAGTCTAATGTTGCATTAAAACCGCAAGTGGACGATACAACTCGGACAGCAAACTGTTTGTTTTGGAGATAAGCTGCATAACCGTGCAAGATAAAAGGTGAAATTATGCAAAATACAACATTTTGTGAGGACGGAAAATTTAACTATGCAGTAGCTCAATTTTTTACACATGTTCTGGACCCAAACATACCAATATACTGAGTTTTATGCAGCTATAAAAAGAGAAAATATCACCTCAGATTCCCCCAAATACCATCTCGACTATAAATTAAGACTTCATCTCCTCAAACAGGCCTTTGCTCCACAATGGAGGATCCCTTCTGGGCAGAGCAAAGCTTTTATATGGAGCTCAGACTGAGTCACTTCCTTTATTTCCCATCAAATAAATGACTACTTCTAGTGTCTGCGCTGCTTTGTCGCAGCATCACAGATGACTAGAGGATGAGAAGTCAAATTATCTGCTGCAGCCTTGAGGCTGATAAAATCAGACACGCAGATCTGTCAAAGTCAAGACTGATCGCAAAACACACAAAATATCATCGACAGTGTCACTAAGTATTTTGCTGTCTGTCTCTCTCAGTCAACCCGTGTTTCCTTCATTAGAGCCTGAATTCACTCCTCTGTAAAGCTTCAGCTTATTTCATATCATTATACAATGAATTATTTTACTGACAGACATCAGTAGATGCAAAAAGACGTATTTTTATCTGATTGAAGTTCATATGTGTGTTCCTTACATGTTTTAAACAAACTTTTGATTCTCTTTTTATTCACCTTACTTCTGTTAAAGCCATTGGCTGTGATGGACGACATATCTTTGTATAAAAGTGAAGCCAAAATACCCCAGGCAGCAGGTGCATGTCCAGAACTCTTTGACCAGGGTGCCCAGACTGAGGCTCTCACATAGGCAGGGGTGGCCAGTGCATTTACAATTAAATAACATTTACGCTTTCTGTCTTCACAACCTACTTTCATTAAAGTATTAAACAGTTGTTATATTCCTTTTGACTTAAAAAAAACATGACAAAATGGCATAAATCTTCTAGGCTTAATTCTTTAAGGACTTCAAAAGATGTTTTTTCAAAGTCACATTTAAGGGCACTAATAAGGAAATCTACTGTCAGCCTTTTAACTCATCCCAAATTACAGATTTTAACAGAAACCCCACCTCTGACAAGACAAACAGCCAATCATAGTTTCGGATTTTGGGGTGGCCCCTGGGGTGGCCAATTGGATTTCAAGGGGTGCCGGTGTCACTCTTGGCCACCCCTCTGGACATGCAACTGCCCAGCAGGCGCTGACATATTGGGTTGGATTGGATTGATGTAAAGTACGCTGGGGATGACACTTTTGGAGCAAGGTTTTTAGAAGCTAACAAAGCCATAATGTGAACATAAGATAACTGAAATACACATTTAATCATACGTTAAAATAGCAAACATTGTTGGTTCGTTGATTTAAAGCTGCAGGAGCCGCATTCAACCATGGCGTTAAACCCAACGGCTTAATGAAGCCCATGCTGAAGTGCTAAAAACTGCAGTTCATGGAGCGTCCACTTGAGGCTGGCTGCAGAAACACAGGAAACCACATACACACCCATTCAAAAAAGGGTTTACAGCTTGGGTCAAAAGAACGGCTTAGTTCTGAGTAGCTCATTTCTCTATCAGCACACACTGAATGGGTGTGAATCTGTTTACAAGTCATGATTTTTGAAGATATTAAACTTACAAGTTTTGCCCAAATAATGACATTGCTGACTTGATTGACAGGCGGGCACCCTGTAGCTGTTAGTGAAAAGGCTAAAGGCCCATCTCTTTACCTCACACTTGCTCAGACGAAGTTAATTTGTGCTCAGGATTTCCAATATGGCACCCGCCGACAATCGGCTTCAAATCAGCGCTTCAAAAACAGATGGGTGACGTTCATAGACTGTTTAAAATATGAACATAGTATCCATGACGTCACCCATCTGTTTCTAAAGCGCTGTTTTGAGGCCAATCGTCGGCGGGAGCCATATTGCTGCTGTCGAGCGATTGTGACTTAAAGAGGCGGGCTTTGAGCCTCCTAGCCAACAGCTACAGTGTTTCTGCCTGTCAATCAAGTCAGCTGCGCCTCTCATTGGAAGACTGGTAATCTCAATATCTTCGAAATTGCTGCGTTAGAAAAAAATTCACCCCCCTACAGTGTATGCCGATCGAGAAATGAGCTATCAAGACTACACTCGTTTTTTGTACCAGGCTGTATACATGTTTATTTCTGCTGTAAAGATCGGCTTTTTCGAATTGGTGTGTATGTGGTTTATGTTACTTCCGGAGCTAGCCTCAAGCGGGTCCTCAATGAACTGCAGTTTTTAGCATCTGCATTGGACTCATATTTTTCGACCGGAGGTTGCCGCTTGGTGATGTTACAGATGCTACGTCGATTTATGGTTAAACCTTATTTATATGGCATTAAAATAACAGATAGCAACAAGAAAAATATTACTTGACATGTATTCTAAAAGCATTGTTTGACCCGTGCTCCATCTGTTAAAACAGAGTGGCCGGCTTTATAATCATATTTTGACTTTACTTTTTGGGAGGTTGTCATGTCGTCCATTTTTAATACAGCTATCAGGTTAAAGCAGGTTTCATTCAAAGGCAAAAATCAGTCAAAACAGTGCTATAAAATAAAAAAATGTACACTACTTGCAGTCCTCCCATGGTGATCTTTCCAGCACTGCTTGGTTTATTAACAGCTATTATTCTAAATGTGGTAAGAGCTCTGTGAGGCATCCACAAGGACGTTAAAGGCGCTTTATCCATCTGGGAGGGAAACACATTAACCTTAAACTGATATTTAAATGTCAGGACAGTATGTGTGTGTGTGTGTGTGTGTAAGTGTGTGTGTGTGTGGACAAGCATATAGAGAATGTAACTCAATAGAGGCCTACCCTTTCCAGCTGCATATTAGATCAGATTATGCAGTCAGAGATGACTGATTGCCCGAGCCGATGTTTTCATCAATTAGGTCCAATTACCAAACAGCTCCCGTCGCACACGACCTCAACCTGCTCAATTATTCAGCCATGTTGCTTCTCATCGCTAAAAAACAGATTCTTCAGCAGCACCTGTTTGGGTAAAAAGCTTCATGTGATGTTTGTTGCATGTTTGTTCCTCCAAGCAGCCATGCATGTTTGATTCTTGCACGTTCTTGCAAGTATTAACAGAATAGCTGGAGTCACTTCAATTTAAAGTGCTAGACATTTGGAGTAAGTGCTTTGTGAGTTTGTTCAAACTGCAGCTCCTGTTCCTGTGATATCCATACTATTTTAACAGGACAAAATGTTCCCCTTTGCATTTCTTTAGCACTCATTTCTTTTATCTTCCTATGTGTTTGAGAAAGATGAATGATTTTTTTAGATCCATGAAATGTCTGAAAACACTTGAAAATATCAAATTTCTCAGAAAAAAAGTCAAAGACCAAAAGATTAATTTCAATTATGATTGCAGAAGAGTTCAGTTGCAGCAAATATTTACTCTGGAGAAACAAGAGTAGAAAAATAAGACTCTTCTAAAGAGCTGTCAATTAATTTCCTGTCAATCATCTGATCCCTCAGGATTTACTTTTTTCAAATTATGATGTTTTCTTATCATTTGGAAAATTTTGGCGTTGTGTGTAAGCCACATGATGAAATGTAAATGTGCATTTATTGTGTCACGTAGAGATTAGACCAGAGACTTTTGGAAATCTTAAGATGCAGATAGCAGGGATAGAGAGAGCGAGGAGTCTTCATTATAAATTAGCGGCAGGTTTAGTAGAGCCTCATAAACTCTCAAATATACCGTACATCTATAGATTTGGTCTGGCTATGCAGTTTGAAGCACTCATGTAAGTCAAGTCAAGTTTATTTATATAGAACATTAAAAACAACCAGTGTTGGCCAAAGTGCATGAAGACAACAATAAACAACACAACATATTATTAATGTCCTCCTCACGAGGAGAAGACCAAAGAGAAGAGATGTGTCTTCAACAAAGATTTGAAACATTCAACAGTGGGGGCCGATCGTAATTGGAGTGGCAAGCCATTCCACAGCTTTGGGGCCGCTGCTCCAAGTAGGATGGTGCCAATCCATTTAGAGCCTTGTATGTTAAAAGTGCAATTTGATTATTATATCAACCAGTAGGGTAATGTATGGTAAGCAGGTAGTTATGTGAAATAGAACCCCTTCAGGGTGGACTAGACCCCTCTGCTTCATGTCTGCGTCTTGTCTCACCCTATCGGGATTCTATTTCCCATAACCATCTTCGAACCATCCAATGTCCTGCTTATTACCTGGCTACTAACTTAAGATACAAACATGTTGGCAAAAATTTTTTTTATTTAGAGATCATTTTATTGATCTAAAGTGATTTGTGTATACAGTTTTAAAAATAAATAGTCCCAGTTATCCCATGTCAGTTAGTGTTCCATGTCGATGGATTCTTATCTCCCTGTTTTGGTGGATTTAACATGAAACTGTCCTCATTCAGCTCTCCTTCTTCTCTGAGCTCTGCGGTTCACGAACCTTTAAAAATAAACAAGGCAAATGTCACAACTTGCTGCTATCATCACCACCGCTCATGGTTTAAGTTTCTTTTTAAAGATCCCTAACCTAAAGTTTCTCTCACTGAAACTTAAGTTTTAGCCACATTGTTTACCAATATGATGCTAATGGAAACTAACTGTTTCCCCTCACCATATGGTCTATGGTGTCAACAAGCAGAAGCTAAATGTGCTGGAACTCTTTCCCACAAATTGATTTGACATGACGTGTGATCAGTTTCCCCTTTGGTGTTGCTCATGTTAGTGAAAGTTAATAACCGTTGTCAAGGGGTTTTGACCAATCAGAATCCAGCAGAATCAGCTGAAATATTAAAAAATGTCATACACACTACAAGAATAAATCAGAGCAATGCGTCAATTTGAGGGAAGAAACAGGAGTTACTGTCGGATCTGTTCATGTTAGCGAAAGTTAATAACTATTGTCAAGGGGTTTTGACTAGTCAGAATCAAGCATCTTACACAGCCGGAAGATCAGTAAGAGAGACGGGTTATAAAGATGTAATAATAAACCAGTTATTAAGACAAACAAAGTCACATCAGGAATAGAGCGGCAGCAGTTTGGTGTACACATAGTAAAACAACTTGTGGACACGACGTGCTTCCTCAGAGTCTCCTTCTTCAACCTGCTTATCCAAACATCTTATCTTGTTAAAGAATGCACTTTAAGCTTGTCCTGTAATGACAGCATCCTAAATGACAGTCAGGATTGAAATCTTATCGTCTCCAAGGGTACGATGTCAGATCTCGCCAAAATCTCTTAAGTTCAGAAAATCCTAAATTACTTCTCTAAAAATAGAACACTAAGGAGCACATCCCGGCTGAGGTAGTTTTTATCACCATTAGAACCAGCAGTGCTGTGTGCTGTGTGAAGGCAGACGCCGGGAGCAGGTGTAAACACCGTGTGACACGCGACAGAGGCTAATCAGGAGAGCTTACATGCTGCACACATGAACTTCTGCGTCTAATGTTTGAGATGAATGGAGTTTATTTTTGTCATGTCTGTGTTTGGCTGCTAGTTGCACATGTTTGAGAGCAGAGCTTTGGCAGAGGATGCACGCTTTAAAAAAGGAGGACTGTCTTTTCATTGATTTCTGACAGACTGACAGTTGTCTCACATCTCAAGTCTCATGAAGTTGATTATATAGTATTTGCACATATCTGTCTCACCACTATTAGTTACTAACTTAGTTACTAACCATAGACCTTTCTAGAGTCCCTGAGCTCCCTTGTCTCGTAGGTTCCTATGGATCTCTGACGTAGACGGCCTGCTGTTGTGGACATGCCAGACTCCAGCTGCTACATCTACTACTATCCATCTCACCACTATCATCTCTCTCTCTCTCTTTATCTCCTCTATCCCTCCCTCCAAACCCAACACAGTCTCAGCAGATGGCTGTCTAACATGAGTCTGGTCCTGCTGGAGGTTTCTGCCTGTTAAAGGAAGTTTGTCCTTGCCACTGTAACTTGCTAAATGCTGCAAAGTGCTCTGCTCATGGTGGATCAAGATGAGATCAGACTGAGTCCTGTCTGTAAGATGGGACTGGATCTTATCCTGTCTTGATGTTGGGTCTTTGTTAATAATAGAACATAGAGTACGGTCTAGACCTGCTCTGTTTGGAAAGAGTCTTCAGATAACGTTTGTTGTGATTTGGTGCTATATAAATAAAGACTGATTGATTGATTGATTGATCACCTGAGATGAGCAGTCCCCTTATTTTTCCTTCATATTATTCAAACTATGAGTGATGTCAAAATCCACCTTCTTGTGGTTTCCACGAAGAGAGAAACTACAAACCAAAGCCATCTAGTTTTTTTATTTGATGGGAAGTTATAAACCTGTTAAATCCTGCTGTGGAGTCAGACAGTTTAATATGGGGACTAATGGGGATTGACTCACTTTTGAAGCTAGCCTCCTGGCCACACCAGGAACTGCAGCTTTCTGCACTTCTGAATTGGCTGCATCACCACCTTACACAAAGTGATAGAGCTGACAGGAGGGCGCCACATGATTTTATTTTTGTATATTACTTCAATAGGGCAATCTGAGGGGAAAGACTTTCTGTCTTTAACCTGACAAGCAGAGAGAACTGCTTCGTGTATTTGCACACAGGTGTTTTCTCATCTTCTTAGTATTCTTTTTTTTATGAGCTGCTGGCACTTTGCAGCAGCAAGCAGGTGTAGTGCTAAGAAGCCAAGCTACTTCACTGCTGTGTCCCATTAATTTTAGATGCTAAGACAGCATGCTCTTCCTGCAAACAGGGCTGTATCCATTCACCAATTTCCACCAGCCAGCCACAGGGCAACATTTACCATATTTAAGCAGCTTGAATCAGGCTGAAGCTGCAGGGAATCACACCTGAACAGCCATCACTGCACCACAAAGCCTCAATTACACTTTTTTCAATTTAGAAAAGGGAGAAAAAATCAGAGCACTGACCCAAACTGTGATTTTTAATGATAGTTGGAAAACAAAGGTGTGGCAGAAAGCCCTGCGGTAAGGACCTGCCGAGCCACGGTGAAATATTCAGGCAGCTGCACTAATCTGGCAGCCCGTTCAGAGAGCTGGTGTGGACTCTCTGTGGGAGAGAGAGACCCTCTCCCGCCTCTGCAGCTGCAGCTAACACACACCGGCAACAAAAAAGGTATCACAAATGTTCCTCCATGCTTCACCTGCCAACAGCTCTGCATGTGCACCATCCATTACTGAAGCCACCGCATTTAGACACACAGCAGCCGTGCTTTATTCATAAACAAAGGCCTGCTGGAGAGTGGATTTTGTCACTACCAGCACATGAAAAATACACACTTTTATTTTTTTTGTTAGGTTTTTTTAGGAAAGCAGAGACAGAGATGGTGTGAAGCGTGCTGAATCATTCAGGCCTTTGAAATCTGTCACAGGTGGATCTTTTGTTATACAATATATAATTGTGATATGATGAATCAATAAAAGATTTAATGGAGGAGGAACTGACATCAAAGCACAAAACGGCACTGTTTGTCTCTGTGTGTTAGGTCAACACGTTAAGAGCTGTATTATGATATGATCATGATTATGATAGAAGCTTCAGTTATCAGGCACCTCTCCTTTGGAATCATCTATCACTCAGGGTGCGGGAGGCAGACACCCTCTCTACTTTTAAGAGTAGGCTTCAAACTTTCCTTTTTGATAAAGCTCATAGTTAGAGCAGGCTCAGGCTTGGCTCTTAGTTATGCTGCTATAGGCTTAGACACACTGGGATGCCCTCTCTCCCTGTCCCATTAAAGTTACTAACCATAGACCTTTCTGGAGTCCCTGTGCTCCCTTGTCTCGTAGGTTCCTCTGAGTCCTGCTGCTACAACTACAACTACAACATGTCAATCAATCAATCAATCAGTCTTTATTTGTATAGCGCCAAATCACAACAAACGTTATCTCAAGACGCTTTTAGAAACATAGGAGGTCTAGACCACTCTATATTAAATTATGAACAGAGACCCGACACCAAGACAGGGTAAGACTCAATCTGACCCCACCTTAATCCATCATGAGTATTGCACATCGCAGTATTTAGCTAGTTACAGTGGTGAGGAAAAACTTCCTTTAACAGGCAGAAACCTCAGGCAGAACCAGACTCATGTTAGACAGCCATCATGCCTCGACCAAGTTGGGTCTGGAAAGACAGATAGAGGGGAGTAAGAGAGAGAAGTGATAGTGATGAGACGAGTCGTAGAAGCTGTTGCCGCTGGAGTCCAGCACGTCCGTATCAGCTGGAGTCCAGATCGTCCGTAGCAGGAGGACGTCTACGGCAGCTCAGAGGAATCTACGAGACAATGGAGCTCAGGGACTCCAGAAAGGTCTATAGTTAGTAACTTTAATGGGACAGGCAGAGTTAAAGTAAGTGATGAGGGGTTGGGGGGAAGGGGGTGAGCTAGGATCCCAGTGTGTCAGTGTGCCAGTTCCCCTGGCAGTCTAGGCCTATAGCAGCATGACAAAAGCTGGTCCAAGCCTGATCCAGCTCTAACTATAAGCTTCATCAAAAAGGAAAGTTTGAAGCCTACTCTTAAAAGTGGAGAGGGTGTCTGCCTCCCGGACCCTGACTGGTAGATGATTCCAAAGTAGATGTCATCACTGTCATCTCTCTCTCTCTCTCTCTCTCTCTCTCTCTCTCTCTCTCTCTCTCTCTCTCTCTCTCTCTCTCTCTCTCTCTCTCTCTCTCTCTCTCTCTCTCTCTCTCTCTCTCTCTCTCTCTCTCTCTCTCTTCATCTCTCTCTATCCCTCTTTCCAACCCAAACAGGGTCTCAGCAAATGTGTGTCTAACATGAGTCTGGTCCTGCTGGAGGTTTCTGCCTGTTAAAGGAAGTTTGTCCTTGCCACTGTAACTTGCTAAATGCTGCAAAGTGCTCTGCTCATGGTGGATTAAGATGAGATCAGACTGAGTCCTGTCTGTAAGATGGGACTGGATCTTATCCTGTCTTGATGTTGGGTCTTTGTTAATAATAGAACATAGAGTACGGTCTAGACCTGCTCTGTTTGGAAAGAGTCTTCAGATAACGTTTGTTGTGATTTGGTGCTATATAAATAAAGACTGATTGATTGATTGATTGATCACCTGAGATGAGCAGTCCCCTTATTTTTCCTTCATATTATTCAAACTATGAGTGATGTCAAAATCCACCTTCTTGTGGTTTCCACGAAGAGAGAAACTACAAACCAAAGCCATCTAGTTTTTTTATTTGATGGGAAGTTATAAACCTGTTAAATCCTGCTGTGGAGTCAGACAGTTTAATATGGGGACTAATGGGGATTGACTCACTTTTGAAGCTAGCCTCCTGGCCACACCAGGAACTGCAGCTTTCTGCACTTCTGAATTGGCTGCATCACCACCTTACACAAAGTGATAGAGCTGACAGGAGGGCGCCACATGATTTTATTTTTGTATATTACTTCAATAGGGCAATCTGAGGGGAAAGACTTTCTGTCTTTAACCTGACAAGCAGAGAGAACTGCTTCGTGTATTTGCACACAGGTGTTTTCTCATCTTCTTAGTATTCTTTTTTTTATGAGCTGCTGGCACTTTGCAGCAGCAAGCAGGTGTAGTGCTAAGAAGCCAAGCTACTTCACTGCTGTGTCCCATTAATTTTAGATGCTAAGACAGCATGCTCTTCCTGCAAACAGGGCTGTATCCATTCACCAATTTCCACCAGCCAGCCACAGGGCAACATTTACCATATTTAAGCAGCTTGAATCAGGCTGAAGCTGCAGGGAATCACACCTGAACAGCCATCACTGCACCACAAAGCCTCAATTACACTTTTTTCAATTTAGAAAAGGGAGAAAAAATCAGAGCACTGACCCAAACTGTGATTTTTAATGATAGTTGGAAAACAAAGGTGTGGCAGAAAGCCCTGCGGTAAGGACCTGCCGAGCCACGGTGAAATATTCAGGCAGCTGCACTAATCTGGCAGCCCGTTCAGAGAGCTGGTGTGGACTCTCTGTGGGAGAGAGAGACCCTCTCCCGCCTCTGCAGCTGCAGCTAACACACACCGGCAACAAAAAAGGTATCACAAATGTTCCTCCATGCTTCACCTGCCAACAGCTCTGCATGTGCACCATCCATTACTGAAGCCACCGCATTTAGACACACAGCAGCCGTGCTTTATTCATAAACAAAGGCCTGCTGGAGAGTGGATTTTGTCACTACCAGCACATGAAAAATACACACTTTTATTTTTTTTGTTAGGTTTTTTTAGGAAAGCAGAGACAGAGATGGTGTGAAGCGTGCTGAATCATTCAGGCCTTTGAAATCTGTCACAGGTGGATCTTTTGTTATACAATATATAATTGTGATATGATGAATCAATAAAAGATTTAATGGAGGAGGAACTGACATCAAAGCACAAAACGGCACTGTTTGTCTCTGTGTGTTAGGTCAACACGTTAAGAGCTGTATTATGATATGATCATGATTATGATAGAAGCTTCAGTTATCAGGCACCTCTCCTTTGGAATCATCTATCACTCAGGGTGCGGGAGGCAGACACCCTCTCTACTTTTAAGAGTAGGCTTCAAACTTTCCTTTTTGATAAAGCTCATAGTTAGAGCAGGCTCAGGCTTGGCTCTTAGTTATGCTGCTATAGGCTTAGACACACTGGGATGCCCTCTCTCCCTGTCCCATTAAAGTTACTAACCATAGACCTTTCTGGAGTCCCTGTGCTCCCTTGTCTCGTAGGTTCCTCTGAGTCCTGCTGCTACAACTACAACTACAACATGTCAATCAATCAATCAATCAGTCTTTATTTGTATAGCGCCAAATCACAACAAACGTTATCTCAAGACGCTTTTAGAAACATAGGAGGTCTAGACCACTCTATATTAAATTATGAACAGAGACCCGACACCAAGACAGGGTAAGACTCAATCTGACCCCACCTTAATCCATCATGAGTATTGCACATCGCAGTATTTAGCTAGTTACAGTGGTGAGGAAAAACTTCCTTTAACAGGCAGAAACCTCAGGCAGAACCAGACTCATGTTAGACAGCCATCATGCCTCGACCAAGTTGGGTCTGGAAAGACAGATAGAGGGGAGTAAGAGAGAGAAGTGATAGTGATGAGACGAGTCGTAGAAGCTGTTGCCGCTGGAGTCCAGCACGTCCGTATCAGCTGGAGTCCAGATCGTCCGTAGCAGGAGGACGTCTATGGCAGCTCAGAGGAATCTACGAGACAATGGAGCTCAGGGACTCCAGAAAGGTCTATAGTTAGTAACTTTAATGGGACAGGCAGAGTTAAAGTAAGTGATGAGGGGTTGGGGGGAAGGGGGTGAGCTAGGATCCCAGTGTGTCAGTGTGCCAGTTCCCCTGGCAGTCTAGGCCTATAGCAGCATGACAAAAGCTGGTCCAAGCCTGATCCAGCTCTAACTATAAGCTTCATCAAAAAGGAAAGTTTGAAGCCTACTCTTAAAAGTGGAGAGGGTGTCTGCCTCCCGGACCCTGACTGGTAGATGATTCCAAAGTAGATGTCATCACTGTCATCTCTCTCTCTCTCTCTCTCTCTCTCTCTCTCTCTCTCTCTCTCTCTCTCTCTCTCTCTCTCTCTCTCTCTCTCTCTCTTCATCTCTCTCTATCCCTCTTTCCAACCCAAACAGGGTCTCAGCAAATGTGTGTCTAACATGAGTCTGGTCCTGCTGGAGGTTTCTGCCTGTTAAAGGAAGTTTGTCCTTGCCACTGTAACTTGCTAAATGCTGCAAAGTGCTCTGCTCATGGTGGATTAAGATGAGATCAGACTGAGTCCTGTCTGTAAGATGGGACTGGATCTTATCCTGTCTTGATGTTGGGTCTAGAACATAGAGTATGGTCTAGACCTGCTCTGCTTGGAAAAGCGTCTTTAGATAGCATTGATTGTGATTTGGCGCTATATAAATAAAGATCGATTGATATTAGCACAAGAGTAGGGTTGCTGGGGGATCTGAGGTAGGAATTGTTGTCATCTGAGTTATCAGTCTTGTGCAAGTCTACCAGCTACTTTCTTTCTTTCTTTCTTTCTTTCTTTCTTTCTTTCTTTCTTTCTTTCTTTCTTTCTTTCTTTCTTTCTTTCTTCATAAGCATCAGCTATTCTTCCTGGGGACCAATACAGATACAATCATCCACACTAACAGACAATTAGCAAAACAAGACAAACAAACCACAAAACAAAAACAAAAACAGATCCTCATAATGAATTACACTGAGTAAAAACCAAAAAAGACAAAAAAGGAGAACACTCTAATTAACCACTTTAAAGGTGCATGACTACACCGCTACACTAAACAGGAAAAAGTCAGCACACTAAATGCCCTTGACATCTATTTAATCTGGACTCGCCTCTTAAACCATAGACCTTTCTGGAGTCCCTGAGCTCCATTGTCTCGTAGATTCCTCTGAGCTGCCGTAGACGTCCTCCTGCTGCGGACGATCTGGACTCCAGCTGATACGGACGTGCTGGACTCCAGCGGCAACAGCTTCTACACCTCGTCTCATCACTATCACTTCTCTCTCTTACTCCCCTCTATCTGTCTTTCCAGACCCAACTCGGTTGAGGCATGATGGCTGTCTAACATGAGTCTGGTTCTGCCTGAGGTTTCTGCCTGTTAAAAGGAAGTTTTTCCTCACCACTGTAACTAGCTAAATACTGCGATCTGCAATGCTCATGATGGATTAAGATGGGGTCAGACTGAGTCTTACCCTGTCTTGAAGTTGGGTCTCTGTTCATAATTTGACAGTGTGGTCTAGACCTCCTATGTTTGTAAAAGCGTCTTGAGATTACGTTTGTTGTGATTTGGCGCTATACAAATAAAGATTGATTGATTGATTGATTGATTGATTGATAAATACAGGAAGGGATTCTCACATTTACACAATAAAACTTTCAGATGGAAATATAGAATCGCATATCCAAAGAAGGGGGTCAGTAACACATCTCATACAGACCATACAAGGAGAAAACACATAACCTCAAGAAAACAGTGGAAGAATTTTTGGTCATTGTGGAAAACCCGGACCCAACACTGAGTAAATCCCAATTTTATGCCATATTCCACCATTAACAGAGGTCATGAGAGAAAAACATTATCATGCAAATATAAAGCTACAGTATGTGAGTCATGGTGTTTCTGCATGTTTTTGTCACCTCAGCCTTTTTCTGCCTCTGTTCAGGTTGAGGATGACAGCAGCATTGGCAGTTATGTACAACTATTCTGGTAGCTAATTTAGGAAGTACCTTTTCACAAAAATCCAACTTTTCAGAAGGGTAAGAGTTTGCTTGATGCAAAAATACAAACATTTGCATCATGAAACTCTGGGGTAGTTTGTTAAACACCAATTCCCCTGAAAGGATTTGTGCAAATAGATAAAAATATTTAATAGGATTCTATGCAAAGTGTAATGTATGTAAATGGAGCACAAGAGGAGTGTTATGGTGGTAAATTACTACAGTATAAATATGTTTTCATTACCGCAGACAGCTGTTCAAACTGGAATAAATGTAAGTAAAGGTCCACTGCTGTAAATTTCAAGTAGTTAAAACTGCTGTTACACCCCACTGACAAGCAGATGGCTGGGAGGTTTGTGTGTGTGTGTTTCAGTGTGTGTGTGTGTGTTCAAGTGTGAGTCTGCACTTCAGAAGTGTGAGCTCAGCAGGTTACTCCTCGTCTGGCGGTCGGCACCCGAGGGTTTGACAAATAGGATCTGGCCCAGTGGTGCTGCTTATTAGCAACATTTGTATGAGACCTCACCTGTGTGTGTATGTAAGTAAGTGTGTGTATGTATGTGTGTGTGTGTCAGTGCGTATCACTTAACATTTGAATGTGGTCTAGGGAGCTCACCTTTGCTAGACCTGCAGTCAGCGTTTCTCTGGTGCAGACTCACACCTCGGGTCAGGAGCAGCTAATGTTCCTTAATACCTGCGACGTTGCACTCGCACGGTGATGAGGAGATCCTCCTGAGATCAGCAATTCATGATGACGGGAGAAATGTTGAGTGCACCTTCTGGACGACACTGATGAGATGTCGGTGGAGTTTGAATGAACATTTCTGAATCATCTGGACCTTGCAGAAAATTGTTCCTAAGCTGCAGATACCCACTGATGCAAATCTAAATGCATTAAGCCATTGCGTTCTTACATTGTATCACTATTACTGAGAATCAACTCTCATTCTTACTTTAATAATTCTGAAAAGTTACCAAAACTTTACTCAATTGTTCTGCAGGCTCTCTGGGATGATTACAGCCACGCTTAGGGGATTTGGACCCATGAGCAAATATCTCATTACTTCAGTGTCTGCTCTCCCTCTCTTTACTGTTCCACTGAGCAACCCTCCAGGCCTGGAGTGCTTCTGTTGTGTGGTCTGGATTTGTGAAGGTTTTTCTTCCATTGTTTTCCAGCGTTGTGTTTATTTGCAGCACGATTGCTGTTAATGCAGCTGTTTTGGTTTTTGCAGCACAGTTTTTTAATTTGCAGGGTGCTGCATGACTTTTGCATGAAGGTATATCTTTTCTGCACTTCCAGCATGGCTCTCCTAATGGAGTTCATTAGAGCCATTGCAGATTATCCACCCTTGTCGGTCGCCGTACCTCACTGCTTCACTAATCCTAAATGTCAGGTCAATCTCTGACAGTTATCTTGCTTTGTTAAGAACTGCATGTAAGAAATTAACAGGTTTGTTAATGGAACTCTCAGCCTCTGGACCTGTGCAATACTTTGATCTCCTGTGCAATTCTTCACACCCATGTGCAATATTGTAATTTAATCCATAACATAATCTATTATTATATTCATCTGCTAAAATGTGCACTCTGGTTTAGGCTAATTTAATGTATTTGTGTCTTTAAATAGTACTTCTATACTTTTCTTTGTACAGACAGTATTTTTATTTTGAATTTTTAGACTTTAGATTTTAGGTTTCTAATTTTTGCCCTTACTGTCTTGTTGTTAAGTACCAGTGTTCCAATCACCATGTCAAATTCCTTGTGTGTGTGAGCTCACTTGGCAATAAAGCTTGATTCTTGGACATCAGAATGGCGAGCTCTCTGGATGTTTTTGAAAGTAACTTACAGGCCCTGTGAGGAGTTTTGAACTGGCTGAGAAACAGACTGAAAATGATACTGATGCCTCTTTATGACCTTCAATAGAAAACAAGACCATCAGCAGCAACACTGACACCTTCTCTGTGGTAATTTTTGATGCTTGAAACCGCCGTGAGGGGGTAGGTGTCAGACCAGATGATGGACATCTCGCTTCAGAAACAGCCTTTATTTCACTGTTTTCATTGAAAACAATCACATTGCCTGATAAAGTTGACTGTTAAAAGACAACAGGATGAGGCTTTTGTTGAAAACACTACTTTTGCATGTATAGGACATGAGATAAGAGGTATCACTTTGTCCACAAGGGGGCGCCAGAATGGATACAAAACAAAAGTTCCTCACAGCAGCTTTAAAGACACCTTCTAGATCTGGCTTTTAATTCAGAGTTATTTGTTTTAGCTCTGAACTGCTTTATGATGATAAGAATTATATTAATATTAATGTTTTTATTACTGTAATTTGTATTATTACTCATTTTTTTTTCGTTATTGTTATTATCATTCTTATTTTTGTATTATTATTATTGTTATTATTGGTTTAACAACAAGTATTTATCATATGTAATTATTTTATTTCTTGCATTTATCTTATCCTTTTAACTTTAACTGATTTTTAATTTTGCTTTCTACCCATATGTATTTTATTCATTTTATTGTATTGATTTAATTTATTTTTAAGTATTTTATGATTCTGCCTTTTATTTTTTTTTTACCTATCTCTGTTGTTTTCTGTCTCTCTGTTCTTTTGTGAAGCACTTTGGGCTTTATGCTTGCATGTATGAAACGTGCTATATAAATAAAGTTGAGTTTGCACAGAGTTATGTCCTTCAATCCAAACTCTAGAGAAGAAACAGGGGTGTGTCCACACTTCTTTGATTGGGGTGGCCCAACTGGGGAAATTACTTCTGCAGAGTCGGCATGAAGTGTTACAAAAATGTCTTTATAGTGATGATTTATGAAACAAAGATAACTCTACTACAGATTTCTCTAACTTACATTACTGTTTTTTTTCTTTCACTGCCCAGAAATTCAAGATAATGTCAAACTTTTTATATATTTTGCTGCATTTAAATGTATTATGGGAGCACAGAATGGTGCCAGAGCACCGATGACATTTCAGATGTGTGTGAGACTGAACATTGAACAACCTTGTTGCAGTGTAATGAATACAAAATCATTCTTGTGTTGGAGATGTGCAGTTTTACTATATTAGTCTATATTTAGAACAAACTGAGGAAATGAAACCATTACTGAAAGCAGAGAGAGAGAGAGAGAGAGAGAGAGAGAGAGAGAGAGAGAGAGAGAGAGAGAGAGAGAGAGAGAGAGAGAGAGAGTCACCATTAGGTTAATGAGCGGTGAAATGAAATGTATTTCTTAGCCTACAGCCCACATCCCCCTAAATATCAGCTAACACGGCCAATGAACTTTACACTGACATCAATTACCTGTGGACCTAACAGGGTGTTAACATGGACGCTGTGAGAAGGTGAGAGAGAGGGAGGATAGATGCCAATACTTAACAGTTTACATATTACAATCACATGAGTGGACACCAGCGGAAAGGCTTTCAGTGGGTTAAAATGACTCAGAGGATGATGTCTTTGTCAGTGAGACAGCGAAGGGATAAGACAGGACATGTGTAAGTCTGAAAATTAACAAATTTACACGCCATTAATCACAGTATAGAGTCTGTGAGTGCAATTTTAAAATACTCATAGTTACTTTTTAAACATAAAAATACTGAAAATACTGAAAATACTGTTATTTTAGCATTTGATGTACCAAAAAGTATTCATAGACTTATAACATTTTCTGGATTTACTTTTGAAATAAGTTTAACATAAGGAGGCCGTTCCTGCTGGAGCCTCAACTTTTATTATGGCTAATCAGTCTAAGGCCAAAAGTATAAGGGCTAACCCTAGCTAGCATGACAGATCCAATTAACACACGTCAGTGACGTCTTTTAAATCTCTTCTTAAGACAGACTTTTACACACTTGCTTTTATGTGACTTCACTATTTCAACTGATTTTTATTTATTTTTTATTTTTTAGTGAACTAATTAATTTGAATTTATTTATTTGACAATTTATTGCTTTATTATTTATTTTTTAATTTATTATTTTAAAGTTCTTAATCTATCCTTATCTGTTTTCCTTCTTAAACCCCTTTTATTGTCCTTGAATGCCTTTATTAATTAATTAATTAATTAATTAATTAATCTATTTATCTATTTTAAACAACCTCTATTACAATGATTTATTAGTCTATCATTTTAGCACTTTATTAGGTTTAATTTGATTTATTATTTTTAACATTTTGCGTTGTGTTTTGTTTTCTGCATTGTTAGAATTTCTACACTCCTCTGTCTGTTAAAGGTTTATTCTGTCATTCTCCTGAATCCTTCCATACTTGTGTTTGTCAAAGCACTTTGTAAAAAATTCTTTATAAAGGTGCTATATTAATAAAGTTAAAATTATTATCAATATCAAGTAAAGGGGAAAAAATACTCAAAATGCGCCAGAAATGAAATGCAAAGAAGGCGACAATGCCTTGTCAGTATTTTAGGGTGGTATTTGGGGTGGCCAGATTTCAAGGTGGGCTCAGGCCCCCCTTATAACAGCATGGATCCACCCCTGCCACCCAAAAAAAAATTACCTGAGAACTTGTTATTTCTTCTACAGTCGTTCAAAGAAATATATCTTATCAAAAATGTAAATATACTGTGCGTCATGTTGGATTTAAACGTCTCTTCAATTTTAGTCCGTTATCACCTGCAGCAGTAAATCTGTTGCAGCCTGCTGTCTTCTGCCACAATGAATGATCCTCATTAAGAGATTACAGCATGCTTCATTTAATGCAGAGTTTGCATTACGTCTGACATTTAACCCCCAAACAGTCAACTCAGTATCTGTCATGTTAATCTATGTCAAGCTACGTCGTTCAGAAAGTGCCTGAGGAAAAACAATGCAATGTTAAATATCTTTGATATCTGATACCTAAATACTTCAGCACAATAAATATGTGCTTTCCAGTCATAAAATCATTAGGCCTAGTGTAAAATATATATTTTGGCCTGCAGAAAAAATCAATTTATCACATTTAATTGATGTTTTTTGGTTTGTTTATTCATTGAGAGACAAGAAGTTGGTGAATTTGAACACAAAAATAGTTAAAAGGTCACATAAAAGTGAAACGCTAAGTAATCCTCGACCTACTTCTCACTTTGCATCTCGCCCCTGTCTCTCCTCCACCCTCTCTCTCTCTCTCTCTCTCACTCGTCCATCTTAACTCCCTCTCCTCCTCCTCTTTGACGCTAATAAGCAGTGAAGAGTGTTGAGCGCTGGAGTCCCATACAGCCAGCAGTCATCTCCAATAAAATCATACCCGGCTCTGCTTTTTTAACCTCACACGCAGTCTGTCACTTTCAAACACACAGCCAACAGAAAATGGACACAAAGTGCTCCTGAAACGCCGGACTCCTGATGCGTGATGGAGCAGGTATGATGTGGGCTGAATCACGTGAATCGGTCATAGAGCGCCGTCTGCTCTGGAAGCTGAATACATGACTATAACAGGAAAATGAAGCACACAGTTTGTTCAAACTTCTGCTTTTAAAATGAACATTAAAATGGCACCTGTTGGGTTAGCTGAATCTATCAATCTCTGTTTACAGATACTGAAGAGAAATAAATAAATGGAGGTGTTAGATTGGATTCTGTAGTGAGACATGCTTTGGTTTTCATCTGCAGTCCAGGGCAGTGTCTTCCACTAGAGATTCAGCTGAGTCTGGCTATATGAAGGAAAACAGTCCGTACGGAGCGCTCATCAACAACAAATTGTTCCCAAATGTCAACTTCAAAGAACCTCATTTGAATAAGCTTTAATTATGATCTATAGAAACAGATATATGCATGCAAGTGCAGCTAACACTCTGCTCAGCAAATTCCATTCAAAGCTTGATCCCTAAACATAACTCGCCTTGGCTGGAGTTCTTGAAGCCTCTTGTCTGAAGCTCCTCTTCAGTTCTAAACTGACTGGAGAAGGTAGAAATGTCAAGTCTCTGTGAGTTGTAGTGTGCTACTGATCACAGTAGTTGAATGGTAGATGTCAACAGGGCTGTTGACCTATTTCCTCCTGAAGTCGTTGACATCCTCTGTTGTAGGTGAGTCGTTGGACCAATGGAGGGTGTTGGAGACTCCAGGAGGAAACACTAGGTCATGTGCCCTGGTAAAAACAACTCCAAGGACTCACCTACAACAGATGATGTTGTCAATTCCAAGGTGAAATTTGGACAACAGCCCAAGTAAAAACAACTCCAATGACTCACCAATGACAGAAGATGTTATCAACTCAAGAAGAAACTAGGTATCAGCCTTTGTAAAAGCAACTCCGATGACTCATCTGCGAAAGAGGATGTTATGGACTCCAGGAGAAACCTGTAAACAGCCATAGTAACAACAACTCAAATGACTCATCAATGACATATGATATTATCAATTCCAGGAGAAACTAGGGAATTAGCCTTAGTAACAACAACAACAACTCCCGTACAACAAAGGGTGTTATCACCTCCAGGAGAAGCTTGGTCAACAGCCCTTGTAACAACAACTCCAATGACTCACCAATGACAGAGGATGTTATTAACTCAAGAAGAAACTAGGTATCAGCCTTTGTAAAAGCAACTCTGATGACTCATCTGCGAAAGAGGATGTTATCGACTCCAGGAGAAACCTGTAAACAGCCCTAGTAACGACAACTCCAATGACTCATCAATGGCATATGATATTATCAATTCCAGGAGAAACTAGGGAATTGGCCTCAGTAACAACAACTCCTGTACAACACAGGGTGTTTTCACCTCCAGGAGAAGCTTGGTCACCAGCCCTTGTAACAACAACTCCAACGACTCACCAAAGACAGAGTATTTTATCGACTCCCGGAGAAACTAGGTGAACAGCCCAGGTAATGAAAACCCCAATAACTCACCCACAACGAACTCTGAGAAGCTTAGTCAACAGCCCTAAAAACAACAACTCCAAAAACTCACCAACAACAGCTCCAGCAGATACTAGGTTAACAGCCCTGGTGACAACAACTCCAATGACTCACCTACAACATTGGAAGCTATCGACTCCAGGAGAAGCTTGGTCAACAGCCCTTGTAACAACAACTCCAATAACTCACCTACAACACAGGATGTTATCGACTCTCTGAGAAGTTTAGTCAACAGCCCTAGAAACAACAACTCCAAAAACTCAACTACAACAGAGGATTTTATCAACTCAACAGCCCTGGTAATGAAAACCCCAATAACTACCCCACAACGAACTCTGAGAAGCTTAGTCAACAGCCCTAAAAACGACAACTCCCACAACTCACCAACAACAGCTCCAGGAGATACTAGGTAAACATCCCTGGTAACAACAACTCCAATGACTCACCTACAACATTGGATGCTATCGACTCCAGGAGAAGCTTGGTCAACAGCCCAGGTAATGAAAACCCCAATAACTCACCTACAACACAGGATATTATCGACTCTCTGAGAAGCTTAGTCAACAGCCCTAGAATCAACAACTCCAACGACTCACCAACAACTGCTCCAGGAGATACTAGTTAAACAGCCCTGGTGACAACAACTCCAAGGACTCACATACAACATTGGATGCTATCGACTCCAGGAGAAGCTTAGTCAACAGCCCTTGTAACAACAGCAACTCCAACAACTCATCAATAACAGAGAATGTTATCAACTCCAGGAGAAACTAGATAAATAGCCCTGGTAATGAAAACCCCAACAACTCACCTAAAACACAGGATGTAAACGACTCCAGGAGAAGCTTGGTCACCAGCCCAAGTAACAACAACTCCAACGACTCACCAACAACAGCTCCAGGAGATACTAGGTCAACAGCCCTAGAAACAACAACTCCAATGACTCAACTACAGCAGAGGATTTTATCAACTCAACAGCCCTGGTAATGAAAACCCCAATAACTCACCTACAACACAGGATGTTATCGACTCTCTGAGAAGGTTAGTCAACAGCCCTAGAAACAACCACTCCAACGACTCACCAACAACTGCTCCAGGAGATACTAGTTAAACAGCCCTGGTGACAGCAACTCCAAGGACTCACCTACAACATTGGATGCTATCGACTCCAGGAGAAACTAGGTAAAAAGCCCTGGTGAAATCAACCCCAACGACTCACTAAAGACAGTGGATGTTATTGACTACACAAGAAACTGGGTAATAGCCCTAGGAATAACAACTCCAATGACTAGAGGATGTTATCAACTCCAAGAGAAATTAGGTAAAAAGCCCTGTTAAAATCAACCCTAACAACTCACCTACAGCAGTGGATGTTATTGGCTACAAGAGAAACTAGGTAATAGCCCTAGTAACAACAACTCCAACAAATCACCAATGACATAAGGATGTTAATAACTCCAATACAGCAACTTGCTCAACTGCCCTGTTATAGAGTTAAATTTACCTACTATGATAAATGGCTTATTTTTGACCAACAGAGGATTATATATCTATATATCTTACTTCTGAGAAGCACATAAAAAAAAAGAAACTCTCCTTTAAAGAGTTTCTCAGAATCCTGAATGGACTGCTGAAACACACAACTCAAAGTCGATTAACTCACCAAGATATTTGCATTAGATAAATTAAGAGAAGCTAGAATATTTTCATTTTATGGCTTAATAAGTGACCAAGATGAATGTCCAAAGTTTCCTTTATTACATGATTATTTTGTCAAAAAATTCAATGGACTTTTCTCAATTTCAACAATCCAGCTGCAAAAATAAGACCAAAAAAGCCTATGCATATATTTGTCTCCTAATTCAAGTGATTTATGTGTGGATGTGCTCGCATTTGAAAGAAAAATTGTGTTCATTCCTTTTATCTGTGCAACTTGTACTCTGCAGGCTGCAAACACTTATTCACAAGCACAGACTGAGCCTCCCAGGAGTACGAATATAAAAAGCACCATCTTCAGACCCTCCTGCTGACCAGCCAGTCCCATCAGATAAGGTGAGGACAGAGTCAGTGCATGAGCAGAGCACCTGGTCAGATAGTCAGATCTCATCTTCCCCAAAAAGAGGACTGAGGAGACACCATCTCTACTTATACTGAGGGATGTCTCAGTGGAGGGGAATCAACAAAAACTGGAGCTTTTCTCTATTTCAAGGGGAGAGGAGGGAACGGTACTTGATATTGGATATATGATTAAATGTGTCTTAAAAAAAACAATAACTATCACAGAGATAGAAAGAGAAGATGGAATAGGACATGGCAGGAGATTCTAACATCATCCAATCACTGCAGAGTCAAACAACACAGGGGAAGAGCCATATGAGAAATCACAGACTTGG
This sequence comes from Notolabrus celidotus, assembly GCF_009762535.1. NCBI lineage: Eukaryota > Metazoa > Chordata > Actinopteri > Labriformes > Labridae > Notolabrus > Notolabrus celidotus. Next base: position 5,533,245 of record NC_048284.1, read on the forward strand.
AAAAAAATTAAGGTTTAGTCCTGCATTTCAACCAGGGCTGGAACATTGAGCGTGTATAGAATGGACTACATGCCATCATTTTTGCCCTTTGTGAGGTGTGAAGCCAAAAGACCTCCTCCATGGGCACTGACATAGTGAGGCATACCTAAAAGTGGCATGGCTGGTAGAGCTGTATCACACCATGTTCGCTAACAAAGACATGCATTTAACTTTCCAATACAATGTCAAAGATCCCTCAGGTTGGTACAGTCCACAGCAGCACAGCTTGCTGGTCATACCTTAAGTCTCTAAAAATAGGATGGGAGGTCGAGCCTTCAGTTATCAGGCCCCTCTCTTTTGGAATCATCTACCAGTCAGGGTCCAGGAGGCAGACACCCTCTCTACTTTTAAGAGTAGACTTAAAACTTTCCTTTTTGATAAAGCTTATAGTTAGAGCTGGATCAGGCTTGGACCAGGTCTTAGTTATGCTGCTATAGGTTTAGATTGACACACTGGGATCCCCTCTCTCTGCCTGTCTCTTACTTTAACTCTCCCTGTCCCATTAAAGTTACTAACCATAGACCTTTCTGGGGTCCCGGAGCTCCCTTGTCTCGTAGGTTCCTCTGAGTCGCTGCCATAGACGGCCTGCTGCTGTGAATGTTCCAGACTCCAACGGCTACAACTACCACTATCAATTCTCTCTCTTCATCTCTTCATCTCCCTACATATCTCTTGCTAACAGGCTAACTGTTGTGTTGCTTATAATGATGCCTGCCAGTGTGTCTGCTTCTATGGTGTCATCTTTGTTGAATGGCCTTTGTATTTGACTTACTGCCCTCTATTGGTCTGGTGATGTAGGGCAATTACTTTTCTTTTTTCTCCATATGTTACTGTCTTGATTTGCATAATCTTCCCGAATTGAATTGCAGACATCAATGGGGTCACAGGAACTATATACTTCGAGGAAGAGTAGTTCTGGGGGCTAAAAGTCCCCGTAACTTCTGGTTGAAATGCACCTTATGTTGCAAAATGGCTTGCAATACTAAATATGGCTCTGTGTAGCAGAAACTACTATTTTACCATAATAGGATATGACTTTGAGTCATTATATTATTGATGCTAAGCATTGAAACATGTGAAAGAACCTGTTAACAAGATTTATATTGTAACTTATCTCTTTTATTGTTGGGTATACTGGTATTGAGAAGAGGAAACCAATACCCAATGTCTCAATAGTTAGATCCAGCCCTCTGTGAGAGGGTTCCAGGACTGCATTACATCTACAAGATCAGTAAGTCATGAAAGTAGCCTATTATCAGTCCTCGAGTGTTATCTGAAGCTTTATCATAGAACTATATTGTTCAAACTGGGGTCCTTAGAGTTGTTTCTAGCTCAGCTGCCAGCTGTACCTGTGTTGTGTTGTTAGGGAAACAGGAATGTAGCGCTTGTTTTTCGAGACAGAGGTGACGAAAATGAAACTCTGTAGGGGTTGTCTGTTTAACACCATAAGAAGCAGTTTGATACCCCTCACAATCTCTGAACAGCCTCAATCACTAAAGCTGTCATTCATATCTGTGAAGCTTGTGAGTTCAAATCAAACACACCATGTAAATATCTGCCTTGTTCCTCCACGCAGAGTTTTCTCAAGTCCCAGATGTCTCTTAATGTATGAGTGTGTGCAGCAATGCAATTTCCTCAAACACACACACACAAATGTGCACACACACACACATGCACACACACACATGCACACAGCTCCCTCAGCGGTTGACTCTGAGGCCAAACGCGATTGTTAGAGGCAGAGCAATGAGAACAATTGTTTGGACAGTGTGTTGAGATATAATCCCTTCATCTGGACCCTCTCTCCCTCATCACTCAAACACTTTCACACACACACAAACAACACACACACACTGCACATAGTGTGTAACTCTGTCACCTCCCTTTATTCACAGATGTCCTCTCTTTTTATCAGGTAAGTCCAAAAGAAATCCTCCATACTGACGATGTGATGAACTCTTGCAGGCACCGTTTCTGTTTAAAGGTAAGGGTACTTTGAGTTTGCAGCACTGGGCAGTTAAGCCGTTCACATTATGGCAGTGCTTAAATTATATGCGTCTCGCATAGCTTTACTGCCTGCTAATAAACTTTAAAACCAAGCACAGTTGTTACAGCTTGATAAGTAACCTCTCTGTCCCTCTATTTGTGAGAATGTACAGCCCTAAAATGGACTATCATTGGTCTGTTGCTCCATAAAGAGGCTGGAAAATGTGTCATTTATCATCCCAGTCATTGGTTTTCCTGCGTATTTCATGCTCATGTCGATGCATGCATTTGGTTAATTGGATTTTTTTTTTTTAGCTAAAATGATTGAAGAAAATTAAAAGCTTACTCTCATTGGGTTATGACGTTGTTATGCCACTTTTACCATTGCAATTTCTCCTACCATGCTGTCTTAATTAAAACAGATTTTGCCGCTTCTGCAAGGCAAAACTCTGCAACTTTCCCAATTTGAAATTACTTGATACCAGTCATACTGCAGACCTAATTCAAAATGCAGTCCACCTGGCAATCTAAAAGAGAGAAAAACAACAACACTGGATCAGCTTGAAGAACAACTTACAATGCGTCAAATCTGTCAATCAATCATCTCATGATTAGGATTAAATATCTGATCAGAGTTGACAGCAAATCTGCAGAAACCTGCACCAATAGGTCAGTTCCTCTTTGAGTCCATGTCAACATTTGTGTCCAGTTTGAAGACATATCCTCCAGGCGATCTTCAATCACAAAAAAAGTGATGGGCAGACAACCCGAAATATAATGCCTCCTGCCATGACTGTCACCAGCGTGAAGATAAATAATCAATCAGGAATCATAAAGTAACTCATTTCCGAGTTTTTAAAATGGAAATGTACATTCCTGACTGCATTTACAAGCAAACAGTTCAACAAATTCAGGAAGATGTAGCATCAAATTATAACTAGTTTGGGGATTTCATCATCTAAAGTACATCATAATATTTAAAGATTGAGAGAATCTCTGTACAAGAGGGACAAGGCTGAAAATGAATAGTGTTAGGCAAAGACTGGGGCCTTTAGATGGCACTGCATTAAAAACAGACATGACTATGTAGTGCAGATCACTGCATGGTCTCAAAATCACTTCCAAACATCATTATGTTTGAACAGTTTAAGGATGCATCTACAAATGTGTGTACAAATGTGGGGAGAAGAGAGTGGGGGGAAGACATGCAGTAAATGGTTGAGGCTGGGAGTCGAATCAGGGACCTCTGTGATGAGGACGATATGGGGCGCGCTTAGACTGCTAGGCCACTGGTGCCCCACAAATGCAGGTTAAAACTATACAATTCAAAGAGGAAACTATTTATAAATTGACAATTTTATGGAAATCATGGCTGTTGCATCCTCAGCTCTAAAGAAGTAAAGGACCACCCGGCTTGTTATCAGCGCACAGTTCAAAAGCCAGCATCTGTGCAGGTATGGAGATGCATCAGCGCCCATGACATTGGTAGCTTGCACATCTGGGAAGGCAATATTAATGCTGAACGACACAGACAGGTTTTGGAGCAACATTTAATGCCGTCCAGACAAAGCCTTATTCAGAGAAGACCTTGCATATTTCAGCAAGACAATGCCAAACCACATTCAGACCATACAAAGTATGGCTCTGTAGTAGAAGAGTCCATGTGCTAAACTGGTCTGCCTGCAGTCGTGACTTGTCATCCATTGAAAACATCTGGTGCATCACAAAACAAAGAACGTGACAATGGATACCACAAACTATTAAGCAGCTAAAATCCGGTATCAGGTATGACGGGGAGAACATTTCACTTTAAAAGCTCCAGAATGTGGTCCTCGCAGTTTCCAAACATTTACAGAGCGTTGTTTAAAAAAGAGGGGATGCAACACAATGGTAAACATGTCTATTTTAATTTGACTTGACCTCCAGTATAAAAAGTCACTGTATTTGGGAATTTTCTCTACTTTGAAAATAATGCAGGCATCAAAGCTGTGATATCTGTGAGGGTTCAACATGTTTTTGATGCACAGAAATGCCCTGTTAAAAAAATCCTAGATGTATTTATTCATTGTCTTCACATTTCAAATTACATTTTGATACCTTTCCATGGCCTCGAAGCATTTATCTGACTGCCTTATTCAAAGTAAGTTGGTTGTTAATGCAAAAACAAAGTTGTTATGTGATTTCAAGCACTGTGCATGCTTTGCACATCTGAGTTTCTCTTGGAAGCACGTAACAGCAGAACACCCCACGATGTTATGTGTCCACGTGACATGATGCTATCACACAGTGTCTCCAGCTCTCAAAAATAGCACACAGCTTTTCTCCACCTGTGTTCATTATGTGGTAAAAACCTGTTTTCTGCTTTAATGAGACTCGCTGCAACTCGGAGCTAAATGTGACATGTTTGTGTGTGTGTGTGTGTGTTTGTGTGTGTGTGTGTGTGAGAGAGAAATGTGTAAAAATCTAGAGAGCAGATGGAAGCGCATAACAGAAGAAGACAACATACACACACATACCTGTGCTCAGTGTGCAGGAAGGTAAATGAAAGAGGACATAAGCTCAAACCTCTGGGTCACAGGGAGCTAAAGGTACACCGTCACAACCCACTGATACACACACACACACACACACACTTAGTCCCTAAATGAAATGTCATTGTCAGCCTGTGTGTGTTGCTGAATGGTTTGACAGTCAGCCATCCCAGCGCTGTGTTGCGGAGGCGGCTGCTGCATTGTCTGCCATACAATAGTGATTAGGAGGGCGACACAGACAGAAGGAGAGCGAGTGAATCTTATTGTGTGTCGTACAATGGCATTTGAGAAGAATGCAAGAGAGAGAAGAGATAAAAAGAGGTTTTATTGTGTGTTGTACAATAGTGTTCAGCTGGATGAGCTCAGGGGGGGAAAGGAGAGAGGAGAGAGGAGAGGAGATTTAACAGCAGATCCACTGGATCTGTCCGACTGTCATTTCAAAGCTAACAAACTTGTGCAATATGTGAGGACTGCTGCGTGTGTCTCTATTCAGGCCAGCAGGACAGACTCACATTTGAATAACAAACATGTTAAAAAAAAAAAGGAAAACACACGGGCGCTAGTGGCTAAATATATCATACTGTGCAACACTGAGTCGCTGCTGTGGATGTGCCAGACTCCAGCTGCTCCAACTACCTCTATCTTCTCTCTCTCTTCATCTCCTCTATCCCTCTTTCCAACCCCATCATGGCCTCAACAGATGTGTGTCTAACATGAGTCTGGTCCTGCTGGAGGTTTCTGCCTGTTAAAGGAAGTTTGTCCTTGCCACTGTAACTTGCTAAATGCTGCAAAGTGCTCTGCTCATGATGGATTAAGATGAGATCAGACTGAGTCCTGTCTGTAAGATGGGACTGGATCTTATCCTGTCTTGATGTCGGGTCTTTGTCTATCAGTAATTTCTGTTTCATTTAAATGTGTTGGCTAATTCTGTCATGTGATTTAAATTCTTCCACATGGCGCTCTATCATGGGGATTTGGACTTTGACTGTTTACACTCCAGTCCCATAGAGACAGATTAATGTGAGTAAGCTTGGCGAAAAAAGGTGAGTTATTAGGCGGGATTTGAAGGTGGTGGGAGAGGTGGAATTTTGTACGTCCTGGTGGAGAGAGTTCAAGAGGCGTGGAGGCGAACGGCTGAAGGGTCTCGACCCCATGGTGGTCAAGCAAGCAGGTGGGAGGGTGGAGGACCTGAGACCACGGGTGGGTATTTTTGTTTGGAGGAGTTCACTGAGGTCCTGAGGAGCTAGGTTGTTGATGGCCTTGAAGGTGAGAAACAGAATCTTAAAGATGATGCAGTATTTAATGGAAAGCCAGTGGAGTTGCTGAAGGACAGGCTAGTGGAGGGGGTTCTGGTGATGATGCAGGCAGCTGAATTTGAACCAGTTGAAGTTTAAGGATGGATTTATCGGGTAAACACTTGAGCTGTTGAAAGGTGTAATTCCGACACCTGTGAACGGGAACACCGCGGGTTGTTAGTAGAGTTGTTAGCCTATTCCTGGCTTGAGGAGCTGGCTCTTCTGTGCTTGGAAGGGGGTTGCTTGGTTTCGCCAATGTACAGTTCCCTGCAGTCTTTGTTGCACTGCATGGCATAAACTACATTACTCCATTTGTGCTGAGGTGTTATGTCCTTGGGATGAACCAGTTTCTGTCTTAGGGTGTTGGAGGGTGAGAGAGATCATCATCCTAACTATTCAAGATTTTCCTACCAAGTCCAGTTGCCTTTTCGGATCAAGCTTTGAAGTCTCTAAGTGTTGTTAGCAAAGTCATTGACCTAGTTCCTGAGAGCCGTTGTGGTCTTTGGTTGTCTGTGGGTCGTTGAAGTCCAATGATCCCTGGTGCAGGTGTGACCTTTCTTGTCTGGATAGAGAACTTTACAGTTTTGAATGGTTCAGGGATCAAAGTGTCTTCATCACTGGATGGGTTGCGGTGGCCTTCCAAAGCCTCTGTATGGATAATGAAGCAAACCCGTACCTCTCTTTGGATAAACTTAGGATAGACTTCCACCTCACTTTTTCCTCCCAAAGAAAGATGGATTACGCAAAGATTTCCAACTAGATGGCCATCTGAACAACAGATATCCTTCTTTTCTTTGTTCAAATGCTGCTCTGATGTAACCTCATGACAAAAAACAAAGCTCCAAACTCACACTCACAAAGTAGAGACGCCACTTTCATTTTCACCTCTGCTCTCGTATCACCTTCCAGCAAAGTCGCTTAAAGAAAATTCCATCAGAGTCGAGGAAATAGGGGTCAGACAGAAGATAAAAGATGTTTACCAGAAAAGAAAAGGGATCCTGTAACAGAGCACAGCGTGAGCGCTCTGTGATAGCTATCATGTGACAGATTTCCTATCTCCTCTGTGGTAAACTGGCAGAAGGTCAGGGATATTGAACAGACAGGTTGCCAGAAGTTTGGCTTAGTGGATTCCCAGGGATCTCAGTTTGGCTCTTGTCAAGGAGCCTATTTATAGCGTTTCCAAGCTCCTCTAATACAAATCTCTTTCCATCTGTGAAAATCAAACCCGTTTGACCTTTTTCCAATTCTTATCATACTCCCGAGCAAAGCATGGGATAATCTGCAGTTAAGGGAGGATTGTCTTGATAAACAAGAATGGATCCTGTTCTGTTTTAAATTGATTTCACTCAAACCGACTGTTTGCTGTACTTTGGCCACTTTGTTTCTCAGTTATTTTCTTTAGATTCATCCTCCCACACTGCAATACAACACTCTTTAGAAATGTAGCTGTGGAGGAACCCCGCACTTTGAGAGTGGATGCTGTTCTGCCAAGGTGAAGTGCTGCAAGGCTTCATTAAGATGTTTTCAACACTGACAGCATCCATAGGAAAAAATGGACATAAGAAAACATTCATAAATGATAAGAGCTGACGGTGTCAAGCAATACAAAGACAAAACGTTTCTAAATATTTTCATGCTAGTTCCCAACCAGCTCTCCCAGTTGGCTTGACACACTTCAGTTTGGGAAAGGCTGGTCTTGACAATCTCTTCATTTTCATTAGAATTGTAGAAATCAAGCTGCAACATGGGGTCTTAAAATATGAAGCTCATGTGGAAGTGTTAAAAACTGCAGTTCATCAAGTGTCCACTTGAGGCTGGCTCAGTAAGTACCGGAAACCACATACACACCCATTCAAAAGAGATGATCTTTACATCAATAATCAAAATGTTTACAGCCTGATTCAAAAAACAGTTTAGGTCTGAATAGCTCGCCAAAAAATCTCGCTCCTGGGCGCAGCCATTGTGCAGCCAGAATCTGCAAAGCCACAGAATTTCAGTGGTTGCCACGGTAATTTCTGTTTCTGCACGGTAACGAGCTCCGCCCTACAGCGTAGCGTCACAAGATCCTATGGAGTTTCCCTCTACGGTAGCTGTGAATCAAAGCAAACCAGGAAGTAAAACCCTGTTTTTTAAACTCTAATAACTAACGAAAAAGAAACTTTTCAGGAAAAAGAGGCCTTGAACACAAAACAGTCAAATACTAACTACATATCACAACAGCATACGGATGTGAGAAACATTCGTACCACGTGTATTTATTTTTTAAAGTTTGACTGCTCCCCCATTCAAATGAATGGCAGAGTTTTTGACCTATACTGCAGGCAGCCACCAGGGGGCAGATGCTTTGGTGGAAGCTTCACTTCCAGCCGAGCGAGATGCACCCCTGGGCACACACTGTACGGGGATGAATTTATCTGAGTTTTGCCCAAATAAGGACATACCTGACTTGATTAACAGGCGGGCACCCTGTAGCTGTTAGCGAAAAAAGGCTAAAGACCCGCCTCTTTACCTCACACTAGCTGGGACGAAGTTTGGTTGAGATCAACATTTCCAATATGGCACCTGCCAACGATCGGCTTCAAAACAGCGCTTCAATAAAAGATGGGTGATGGGGCGCAGGTGGCAGGAGTCGACCATTTCCTGCATGTCTTCTCCCACTCTCTACTCCCCACATTTCCTGTCTCTCTTCAGCTGTCCTATAAAATAAAGGCAAAAAGGCCAAAAATATAAATATATATATATAAAAAAAAAGATGGGTGATGTCACGGATACTACGTCCATCTTTTATACAGACTAAATTAGATCCTTTTGTACTCAGCAACCTCACCATTTGATACAGTTCATAACTACATTCTCACTGTTCTCCTGTATTGGATATGATGACACTTACAGCACCTTTAACCTTCAGGTTCAGAGACTGTGTTTCTCAGTTGCACCAAGAGGAATGAGAGATCACTGAGTAAACCATTATTTACAAAAGAGTTGCCATGAAAAATGCTCTCCATTATACGAGTAATTAGGTGTTTTTTAGTGTGTGTGTACGTACATAACTGCATGGCTGGCTGTGGTCTCTGTTTTTAATTGCGTCCACAGGTGTGTGTGTGTGTGTGTGTGTGTGTGTGTGTGTGTGTGTGTGTGTGTGTGTGTGTGTGTCTAAGTGTTTCTGTCTGGTTGTTATCTAAAGGTTAATGAGCGGGGAGTCATCACAGTTTAACACTGAACCGCCACTACAGCCCACAGTTAATTGGAACACTAACTGTATGGTTAATGATGTCAGACACCATCCTTCACATGGCGTGTGCGAACTGTGAGTGTGTGTGTTGGGTGAGTGTGTGCTCTGGCGGTCTGTGCGTCCCAGCAATTGTGTCAGAACCCCTGCTGCTGTTGTTCTACGAGTTAAAATAAGAAAAGTTCCTGAAAGTGAAGTCCTCATGAGATGGTACTTCTGGAAAGTTAAAATAGATCTCCACCTCCAGAGCTCAGGAGTTCTTGGAACCGACCATGCACCACGGCTTATTATTGAGTATATTTTTAGTAACTGATAGATAGGAGGTGATGCTGTGTCTTCGGGCTGAAACCTCTTGCAGGCATTGGGGAGGTTTGTAGTCAGGTGCAAGGTTGCTGGAAGAAGGGTCTGCCCCTGTAAGTCCAAGGCCATAAGTCCCCTGCTGGAAAATGGTTGAGCTTGAAGGCTAAACTTTGGATTCACCAGTTGATCTAACCCTCACCTCTGGCAATGAGCTTTGGCAAGTGACTGAAAGACTGAGTTAGTGGGTGCAAACAATTGAAGTGGGTTTCCTCTGAAGGGTGGCTGAGCTCAGCCTGAGATAAAGGGTCAGGAGGATGTTTCCTGAGTTTCCAACTAGATAGAGACCCTGAGGTAGACTCAGAGCACACTGGATGGATTATACCATCATCTGCCCAAGAAGTGTCTCGGTATCACCCAGGAGGAGCTGGATGGATGGAAGGATGTTTTGACAGATGGACTGACGGATGAACAGACAGATGGATGGATCAAGCGATGGATGGATGCTGGACAGACAGACAGACAGACAGACAGACGGATGGATGGACGGACGGACGGGCGGATGGATGGATAGATAGATGGCCAGACGATAAATAGACGAATTGGATTGGCAGACAGACGAACAGATCGATGGACGCTAGATGGACTGACAGTCAGATAGCTGGATGGATGGATTGACAGATCGATGGACAGATGGACGAACACATTGATGGATGGGTGGATGGATGGATGGATGGATGGATGGATGGATGGATGGATGGATGGATGGATGGATGAACAGATCAATGGATGGATGGATGAACAGATGGATGGATGGATGGATGGATGGATGGATGGATGGATGAATGGATGGATGCTGCCCAGAAAGATACAATTGATACAGAATTAGACAGTTTTGTTTATGATGAAAATCAATAACCTAGCTTTTCAAATCAAACACAACCAACAATAGAAAGATAAAAGTATTTTACTGTATTATAACGTCTTGAGTCAAACTGTTAATAAACTCTCACACTCCTCATACAACCTGTTACTGACTGAACTGAAGTCAATCAGTAACAGGAGCAATCAGGACTTGACCTCTCTGTCAGGAGTACCAATGTAACCTAGGTAACTGTAAGGAAGCTGAAAATTTAGAACCAGTTCTGTGTAATTTAATCCACAAAATGGAAATATACAGAAATACGTTGAATTAAAGAGCTGCATTAAAATGAATGAAACTATAATAACCATGACCTCTAAACTCACTCCACACACCTCTTTAAACGATGCTGAGGTGTTTTGTAAGGAAAATAACTTGATAAGTTCTTTGATATTTCCGGCGTTAGGCCAATAAACATGACCTCGGTTAAATGTGACTTTTATTGATGTAATGATGAGGAAATGTCGCAGCAGTGAAGAGCGTAAAAGTAAAAAAAAGACGAGAGGAATGAAGGAAATTAAATGTTACAGGATCAATGCAGCACTGCGACCTGTCATGAGTCAGGATGACGGACAACTTTACAGGCATACATTTGTTTGTGTGTGTGTGTGTGTGTGTGTGTGTGTGTGTGTGTGTGTGTGTGTGTGTATGTGTGTGTGTGTGTGTGTGTGTGTGTATGTGTGAGTGAGAGAGAGAGTTTGTGTGTGTGAGTGGTAAGTGTGATTTACACACGGCCTTTACGGTAAAGTAGCATGAAGAACATTAGACAAATGACACTGAGACCAGTAAAGATTGATTATAGGGAGATAAGCAAAGGATGGGAGGGTGTGTGATGGATGGGTGGGTTACACACTCTCTATCTCTTACACACACACACACACACTCACAGAGAGAGAACCCACTGAGGGGGAAACATCAGGGCCGAAATGAGCTGTAACTGAAACTCATCCTAATGGGTCAGTTTAGCTGGAAAGCGTAGCTTATTAAATATGTATAATATTCAGCAGAGTCATGTAGAGTAGCAGCTCTGAGTCACAGGGAACCAACCCAGATCACAGATAAAGACTGCACACACACACATGCACACACTCACACACACCCTTTAAAATAAAAAGGCATGAGGTAAATCCTGAATATAACTTCAGCCACGATACAGATGAAACTTTAATGATCCCAGCGGGGAAACTGGGTCACTTCAGTGCAGAGAAACAGAAACATAATACGACGAAAGCAGAAGAGAATTAAGCTCAGACGAGAACAAATGAGGAGAAAGTGCAACAAATAACTCCTGCAGATAAGATCGCTCAATTCAGTCACATTAGAGCGGTGAGTAATGTGTGAAAGTGGGGTTTAAAGGGTGCACAGGATAAGTGGTATGGAGGAAATCAGATGAAAAATGGCAAAAAGTGTTTAAATTGTCAGCCCAAGAAAACGTTGTAGATTTACTCTGTAATTTGAGAATCACAAACTGTGATGTGCATTTTCAACATTTTCTAAGATGCAATAAAAGAAACAGAGAAATGATAAGCTATTTTATGTTTTTATTCATTTTAATTTATTTTCATTATTAATTCAATTTATTGGTTTTTTTGTATCTACTTATTTCTTTATGTTTTGATTAGTTATACATATGTATTTGTGTATTTATATAATAATGCATTTATTTATTTATCATAAATAATTGTTTTATTTAATTCATGTATTTATTTTTGTATTTATTTATGTTTTATTATTACGTATTTTTTTCTAGAGACATAAGTCATGTTCTTCAGTATGTTCTTCTGTTTAATGTAAAAAAAAAAGTTAATTATGGCTTGGTTCATTTTTATTTTTTTATTTGACTTTTTGTGATGCAGAGTACTTTCTTTATATTGTCACTTATTATACATTTCTTTAGATCTGTTACTGTACATTTGCCATATTTCTCACTAGAAATATTAATTACAAACAATAAAAAAATAAAAAATAAATAAATAAATAAATAATTGACAAGATGATTTATATAATACAGTCTGACAACAGTAATAAACAGCCACATATTATGGGACAAATTGTGAAGAAATGAAGTGTTCGAAAGATAAATTGTCAACCACATAGACCGTACATTATCAGTCGTACATTATAATTCATATTTCCAAATTTAAGATGACGTAAACAGTCTTGTGACTAAAGTCTCTGCCAGATTAGAAACTTCTCTAAAACTTACAAAACTTCCCAAACTCCTGCAGCTCTTTGGTTAGAACTTATCAACAGCAAATTAGCACACGGAGGTCCTCACGAGGCTCACCCAGAAGAAACCAGGCTGCAGATGTTTGTGTGCTCGCTCAGCTGTTCAACCAACAGTCGTGTCATCCCACGGCGACCCAAAACTGTCAAAACTTTCTGTCTCCTACTTTTGGTGTTAAATCACCAAAGTAACAAATTTACCTGCAACAACATGATACATGAGAAAAGAACTTCTCATCTTGCTTCTCTGATTTCAGGCTGTCGCATGTTCATCACCCGTCTTGATACCTTGTGAAGTTAGAAAGATACCTCAGAGTGAAGCTCCTGTGCTTTCTACTCAAACGAACATGGTGGCTCTTTTTTCTGAGAAGACATTACGACTCATCATAAAGAAGTTTAAAGTTTTATTAGAGTTAAATAAAAAGGAACATATCACAAGGTCGCCCTGTGATGGGTTGGCGACCTGTCCAGAGTGTACCCTGCCTTCTGCCCAAAGTCAGCTGGGATTGGCTCCATCCCCCCGTGACCCTGAACGGGATAAGCGGTCAAGATAATGGATGGATGGATAGATATTACAAGGCCCAGTTTCTGGGTCCTGTTAGAGCTTTCTACTGTGAAACCAAAAGATTTAGAGCTTCCCCTAAGGAGGCTGGATCTAAAGAAGGCGTACTTCTGACCCTGGTTTAGTTATTAAAAATGTAACTGGTTATTTTAGTGAAATATTTAACTATTAAGTATACCAAAAACATTAAACCATGAGTCCTCATCTCTGCCTTGAACTGGAGTCACACTTGTCACACACAAATGTGACTTGAGAATGGACTTGAACTTTAAAGACTTCTGACTCAACTTCAATTCAAGTTTGGGACTCATGCAAAATCATTAATCATGAACTTTTGGAGCATTAGCATTAAGAGCCAAAGGTAATTCACTCCAATCATGTGTGGCCCTTTGAATCTGGTACACGAGTGGCCACACTCCATAGATGACACCATGATGAGCACAAATCACCTGCAGCTGCTTGCAATATGTCATACCATTAACAAATTCCACTACTGTGTCCAGTCTGCATACGATCCAGCACCAGATTTGACATGTTTCTATTCTAGTCATTGTGTTAACTTCCACTGGATCCACTCCGCTGCGTCCAGACTGCGTCTCTGATCCGGCATGTCGCCGTCCTTAAAGATCAGATACACAAGACTTCTATTTCTGCTGGAGCACGACGCATCAATCTCAACAGAGCGGATGGAGTGGGACAGGAAGTCAGGCACCAAAACAAAATGAAAACATCCGGTTAATTTTCAGAATAAAACACTCTGTGTTATCACCAGATCGTATTTCACTTAACTACAACAACAAACCGTCATGATGAGCGGAGCCAGGCCTGGAGTCAACAGGTCAGAGGTTTTCAGAGGACCAGAAAGACAACATGGATGAGGAGAGGAAGAGGAGAATCCTTGATTCAGTGATTACTGCAGGGAAACCTTGGTCACATGACTCCAGGGCATTTCAAATAAATATAAAACATGCTGCTCATGAGGAGGTGAAGATAAGTCAGGTATCTGTTCAGAGCTTAATAATGCTTGAATGACACTAAAAGCATATTCTTAGAGCATCTTAATTATTATGATCAGAGCAGGAGGAGGAGGCGGAGCTTGTCTTTAGTGCATTCAGGCTGTGATTTCCTGGAGTTGGTATCAGCTGACTTCTTCAAAGTTTTCTAGCACAAAACATTCAGACAGAGGACACGAGAGTGAATGCATTTATCGTGAAGGTGCTGTCCCTAATTCAGCAGATCCTCAGGTAGAAGGAAAAGTAAAGACAGAGCTCGTCCTTAAAGCCCTGAGGGGTCCTTGAGAGCCGCCAGAGGCCTCTGCTTCACAGACTCCAAACAAGCAGCCTGAACGTGCTCTCATCCACTCTTTTTTTCTTCTTCTTGCTAACTGCTAACTCACCTTGAAGAAAAAGAGCAGCCGAGACCAAAACCTTGATCCACGGCTAAAAGGCCCTGAGGCAAGACCGCAACCACACACCACAACACACACTACAACACACACCACCTCACAGTGTCAGAGTGCCACCATATTAAAGCTGTCCTACGCTCTGTTAGCATTTCACTTCCCACTGACACACACTAATGTAAATACACAAATCCAGTGCACACTTGACAGACACATGCATGCATCGCCGGCCTGCACATACTGCTTGGCTGGCCGTGCGTTTTCCTCTTAAGCCCTGTCACCCTCTCAGACAGTCAGTTAGCGTCTGACAGACAAACATAGCAAAGTGCTGCAGTGTCCGCCGTCTGATGTGTGACTCTTTGATAATGGCTTCAATTTGGACATAAGTCATATTCTGCAGAAATGATTTGATTCTTCTGTGGACAAACAAGAAGTCAAGCCAGGAAATGGAATAAGTGAGACAACCAGACGAGAGTGACGGTCAAACTTTAATGCAAAGAAATATGAAGTTATGATAGAGAAGGAGGCAAAAAGAAGAGAGAGTGATGAATTCATACTTTGCTAAAGACGTCAACAGACTTCTCTTCTCAATGACCGAAACTCTGCTCATCACTGACGGGTTCATTTATGATGGTTTAATCTGCAAAATGAAAACATTGTAAAAAAAAATCTACGGCTGCCAGTGGACTATTTTGATGAATTGAATTTCAACAAATTTTATTTTAACAGCGTGTTTAAAAAAACATTATTCTGCATTTTTAAACAATTTAAGTCTTTATTAACAATCTAAAGTAATTCTTATCAACATCTTAATTTGGAAATCAAACTAATGCAATGATGTGTACTTCTTGATGGACTTGTAGATGTATTATTTGAAATAAATGCTGCACAAGAGTGGTCTGAAATCATGACTTAGAGGTAGGAGAGAGCTTTAAAGTGCTCATTCTGTGAATTACAGTCTTTATTTAGATTTATTCTTAAAGGATACCACTGAAACAATAAAGGCATATGACAACCATAGACTGTACAATACATAGACTTAGATTCAGTGATGTAACCCTTTGGTTTCTGATGCAGATCTGTAAAAGTCTGTTGATGATACCATGTTGGAAATGCCAACTCAACGGCATTCATAACCATAGGCAAAGATGCAGAGTAGAGGTGGGCCTTTAGTCTCCTCGCTAACAGCTAGTGTTCCCATCTGTCAGTAAAGCCAGCTGTGCCCCTAATTATGCAAAACTCATAACCTTAATAACTTCAAAATTAATGAGCAATGGAAAAAGTAGCTATTTTGAATGGGTGTGTTGAGGTTTCTGGTGCTTCTGCAGCCAGCCTCAAGTTGACACTTAAGGAACTGAAGTTTTTAGCACCTCTATGTTCTGGCACCCTCCTCAAGACTGGAGGTTGTTGCTTGGTCACAACCATTGACTGTATAATGAATTGATGTAGTATCCACAACGTTATTTATCTGTTTCTGAAGTGTTGTTTTGGAGCCAATCGTCAGCAGGTGCCATATTGGAAATGTTGAACTCAACTTCTGTGGAGGTAGTGTGAGGTAAAGAGGCTTTAAGCCTCCTCACCAACATCTACAGTGCCTCTCATAATGGAAAACTATAAATCTTAATATCTTTGAAATTGCTGCGATCTGAAAAAAAAAATTCACCCTAGTATAGTGTGTGCCGATAGAGAAATTAGGTATTTAGACTAAACTCATTTTTTGTACCAGGCTGTAAACATGTTTATTTCTGCTTTAAAGATTGTCGTTTTTGAATGGGTGTGTATGTGGTTTCTGGGGCTTCTGCAGCCAGCCTCAAGTGGACACTTGAGGAACTGCAGTTTTTAGCACCTCTACACTGGCTTAATTCCTCAAGACTGGAGGTTGTTGCTTTGTCACAACATGCCAACCTGAGGAAAGCCTACATTGTTGTTTCCACCTACATAACAAGCACTGTAAATAACTTCTTTGATTTGTTACTGAGGCAATTCACACACACTCCATCACTTTGTGATGCTGTTGCCCACTGACATCAGTCTGAGTAGCTGCACCTGTATGCTTAGCTTGTAGGTGGAAGCTCCAACTCGATTCTACTCCAACTAATTCAGTTGGGCACAAAGCACAGATTACTTTTGGCTCATCAACTGAGCCGCCAGATTGACATGGTGTCGTTATTTTCCATCACAGCAGAAGCAGGAAGCAGGAAGTGGTTGCAGCAGCTTCACTATGGTGCACCAAAAGGGACAAAATTGCACAAAATCATTTTTTAAATAACACGTTAATTTAGGATCTTGATCTGTATCATAATTTTAAAGCCAACAGCCCTAAAACTAACACAATAAGTTCAGGATGACTTAGAAATTACTTTATTCTTCCAAAGAACCCAAACTTCAGATGGGAGAAACTTTGAACTGAGTCATGGTGACTTCTTTGCAAAAAGAAAAAGGACAAAAACATGTTATTTATATTCAAAGTGTGTGACACAGACTTGGGCTGCAATTTGTTTGGAAACATTTGAGAAAGGGAAAAAAAAACCCAAAGTCTAAATTTGACCAAAAAAATAAATAAATAAAAAAGCACAAAGTGAAATAAAAAAAAAATCACTTGATAACAATTCAAAGGAGTTTTCAGCTTTTGAAGCGGAGCAAAATTTCACATCTGAAAGACATAAAAGCTCGGCTTTTTTTCACTTGAAAAACACTTCAATTATTGTTTGATTATAAAAAGTGTTTGTGATTGTTCTGTCAGTCAACTTGTTTTTCAGCTTCTGTTTTGATTTCATGACTGTCATTGGAAAAAATATTGAGAAATTCAAGTTAAATCACGGCAATGTGAAGTTGATCTTTGAGGGACTAACAGGCTGCACACACAGCTCGATGACAAGCACCTCTATTAAGGTAGTACAGGCTGAGTCCACCCCTTTGTGTGAGCGTGTGTGTGTGTGTGCAGGCATTCTTCCCCAGCTGGCCCACATGTCATCCGAGTCCTTGGCGACCCCCATAAATGTCAGGTCATTTCAGCGTCACCTTCTCAGCATCCACTCTGGTGCGAGAGGATGTTTTCTCTGGCGAACCTGTCAGCTTTATAAGGCTGTTAAAATGATCAAAGTCCCTTTTAGAGACCCGCGCAGAGAGACGGAGAGGAAAGAGAGAGCTGAGGGAGGGAGACAGCAGACACACAGACATGCAGACGGACAGTGGGACAAGAGGCGATGGGGTTTTAAAACACAGACGCAGACGACAGAGACCTGAGGAGCTACAGAACTAAATAAAGAGTCGTATTAGTCCTTTGAGAGCAAAAGGACATTGTTATCAAGCCGAGCTCTTTGGCTGCAGATTTACTACAGAGTGTAATTAAAACCAGACACTCTATGAGCTGTAATGAGCAGTGCTGAAGCAAACATGATGTAATCTACAAGTGGAGGCTGGTAATGCCAAAGAGCGGGGGGGGGGGGACAACTCAATGAACAAGTGAGCAGAAGTCCTCTGAGTAGTCCAGAGAGTGGGAGCTGGCTATCAAAGTAAGGGAAGGATGCTCTCTTGGGCATCATTAAAGAGCTATAAATACAGAACGTGTGCAGAGAGACCGTCGGCTGGATATAAAAAATGGACGTCATGAGCTTTGGGAGGCTGTCTGTGCGGCGTGATTGGCTCTGCTACAGGCGCTGTCGTGTTGCGCTGGTGATGTCAATTTTGGAGCCGGTGTCCAGGAAGGAGTTTTTTCAGCCAGACCCCTTGTTTAATGTCCAGATGAGGTCCAGGTGAGCCATGCAGACGATGAAGCTGCTTTACATCAGACTTCCAACAGATCTGTGTCCTTTCAGTCTCCAATCCACTGTGGTCCGGCGCCGTGGTCTCTCGTCCGTCAACACCCACCGGTTGTGTTTTCAGAACGTAGCACATGTAGGACCTTCGGACAGCTGGAGTCATGTGACCAAGGTTTTCCCATGGTTATCACTGAATCAAGGATACTCCTCCTCCTCCCCTCATCCATGTTGTCTTTCTGGTCCTCTGAAAACCTCTGACCTGTTGACTCCAGGCCTGGCTCCGCTCATCATGTTGGTTGTGAAGTGAAGTTTAAATTTTTGATTAGATGCTAATATAAAAGTCTCTTCTATGAATCCTTTTTTTTTCCGTTTTCCTTCTCAGCATGTTGTTACAACCCGGCTCTGAGGCTGTAACAGAAACGGGCGAGGGATGTGCAAAAGTAAGTCCGAATTTATCACAGAAGTAAGGAAAACAATGAAACAACGGTCAGTGAGTGAAAAAAAAACAAAACAGAAGAGCCGTGCCGCGATGACACACGGTGATTGTTAGAGCCAAAGAGAGAGACCACTAGCCGGATGAGAAGAACTTTATTGTGACGGCTACAACGGACCCAGGTGCAGCTAATCCCCTCAATGACGACCCCCGATCTGAAAGATACACAACAACAGGCTTCAAACTTTCCTTTTAGATAAAGCTTATAGTTAGAGCTGGGTCAGGCTTGGACCAGCTCTTAGTTATGCTGCTGTAGGCTAAGACACACTGGGATCCCCTCTCTCCCTGTCCCATTAAAGTTACTAACCATAGACCTTTCT
Source organism: Notolabrus celidotus (assembly GCF_009762535.1). Lineage (NCBI taxonomy): Eukaryota > Metazoa > Chordata > Actinopteri > Labriformes > Labridae > Notolabrus > Notolabrus celidotus. The sequence goes on from NC_048284.1 coordinate 5,552,308, forward strand.
GGAGTCCCTGTGCTCCCTTGTCTCGTAGGTTCCTCTGAGTCCTGCTGCTACAACTACAACTACAACATGTCATCACTGTCATCTCTCTCTCTCTCTCTCTCTTTATCTCCTTCTATCCCTCTTTCCAACCCAATCACAGTCTCAGCAGATGTGTGTCTAACATGAGTCTGGTCCTGCTGGAGGTTTCTTCCTGTTAAAGGAAGTTTGTCCTTGCCACTGTAACTTGCTAAATGCTGCAAAGTGCTCTGCTCATGGTGGATTAAGATGAGATCAGACTGAGTCCTGTCTGTAAGATGGGACTGGATCTTATCCTGTCTTGATGTTGGGTCTTTGTTAATAATAGAACATAGAGTACGGTCTAGACCTGCTCTGTTTGGAAAGAGTCTTGAAATAACGATTGTTGTGATTTAGCGCTATACAAATAAAGATTGATTGATCTAACGCTACTCATTGCATTCAAACATTTACACCACATTCACACATTTACACCACATTCACACAATGATGGTAGAGGCTGCTATAGTAAGGGACCATCAATATTAGCTAATCTCATTCACACACATTCACACACCTCTGAACAACTGAGGGAGTAATTTCGGGTTCAGTGTCTTACCAAGGATACTTTGTCATGCAGGAGCTGGGATTGAACCACCAACCCTCTACCCACTGAGCCACAGCAGCCCCCTTGAGATTTCTTGGAGTTAAGCATCATCTTTCCCAAACTCTTGGGAGGACAGGTTGAGTTAAGAGGGCACCAGTTCGGTGAATCCTTGACCATTTCGGTCTACATGCCACTGAATCACACACACACTGGTTCTTTATTAAGATGGTTTTGATCTTCAGTCATGGGGAACAATCATTAAAACCAGGGAGAGAAACAGAAGAATGAAGTGTGTCCCCTGCTGGATCTGAACCAGGGAAATGTGTTTAAATCCACTCCTCGGCTGGCCTTTAAATCTTTCCGGGTTCATAGCAGCTCAAAATGTCAGGCCAAAAAAAAACACTTCAGATGATCCTAAAAATAGTTATGAAGATGAGGAGCAGCTTCATGAAGAGGGCTGTGAGATCAAAGATTACCGGACCACACAAAAAACTGTACCAAACTCCTGGAACGGGGCCAAAAGAACGTGGATGGACACCCAGAGCCGTCTGGAGCTGGAATAAGAATCAACAGCATCCCATCCACCTTCATTGTCAACAAAGGGAAGATCACACTTCTGGCCGACAAGTTTTCCTCTTGTACGATTTGAAAAGACAGGAGCGGACTAAGACGTGATGAAAGACTGTTTATTTTCTATTTTTTTAAGTTATATGTTTTGTACTTTTCATCTTTATTAGACTGGACAGCTGAAGAGAGACAGGAAACATGGGGAGTAGAGAAAGGGGGAAGACATGCAGGAAATGGTCGCGACCAGGAGTCAAACCAGCGACGAGGACTGTAGCCTCTGTATGTGGGGCGCTTAGACCGCTAGGCCACCAGCAGCCCTGAATGACTGTTTTAAAGGGTACTGTTAAGGGATTTAAAAACCCTTTAGCTTGTTTAAGTTTAGCCTCAAGTTGGACAAACTACCCACCACCGTGCTGCTCTCTGCTGTGTGAAACTGTTTATTTTTTTTTGTTTAAAGTTATATTTTTTGGGCTTTTCCACCTTTATTGATAGGGGGAGAGGACAGTGGATAGTGTAGGAAACTGGGAGAGTGAGTGGGGGAATGACATGTGGGAAAGGAGCCACAGGCTGGATTCAAACCCAGGCCGCCTGCTACATTGGCGCGGAACTCAACCAGTAAGCCAACTCCGTGCCCTGAACCATTTCAACCAAGTCCTTATTTTACAATGCCGCGTTGTTTGATGTTTAATAGACAGTGGCTTCATTCAAGTTTTTTCTTGTGCATCACCTCCTTGCTTTTGCGTGCAATAGCTTATAGATTAAAAAAAAAAAAAAGTTATATACCTGTCTATTATGATGTCCCTTTTCTTTAAGCTAGGAGGCTCCTAATTGTAAATGGTTATATCAAGCTGAGCAAGTTATCATCAGGACGCTAAAAGTTCTTGAAGTTCTTAACCCCTCCAGCTAGGGATGTTCCAAAGCATCTAGTGCTCTTGTCATTGACACCTAAATTTAATTCCTCACTAAACTAGGATGACCATACATCCAGATTTGAGGAGGACCAATCTGTTTTCAAGCTCCTTGTACTGAGTCCTGACCAAGCGGCAACCTCCGGTCTCAAAATATGAAGCCCATGCAGAAGTGTTAAACTGTGGCCTTCTACCGAGCCACCGTGGAGAGCATTCTGGGGTACTGCATCACTGTGTGGTACGCTGGTTGCACAGTAGCAGAAAGGAGGGCTCTGCAGAGAGTGATCAGCACGGCACAGAAGATCACTGGCTGCTCTCTGCTCTCCCTAGACAACGTTGCCAGCTCTCGCTACCTCAGCAGGGCGACTAACATTGTTAAGGACTCGTCCCACCCCGGTCACCACATAATCAACCTGTTGCCCTCAGGACGGCGCTACAGGTCTCACAGATCCAGGACCAATAGACTCAGAGACAGCTTTTTCCCTAGAGCCATCAACCCTCTGAACACTCACCATAAAGCACACTGACTTCCATGCAATAAAATCAATGTGCAATATTCTACCCCCTGCTCCCCACCTGACGTGCAATACTCACTGTAAATACTCTATAACTTAATACTATTTATTTTTACAGTCATTTCTTATTAAAAAAAAAAGGTTTTATTATCAGAACACTGTTGCTCTTGCTGCTATTGTTGTTTTATGTACATATGTATGCAGGCACCAACAGAGCTGCGCTCCCAATTTCATTGTATGCAAGTCACGCAATGACAATAAAGGCATCCTATAACTGCAATTCATTGAGTGTCCTCTAGAGGCTGGCTGCAGAAACACAGGAAACCACATACACACCCATTCAAAGAAGACGATCTTTGCAGCAGAAATAAACATGTTTACACACTGTAGGGGGTGAATTTTTTTCTAATGCGACGGGTAAGAAGATATTAAGATTACAAGTTTTTGCCCAAATAAGGACATGACTGACTTGATAGACAGGCGGGAACACATAGCTGTTGGCTAGGAGGCTCAAACCCCGCCTCTTTCTGTTTCTGTTGCTGCTCCCAAATTATGGAATGAGCTTCCCCTCCACATTAGACAAGCCTCCTCAATGTCCATTTTTAAAACTCATCTTAAAACCCATTTTTATTCATTGGCTTTCAACCCTGCATGAGACTCTGCTCCTGTTTTAGTGTTTTATGGTTTGTTTTTATTTATTGTTTTATTGTTTTTATTGTTTTATTATCCTGTGTTTTAATTGTTTTATGCCTGAGTTGTTTGTCTATTTATGTACAGCACTCTGTTCCGGCCGTGGTTGTTTTAAAGTGCTTTATAAATAAAGTTGAGTTGAGTTGAGTTTACGTCACACTCTTTTGGATGAGTTCAGCATTTCCAATATGGCTGCCGCCGACGTTTGGGTTCAAAACAGCGCTCAGGCACAGATGGGTGACGTCACAGATACTATGTACATTATTTATACAGTCTATGGGTTATATTATTGTCAAACAGTCACAATAATGTAGACTAGGGGTCAATGAGGAAAAAAAAAATTAATTTGTCGACTACAGGCAAAATCTGACGAATCAGATCTGACTAAGCAAATCCTCAGTCGGGCTCACCCCTACAGCAAACTCTACAATACATGCAAGTGCATGCATTTTCGTGTATATGGGTCCCTCACTTGGAGACCTCATCTCCAACAAACCAGGACAGACTTAGACTGAATATCACCAACGATACTAGAACATGATTATTCATTGCACTCCACTTTGTAAACAAACAGCATGAGAGCATCACACTGTTCATGGGAAATTAACCAGCAAAGACAAATAAGCCTCTACAAGAAATTAATTCACGATTAATGCCAACGCAAACAGAACACAGATGGCAGCAACATGACGGCAAATACTGGCCAGCAGACTCTAAGACGACGCCCGCAGGCAGCAGCAGTGAGTGAAGGCAACTTCTCCTTCATCTTCCTCAGCTCTTCTCTTCAGAATGGTGTCATTGTCTGCTTTTTATTACTTCACTGAAACATCTTCTCTGTCTGCACCACATTATGAAATCTTAAGTTACTTTATAGACGGATTGTACAAATAAGTTATGATCAGACTTTCTGATTCAGTGTGCAAAATTCAACCACTACACAAAAGAACATCAGGTAAAACTCTGGATGCATAATTGATGTGTGAACGTCTGCACACAAGACCACAAAGAGACTTTTCTGAAAGTCACAGTGTGTTCGGTTCTCAGTTCTGCAGCTTCTAACTGAATCTCTCAGGTCTGAAGTTTTGTTTCTCTCCTGCGTTCTCAGGTCGAGTGGTTCTGTGAGAGTTTAAGTGAATTCCCCCCTGAGATTACAAAAACAACAATTCATTTTTAAACTGGTTATGATGGTTATGATGGTATTACAAAATGCACTTTGCTGCTGCTCTCCCTGCCTTGGCTTTTCATGCAAGCACACAAAAGAAAGGGGAATATTGCTCTCCCCGCCTCAGGCTTTGGCATTCCACATAAGCACATGGAAGGGCAGGGGGATCCCAGAACCACTGGTGGTCGAGTATAGATCCTCCTGGTCAAACATTACTCCAATACAAGTGCAAGTTGATTCGTCAAATTATGGCTTGAGTAAAAGTCCTGGAGTACTTGCTTTTACAAATACTGAAGTTTTCAAAGTACTTTTTAAAATATCTCCAAAACGTATTTTCACAAAGCATGAATGCAGTCAAGAATGCATGAGTGTACATTCTGCTACATTCTGTTTATCTAGGGAACATGATTTCATATCTAAAAAGTCTACCATGAAATATAAATAGACAAGTTTAGAAAGTTCATCTGGAATCAAACCAGTGTGTTACAGACCTCCACATGCTTTCTCACGTTAGATGGTGATGTTTTGTAGGCTGTGATGAAGTTTGTGTGGTAAACAGATCAGAGATTTACAACAATACCAATCATTCTTTATTTCAAAACCTTAAACATGGGTTTAAAATATGGCTGTGGTGCTCAGGTACCTGGTTCATCCTTCTCAGTCCTAGCCATCATCAGCACGACATAAATAAACGGACTGATCTGTAGAACGTTTGATCTACACTCAACCGAGGTACGGCTACACCACTGACACAAACCAAACACAAGTACACAAACAGTTTACGGTCTTTAGGATCTGATTTCAGAAAAGAAAACTCCTTAGCTGACTTCAAAGCTAAAGTAGTGAGTAACTAGAGCATTGATAGAAATGGACTGGAGTCAAAAGTATGATATTTGTCTTTAAATGGAGTAAAAGTAATAAGTTCCCCAAAGCAGTAACCAAAACTGCTCCAGTTTACCTGGAACCCCTCATCCAGGTCTACTGCCCTTCTCGCCCGCTACGCTCAGCCTCTGAAAAGCGCCTAGTGCTTCCAGCACACAAGGCCTCAAAATCACTAGCTCGACTCTTCTCTTCTGTTGCCCCTAAATGGTGGAATGAATTGGCCAACTCATTCGATCTGCAGAGTCCCTCTCTACTTTCAAAAGACAGCTAAAGACCCAGCTCTTTAGGAAGCACTATGCACTTAGCTAGACTGTTCTCCACTGTTGTCCCCAGTGGCAGATCATGTCTTCCAGCTACAGTTGACTCACACTGTCCTGCTCTACTCTGGGAATCTGTGTTCAGCTCTTGAGTGACCCAGCACTTGGTACTTTGGTCATTATTGTGGTGATGTTAATTGTTGATGATGATAATAGAAGGTCTTAAATTGGTCGGTTGCTTCATTGTAGATGTATCTTATTTCGAAAAAATAAAAATAAAAATAAAAATAAATAAAATTCCTTACTTATTTTTGTGCATTGCCTTCACACTGCTTGGCAGTACCTGCACCCAAATTGACTTGAAGCACTTTGTTACTTTTACTGATCTTGTTTCCTCTTGTCTAGATCTTTGCTTGTGTTGTTCTTGTTCTCGTATGTACGTCGCTTTGGATAAAAGCGTCTGCTAAATGACATTGTAACATTGTAACATTGTAAAAAATAATACTCAAGTAAAGTACAAATACTCAAAAAATGTACTTAAGTACAGTACTCAGGTAAATTTACTTTGTTACTGTCCACCACTGCCCAGAACAGATACATACCATTAAATATAACTTATTGCATGCAAGTAATTATTTATTTATGGAAGTGGTCCTGAACAGGGGCATCGCCAGGAATTCTGGGCCCCCTGATTAGATATCTCAGTGGGCCCCATCACCACAGCCAACCCTACAAAATATAACATTGCTGCTATAATACTGGTTTATTTGCATTAAAGAAAAATATATGATTAAAACCATCCTTGTTAACTGACTCAAATCTAAGCTCCATATCAATATATATATATACATTTTTTACAATTTCTCCAAATGTAACTGCACAACATTGACCTTCAGACTGTCCATCTCTTTAAACAAGATTATTTGAAGCAAAGTGACTTTTTGAATAACAACAAGGGGGCATTATTTAGTATAATCTGACCTCATGAAGTCAAATAAAACTCTAAAAACCTACTTTCAATCAGATTCAGCCACACTTGATGCTCTGAAAATATGACAATTCCCCACTTTAGGCATGAGGCACGCATCTCACAGAGCTGGAAAGAAATTCCAGAAAGGAATTCTGAATGTTTGTTTATTTATTCAGACAATTTTAGTTATCTTATTGCAGCTATAACAAAAGAAAAGAAAGGCGTAGTAGAAAACACATTTTATTTCAGGCCGACTAAAGGCCCCCCTCCCCACTTGGGCCCTAAGTAGTCAGTCCCACTTTTCCCCCCACTACGACGCCCCTGGTCCTGACTAAAATCCCCAAATCCATTACACAAGTTTACATTTCTGTGGAGAGGCTAGCAAAAGCAGCTTCAAGTCTTTGCCACCCTCCTTTAGTCCAACAAGAAGAATGTTGTTCTGTAGCTTGTTTGTTTTTACTCATCTATAAGTTAATTAAGGCAATTAAAAAGAAACTTAATGCACTTTGGTTAGGTGTAACAGAGATTTATAATTCAGTGTCATCAGCGTAAAGATGATAATTGACATTCTGATGGCTTATTATTTCACCAGGAGGGAGCATATGAAGAAAATAGAGGCTAAAATATGAGTATTCTTCCTACTTCAGACATTTTTAGACTCTAATACTTTAATTCTTAAGATTAAATGCAGGTTTATTTGTAACACAGAATATCTGCACTCCTTTTTTTTTACTACATAGAGGTAAAGGAGTTCTTATTACTGCCTAACAGAAATCCTCGGAGGCCTCATAACTTCTCATTAACTCCAAATGAACAGAGCCAATGTGCTCTCTCTAACTGCAGCAATAAAACTTATCTTGTTGAGCTGAAGCTGTGAAGCCCTAACATCCTCAAAACTCTTTCTAACTTCAGCCCCGTGCATGAGCCTTATAATTTACACTCACTTCATTTATTGCAGAGGCTTCCATCAGTTCAGTCTGTTGGCTAAACAAGAAAAAGTTCATTATATTAGCAAGAGAATCAAGTTGCTAACAAATGACTACGAGCTATGAGGCAGAGTCAATGCTATTCAGTTATGAATCCAATAAATCAAGTGCTGTGTGAGATTTGTGCAATCTGAAGTGATTAAGAATGCAATCATTGAAACTAGACGACACCAACGCTGGGAGTGAAATCATACCGCTCATTTCAATAAGTGCAAACACACAGAGCGCACCATATGATGCATTATTGTTCTGATTCACACCTTTCTTCCTTTGACAAGTCAATCACGCTCTCTTCTGCTCTTAAACCATTTAATGAGAGAGGGATCATGAGCAGATGAGGCTAAATTTTACATGGGTGTAATCATTTTGTGTGAAAATGCAGCGTGCATCCTGCCAGCAAAACAAAGGCAATCCCCCCACCCCCTTTTTTTTTTAACTGGGTTCACGTCCCAGCAGGCCTCTGTGTGTGCTTCCTCTCATTTATATCCCTCCATAATCCTTCCCTCAGCTGTTGAGGCCAATAAATCGGGCTGTCAGGGAGGAAGAATAGGCAGGGGAGAGAAATGCTCGCTCTCAATGAGGGAAAACACTGTCCATGCTAGTTAAGCCAACGCTGGATGGCTGCTTGAAGTTTGGGGTTGGCAGCTCCGGCAGGACGAGCACAGCGACTGAGAAAAACACTCGCTGGCAGAGTGACTCCAGCCGCGTCCACGTTTCACTGTACAAACTTATAGACACGGTGTTTATGGCTACACAATCGAGCATGAACGGTAAACATCTCCGAGAGCAAACATCAGCCTCATATGAATTCACAAAGCTCCCACAAAAAATCCTCTCGGTGAAATATGAATTATGAATTAACATGAATTATGGGCCTGCAGGTCTGCAGCGCCTGCTCATTAATCAGTGTGTTTTTCCGTGCAGAGGGAGAAATATAGCCTGATCCCAGCACGTTAATTCAAAGAACAGGTAGGCAGAGGTTCAAACAGGAACACAAACAAACAAACGAGGAGGGCAGAATCAGCCACAGAGCTTCAATCAGTGAGGATGGTTATTAACTTTCAAGTGTTTGTGATGTTTCTTCATGATAATTAACACTTTAATCAATCAATCAATCAATCTTTATTCATAAAGCGCCAAATCACAACAAATGTTATCTAGAGAGTCTTTCCAAACAGAGCAGGTCTAGACCATACAAACAAGACCCAACATCAAGACAGGATGAGATCCAGTCCCATCTTACAGACAGGACTCAGTCTGATCTCATCTTAATTCACCATGAGCAGAGCACTTTGCAGCATTTAGCAAGTTACAGTGGCAAGGACAAACTTCCTTTAACAGGTAGAAACCTCCAGCAGGACCAGACTCATGTTAGACACACATCTGCTGAGACCATGATGGGGTTGGAAAGAGGGATAGAGGAGATAAAGAGGAAGAGGGATGATAGTGGTGAGATGGATAGTAGTTGTAGCAGCTGGAATCCGGCACGCCCGTAGCAGCAAGCCGTCTACAGCAGCAACTCAGAGGAACCTACAAGACAAGGGAGCTCAGGGACTCCAGAAAGGTCTATGGTTAATAACTTTAACAGGACAGGGAGAGTTAAAGTTAGTGATGGAAGCCAGACTAAGCAGGACCAGACTCATGTTAGACAGACATCTGCTGAGACTGTGATGGGGTTGGAAAGAGGCATAGAGTAAGATGGAGAGAAAGAGAGATGATAGTGGTGAGATGGATAGTACGGCAGAGATCTAGAGGAACCTACCAGTTTTTTAAGTCCCCCTATGAATCAAGACATGCGATGGATCCTCCACAGACTAAAGGAAAAGTTGGATTGGTAGTCAAAGTGGACACCTATTGCCAAATGTTGCAGCATTTAGCAAGTTACAGCGGCAAGGACAAACTTCCTTTAACAGGCAGAAACCTCCAGCAGGACCAGACTCATGTTAGACACACATCTGTTGAGACCATGTTGGGGTTGGAAAGAGGGATAGAGGAGATGAAGAGAAAGAGAGATGATAGTGGAGAGAAGGATAATAGTAGTTGTGGCAGCTGGAGTCTGGCACGTCCACAGCAGCAGGCCATCTACGGCAGAGATCCAGAGGAGGAACCTACGAGACAAGGGAGCTCAGGGACTCCAGAAAGGTCTATGGTTAGTAACTTTAATGGGACAGGAAGAGTTAAAGTTAGTGATGGAAGCCAGACTAAGCAGAACCAGACTCATGTTAGACAGACATCTGCTGAGACTGTGATGGGGTTGGAAAGAGGCATAGAGTAAGATGGAGAGAAAGAGAGATGATAGTGGTGAGATGGATAGTACGGCAGAGATCTAGAGGAACCTACCAGTTTTTTAAGTCCCCCTATGAATCAAGACATGCGATGGATCCTCCACAGACTAAAGGAAAAGTTGGATTGGTAGTCAAAGTGGACACCTGTTGCCAAATGTTGCAGCATTTAGCAAGTTACAGCGGCAAGGACAAACTTCCTTTAACAGGCAGAAACCTCCAGCAGGACCAGACTCATGCTAGACACACATCTGCTGAAACTGTGTTGGGGTTGGAAAGAGGGATAGAGGAGATGAAGAGAGAGAGAGAGAGATGATAGTGGTGAGAGATATTAGTAATTGTGGCAGCTGGGGTCTGGAATGTCCACAGCAGCAGGCAGTCTATGGCAGAGATCCAGAGGAACCTACGAGACAAGGGAGTTCAGGGACTCCAGTGAGGTCTATTGTTTATACAATTCTACAATTCTCGAATTTCATTTAGTAGACGCTTTTGTCCAAAGCAACGTACAACACAAGCAAGAATTTAGACTGGAGGGAAAACCCTAGTAAGTGCGACAAAGTGCTTCAAGTTGATTGGCCACAGCTTCTGCAATCTAGTGCCAGAAGAAGTGCCAGTTTTGTTTTGTTTTTGTTTTTGAAGATAATGTAGCCACAGCTAATCACAAAAAATAATTCAAGTCAACAATATCGTTCAACATTCAACAGCATTCAATATTCAGTGCTAAATATTCAATAAGAGCTGGGTTTTAGACCTTCTGATTCATTCTACCCCTGAGGAAAAAGAGGATAAGGGTCAGGTTAAGTGCTTAAGTGTTCCCTGAACAGTTGAGTCTTAAGACATCTCTTAAAAGTAGAAAGGGACACTGCCGATCGTAAGGAGTTAGGTAATTCATTCCACCAGTTGGGAACAACAGAGGAAAAGAGTCTGCCACTTTAATGGGACAGGAAGAGTTAAAGCAAGTCGTGGGGACCAGACTAAGCAGAACCAGACTCATGTTAGTCAGCCATCTGCTTAGACAAAGTTAGGGTTGGAAAGAGGGATAGGGGAGATGAAGAGAAAGATAGTGGTGAGATGGATAGTACGGCAGAGATCTAGAGGAACCTACAAGTTTTTTAAGTCCCCCTATGAATCAAGACATGCGATGGATCCTCCATAGACTAAAGGAAAAGTTGGATTGGTAATCAAAGTGGACACCTGTTGCCAAATGTTGCAGCATTTAGCAAGTTACAGCGGAAAGGACAAACTTCCTTTAACAGGCAGAAACCTCCAGCAGGACCAGACTCATGTTAGACACACATCTGCTGAGACTGTGTTGGGGTTGGAAAGAGGGATAGAGGAGATGAAGAGAGAGAGAGTTATGATTTGGTGCCACAGAAGTAAAAAGTGTCTGATTCATTGCCCCCCAGCCTCACTTTCCACCTTGCTGCATGAAGCTTGGGGGTCAGAGTTGTTACTCATGTTCTGTCCCCAGCCTCAGGGAAATCTAGACCCAGGAGCACAGAGTTGAAGCAGCAGTTTGGATGAACTTGGGAGATGAGCAAAGACCAAAACAATCGAGAAAAGTTGTCTAAATAACCCAAATCTTCACAAAATCTAAAACAAATGACACATACCTCACAGAGCTCCTAACAAACAGAACAGGAGAAACAAGGATGAAACAAAAAGGCTACTCACGCCCACACAAACATGACTCAGTGCTGAGTGTTTACTGTGGATTTATCCAGCACAATATTTACAAGGTAACCATAAGTCGAGCAATATATCCATCAAACTCCAAACTAAATATCAAACACACACTATCTCAATCCTGCAGAGATCTAAAGGTTTGAATCTTCGTCCAATCTTGTTGCAGCAACTCTGTTTGAACGAGCCAATCAGAGGCAGCACCTCATCAACAGACACATTCTCACTCTACAGAGGCCTACACTACGAAGCGAGTGATTTATTCTTGTGGTGCATATGACAGTTTTTATTATTCCAGCGGATTCTGATTCTGCTTGATTCTGATTGGTCATCACCCCTTGACAATGGTTATTAACTTTCACTAACATGAGCAACACTAGAGGCAAACTGATCACACGTCATGTCAAATCAATCCACAGAAAAGAGTCCTGGCACATTTAGCTTCTACTTGTTGACACCATAGACCGTAAGGTGAGGTAAAACCGTTAGCTTTCGTTAGCATCGAAAAAATGTGGCAAAACGTTTGTTTCAGTTAGCATGCTAAACCAGCAGGCTACAGACATTTTCATATTTGATCCTGTCCAGCAGTATTATCCACGAGTGGAGCAGGTGAGAGAAACTTTAGGTTAGCGATCTCTACAAAGAAACTTAAACCATGAGCGGTGGTGATGATAGCAGCAGGGTTCAAAGTTGTGACATTTGCCTCGTTTATTTCTATAAGTGTGTGAACCGCTCAGAGAAGAAGGAGAGCTGGATGAGGACAGTTTCATGTTGAATCGACCTCAACAGGCAGATAAGTATCCATCGACATGGAATGCTAACTAACCTGGAATAACAATTTTTTTTTAAATTGTAAACATAAATCACTTTAAATCAATGTTTTTTGCCAATGTGTTTGTATTTTAAGTTAGTAGCAGGGTAATAACCAGGACAATGGATGGTTTGAAGGTGGTTAAGGTAAATAGAATCCTGACAGGGTGAGAAAAGACCCTGGCACGAAAGCAGAGGGGTCTATCCCACCATAAAGGGGTTCTATTTCACATAACTACCTGCTAACCATACATTATCCTTTACTTACTGGTATATATGTAGCTCTAGCGAAAGTTCAGACAGGAAGACTATAAAGCAATCACAGCAGTTGTTTAACTCTCCTCTCCCTCGTTCAATAGCTCACCCGCTTCCAGCTGCATGCTCTGGAGCTGTCATTGGTTAATCAGCAGCTGCGTCATCCAATAGCTCACCCGCTTCCAGCTGCACGCTCCAGAGCTGTCATTGGTTAATCAGCAGCTGCGTCATCCAATAGCTCACCCGTTTCCAGCTGCACGCTCCAGAGCTGTCATTGGTTAATCAGCAGCTGCGTCATCCAATAGCTCACCCGCTTCCAGCTGCACGCTCCGGAGCTGTCATTGGTTAATCAGCAGCTGCGTCATCCAATAGCTCACCCGCTTCCAGCTGCACGCTCCGGAGCTGTCATTGGTTAATCAGCAGCTGCGTCATCCAATAGCTCACCCGCTTCCAGCTGCACGCTCCAGAGCTGTCATTGGTTAATCAGCAGCTGCGTCATCCAATAGCTCACCCGCTTCCAGCTGCACGCTCCGGAGCTGTCATTGGTTAATCAGCAGCTGCACCATCCAATAGCTCACCCGCTTTCAGCTGCACGCTCCGGAGCTGTCATTGGTTAATCAGCAGCTGCGTCATCCAATAGCTCAGTGGCACGCCCTTATCGTCAGCCTATCAACTTTCTGCTGTCTTTTTAAATGCGTCTCTCTCTCCAGCTAGTTCCTCTTGCATTGATGGTGCGCACCCCTCCACCTCCTCATCTCCACCTGGTCTCTGCAAGTCTTCAACTCCTAGAATTCATCAACCACCACCACCAGTGTCTGGACTCTAGGGGGATTTCTTCAGCTGCCAAATTCATGCATCCTACGCTCACAACATTATCCCCATAGAGTCCTTACGCCAAAGATTTCTGTCAAGTTTCATCATTCATTCAGTTGTAATAAATAATCTTTAATATTCAAATTGTGTCTCTCCTGATTGAAATGAGTGCTTATAACTGCACCGCCAGACCAAATCTGTAGTTGTACGGTATATGTGGGAGTTTATGAGGCTCTAATAAACTTGCCACTGATGAATATTGAAGACTCCTCACTCTCTCTCTCTGCTATCTGCATCTTAAGATTTCCAAAAGGCTCTAGTCTCGTCTCTACGTGACAATCAATCAATGCACATTTACATGTCATCATGTGGCTTACACACAACGCCAACATTTTCCACAAGATAATGTATCGTTAGCAGGTAGTTATGGGAAATAGAATCCCGACAGGGTGAGCCAAGACCCTGACGTGAAGCGTTAATGTTAACACTAAATGTTGACATTTTCTTTTATTCTCTCATTTGATGCAGCTTTTTTTTTGTACACAGGACTTTTAAATCCTGACTCATCCCCTGCTGCATTTAGAGGTTTACAGTTGGATTGTAATTTCCTGTTAGTTTTGAAGATTTACTAACCAAACAGCCAGTTTGAATATACATATACTATTTATTTCATGTTGGTTTACAAAGTTAGAAAACCCTGATGCTGCCAAAACATAATTCCCAGTCTGATCCTCTCATTGAGGATTCAGGTTGTTTATTTAATACTAGTATGGGATCTAGCATGAGTATAAGCCAACACAAAAGCCCAGGTACCCGTACTGAGGCTTTAAAAGTTGGATACTGAGGCTATCACAAGAAGAGGATGAACAGAGCTGCACTAAAGCCAGAGCTAGTCATTGATGTCATTATCCTCCGACTACAAATTGATGGTTTAGCACCATGTCAGCCTGTCAGTGCTTCATATGCACACAGAGTGTAACTGACACTGTCAGACGGAGTGATCACAGCTGATCAACACGTTTATTTCAAGCTCTCTGTACGTCAAAGCGAGAGGTTCGAGACACAATCACTGATACTGAGAAATGATGAAGATGTCATCTGAACGTTATAAAAAAAAAAAAGGTCCAAGCTGTCGTCGTTGATGTTCAGCAGGAGGAGAGAACAATGTGTGAAGATCTCATTTATAGCATTCATGATGAAGAGCGTTTTCCACATGACAGTTTTTTGGTTCAGCAGGCGTGTGAAAGGGTTAATTTATCCACTTTTGGCGGCAACATCAGCGCCGTAAAAACTTCATTTAATTTCAAATCAAGTTCTGGAACACGACCCTCCATAAAAGTGTTCGTTGTTAAGACTAACAGCAACAACATCCCGTTCCCAGAAAGCACTTGCTGCTATAAACACTGACCCTGTTTTATGAGGCACGAATCTTTTGTGCTCGACATGCACTCACAGATTTCCCTTCAGCTCTCCTCCCCAGGAGAGTCCCTGCTGCTGTCTTAAGTGCTCTTCCATTACGCTGATAAGATAACTCAGGTGAACTTCCCAAAATAGACCTTCAGAGAGCCGAGAGAGGCGGGAGGAAGAGGCAACAGCCATGTAAACTCCAGCAGCCCATTTTTGCCCAGAATTCCTTGTGATCATTCATCATTACCTGAACACAACAGTGTGGCAGGACAAGCTGCGCATGGAGGGATGTTTAGAGCATTACAAGTACTACAGTAGAGTACGAGAGAGTGCTCTCTGTCCACTGCATGGGGCATAATGCTGGATGAACAAGTGCAGGATGAGGAATGAGAAGATGGGTCACTAGAGTACTGCATTAAAAGGAGATGATGCTTAAGGATCTGGTTTAATGGCTCAGGTTTGTTTGGTAAAAATAGAAACCTGCGCTTTTTTGCAAGAGCAGTGACGCTCTGGCCTTGGTGGCATTGATCAGGGAAGCTGTTTGCAAAGCTGAAAGCCTGTCCCTCTCTACATTCTGCATCAATCTATTCCTGGATACATGAAAATACAAGTAATGCTTCTTGAAATTTAAGTTCTTTCTTTGCATGTTGTCTTTCTGGTCCTCTGAAAACCTCTGACCTGTTGACTCAAGGCCTGGCTCCGCTCATCATGACGGTTTGTTGTTGTAGTTAAGTGAAATACGATCTGGTGATAACATGCTCGCTCACATGCATGCTATTAGGACACTGTGCAAGAAGTACTGCTTGATCCTAACATTGGACTTCCACCAGATCCATGTCCGGTCCATCTCTGACCCGCTGCAGTCTGCGTTTTCATAACGCAGCATGGAGCAGGACCTCAGGACAGCTGAAGTGATGTG
Organism: Notolabrus celidotus; assembly: GCF_009762535.1. NCBI lineage: Eukaryota > Metazoa > Chordata > Actinopteri > Labriformes > Labridae > Notolabrus > Notolabrus celidotus. Next base: position 5,568,015 of record NC_048284.1, read on the forward strand.
ACCGAGGTTTTCCCACAGTAATCACTGAATCAAGGATTCTCCTCCTCCTCCTCTCCTCATCCATGTTGTCTTTCTGATCCTCTGAAAACCTCTGACCTGTTGACTCCAGGCCTGGCTCCGCTCATCATGACGGTTTGTTGTTGTAGTTAAGTGAAATACGATCTGGTGATAACACAGTGTTTTATTCTGAAAATTAACCGGATGTTTTCATTTTTGTTTTGGTAAAACCTGACTTCCTGTCCGGCTCCATCTGCTCTGTTGAGATTGATGCGGTCTTACGTATCTGATCCGAAGGAGGGCTCCGACCTGCCGGATCAGAGACGCAGGAAACCAACAGAGCGGAACCAGTGAAAGTTAACACATTGACTAGAATAGAAACCTATTAACTCCGCTGCTGTAATGGATCGGGCACAGATCCGGTATACTTTCTCCTGCTTGACATCATGTTCCTTTCTTATCGTTGCTTGGTACTCTGAACTTACACAAAGTTTGGGCTCTGTTCTTCAATATCTTACTCATACCAAGACATTAATCAAATTCAACACTTCACATGGTGACTACCTGTGTGACCTTTTACATCCTCTCCTGCCTCCTGTGGAGACCAGCTTCTGGAGTTTCGAAAGAGAAATGTCGCCCACATCTTGCCTGATATAGGACTTCTGCTGCCCAACAGTTGAAGGTCCACTGTGTTGTATTTTTTGTTTCATGATGCACCAAATGTTTCTAATGGGGGACAAATTTGGACTGCAGGAAGGCCAGTTTAGAACCTGGACTCTTCAACTACAGAGCCATGCTGTTGTAATACGTGCAGAATGTACCTTCCTGGCAGGGCACTGGTGGTCCCTCTCCTCTCTAAAGCAGCGTACACGGCTCCAGAAAGAATGTTGCAGCCGGAAGTCAACAGAGTGGACCCAGTGGAAGTTAACACATTGACTAGAATAGCAACCTACCAGATCTGATCTGCTGTGATGGATCAGAGACGGATCGGACACAGATCCGGTGGAATGTGGCCATTAGTGTTTATAGATATTTATCAGGACCATAGGCTGTATAATAAATGGACGTAGTATCTGTGGCGTCACCCATCTGTTTCTGAAGTGCTGTTTTGAAGCCAATCATTGGTGGGTGCCATATTGGAAATGCTGAACTCTAACTTCTGTCGAACTTGTGTGAGGTAAAGAGGTTGGGCCTTAAGCCTCCTCACTAATAGCTACAGTGTTCCCGCCTGTCATTCAAGTCAGTCATGTCCTTATAGTCGTGGAATTTTCATAGTCTTATATATATGTATGTAAGAATGCTTATCTCTTGTATTCTTTCAGTCTTAGTGTCAGGGGCAGAGTAACTTCTCCTATGTCAGCTGTAGCTACGGGGGGATAGACAAGACAGGGTCAGTTACTGTCTTACCAACTTACTGTCTCCAGACTAGAGCACAGCTCTTTGGGGGAATAAAGGTACATGCCTGGGGATTTGTCTGACAGAGCAGACTTGGCGTTATATCTTCCGAACTGTCACGTTATTAAAAAAATCACCCCCCGTACAGTGTGTGCCGATAGAGAAATAAGCTATTCAGACCTAAACAGTTTTTTGAACCAGGCTGTAAACATGTTTATTATTGCTAAAAAGATTGTCTTCTTTGAATGGGTGTGTATGTGGTTTCTGGTGTTTCTGCAGCCAGCCTCAAGTGGACACTCAATGAACTGCAGTTTATAACACTTCTTTTTTTATATATATATTTTTTCAAGTTATATTTTTGGCCTTTTTACCTTTATTTGATAGGACAGCTGAAGAGAGACAGGAAATGTGGGGAGTAGAGAGCGGGGGAAGACACGCAGGAAATGGTCGACCTGCCGGGACCCCTGCGACGAGGACTGTAGCCTCTGTACGTGGGGCGCTTAGACCGCTAGGCCACCAGCGCCCCAGTTTATTACACTTCTGCATGGGCTTCATATTTTTAGACCAGAGGCTGCCGCTTGGTCAGGACTCAGGACATGGAGCTTGAAAACAGATTGGTCCTGCTCAAATCTGGAAGTATGGTCACCCTTGCTTAGTCAGGAATGAAATTAAAGTTTTAATGACAAGGGCAAGAGTTGCTTTGAAACATCCCTAGTCGAAGGGGGTTTAAGAACTTTTTGGCATCTTGATAATTTGCATTGCTCTTTCAGGACCAAAGTAACAGAGTATCTTGTTTCCATGCAGGCAACATCAACCACAAGGTAATTATATAGACATCTTATGGAGCATCAAGAAGCAAACTTCAACAGAAGAAGAATCATATAAAAAATATCAATGACTGGAGGAGGATGATTCACATGACCTGGGAATAAGATGAGAGATAGAACAGCATATAAACATTTCTGATTATTAACCGAAGATGAACCTAAATTAACACAGCAGACTGTTTGATATTAATCTTTTAATTTAATTAGTCTCGAGTCTTTCTAATCCTGTTTGTGATTCCTGTCTTCCTACTTTGGATTAGACACCACCAAGTGACATCCTCTCTTCTTCTTCTTGTATATAACAGCTTCTTCAAATGAATATTTATAACGTCTATTTGTGTTCTATTTCATCTGCATGCACACAAAAATGTAATTCTGCTGAACTCCTCTTGTTAATCCAATAAAGCTAATTTGAGCAGCCCTGATTCCAGTCTTCTCCTCGTGTAATATTTCATCCTGTGGCGGGTGAACATGACTCACAACAGATCCAGCAGGTATACTCGCAGACAGCAGCGGCACACTCTTTATAACTCCCCGCCTCTCTGTGGCATGCAGGGAGGGAAAAGAGGGAAGGAGATGAAGGGGAGAAGAGGAGGAAGAGGGAGGTGAGAGGTGGTCGGAGAGCGAGCGTTGGAGGTGGATGAAGAGGAGGGGGGGAGGGCAGGAGGAGGTGCAAGGAGATGCTGGGCTGACAGCGCTGCAGCTGTAATAGGCTCACATCACAGTTCTGCCATCTTCACCGTGTCTCCTCCTATCTGTCTCTGCACTGTCTCTGTGCCTGTCGCTTCTCATCAGAGATAGAGAGCGAGAGAAAGAGAGAGAGAGAGGGAGGCAGTGTTGATGGAGAGAGAGAGACAGAGAGCAGCCTGGTTTTGATAAGAAAAATATAAAGTCTGGTGGATGGATGGGTCAGTGTGCTCAAACAGCAGCTGCATGCATGTCAAAGTTGTTGTGTTGGCAAAATGTGAGATACTGGGTCTAAAGATTTCAGCTGCAATCATCAGACGCCTGTTATATCATTTATTTCATCATCACATTGCGTCATAAATGATGTAGTCGGCTAACTTTGTGCAGTAGGTTTGGAACAAGTGGTTATTAGTGGTTAAGTTACTAATCATAGAGCTTCCTGGAGTCACACAGCTCCCTTGTCTCGTAGGTTCCTCTGAATCTCTGCCATAGAAGGCCTGCGGATGTAGACGTGACAGACTCCAGCTGCTACTACTACTGCTATCCATCTCATCACTATCCTCTCTCCCTCTTCATCTCCTCTATCCCTCACTGCAACCCGAACTCGGTCTCAGCAGATGTGAGTCTGGTCCTGCTGGAGGTTTCTGCCTGTTAAAGGAAGTTTGTTCTTGCCACTGTAGCTTGCTAAAAGCTGCAAAGTGCTCTGCTCATGGTGGATTAAGATGAGATCAGACTGAGTCCTGTCTGTAAGATGGAACTGGATCTTATTCTGTTTTGATGTTTGGTCTTTATAGAGTACGGTCTAGACCTGTTCTGTTTGTAAAGAGTCTTCAGATAACATTAGCTGTGATTTGGTGATATACAAATAAAGAATTATTGATTGAATATGGATGGAGCTACTCCAGTCTCCCTTGCGTACTGTTTCCCACAATGCATAGCGCTATTTGGTTTTTAGCTGCATTACCGCAACCTACCGTGTTGGAGTTGTATCAGATGTTTAAAAGTCAGTACATTTACAGTGAAGTAATGCGAAATAAACGCTGTAATTCCAGTGATTACATAGTCGATACCCATCCCACTGGCCACTGTTCATGTCTGTGAAAATTATTCAATTCCATATAAATCACTTCTTAAAGTTTCGCTATCAGCTTGGCCATTGTTTATTTCCGTTTTCTGAAACCGGATCTCTAGCGACGCCTGACCCAGCATACTACAAAACAGATCCAACAGAACAGTCACACTACAGACTACCTTCAAAAGCAGTATGCAGTATGTACTGCGTACTACATCCATAGGTAGTATGTAGCAGGCGGTTTCAAGAACAGCCTAACGGCCAAATTCCACCAGAGCCATGTCCGGTCTGTCTCCAATCTGTCACGGCATGATGATGTGTTAACTCCCACTGGATCCACTCTGTTGTGCTCTCGCTCCTTCTCTGATATGGCAGGTTAGAACCAAGCGGCAAACTCCAGTCTCAAACGATGAAGCCAATGCAGAAGTGATATAAACTGCAATACATCGAAAATCCGCTTGAGGCTGGCTGCAGAAACACCAGAAACCACATAGATATGAATGGGAAAAAGACGATCTTTGCAGCATTAATAAACATGTTTACAGCCTGGTTCAAAAAACGGCTTGGCCCTAGAACGCTAATCTCTCTAATGGCACACACTTTAGGGGGGTGAATTTTTTTCTAACGTGACGGTTCAGAAGATATTAAGATTAGGAGTTTTGCCCAAATAAGGACATGACTGACATGACTCCTGGTCGGGAACACACAGCCATTGGCTAAGAGACTCACACTACGTCACACTCTGCCTAGTTGAGTTCCGCATTACCAATATGGCTGCTGCCGTCGATTTGCTTCAAAACAGCTCTTAGGAACAGATGGGTGACGTCACGGATACTACGTCCATATTTTATACAGTCTATGGTTAGAACGCAATGGATCAGATACGCAAGACTTCTTTTTTTGCTGTCCGGAGGTCCTGCTCCGTGCTGCATTCTGAAAACGCAAACGGTGGGTGTTGACGGACGAGAGAGTGGATCGGAGACGGACCGGACACAGATCTGGTGGAAGTCCCGTGTAAGAGTTGTTGCAGCAAAGGCAATATGAGCTCATTGATATTCCCTCCGAATGTTAGCAATGTCAGGACAGCTAGCTAACTCAATATTGAAAACATATATGTGACACCAGAGTGCACATTTATCACAGCAAATACCTGATTAAAATGAATAAATCTCATCACAAACACAAACACATTGGTGTGACTGGGACTGAAAAGAAAGATGGCTACTTGAAAATACAAAAGGTATAAGAAAAAACACGTCTAAACTTTCCTCACTAGTGCCGGTGGTTTAAAATTCTACCTTTGTCATGGCAGCAGGAACAGATTAAGAATAAAAAAGGTGAAATAAATAGATTTCAGAGAAGTTATTTGGTCCATTCAGCAAAGCGCTGACACAGCAAAACAGTATATCGTGACTGACGCGTGATAATTTGTTGGACTCCTTTTGCCGTGTGTGTTTTTCTTCCTCCTGAAGTTAAAGACCAACATTGAGGGAGAGAGAGCTGGATAAAAATCAATGCAGCGGCCCAACAGGGAGCCATGAAGAAAGCAAGCTTACAGACAGATGCTGGCTGTGAACGAACCGGCAGCAGCTGTGGAGATTGAGCAGCCAGTTTGACAGCTTAAACACAACACCCTGATACCAAATACCAATTACATGAGGTCAGCTGACACACGCATGCAACTCAAACTGTCCGTCTGAAGCAGTATTTAGACGTTTTGATCCATGACATTTTTTTTATTTTTTTAATTTAACCTTTATTTTACTAGGAATAATCCCATTGAGATACAAAGTCTCTGGCCAAGACAGCTGCATAAAAAGTTTCACAAATAGAAAAGTGGCAAGTAACTATTACATTGATTTATAAATTAGCAGTGTAAGCTTTAAAACATGTGCACAAGCTGATCAGATCATCCTTTATCCTAGTTTTGAAATCCTCCAATCGAATTAAACAGTCCAGTTTCAGGCGGCCTTGAAGCTCAAACCAAGAAGAGAGAGCAAAGACATTAAAAGCACTTTTACCAAAGACAGAGCGAGTCCGAGGAATGACAAAAATAATTTGTCCATGGGACCGAAGATGACAGCCACTGACAACTTTAGGAGTCAATAAGGAGCATAAATCAGTCCCTCCAGGAAGTTGCGATTTCGCGATCGCAACTATCAACGCAAATTCAACCAATCGGCGCGATTTTTTCGCGGCCTTGCAATTTTATACAATCACCGCAACTTTCGCGCAAATTTGACCAATTACATTAATCTCAGCCCCTGCACGTCATTGGTTTCGTCATCAATTTTACTTCCTTGTAACATAAACATAAGTCCTCACTTGATCGGCACTTTTCAACAGCAAAACACGCACAGAGAACGGGTGAAAAGAGGGGACAGCAGGCAGGACAAGTGACGATGACGACGTTGTTATTTATAGATACTAGAGTTATTATCTGAGGGGCTCAGTGTTAGCTTGGTCTCTACCTGCAGCAGGTGTGCTTTATGAACCAGCTCTCCTCACCTCCATGCATCTGTCTCATCTTCATTGAGGATTTTTACCCCCGGTGTGCGTTAGTGACAAAGACACAACCGGGGGACGTCTGTTTACTATCTGAGGTTTGACGTTGTTGCAGCCATTGCCGTAAAAGCTCCCATCTTCAGCTTGATTTAATCCAGTTTGGTGAAACATCAGACACATTTAGTAAGTTTTGATCAACTCCTAGTCATCAAAGATGCAGATCCATTTCAGAGTGCCGTGAACTGACTGTCTGTGCCTCTGTCGCTGCAAGGTGCATTTAGGGACCGTCGTAAATGTGCAATATAGTCCTTTCATGGCATTTTTCTGTGAATCAAGAGAATCAAAATACAGTCAGTGGTCAAATCAAGAATGTTTTCTAAAAACAACTGTAATTTAGCGTATTTACTTGTCCCTGAGATGTTATTGGTGGAAAAAAGCAAAAAAAAATTGCAACTTTCACCGCAATTTTTTCAAAAAGCTGTCGCCAATTCAGGCTATTTGGGCCGCAACAATCACAAAAAAATCCCGCAAAATCCTGGAGGGACTGGTAAATAAGACGGCAGCTCCTGGAGTATGGCCTTATAAAGAAAGATATACCAATGCTCCATTCTTCTGTTGTATAAGGAAGACAAGCCTTCTCATACAAGATACAGTGATGTGTGCAGAAACCTAAACCAGAAACAAACCGCAATGCAGCATGGTACACAGAGTCCAACATTTTCAGAGAGGCCGAGGAAGCATGCATATAAAGAACATCACCACAGTCAATTACAGATACAAAGGTTGCTAGAATGAGCTTTTTACGCGCAACAAAGGAAAAACAGCGTCTGTTTCTATAAAAGAAACCCAACTTCACCCTCAGTTTTTTAGTAAGACTCTCAATAAGAGAGTTAAGAGTCTGGGTGTCATCCTTGACAGCACATTATCCTTTCAATCACACATCAATAACATCACTCGGACTGCCTACTTCCATCTTCGTAACATCAATCGTCTTCGCCCCTCCCTCACCCCCCACACAGCCGCCATCCTTGTCCACAGCCTTGTCACTTCCCGTCTGGACTACTGCAACTCTCTCGTCTTCGGCCTCCCTCACAAATCCCTCCATAAACTCCAACTGGTCCAGAATTCAGCTGCCCGTATCATTTCCCGAACCCCCTCCATCCACCACATCACTCCTGTCCGCCAACAGCTCCACTGGCTCCCTGTTCAGTTCCGTATTCAATTCAAAGTCCTTCTGTTGACATTCAAGACCATCCACAACCTCGCCCCCCCATATCTGTCCGACCTCCTCCATGTTCCCACTCCCTCCCGCTCCCTCAGATCCTCTTCCTCCATACACCTGTCTGTCCCCTCCGCCCGTCTCACCACTATGGGGAGCCGAACATTCAGCCGCTCTGCTCCCCGTCTCTGGAACTCATCGCCACCTCAACTCAGAAACACAGATTCTTTCCCCCATTTCAAATCACAACTCAAAACATATCTGTTCAAAACCGCTTACTCCGTCTGACTCCAATTGCTCTGTCATTTTGTTATTGTTTCTATTTTTTCTCACCCCTTGTTAGTTTATATTGTTTTCATTTTTGACTCTGATTTTCTTTCCTTTAATGTAAATTCATGTATGTATATATTTATATCTGTGTGGTGTCCTTGAGTGCCGAGAAAGGCGCCTTTAAATAAAATTTATTATTATTATTATTATTATCAATTTGGTCAAGTCAAGTCAAGTCAACTTTATTTATATAGCACATTTAAAACAACCAGTGTTGGCTAAAGTGCTTTACAAGGTAAAAAGTGAAAATTACATGAAGACAACAATAAACAACAACATAACAGGATATTAATGTCCTCTTCACGAGTAGAAGGCCAAAGAGAAGAGATGGGTCTTCAACAAAGATTTAAAACATTCAACAGTTGGGGCCGATCTTAATTGGAGTGGCAAGCCATTCCAGAGCTTGGGGGCCGCTGCTGCAAAGGCTCGGTCTCCCCGGGTTTTAAGGCGACTTTTAGGCACATCCAGGAGCAGCTGGTTTGTTGACCTCAGTGCTCGGGTTGGGTTGTGAGCATGGAGAAGATCAGCCAAGTAGGATGGTGCCAATCCATTTAGGGCCTTGTATGTTAAAAGTGCAACTTTAAAATCAATCCTGTGACGGACTGGGAGCCAGTGGAGAGCACGCAGCACAGGTGTGATGTGCTCCCTCTTTTTCCTGCCAGTCAGGAGGCGAGCTGCCGCATTCTGTACAAGCTGCAGGCGCTGAATAGACGCCATGTCTAAGCCGACATACAAAGAATTACAATAATCAAGCCTAGCCGTAATAAAGGCATGTACAACTCTCTCTAGATCCTTAGGAGGGAGATATGCCTTCACCTTCGCTATGAGTCTCAGCTGGAAGAAGCTGGACTGAACCACAGAAGAGATTTGTTTCCTAAATTTGAAGGCTCTGTCAAAATGAACTCCAAGGCTCTTTACAGAGGAGTGAACATTTGCTGCGAGAGGGCCAAGAGTGCTCCCATCGAACTGTTGGGGCTGTCCAAATACAATGACCTCAGTCTTTTCCTCGTTAAGGTGCAGAAAATTTAGGCTCAGCCATAACTTTACATCTTTTAAACAGTTGAATAAGGACTGCAGGGATCCATTCCTCTTTAAGCTGAACGGCATATAAATTTGATTAAAAGAAAGATTTTCATCTAAGAGAAAACCCCAAATATTTAAATGTTGGGACACATTCGATTTCCTCATTTGTGGAGGTGAAAATCTTAGAGTCATTTTTCACCGTCCTCTTGGACTTGGAATCATTGGACTTGAAAAGTTCTTAGTTGAAGAGGAATTTAAATGAAAACACACCAGAAGTGTTCAGAGTACCTTTAAATAAATGTGTGTTTGACAGCTAAGTGGGATGTTACAGCAGAAACTTGGGGGCGATTAAGAAGCGGCTGCTGTATTGTCACTTTTTGTGGCTGGCACACTTTGTTCCTCTTCAGGCTGAGGGTTAGAGCCATAATTAACACCCGTGTGGGAAAAACTTCACGTTATTTATGTAGCGTACATTGTGTCGAGGACATCTTTACATCGTGAAGCATGTACCCTGAGCAGCGCCTTCCCCCTGAGCTGCCTGTGGGCTTTCCGTCATTCAGACAGCTCGGTTGTAAAGACGCTGCTGACAACCACAGTTTCAGATCAAATTGCTCTTGGCACTAACAACTTTATCTGGATGTTTTGCCCTTCGGATATACTCCAAACCAAAATGCTTCAGTTGCTGTCACCATCTGTCAGCTCCTCAGAGCAGAGATTTATTCCGGAGACAGACTGTCGAACCCAACAAGGCCAGACCCTAAAATCCCCCCTCAGATGGAGATAGTGGAGGAGTGGAGTATGACAGTTTAATCTGCAGCACTAAAGATGTTTCTGGAGCTTTGAATTAATGTCTTCAATCAGAGTGAACACTCACTTATAGTTACACTTTTTACCTTTTCTGGCTCTCTTTGGAAAACTGCAACTGAACTTTACAACTCACGAATAAACTGCTATCAAATCAGATATCACTTATTTCAAATATTGCCTTCTCCTAAAGATCATGCACCAGGAGAGAAAATCAATTTCTAAGCACATGTCAGCAGACAAAGAGTCACAGTGCAGGAGAGAAACATCAGGAAAGTTCCCAAAACAGAAGGTAAAGTGGCGTTTTATTTGTTATTCCATCAGATATTGAGCAAGTCTGTTACTTTGCCAGTATACTGGGTCGTTTATTTTGGTCTTATTAATTTTAAATACATTTTACAATAACTTGGGTAATAGTTTTTATCTCAGTCAATTGCTGCTCATTTTATTTAATATAATTAATTTGTACTTATTTTTTTAAATATATTTAAATTTGTTTTCATCTCAGTAAATACTGGTAAAATAATAGATAATTAAATAATGTTAGAAAATGATAACAATTGATGAGTTATTTTTTGTTGTATGACCATCAGCTTGTGTATCAGTCACTTATATCTTACATTAGTCTGTAATGTTTAAAATGAATTAATAAATCATTCATTTGTTATTGTTTTTCTCAGATCAGTATTTTATTTCTGTCCCCTGTCGGTGTTTAATACTTGATTCTGATTGGTCAAAATCCCATAACAATGGTGATAATTCTACACAGCAAGAGCAATGCCAGAGAAGCCCTGATCACACACGTCGTATCAAATCAATATGTGGACAGGAGTCCGACATGTTCTACCTCTGCCTGTTGACACTGTGGCAAAATGTCAGTGACCGTCTCAGGCTGGTCTTGAGAGTGGGGAAATAATTACTTGCACAAACGTAAAAATGTGTAGTGCAGTCGTGATAACAGACAAGACCCTGTCCCAGTTGGGATTTTATCCACATAACCACAATCTTGATTTCTTACAACAGCCTTTAACTTTGTATATCAGACCATTGCAGTGTAGATTCATTTTAAACTACCGTAAAATCCAGAATGAGTCCCATCAGTATTTTAGTTTAAATGTGTTCAACAAGGAAAGCTTCAGTGAGATTAAGAATGTCCTAGCCAAGATCATCTGCAGCACATTCTAACCAACTTACAGACATACAACACATAACAATTATGAACACAGGTTGTACCTCTTGCTCTCTCTCTCTTCCATCTCTCTGGTCGCTCCTCCCTCTGCAAGCTGTGCACCAGAGTGCTATTAGCGCTCAGGTAGAGGCAGGTGATAAAGAGAGTGGCAGAGCAGCACATGCATGAGGAGGGTTTGGTTTGCTTTGCTTTCCCTTTACCTCCATTTGTTTTCCTAAGCAGGTTTTGTTCTCCCAAACACGTTTCTTTCGTTCATTAATTGTGTTAGTTTGGACTGGAGACTTCCGGTAGTTAAGTTATCGGGTTTCTTTTCCCTTGGTTAAGATTTTTATTCCTAGTAAGTTTAGGGTTAGGCACGGCTGGCCCAACACCTTTCCACTTCTTGTTCATTTTGCCAAGGGTTTCCAGTCCCTTTTGTTTTCCTTGTTTTTGTTTTTCTTGGCTCTTCAATTTGGGGGTGTTTCTTTCTCAAAATAAATCTTGGGGTTTAATAGTCATTTTTGTGTGACGTCCCTTTTCTTTGTGTTGGGGTCTCCACTTTTTGAGCCTTAGGTCATTGTTGCTTAATGAGGAGACAGTAACACAGGTAGACATATGCTGGATTATATAATGGTAAGTCATCAGTCACAGCATCTACAACCTGATCAATCCTCCCCGAGTGCCTTCAATCTGCTTTAAAAAACACAATCTCTTCTTGGAGGTCTACCAAAGAGAAAAAGGTTTAAAGTGCCTTTGTACGAGAAGACTTAGAGTACACTGTGTTCAGCAACGATCTGTTTCAGTGCAGACGTGAGGCTCTTTTAGTAAGCTATTCCATTTACTTACTTTAATTTATGCAATTGGTTAAAACAGCCCAGCTTGTTTAAAAAGTATTATAGCTGTCATCTTATGTGCAAACAGTTAACTGTCATATGAAAGTGCAGGAGGAAGGAGAAAAAACAGCATACCATAACCATGTGACTTAATGTAGCCTGAATAATACTATCCTAAGAGGAATGGCTATGTAAATAAATCAGTGCATGAGAGCTGGTGGCTGCATCCTGGGATTTCTAGGTACAGTAGACCAGTCCTGTCATCTGTATGTCAGCTGCATCCCTAGAACATAAAGAACTGTATCCTACTACCCCAGTGCACGCCTGTCTGACTTGATCTAAATGTAAAGAACCAGAGGATGAGGTGGGACGGTTCAAGTTTGTGTTGGGAATTCTTTGAAATGTCATCACATGGAGGGATTTAAGCACCGTGCACTGTGCTTGTTGTACCTAAAGTCTCTGAAAGTAGTATGGGAGGTAGAGCCTTCAGTGCTAAGGCCCCTCTCCTTTGGAATCATCTACCAGTCCGGGTCCAGGAGGGAAACACCCTCTCTACTTTTAAGAGTAGGCTTTAAACATTCCTTTTTGATAAAGCTTATAGTTAGAGCTGGTTCAGGTTTGGACCAGCTCTTAGTTATGCTGCTATAGGCTTAGACTACTGGGGGAACTGGCACACTGGGATCCTGCCTTGTAGAAATTGGCTATAAAAATGCTGCAAACATAAACAAATCATGTTAAAAAGCTGAGGACACAACCCATGTATAGAGGTTCAAACAGCCCGCTTTAATGTGTTAGTTTAGTTTGCACTCTGTATCACTCTCCTGGCACTAACGCACTGCATAGACCATGAATATTATTCTGTAAATCACTACATCTGATTCCTTGTGGGAGACCATGCTAGTTAGTATGTTCATTGATTTAGGGAACCTCTCAGCAGCAGAGCACACGAAGGGCGCACTCTGAAAAAAGGAGCAGCAGAGAGTTGAGAGTAACCTGAGTTTTGACCAGCACAGAACAGGCAGATTGCTGATGTTTGATCTGTGTTTGATTGGCACTAAAGCCGTTTGAAGAATGATTCTGAATCCAAAAGCATGCCATAGTTTTATCAAATCGTGGTCCCAATTTGATCCAATCCAGCCGCCTTTGTTCAATTACATGTCAAGTTAAAGTGAAACTTTTCTATGTGGGAGTAGCAGTGGAGAGAAACTTGCTGTTCGTGAGCTGCCCTTCCAGCAGGATGGCATGGCTCGTGGAGAGAGGAAAGTTTTGACAGTGAAGAAGTAAAAAAAGGAAAGGCATCAGAACTTTCTTTCCTACCATGGAGTGTTCGGCCTGAAGTGAGCTTGAGTTTGAAAAGTTTAGGATTTATTCCTCTTACATTTTAGACACTATTACAATGTTAAACTTAAGATGGATGTGCCCAAAATCCTTTTAAAGGTGACATATCATGCAAAATGGACTTTTTAATGGTTCTCTACCTGAAATATGTGTCCCTGGCATGTCTACAAACCCCCCGAGAATGAAAAAAATCCATTCTGCCCCTGTTCTGATTTCTCCACCTTTCTGTAAATGTGTGTGAAACGAGCCGTTTCAGACTTCAGTGTTTTTGTTACGTAACAACAATATCCGGTCTGTCACGGAGTCAGAGCTCAGAGCTTGTTCAGCCCATAGACTGTATAAAATAATACTGAATCCCCCCTCCGTTTTTCATTCCCTGCACACATGTGTGCTAACAAGGAGCTTAGGAGGGAGGCATGCTAGTTGTAGGCTGTCTTAATAAACACAAAGGTCAGTTTTACTCCACACGTCTGCAGATTTGAAGATCTAGTGAATGATTTTTATTTATCATTGATAAGTGCTAGCGCTAATTAGCATAGCTACATAGCTACATGTCCTAGCTGTAGCTGTGTACCAAGACACACGTCGACATACTGACAAATAAAACAACAAGAAACACAGAATCTGTGACCAATCCTTCAGAAAGGTCCTGCTGCCTTTCTGGCAGAGGTCGGTTTTACTCCCCACGTCTGCAGATTTGAAGATCTAGTGGATGATTTTTATTTATCATGGATAAGTGCTAGCGTTAGTTAGCATAGCCACATAGCTACATGTTCGTAGCTGTGTACCAAGACACACGTCGACATACTGATGAATAAAACAACAAGAAACACTAAATCTGTGACCAATCGTTCAGAAAGGTCCTGCTACAGGCGCCTCTCTGTCAGGATCAGATTCTGGAGCAGCCGTGTATATTCAGCCAACATGTAAACATTAGATCAACATGCCGGAGAGCCGAGGCACATCCACTTCCTGAGGGGGCGTGGTCAGAGAGAAAACAGAGTGTTCTGAGGAGGACTGAAGAAGAGGGTTTTTCAGGCATGCCAAAATCGGATTTCAAAGTGTTTTTTTGAGCATAAACTTTAAAGACATGTTTTGGGGACCTCTTAGACCAATATATATTGATGAAAAAAGTGTGATATGTCACCTTTAAACAAAAGACATTTTCAGGTAAGCAACTTATCAGAGATATCCATAAAGATACGCAGAAAATGCCACTTCATATTGTCAAACTTCAGATACAATGTGACACAGTGGTCCCAAACACATTCTGTTTTCAGTGTCTATCAGGGCTCTCACGTCTCACATGCATTTCAACCTGTTCACACGCCACACTTTGTATTTCTCACTCAGAGTTAATACTAGGATAACGCCCACCAAGTTGTGCCGCTTTTCCTTAAACTGTGGAACAGGTAGGAATCGAGTGGGTTTCCCATACAGTTTAGAATGAGCTTGCCACGCACCAGCTAATCAAAAAGAAAGAAAGAAATATAGCTACCCAACAGCCAATCAAAAAATAGCATCACTTTATCCGGGTAAAACAACGCAAAAACGTTACGTTCCAAAGAAAAGGATGCACATGCGCAATGCAGTGAACGCAGGTTAGAAGATGCGACCTGTCTGCAAATTTACTTCATAGTGAAAAATAGTTAACTAAAACTTTGTAAAGATTTTTGCAACAAGTTTTTATTCAGGCAAACATCAGAGACCTGCCAAAAATGTCTCCTAGTCCTACTTTTGGGTCCCAACCCTAGACTGTATAAAATATGGACGTAGTATCTGTGACGTCACTCATCTGTTTCTGAAGAGCTGTTTTGAGACCAATCGGCGGCGGCAGCCATATTGCTGCTGTCGAGCCAATGTGACTTAAAGAGGCGGAGTTTGAGCCTCCTAGCCAACAGCTGCAGTGTTCCCACAGGCAGCTGTTCCTCTCATTGGAAGACTCATAGTCTCAATATCTTCGAAATTGCCGCGTTAGAAAAAAATTCACCCCCCTCACAGTGTGAGCACATCGAGAAATGAGCAATCCAGACTACACTCATCTTTTGTACCAGGCTGTAAACATGTTTATTTCTGCTGCAAAGATCGGCTTTTTCCCCATTCATGTGTATGTGACTTCCGGTAGTTCCAGAGCCAGCCCCAAGCAGATCCTCGATGAACTGCGGCTTTTAACACTTCCGCATTGGACTCATATTTTTAGA
Organism: Notolabrus celidotus; assembly: GCF_009762535.1. NCBI lineage: Eukaryota > Metazoa > Chordata > Actinopteri > Labriformes > Labridae > Notolabrus > Notolabrus celidotus. The sequence goes on from NC_048284.1 coordinate 5,583,414, forward strand.
CCGGAGGTTGCTGCTTGATCCCAACCCTCAAGTTGAGTTAACACTAAAGGATATTACAAATGTTTGATGGCTAACCAGCCTCAGTGAGGCAAATTAAGTCATTTTAACCTTGCTTATATTAACCTAACCCTCTTCAATGCTGGATCTGAATCTGTCTTCAGCTCAGAGCTTGTCACAGATGATAGTTGTGATAATACTATGAGCTTTTATACTCTTGAACTAGGTGTGCAACGGATCAAAAAACTCACGGTTCGGATCGGATCACGGTTTTGAGTCACGGATCAGATCATTTTTCGGATCAGCAAAAAAAAAAAAGAAAAAAAAAGAAGACAAGACAAATATAATTTTGTCCCTCCATTTATTTTGTAAAACCCTTGTAAACTTTTGCCAATTAAATAAAAACAAGATTCAACTCAAAATGTACAGCTTGTGCAAAGCACCCCATATGTGGGCCCAGTCCTGCCTCATTCACTGCATTTCATGGCATGACAAGTAAAGGAGCAGAGGAACTTCAAAAGTTTCACTCCATTCTTCTTTCATTTGCCGATTTTCACCGTCCACTTTTCTTTGAGCTGCAAACTGTGAACACACCGTTTTCGTGCATTCTAGGGTCCTACAGCTGGCAAAGTGCCAATATGCGAACCTGCTAAGAAACGAAAGTGAAAGTTAAAAATTTCACTCGCAGCATTCAACTCTAAGTGACCCAGTAACAGCCTGTCTGCGTATCGTTGACATGGAGACAAGTCCCGGTAAACACACGGTGACCCGACCAAAACACAGAGTGAAGGAATAACAGTTCGGGGGCCACAAATAGGCGGCCGGGTGCGGCCCGCGGGCCGTGTATTGACGGCCTCTGGTCTCGTGGGTGCGAAACGGAGTTTCATAACGTGGCTCAAGCACATTCAGCATTCACTGTATTTGACAGGGAAACCAAAATGCTCCCATACATGTGACTTACAAGATGCAGGGGGTTTTTCAAGTCCCTCTGCTCCTCCACTTGCCATGACAACAGCTGCGCTTGATGAGTGAGTGTGGATTGAACATGCAGTCATCACGTGAACACGCGCAACTTTTTTCATCAACCGATCCGCGGACTACGTCCGTGCCGAACCGTGGAGAGGCATCCGTACGGATCACGGATCAACGATGATCCGTTGCACCACTATCTTGAACAGTGCCCAGCATTTTTATATGCAAGTCTGTACGGTTTTCTGTGTCCCATGTACTCCATGAGAAGCTAGCAGTTTGCTACTAAGGGAAATTTCCCAGACATCAAGTATGTCAAGCATAAAAAAAATACTCATAAACCAAACAGTATTTATACTATTTATTTAGTTACCTATTCAGTATTTTGCTTTCTACTCTTACTTATTTTATTAATTTGACTGTATTGATTTTATTTAAAAAAAAAATTTGATTGTTTTTTTTGTTTTTTTATTTTTTTATTTTTTTATTTCACTGTATTGACTTTATTCTATTTCTAAGCGTTTTTTTGTATGACTACCTTTGATTATTTTACCTATTGCTGTTGTTTTCTGTCTCTCTGCTCTTTTGTAAAGCACTGTGGGCTGCATGTTGGGGCGGCAGTAGCTCAGTCCATAGGGACTTGGCTTGGGAACTGAAGGGTTGCTGGTTCGAGTCCCAGTATGGACAAAGTTTGGCAAGTGGACTGGTGGCTGGAGAGGTGCTGGCTCACCTGCCTGGGCACTGCCGAGGTGCCCTTGAGCAAGGCACCGAACCCCCAACTGCTTGGGGTGCGCTGGTTGATGGCAGTATCCTCACTCTGACATCTCTCCCTAAGCATGTTCACTGCATGTGTGTGCATTTGTATGTATATACCAAAAAAACTGTATGTGTAGCATGTCCAAAATAGCATGAGTGAAAAAATTGAATTTCCCCCCTGGGGATTAATAAAGTACCTTTCTAATGTTTGTATGTTTGAAAGGTGCTATATAAATAAAGTTGAGTTATTTTCCAAATTTTACTGGACTGAGAGACATAAAAAGACATAGGTGGAGATATTTATCTCCCAAGAAAGACATTAAGACTTTGTTTATCTCAGAAAGTGAATGACTCCTGCATCAAACTCTTATTATTTCAGCTGTAATATATCGACTGCTGAAGTCTTGATTTTCCAGTTTTTCCCAAGTTGTCACTACAAACACATTCATTCAGTCCAATCTATTCTCTTCCAACCTGGCCGCTGAGGCTGTTGGTTAATATGTCTTCCTGTCAGCCTCCACTTATCCAATAACAAAGAGCCCGAAGCTTCGCCCCATTAGTTACCATGCAAACGAGATCGCTATTGATATCTCTTAACGAACTGCCACCATGTCAGTTCGATTTCCTGTTAACTCACTCCAGACAACGAAAATCAACATCCAGCAATTAGTTTCAGAGCTGGGGGATCCGTCTGCAGGGCTCCTGCATGGTGTAGATATTCATTACGCTAAATGGGGCCTGTCTGGCCGCTGTTCATTGGTTCAATGTGTTGTCACTTGTCTGATTGAACGTAATGGGCCTCAAGGGCCGGTCTGAACATGTCTACAGTGGATATGGACCCAAAGGCAGAGTCTGTGTCTTGAACTGTTCATTTCTGAGTGAACTCAGGGTTTTCATTGTATGAGGGAATCCACATCTTACAAAGAACTGAAAAGAAACACATCTGCTTAGAAAGTAAAGGTTCCTGATCAGAATGAAATGTGAATTAACTTTTTTGGATCCTGGACGTTGTTTTCAGGTCCTTGTTCTTCTTTTAATCTCCTTGAAGCTGTTTTTCATCTCTTTCCTATTTTGGTCAATTCACCAGAGAGTTTTATCTCTTGGTTTTCATTTTAGTGTCTCTTTGTCACTTCAAGTTTTTAATCCCAGAGTGTTTATTTGCTTCACTATTTGGTAATTTTCCATCTCTTTTGGCCATTCTTTCACACCTTTCAGATATTTTTCATCACCATGTGTGCTAGTTTTTGGTCCCGTTACTCTTTTCGTCTTATTTTCATTTATTTGGTTTACTGTCCCAACAATGTGTGGGCTGTTTTGACACACAGGTTTATTCTGATCAATTAAGGGTTAATGTCCATCACTGTATTGGGTTTTACATCTCTCTGTGGTCTTTTCTAATCACCTTGTGGCCCTATTTATTTATTTATTTGTGCTAATTTAAAGTCTCTTCTTGTCCTTTTTTCATGCCTTTGCTTTCTTCTTTTATTTTCTGTGGTCTAATTTAACCTTTTCATGGTTGTTTTCTATCTCCACTGAGTAATTTCTCAAAACCTTGTTGTCCTTTCTGATTCTTTGTTGTCATTTTCATGCAATTTCATTTTTTTACTCTTTTTCAGTCTTTTTTTTTTAGTGTTTTTCAGTCTTTTTTTTTTTAGTATTTTTAAGTAAGTTTCTTCTCTTTTCAGTCTTTTTTTAAAAATCCCTTTTCAGTTTGTTTTCTTTCTCAGTCTTATTTTAGTCTTTTAAAGATTTTTTTTTCCTTTTCAGTATTTTTTTTTTAACTCTTTTTCAGTATTTTTTTTACTCTTTTGCAGTATTTTTTTAGTATTTTTCAATCTTTTTTTAATTCTTTTTCAGTCTTTTTTTTTATTCTTTTTCAGTCAGTTTCTTCTCTTTTCAGTTTGTTTTCTTTCTCAGTCTTATTTTAGTCTTTTAAAGATTTTTTTTTCCTTTTCAGTATTTTTTTAACTATTTTTCAGTCTTTTAACTCTTTTTAAGTCTTTTTTTTTAAATTCTTTTTCAGTCAGTTTCTTCTCTTTTCAGTCTTTTTTTTCTTTATCAGCCTTATTTTAGTCTTTTAAATATTTTTTTTCTCTTTCAGTCTTTTCCTTTAAACTCTTTTTCAGTATTTTTTTTAGTATTTCTCAGTATTTTATTTAAACTCTTTTCAGTTTTTTTTTTTTATTTTTCAGTATTTTATTTAAACTCTTTTTCAGTTTTTCTTTTAGTATTTTTCAGTCAGTTTCTTCTCTTTTTTAGTCTTTTTAAAAAAATCCCTTTTTCAGTTTTTTTCTTTGTCAGTCTTTTTTTTCTTTATCAGTCTTATTTTAGTCTTTTAAAGATTTTTTTCTCTTTCATTCTTTTCCTTTTAACTCTTTTTCAGTCTTATTTTATATTCTTTTTCAGTATTTTTTTTAGTATTTTTCAGTATTTTATTTAAACTCTTTTCAGTCTTTTTTCTCTTTTTCTGTCTTTTTTTTTAAAACCCTTTTTCAGTTTTTTTTAAACTCTTTTTCAGTCCGTTTCTTCCCTTTTCAGTCATTTTTCTTTATCAGTCTTATTTTAATCCTTTACAGATTTTTTTTCTATTTCAGTCTTGTTTTACTGATTTTCAGTCATGTTCTTTCTTCTCTTTTTCAGTCTCTTTAATCTCTTTTGGGTTGCCTCTTTAAGATCATACTGCGTCTCTTTGGAGCAGTCTCTTTTTTTGTATATCTGTGCAGCTGTGTTCACCTCTTTACAGTTACCTCTGTTATAACTTTTAAGCACCAAACCAAAACCCTCGAGCCTGGATCCTCTTTGTATCCCTCCATGTTCCAGCCCGGACCCTACTCCTCTCCTCCACCTCCTCCTCCTCCGCTGTTGCCGAGGATTTCTCCATGTAGTGGTGTAATATTCATGACCCGCCTCTACCTTTTAGCAACTCTGTCTCTCTACAGTGTGTCATGTTCTCTCTCATTATGGTGCTGCACTGGAAATGACAAGGTACAAGAGTGGAGACCTTTTTCATATCTATGTTCCCTTCCCTTTACTGTGGAGTGAAACAAAAGACGTATATAACGAAGACAAGAACAAGATGATGGAAAACATATGAGATGTCTAAAAGACCACTATTTGACCTATTGAATATCTGGATTATTATGATTTCTAGTTGGTGTCTTCATGAGGAAAATCTGGACTATTCACTTTCAGGTTTCAGGTTCCTGGGAAAGCTTGGGTTGGCATTTTTGCGACCACTGAAAAGTAAGCCCAAAGCAATTCATGCCATTTTCTGAGCCTCTCATTTCTTATTTTCCCTCCGCTGCTCCTTGCTAACAACAATAATAATAATGACCTCCTTCTGTCACATATACACTGGCCTCAGCAGACAGAGAGAGAGAGAGAGAGAGAGAGAGAGAGAGAGAGAGAGAGAGAGAGAGAGAGAGAGAGAGAGAGAGAGAGGGCGTTTCACAGAGACTCAGACAGTATCAGTGGAATTAATTGGAGTGCCATTATCTGGATGGCTGTTTTTTTTTTAATGCACTCAGCAGCAAAGGTGACTAATTTCTGCCTCCACCAGTCCCACCCACACACACACACACACAAAACCCCCCACACACCCAGACAGACCCAGACACACTCACACACACAGACACTTCCATTACTGTGGCTGGGGTCAATTGCGTGTGGTGGGTCGATGCAGATTCATGGACGCCTGCCATGTCTGGGCTCAGATATGCTGCAGCGGGACACTTTTCAGGGTTTATTTAGAAACTGTGGAAGCTGAGCGGCGGTTTGAGGAAGAAATGACCAAGAAAAAATAAAAATCTGATGCTCATGAAACAAAATGGATTTGTGACATCTTTTTGCAGCTCCTAATATTTTACAGCAGTGGACACAATGGCTACGTTTACATGAGACTTTTAATTCCTCTTTAATTCCGAATTAAGATTAAATCCTCTTTAAAAAGATTTAAAATTACCATGTAAACACCTAATTCCGAATAAAAATGACAATTCCGAATTAAACTTAAATCCGATGTAAGTAGCTGGTTTATTCTGATTTTAAATCCGAATTGAATAATTCCTCTATCATGTATACGTTCATTCCGCTTTAAATTAATTCTGGTCGTTCTGAGCATGCTCATATTTCAGGATGAGGTAGAGCAGCCGTTGCACTAACCGGCTTTGAATCGCCACAGTCCGGTCTTCTGCCTCCCTTCTCCGGTCCTCTCTCTCTCTTCTCCTCCTCAGCTGACGAAAGTGAAGCAGTACGTTTGTGTCGAGCTGCTTTTTAACAACTATAGTCAAAATCAAAGCGAAATTTGAACTTATTGTGTGGTCTTCCATGTTGTAATTGAAAATGAAAGAAGCAGGAACTGGAGTCTGTTTTCTTCCGGTAAACGTAAATACGTCACGCCCGCCCCTGTCCAATCAGAACCCTTCCCAACCCCCAGACGTTAAGAGGAACTGAATAAAAACAATTAAACGTGTTTTCCATGTAAACCTCAATTCGGAATTACTATTTCCATGTAAACACAAAGGAGAATACTTTAATTCCGAATTATTTAATTCCGAATTATTAATTCAGAATTAAAAAACATCATGTAACTGTACCCATTATGAAGCCCCCCTGGACAAGACATGAAATAGGTCCCCATCCCGACGTCTACTCTGAAGTGACCTCAAACCGTGCACTTGTGACTCAATGCAATTTTTAATGTTTTTGTTATTATTCTGCAGCCATGTTTGTAGTTCATTGTCACACTTTGCATCTTCGTATAAACTTTTACACCTCTAGTGATTTATTTCTTATGTTTGCAATTATTCTGCAACATTATATCTTAAGTTTTGCAATAAATTGTTCTTTTTGCATCTTTTTCTCCTTTTATTTTCACATTTAAAAATTATTTTGCAACATTTAACATTTTTGCAAAGAATGACTTTGCTTCCTGTGCATATTTGGCCACAGTTTGTAACTGTATGTGGTTGTTTTTGCAAGATTTGGTGGCTATTTTCGCAATAGCTTGTTTCTTTTTTTTGCAGTTTTTTGCATCACTCAGTTTTGTTGTGTGTTTGTTTTTTGTTTGTTTTGCATGTGTTTAGGTTTATTTCACAGAAAAATGCAATGATCAGTTTTGCAATCTTTTTTTTGTGCATCTTTTTAGGATGTTTTGCGTCTCTTACTGGTGCTCCTGAATGTGCTCTTCTTCTATGTGACAATTCTGTAACCATTTGAGACTCTATGGTTGTTCTTGCATTTGTTTGGGGTTATTTTGTTACATTTTATGATCTTTTTTGAATTGTATTTCCTTTATCTTTTATTTTTGCATGTTTCGTGACCCTTTGCATCTTTCAGTGGTTGTTTAGCTTGAGAATAAGGTGACAGTAACCCATTTTTGTCTTCATTTAGCATCTTATTGTGAACCTTTGCTTCCTTAAGTTGTTGATTTGAAAGTGTTTGAGGATTCTGTGCATCAGTTTGTTGTGATTTTGCATCCTTTTTTTGCCATTTTAAGTGATATTGTTTCATTTTCTTCCTCTGTGCTTTTTTAGTTTCTTTAGTCCTGATTCTGTCTCTCATTTTGCAGTCATTACTTTGTGTCTGGTGCCTTCTTTAATTTATCTCTAAGTGGTCTTTTTTTTTCTCTGTGTACTTCTTTAAATTATTTTCCAACAAGAAACGTTCATTCTGCAGACGTGTGTTGAGCAGACAGCTGGCCTTTTGGGTCAAAGGAGCACCAATGTGGTCCAATGCCACCGCTCTCTCACCCTTGACTGAAAACCTCATACATCACAGATTTTTCTTCTTCTACTTTCTCTTCCTCCATCTGATTCTTGCTGGCCTCTCATTCCTTCTCCCTCTAAAATCTCCCTTTCTCTTTCCCCCACTTTAGCCTCTCTTTCTTTGTGTCTAAATGCAAAATACTGGAATATTGAAAGAATGAGGACAGTGTATTTGTCACGGTAGAACAAAAATACAGCACAATACCACAGCTGAATAAATCTTTTCACATGGTTAGAAAAAGCTCTCAGTCTTTTGAACAAACACTGAGACCAGTTTGCCCGGAGACATTTAAAGAAGAACTCAAAACATCATCAAAGTTCCTTCAAGTTTACACATTTTTATAGAAATCTGCACGTGATGGAGCCGTTAACAAGTGCGAGGGATGAAAGCTTCCTTACATCATCTGTACTTTGCTGATTTGACAAGAGTCCAGCTGAAATCACACAGTCATTTTAAAAACAACCCATCTTCAATGCCATGAGAAGAAAGCATGAAGTCAAAGTGTAAGGAAAACAACAGCATGTAAACAGACCAAAATGACACTAGCTGTTAAGTTTACATGCAGTTCAGAGTGTTAGCGCTGTGCAGCTAATTAGCGAGCGTCTAACCGTGCACTTTTCTCCTCTGAATGTTTGTTTGGTGACTTTAAAACAAGCCGAGGTGCACGACAAGACGTGTGCTCATGTCTGCAGGAAGGACACTTCTGTCTCTGTGTTGGTTGTTGTGCAGCTGCTTCTGTCTGAGTCAGAATGCAACGTGACACTTTATGCAAGATAGGTCTAATAACGTGCATATAAAAGGACGTCTGCAACCCATTCCATTAATTATAAACAAGAGGGGGCTTCATGTAGTTGTAACCACACTGTATAAAATGTGGGTTTCTCCAGTATGTGTTTTTTACAGCTGATGTGCTCCAGCAGACAGAAGAAGAATATCATTTCACTTTAGCTAGACTTTGATTACAGCTCATTATGAGATCCCACTGAGGGTCCAGATCTCATTCATAAAGGAGAATAACTAAGTCATCACTACACAGGGCGGAATGATGAAAACAGTCAAACTCATGAACAATACCACAGAATGATTGATTAAAAATATAGAAAGCACTTAGAAGGAATATGTGAGGGAGATCTGTGAGCATACTTTGAGTGGTACAACACAAAACAACATCACTTACTTTAACTCTGTAGACTTAAAACTTTCCTTTTTGATAAAGCTTATAGTTAGAGCTGGATCAGGCTTGGACCAGCTTTTGTCATGCTGCTATAGGCCTAGACTGCTGGGGGAACTGGCACACTGACACACTGGGATCCTAGCTCACCCCCTTCCCCCCAACCCCCTTCATCACTTACTTTAACTCTGCCTGTCCCATTAAAGTTACTAACCATAGACCTTTCTGGAGTCCCTGAGCTCCATTGTCTCGTAGATTCCTCTGAGCTGCCGTAGACGTCCTCCTGCTGCTGACGATCTGGACTCCAGCTGTTACGGACGTGCTGGACTCCAGCGGCAACAGCTTCTACGACTCGTCTCATCACTATCACTTCTCTCTCTTACTCCCCTCTATCTGTCTTTCCAGACCCAACTCGGTCGAGGCATGATGGCTGTCTAACATGAGTCTAGTTCTGCCTGAGGTTTCTGCCTGTTAAAAGGAAGTTTTTCCTCACCACTGTAACTAGCTAAATCCTGCGATGTGCAATGATAATGATGGATTAAGGTGGGGTCAGACTGAGTCTTACCCTGTCTTGGTGTTGGGTCTCTGTTCATAATTTAATATAGAGTGGTCTAGACCTCCTATGTTTGTAAAAGCGTCTTGAGATAACGTTTGTTGTGATTTGGCGCTATACAAATAAAGATTGATTGATTGATTGATTGATTGATTGACTACATGACGCATACACGGCTTCAATCAATGACAGCTCTCTTAAACTCAAAGTCGCCTTTTCAGATTTCCATGTGCACAAGGTCAAGAAATGTATTTTTGTCAGCTAATGACTGAAACATGGTGTCAGAAATAAAGTTTACTTGATTCTGATCAGATTAATTTCCCTGTGTAAATAGATCCTAAGTAAGTGATCTGCCTGCAGGGCACTGATCAGCTACATGTCTATGATGTACAATTTCACTTGACTTTTACATCACTGATAGTTTCATTATACATTTTAATATTTTTGCATCTCATTTTGACGTCATTTTTAGCACCTAATGCCTGAGATTATCCAGCCAACAAAGTTAGATCTGTAGAGTTTGTTATCTCATCTCAGTCTTCCCCTTCAGCAGCTAACAGCATTTCAATATGGTGAACATATCATGTGGACCATGGGTTGTGTCATTATGCAATAAAGAAACTATGATAAACTTAGTTTCAAATTGCACTTCCATTCAGCTTCTCCAGTTTCCTGATTTAACTTCTGAAAATTGAAGAAAGCAGGTAAAACAGCTGCATTCAGTAAGACAAGAAGGATCTCTAGATATTGTGATGTAGCCTCGAGTTGTATGTGAGCAGCTGGTATCCTCTGATTTTGGAAAGGTCCTGAAGTAACCTTACGTACGTTTCTCGGTTCATGGGCTGCCAGTTAACACACCTGTAGCACCAGGTAACTTGGAATCTCTCTGCTCTCTAGTCAGCACAGAAGCTTCCCCCTCTCTACTTTGATCAGTTGAATCTAATTATTCCTCTGTAAACTCCAGTTCATAAAGATGTCCACAGTAACACTGTCGCTGTCGGAATCACTGATTATGCATTTTGGTTATACTTCTGTCTCTTTTGAAGCCCGCCCAACGAAACAGCTGATCAGTGAGCACCAGACAGAACACGAAGATGTTGCACACAGGGCTAGATCTCAGTTGTGTCAGTATTTAAGATATTGATCTGGTCACTCCTAACCATAGGTTGTATAATAAATGGACGTAGTATCCGTGACGTCACCGATCTGTTTCTGAAGTGCTGTTTTGAAGCCGATCGTCAGTGGGTGCCATATTGGAAATGCTGAACTCAACCTAACTTCTGTCGAGCTAGTGTGAGGTAAAGAGGCGGACATTAGCCTTTTCGCTAACAGCTACAGTGTTCCCCCTTGTCAATCAAATCATCCCATGCCCTTATTCATCAATCAATCAATCAATCTTTATTTATATAGAGCCAAATCACAACAAACGTTTGATCTCAAGACGCTTTTACAAACAGAGCAGGTCTAGACCGTACTCTATGTTCTATTATTAACAAAGACCCAACATCAAGACAGGATAAGATCCAATCCCATCTCACTGCCAGGACTCAGTCTGATCTCATCTTAATCCACCATGAGCAGAGCACTTTGTAGCATTTAGCAAGTTACAGTGGCAAGGACAAACTTCCTTTAACAGGCAGAAACCTCCAGCAGGACCAGACTCATGTAAGACACACATCTGCATCTACCTAAGGCATTTTTGAACCAGGCTGTAAACTTGTTTATTTCTGCTATAAAGATTGTCTTCTTTGAATGGGTGTGTATGTGGTTTCCGGTGTTTCTGCAGCCAGCCTCTAGTGGACACTCGATGAACTGCAGTTTTTGGCCTTTCTGCATGGCTTCATATTTTAATAATAATAATACATTTTATTTATATAGCACTTTTCAAAAACTCAAAGACACACAACACAACAGTACAATCACAAATGAAAAGCTAACTTAAAAAGGTGAGTTTTTAAAAGAGATTTGAAAGCTGAAGGGTCAGAGCAGTTTTGTATATGGGAGGGGAGTGAGTTCCAGAGGGTGGGGGGCGGCTACGGAGAAGGCTCTGTCCCCCCCAGGTTCGGTGCTTGGTTCTGTGAGGTGGGGACAGGAGGTTGGCATGTGAGGAGCACAGGTTACGGGAAGGAGTGTGATGGTGGAGGAGGTAGGAAGGGGGCCTGGTGGTGGAGGGCTTTGTGGGTGAGGAGGAGGATTTTAAACTGTGTGTAGGTAGGGGACGGGGAGCCAATGAAGACGGGAGTGGGTGCAGGTGAGGAGGCGTGCAGCAGAGTTTTGAATGTATTGCAGTTTATGGAGGACTTTGGATGATGTGCCGTACAGGATGCTATTACAGTAATTTAAACGGGATGTGATGAATGCGTGGATAAGGGCAGAGAAAGAGAGGAATGGACGGAGGCCGGCGATGTTTCGGAGGTGGAAGAAGGCCGTTTTAGTGAGCTGGGTGACTTGGTGTTGAAAAGAAAGGCTGCTGTCAAAAATAATTCCAAGGTTACGGATGTGAGGTGCAGGAGATAGAGTAGAGTTATTTAAAGTGAGAGTGAAATTTGGAATGGGATTTGTGAAGGACTTGGGGCCGATGATTATGAGGTCGGATTTGTCGTAGTTCAGTGATAGGAAGTTGGTATGCATCCATGTTTTTATTTCAGACAGGCAGTTTGTGATAGTGGAGTGTGTTACAGTGGTTATGGATTTGGTGGAAATATAGAGCTGGATGTCATCAGCGTAGCAGTGAAAATGAAGGCCATGTTGACGGATGAAGACTGGAGGTTGCTGCTTGCTCCTAACAGATGTTCTGAGGATACAACAAAATGGGCCAATGGTTTGTGTTGTGAATGAAGGTGTAACACCATTGGTTAATTAATATATGACGCATTAATCAAGCTGTAATGAAAGACTCCTTCACTGCAGTATCACAACCAGTAACAGCAGCCGTTTTTATCCACTCCTTACACACCAGCAGGATTCAGCAGTTCCATTTTCAACAATCATTATTTCAGCCATTAGCCGCCGCATTAGCTACCGGAGGCATTTCTAAATCAGCTACATATAGATTTACAAACACACACACACACATACACACAAACACACATAGAGACATATCCACGAGTCCATTAGGGCCCTACAAACTAATCAAACGGGAAATACAAACCCTTGTGCTCCATCGCTGAAAATGAATATATGCAAAACAAAGAGCTGCTCCGGCTTTTAAAGCATCCATCACTAATAGACCTGAATTAAGAAACGGGATACAGGAGACAGGATGTGATGCTAACAGGTAAGCAGAGACAGCAAGGGCGACAGATGAAGAAACTCAAGGTTAGATCTCCACTTAGAACTGTTTGCATGAAGAGATTGTGCATAAATATCTGTCTTTAATGAACGTAACAGGTGATTTATTTCAGTGTCTCTGCAAAGCTTCAACTATTAATATAAAGATTGTGATTCTAAAGCCTCAAAAACCTTCAAACTCTGCACTGTTTTCCCTCCTAATGCACTCATACCTGTTGTTCAGTTCAGCTCAGCTTTGCAAGGCGCTACTCTCGGCAGATATTCCTGACACTTTGTTGCTGAGCAATGTTGGGAAACTCCCGCAAGGCATCGCTTTCTCCTTTTGTCTGTCTTCTCATCTCTGTCTCTTTCTCTCGCTCATGACATAAAAGTGGTACTTTTGCTTTCAGGCATCTCTTAGAAAGCCTGTTAGGTATCTGACTGGAGACAGCCGAGTCAAACACAGAGAGAGAGAGAGAGAGGGGAGGAAGGAGGAATCCGAATAAATGAACCTCAGAGACTGTTGGCAGCGTTGGGGAGAGAGACAGGGAAAGAGAACGCCGATGCCAGACAAGGAGAGCCTGCAGGAGCGAAGGAGGCTAAAATAAGACAGAGGTGGGGGTGTTAGATGGTGAGAGAAAGACAGCCAGACAGGGACGTCTTGTTGTCCAATCCTGACCTTTTAACCTCTTCTTCTTCTTCACTCACACAATCCCTCTTTCTCTTTCCAATATTTTGTTGCCTCGTAATTTTAAAAAGTTTTATTCAACAGAGTTTCTGCCGCCGTGGAAGATTATCTGTTATCATTTTTTTTCTCTGTCTGACTCACAAACGCTGGAAGGAATTGGCAGTTATCACTCTGAAACATCTTTTTAAAGTGCTGTAGGGAATAAATATTGGCAGACTAGACTCTGCTGTCAGCACATTGACATGAACTGATAAGTTGTTAGACTTTAGTTCAGGAAATCGTTGGGAGAAGTTATTTCTGAGTTCATTCAAATCAAGATTAGCTGAAGTGGTTTGAATAGATTTCAGTGAGTGTTGCTATAAAAGAGAGTACTTCCTGTCCGCAGGTCAGTGGACCACTTAGGGCAGGAACATGGACTCTGTAAAAACATGAACGGCAAAGTGAAGGCATAATGCTTAGAGCTCCCCCTGGTGACAGAAAAGGCCACACAGACAGCCTCGTCCATGTTAACAGATGGGACATGGGTCAAACTTTAAAGCTCATGTAAGGAGTTTTAACTGGCAATGAAACAGACTGGAATTAACACCGATGCCTCTGTATTTTAAAGGTGACATATCACGCTTTTTCATCAATATATATTGGTCTAAGAGGTCCCCAAAACATGTCTTTAAAGTTTATGCTCAAAAAAACACTTTGAAATCAGATTTTGGTCTGCCTGAAAAGCCCTTTTCTTCAGTCCTCCTCATAACACTCTGTTTTCTCTCTGACCACGCCCCCTCAGGAAGTGGATGTGCCCTCGGCTCTCCAGCACGTTGATCTAATGTTTACATGTTGGCTGAATATACACGGCTGCTCAGAGATCACATTACTTCAACCCTCTGAATCTGATCCAGAATCTGATCCTGACGGAGAGGCGCCTGCAGCAGGACCTTTCTGAAGGATTGGTCACAGATTTTGTGTTTCTTGTTGTTTTATTTCTCAGTATGTCGACGTGTGTCTTGGTACACAGCTACGAACATGTAGCTATGTGGCTATGCTAACTAGCGCTAGCACTTTTCCATGACAAATAAAAATCATTCACTAGATCTTCAAATGTGCAGGCCTGGGGAGTAAAACCAACCTCTACCAGAAAGGCAGCAGGACCTTTCTGAAGGATTGGTCACAGATTCTGTGTTTCTTGTTGTTTTATTTGTCAGTATGTAGACGTGTGTCTTGGTACACAGCTACAGGTACGACATGTAGCTATGTGGCTATGCTAACTAGCGCTAGCACTTATCCATGATAAATAAAAATCATCCACTAGATCTTCAAATCTGCAGACGTGGGGAGTAAAACCGACCTCTGTGTTTATTAAGACAGCCTACAACTAGCATGCCTTCCTCCTAAGCTCCTTGTTAGCAAACGTGTGCAGGGAATGAAAAACTGAGAAGTTGAGTTGTACTTTATACAGTCTATGGGCTGAACAAGCTCCGAGCTCTGACTCCGTGACAGACCGGATATTGTTGTTACGTAACAAAAACACGGAAGTCTGAAACGGCTCGTTTCACACACATTTACAGAAAGGTGTAGAAATCAAAACAGGGGCAGAATGGATTTTTTTCATTCTCGGGGGTTTTGTAGACATGCCAGGGAAACATATTTCAGGTAGAGAACCATTAAAAAGTCCATTTTGCATGATATGTCACCTTTAATGTCTGAAATTGTGGCTGCAGGGTACGAGTCCACCAGAGTGAGAAACTGGAAGCTGCCAAAATTGCAATTTTAAAACTGTCTATGCCATGACTTCATCATGTAGAGGAAAACGACAAAGAGATAAGAAGTAACACTTTGTCCACAGGGGGCGTGAGAATTAAAAATAATGGAGGTACAGGGTTTGGTTTGGTTGGTAGAGTAGGTGCCCCATGTATGGAGGGGGTAAGAGGTGCATTGGTCACAGCGTGTCATTCTCCTCTCTCTCTCCCTCCCTGAGTTTCCTGTCTCTTTCTCAAGCTGTCCTAACTGAAAAACTTCCAAAGGAGATCAGATTGGCAACTTCTTTGTCCTCTTTTAAAAACTTTTTAAGCATTTTCACTGTCAGGATTTTATCATTTGATTTTCATAACAATAGTAGTTTTACATTTTGATATTTGATATTTCTTATTTTTTATATTTCAGATTTTTGATTGTTTTAATCTTTTATCTTTGGTTGTTTTTATTTTTCCAACATTGTTCATCTCATTTTATTTGTCTTCCTCACATTTCTCTTTTAGATTATCTTATTTTTAAAGCACTTTGTAACCCTGTTTTGAAAAGTTCTATATAAATAAATAAATATCATTTTATATATTATTATAATGATCAAAATAAAACCAAAATCTCAACCATTTCTTTTTAATTGGCACATTTTAATTCCTCACGGGAGCTTTAAAATCAAAATACACCTCTAGTAAAATATTTTAAAACACAGTTTCTATCATTGAAGTTGATTCCTGTCATTCTGATTTGTTTCCATTTTTTTTTTTTTTTTTTCTGAGAAGCTTTGTTTTGATGGTTATTTGATACTTTTAAAAAGAAACATTATTGACAGTTGAGAAAACTGAAGAAACACTAACACCTGCACTTTAGACTTCACATAGCCGTGCTTCAGACTGACACAAGAATCTGTTCTGCTGTGGACCGTACTGACCTGAAGTATCTTTGCTGTTGAAGTATCTGATATTCAACCACATAAGATTAAGTATATGTTGCTAGTCTAAGTGTTTAAAATAAGTCAAGGGGACCCACAAGAATGAGTTACAATAGTAGGCTCCAGAAGTCTCTAGGAATGGCCTTAAAAAAAGATCACCTTTGACCTAGGCAAATATATGGTTGACAGTAAACAGCTGATGTCCTTGTAAATGCTCAGAACAAGGCGTCCATAAAAAGGAGTCAAATAGCAGCTAACTTGAAACTTGTGTTGAAGATCTCAAATAGCAGCTAACTTGAAACTTGTGTTGAAGATCCCATATATGTACATGTTTGAAGGACACCCTCATTCTAATTTGAGTGCACCTTCATAGTATTTAAGCCAGAACGTGGAGACAGAAGAGAGGCGACTTCATCTGGCCCGGTCGTCCTCCAAGCAGTCGCGATGCTTGTTACTGATGCTGATGCTGTTTGATTGTAATACATCTGATTACTATCCAAGATGGCCAGTGTCACAAAGTTCATTCTACATCTACACATCACGGGCTGTTAAGATACGACACTGTGGAAGAGGAGGGGTGTCGACTACACCAGCTGATCCGTACTAAGCAGACTCTGGCCCTTCCTCAGACCAGTCACTCCCCACTTCCACTCCTGAACGAAGCCTCTTCATCAAGGTGGAGGGATTAGATTGAGCCTAAAGCTTTGGGTCTGACTCCTTTCACTTGGGGCACTTGTTTGGCCCAGTGGTTAAGTCACTTGGCCCATGTGATCCTCAAAGTGGAACCCCTGATTTGGAGCTGAAAACACTTTCTAGGTTGCATTTGTGGATGCTGTTTACATGTTTGTCACCCTTTTTGTTTTTAAACCATCAACAAACAACTGTGAAAGCAAAAGAAAATACAAAAAGAAAGAAAGGAACTTAATCTAGACTCTAATAATTCACAAATGAGAAAAATGAGAATCATCATATAGGAACTAAGCGCCACTCTGACACTTCTCAGTCACGTCTTCGATGCTGTTTGGATTTTAAAGAACAGTAAAAATCAAGTCAGACAAGTCATTTGAATTCTAGTTGATAATTAGCAGCTGATTAAAAAGTTATAATCCAATCAAAGTTAACAGCTGTGCTGGTTCAGAGCTGGGGATATAAATAGTCGACCTGCGTCCATTAAGAACCGCTGCATTATAAACTAATGTTGTCTACAGAGGCAAATAGCTCAGATGCTGAGGTGAAAAAACATCACAGACTTTAGCCTGAGGCGAAGAAATGCTGCTGTCAGAAGGGCTGGAACAGACTCAAACACACACACACACGCACACACGCACACGCACACGCACACACACATTTACACCTTTGCTGCAGTTTGCACTTACTGAAATCATCAATTTAAACAGTTACACACAGAGGGGGCTTCCATTAAAGGTTAGTTAATATTCACAGCCACTGTGAGCACCGTTAAGCTTATTTACAAGTGTCCTATATCTTCTGTGTGATGACGCTCGATGGTAAAGGGGGCGGGGGGGTTGTTGTAGATGTCCTACATTTTCTCTGCATTGTCTCTGTTCTGAAATGCTCTCATGACTACATACTGACTCACACGTGTTGGTAAGACTTTGTGGAACTGATTTATGTGATTAAAACATCGCAGTCAGCAGCCCTCTCTTTTCATCTCTTGTGGAATCTGTCTTCCAAAGAGCCACGCTACGTGAAATGAAGCACAGTGAAGACAAAGATAGTATCAGCAGTTTGATGGAGCTGTTGTCAAAGGTGGGGGGAGGTTGCTGAAGTAGTCAGGTTCACAAATATGTCTTTATTTATTTTACCAGAAGAGCCTACGTTCTATATCTTAACGTTTGTCTGATGATTCTATCAGACAAAGTGAGAAGTAAATAAGATTAACATCAGACTTAACAATTGTTGCTTCGATCCTTTTCTCACTTATATTTGTTTCTCTTGTAGGAGTCTCATCTCTGGGATTTTTGTTGTTGTTGTTGCTCTTAAAGGTTTTTGGTATGAACCAGACTGCAAACATGCTTCATTCTGCTTATAACGTGGTCATTTAGGAGCGCCATTGGCCTTGCTGTCTAACACGCACCCCATGTACAGAGGCTATAGCCCTTGTTGCAGCGGTTGCAGATTCGACTACCGGCCTTGACCATTTGCTGTATGTCTTCCCTCTCTCTCTACTCCCTTCATTTCCTGTCTCTCTTCGTCTGTCCAATCCATTAACTGGAGAAATGTGCTCCCTCTTCCTAGTTTTAGTATTGACTAAAACTAGGAAGAGGGAGCACATTTCTCCAGTGTTAGCTTCTCTACACTGGCTCCCAATAAAATGTAGAATAGAATTTAAAATCCTTCTTTTAACCTACAAAGCCCTTAAAAATCAGACACCCTCGTATCTTAAAGAGCTCATAGTGCCCTATTACCCCTCTAGAACTCTACGCTCCAACATGCAGGCTTGCTAGTTGTACCTAAAATCTCTAAAAGTAGTATGGGAGGTAGAACCTTCAGTTATCAGGCCCCTCTCCTTTGGAATCATCTACCAGTCAGGGTCCGGGAGGCAGACACCCTCTCCACTTTTAAGAGTAGACTTAAAACTTTCCTTTTGATAAAGCTTATAGTTAGAGCTGGATCAGGCTTGGACCAGCTTTTGTCATGCTGCTATAGGCCTAGACTGCCGGGGGAACTGGCACACTGACACACTGGGATCCTAGCTCACCCCCTTCCCCCCAACCCCTTCATCACTTACTTTAACTCTGCCTGTCCCATTAAAGTTACTAACCATAGACCTTTCTGGAGTCCCTGAGCTCCCTTGTCTCGTAGATTCCTCTGAGCTGCCGTAGACGTCCTCCTGATACGGACGATCTGGACTCCAGCTGATACGGACGTGCTGGACTCCAGCGGCAACAGCTTCTACGACTCGTCTCATCACTATCACCTCTCTCTCTTACTCCCCTCTATCTGTCTTTCCAGACCCAACTCGGTCGAGGCATGATGGCTGTCTAACATGAGTCTGGTTCTGCCTGAGGTTTCTGCCTGTTAAAAGGAAGTTTTTCCTCACCACTGTAACTTGCTAAATACTGCGATGTGCAATGCTCATGATGGATTAAGGTGGGGTCAGACTGAGTCTTACCCTGTCTTGAAGTTGGGTCTCTGTTCATAATTTGACACATTGTGGTCTAGACCTCCTTTGTTTGTAAAAGCGTCTTGAGATAACGTTTGTTGTGATTTGGCGCTATACAAATAAAGATTGATTGATGATTGATTGATTGATTAAAGGTGAAAATTCCAAAAAACACAACTTAAAAAAGGCTTTTTAGAGCTAGCTTCAAGTGAACACTCACGGAACTGCAGTTTCATGCACAACTCTATCTGCTTAATTTCCCAACACAGCTTGGTCGAGTTCTTGGTTTTACTGCTTTTGTAGCTCTTCATTGGATGAGCCTGATGTCCTACTGTGAAAACAATAAGCCATGAGGGAAGTAGGCAACTAATGGAAAACAGAGGGAAGCTTCACATAGAGGCCGTTGCGTATGACTGACATGTTTCTGGCTTGTTGGCGTGTTCGCCATTTGGGCGCAAGCTAGGCCTTCAGCAAGTCTTTAAAAGCTTTTCTCTTATTCAAATATAGACAAAGTTTAATAGACTGATCTGTGGTTTCCAAAGTACCTTCACAACCTTGAGATCTACGAGCCTTTTGATCCACATTCAAGCTACACACAGTTTAGTCTGGGTTTTTGTAGTCCTATTTATCAGCATAGAAGGAGAGACACTTCATTTTTATCCTAGTAAAAGTTTTTCTCTGTTCACTCGTGTCCCTCGCTGCTATTATTCATCAGAATATTTAAATGTCTGCTAAATTGTCCGTGGTGAAAAGTAAACCTGGAGGCAGACAGAGAGAGAGCAGAGACGCTGGATAAAGGCTCTGTGCTCTTTACTTATTAGGAAGTGAGTCTGTCTAAGTATGTGTGCGCATTAATGTTTCATCATCTCTGAGACTCATACACAGCTGCCTCCTCGCAGAGCTCTGATTAATTATACAATATCTGACCTCTTAATGTTCACTTTGTTCAACTCTCGGCGGCTCTCTTTCTGTGTTTCAGGATCTCTTTTCATCTTCTTCCTCCCTTTAACTGGACTGTGATCTGTGTTTGGGATAAACGGGAGACAATTTGCTCGGCTAAGCGTACGATCAAACCTCTCTGTGTCTTTTCCTTGTCTTTGATTTGTTTTATTGCGTAACATGTCCTTCTTTCTGCATTTTAGAGCAACACAATGCCATAAATGTGATGTGACGTGTTGGACGTAAATAGCATTTGAAGAACCTGACACATCGGTAACATCTGCTCAGGTGAGTGTTTCTGTCTTTTACTGCTAATGAGTTGACCTCCATGTCCAAATGATGAGTTGCTTAACCTTTTGGTGAGTCAGGTTTGTGAGAATGACCGTGTGTGATGGATGGGATACTGCAGTTCTGTCCTGAACATGTGATGTTTATATCCCACTCAATTTCAGGGAGAAGTATCTCGGAGGAAACATGATGGATGTCCAAGTTGTCTTGATCCATTACTGACTCCAGAAAGTTTTGTATCT
This sequence comes from Notolabrus celidotus, assembly GCF_009762535.1. Taxonomy (NCBI): domain Eukaryota; kingdom Metazoa; phylum Chordata; class Actinopteri; order Labriformes; family Labridae; genus Notolabrus; species Notolabrus celidotus. The sequence continues at coordinate 5,603,845 of NC_048284.1, forward strand.
GGTTTGTTGGTTGGAAATAAAACAGAGCATATAAAGTGGAGTCTGGGGTTGGTTTCAGTGTTGTGTCCAACTTTTATTCTACTAAAGGGCAAAGGGCGAAAGAGAAAGATTGGTATTTTATTTCAAGTTATATATTTTTGGGGCACTTTCGCCTTTAATGGATAGGACAGCTATAGGGAGCAGAGAGTGGGGGAAGATATGCAGCATATGGCCATAACCAGGAATCGAACCCACGACTGCTGTGATGAGCACTTTAGCCTCTGTATATGGGGTGCACTTAGACCACTAGGCCAACAACGCCCCTATAATTTAATCAAATACTGAAAAAAACAAAGCTTAGTTTAACACAGCAATGACTTCAACAATCATCAACCAAGGTATCAAAGCACTCTGGCTTTTTTGGTCGTGCCTTGCTGAGTGTTGAAGTCAAATCACCAAAGAAGAATCCAAGTCAAGTCCACATTTTCTAACATTATTATGTATAATAAGAAGGAGCTGTTTCAAACTGTGTGGGACCTTCTGGATACATAGATTTAATATCTAATTTAATATATGAACATTATATTCTGTCTGGTCTTATCAGCACATCTGGGAAATGATGCTGCCTTCAAGTTGAACTCCTTAAGCTGTGTGTTCTCAAGTCGTGTGCAGGAAAGGTTTGTCTTCCATGGGACCATCAGTGCTAGGCAATGGCAATATGAACACCATGTCATCTGCTGGATGTAGCAAGATATGGCAGGCAAGGCTTATAACAAACAGTGACTGGGCCTTTTCAGTCAGAACTTCAAGACTGTGGAACTCTCCACCATTACCAATTAGACAGTCTACAACCTTAGCTGCTTTTAAATGGTTGCTCAAAACCTTTTAATAGAAGAAGGCCGTATGAACCCTTAAATCATGGCTATTTTTCTGCCTTCCGATTTCCTGTTTTTCCTGTCTGTCCTACCTTCACTGTTTTTATTTTTCTGTATTTTTGTTGTGTAGCACTTTGTAACTTTTTCAACAAAAGTGCTACATAGATAAAGTGTTTCATCATATTATTGTTATCTGTTCGCGTTAGCCTCAAGCTAACAAATAACATAGCCAACCGTTACAGATGCGTTAAACAATTTCACCCCCTATACAATGTGACCAAATAAAGAAATTAATATCATAGGCCAAAACTTTTTGTTGTACCAGGCCTTGAACACATTTAATGTTATTCCATGACATTTGTAGCCAGCCCCAAGTGGACACCTGAGGAACTGCAGTCTTTTGCGCTTCCACATTGGCTTCATTTTTCCACACCTGGGTTTGCAGTCTGATTTAACTCCACCACTATGTTGATGATACACAGTTATATGTGTTAGTAAAGCCTTTTGTGATTCCAAGGAGGAGTATTCAGAGCAAATCAGACTTGCAGAAGCAGTCCCTAATTTTATTTAGCTACTCAAGATACATCTCTATGGTAAAGCTTTTATTTTGTGACATTATTCTAATTTTTAACATTTTACCTTTCTACTTTTATTGTCTATTTTTACTTTTGTTGCTTGTATTGAAAATTGCTATACAAATAACAGTTGTATTATTATTATTATTATTATTATTATTATTATTATTATTATTATTGCTAGTATTATTACTAGTATTATTATCATTTATATTCTTATTTCTCTTGTTTTTTTAAATTATTATTCATATTCTCAAATTCATATTATTACTATTATTACTAGATTTTTTCTTACTATCATCATTATCATTATTATTATTATTTTCTTTCTTTATTTTTTAAATTATTATTACTAATAATATTAATTTGTATTATTATTATTATAAATTCATTAATTCCTTTTTTAGGTTTTTTTTTATCATGTTTCCAGCCCCTCCTGCACACTTCTGCTCCATGTATTAAAACTTTCAGCAGTTTCTTCTCCTTTAGTTTCTTTATGTCGGTAACATACTTCTTGTCTCCAGGGGTTTAATAAGGTTACATTAACATTCCAGCTACACTGGTTCCATAAAGCCTGTAGAAAGCCCTCATTTGTATTGTAACACCAGCCGTGTGTGTATCCGAGAGTGTGTGTGCCGTCAGAATGATCCCTCACGCTTGGTTAATGTTACTCTTGTCCTTGAGTTATGAATGCAAATGACAGCTAGCTCCATTTCCCCCCCAACGCACAGCTGGAGAGGCATTTTAAAGCATTACTCTTCACCTCCTTTCACCTCCTCAGCGGATCCCAAACACACACAACACACAACACACCAATGACACTGTGGGAGTGTGTTGGGAGTGTTCGGCGGTAATGACGAACAACTCGCATGCATTAAAAGTTTCCACCTCCACCCTTTGCAATGCAGACGTTATCATTTTCAGATAGTACGGACACAACCTTGACTTGATTTATTTACCTCTTTTCTGTGGCTTCTGCTTCTCTAGTGTCTCTCATTTCCTCTCATTTTTCATGTGTGTGTGCGTGTGTTGTCTTCTCGAGCTAAGCGCTTTTAGGGGCGTTTAAAAAGTCAGCCTTGCAAGTGGTGAAATGGCCGATCTTTACTCTGACACCGAACTAAACTGTACGCACGGCCTGATGGATGGTCGTGACCTCGCTCTGCCGGGGACGGCGGTAATGTATGTGTCTGTCTGTCTGTGTGTGTGTCTGTCTGTGTTTGAGTGTGTGTACTCACATAAGCGACCTTTTGCAGCATGACAAGGCCATTGATCCTGGCCTGTAATTGGACAGCATCAACTTTCAGAGCAGTGTGTCCGTCTGAGAGGAGACTTTGTGTTTACATGTGGATATTTGTGTTTCATTCGTTCATTGCTTCTGAAGGGAAGCTTCACTGATCTGATCTTCGCCCTGCGTTTGGAGCTGAGTCCTGATTTGTATTCATCCAGTTTGACACTTTCACAGTAGAGAAGCAAAGAGGCAAAGCTGAGACGGTTTTTTAAAAGTTATTTCTCAACACATAAAGAAATCTCCCGGGTAGATTCACCTCATCTTAGTGTGTTTAAAAACACAATTATGAAGTTTCTGATAAGACACATTTTGTCTGTCGAACAATTTGTCTCCAGTCAACGTCTTCAGAACTTTTCCACCAGCTTCACACTTCAAAGTCTTTTACAGGTGTTGCACAAAAGTTGTATTCTGTAACTACAAGAAGGTACAAGAAAATAGCCTCAGGTAAAAACTACAAGTTTGAAAAGAAAGAAGATAATCATCTGTCTGCAATGAGAAAGAAGTGAGTGGACCAGACTTCTGCAGCACGCTCCTCATCTGGAGCTTAGAGGCCGGAGGCTGCATCAGCAGCTGCTACTGTACATCATGTGTGTCCATCATATGACAAGAAATGTTAAAGAGGTGGAGTGCTAAATTGATGGAGGACCTCAAGGCTAAAGTATCAACATCTAAGATACTACCTCAAAGCAGGCGGATACATCTAAGGCTTGGACCAGCTCTTAGTAATGCTGCTATAGGCTTAGACTGTGGGGGAAACTGACACACTGGGATCCTCTCTGTCTATCACTGACTTTAACTCTCCCTGTCCCATTTAAGTTACTAACCATTGACCTCTCTGGAGTCCCTGAGCTCCCTTGTCCCGTAGGTTCCTCTGATTTGCTGCCATAGACGTCCTGCTGCTGTGGATGTGTTAGACTCCAGCTGCTGCAACTACTACTATGAGACCAAATTTTAAATCATGATTTACATTTTCATGTGTGAAGAAGCCGACAGGGGTCAAATCAGACATCACTTTGTTGCATAGTTAGCTTGTATCGCTCAGGTGTCTTTCAGACCAAACTGTGTGGGATTTAAGTGCCGTGATGCTGCAGGAGTCCTTTATAGATGCTGCACAGATCAAGGAATGTCCATCTTATCACTATCATCTCTACCCTCTCTCTTCATCTCCTATATCCCTCTTTCCAACCCCAACTCAGTCTCAGCAGATGTCTGTCTTACATGAGTCTGGTTCTCCTTGAGGTTTCTACCTGTTAAAGGAAGTTTGTCCTTGCTGCTGTAACTTGCAGAATGCTGCAAAGTGCTCTGGCAGCATCCAGTGGCAACAACTACTACTATCCTTCTCATCACTATCATCTCCCTCTCTCTTCATCTCCCTCTATCCCTTTTTCCAACCCCAACTCGTTCTCAGCAGATGTGTGTCTAACATGAGTCTGGTCCTGTTGGAGGTTTCTGCCTGTTAGAGGAAGTTTGTCCTTGCTGCTGTAACTTGCTAAATGCTGCAAAGTGCTCTGCTCATGGTGGATTAAGATGAGATCAGACTGAGTCCTGTCTGTAAGATTGGACTGGATCTTATCCAGTCTTAATGTTGGGTCTTTGTTAATAGTAGATCATAGAGTACGGTATAGACCTGCTCTGTTTGGAAGTCTTGAGATGACATCTGTTGTGATTTGGTGCTATATAAATAAAGATTGATGGGTTTTTATATAAAGCAGCACACTATGTTCATCTTTTGTGCTCAAAGGGACAGTCACATTGTCTCTCAAAGAGAGCGCACTGCACTGTTGGACACCAAAAACCCCTCACAGTGGACTACATAACATGATTTCTGAGTAAAACCAGCTCAACCACAATCTTCCTCTCGCAGCTCTTTGATACCGCTGCATTTGTCCGGCGCAGGGAAGCACAGATACAAGGTAAAAAACCCAACTTCAGGCTGTTTGTGCTTTATCAGTGTATGCATGTAAATATGATCCCACTGCTGACACTGACACTTTCCACTTTCCATTTTCTTGCCTCAGTATTTCCCTGCAGCGTCGCTCCCCAGTTTAAGCCGCTGAACTTCTGTATCTGGAAAGCTCAGGGTCAGATTGTGCACCTCCAGCTCGTATCACGAGAGGAGGGATGGCAGAGAAACCCTTTAAGAACATTCGCAGGATTTAAAACGTTAGCCTGTATCCCGTCTGAATCCCATGAGCCTGCTTTATGATTCAAGCTGGGGACACGCTGGAGGATAGTTTGGATGATGTGAGCATATCTGGACTACTGGGAATCCATGATCTGAAGCTCAGTCTGCGGCAACGCTCATCCATCAGGGAAAAAGTCCTCAGATTCGATGACAGTCACAGTGATGGAGCCACGGACTGATCTGAGCCGCTTCGATCGTATCTGACATGTTTGATATTTTTGAAACAGGGTATGTGTAGATTCAGAACAGAGTGTGTGTGTGTGTGACTGATTACTGAGGCTTGAAGGCATTTCAGTTCACACACTGTGTTCCTTTCCTTACATGTTTAATCCCTCTCATTTTACTAACTCGAACAGGACTGTGGAGCGGCTGTTTATGGAGTACGTTGAAAGCAGGACAACACAACTTTTTGCATGATCGTTAGCTTCAATGCTTAGCTAACTAAAGAGACAATCTGCAAAAAACACTGAGGCACACAAAGGAGTCTGATAACCAACATTTCCAGAGAAGAAGAACAAACACTGGATGTGCTGTTTACATGGTAAAATGCCATAGCATGATATCAGAGAGTAACGTTAAAGGTGACATATCATGCAAAATGGACTTTTTAATGGTTCTCTACCTGAAATATGTTTCCCTGGCATGTCTACAAACCCCCCCGAGAATGGAAAAAATCCATTCTGCCCCTGTTTTGATTTCTACACCTTTCTGTAAATGTGTGTGAAACGAGCCGTTTCAGACTTCCGTGTTTTTGTTACGTAACAACAATATCCGGTCTGTCACGGAGTCAGAGCTTGGAGCTTGTTCAGCCCATAGACTGTATAAAATAATACTGAATCCCCCCTCCTCCGTTTTTCATTCCCTGCACACGTGTGTGCTAACAAGGAGCTTAGGAGGGAGGCATGCTAGTTGTAGGCTGTCTTAATAAACACAAAGGTCAGTTTTACTCCCCACGTCTGCAGATTTGAAGATCTAGTGGATGATTTTTATTTATCATGGATAAGTGCTAGCGCTAGTTAGCATAGCCACATAGCTACATGTTCGTAGCTGTGTACCAAGACACACGTCGACATACTGATAAATTAAAACAACAAGAAACACTAAATCTGTGACCAATCGTTCAGAAAGGTCCTGCTACAGGTGCCTCTCCATCAGGATCAGATTCTGGATCAGATTCAGAGGGTTGAAGTAACGTGATCTCTGAGCAGCCGTGTATATTCAGCCAACATGTAAACATTAGATCAACGTGCTGGAGAGCCGAGGCACATCCACTTCCTGAGGGGGCGTGGTCAGAGAGAAAACAGAGTGTTCTGAGGAGGACTGAAGAAGAGGGTTTTTCAGGCATGCCAAAATCTGATTTCAAAGTGTTTTTTTGAGCATAAACTTTAAAGACATGTTTTGGGGACCTCTTAGACCAATATATATTGACGAAAAAAGCGTGATATGTCACCTTTAAAGAGACTGTAGTGAGGAGAGTCTGACCTGGACTCTGACAAGCTCTTTGAAGGGAGCCGGGTCGTGTCTTTCAAAGACTGACTCATTTTTATATTCATTTATTTTTAAGAAGCCATCCTGGGGTGACTAATTTTATGTAGGGAATAATCACTGGGAGGAATGATAGGGTAAGATTTGGATCAGAATCATTCAATCTTAGACTTCTATATCAATATATATTCTACTGGTGGATATCTGATTTGTAATTATTTGGTAATATTGATAATTTCATTTGGCTAATTGTTGTTGATGAAAATTAAGCGTGTCCTCCCTCTTCTTAAGAAGTTACTAGTGAGATAGAGGCACTCATGTAAAGGCAGTGTGGACAACTCACGTAATGTTTGCATATCCCACCACACATGTACTCTGCTGCCCTCCTTCCCTCGTGCCTGATCTCAGTCTCACTCAGTGGAGTAGCAAAGGAGCAGCTTGTGTGTGCATCCGTGTGAAACACAACGATTCGGCTCTCATTGTTCATGTTTAAGAGCCGGTCAATAGATTCAGTTTGTTCGTGAATTAGGGCTGGGCGATAATTTGATAACGTTAATTTTCATTCTGTAATTTTTTTCAATATAAATATAAAAAATGTTCAATATATATAAAACCTGTAGTTACACCCCCTAACCACTGGAAATGGTGGTGGCACTAATGTGTCTTAAACCCTAGTTACCACTCAACATTAAACAGAAGAAGAAGAAGGCATTGAACAGCCAATCATGTCGCAGGGTGAGAGGTAGGCGGGGCTTAGAGACGTCTGGAGCGGAATGTAAACACAGCTGAAATGAGCGACAGCAACACTGAAGGAAAGGCGAATACTACCAGCTTTAACTATTAACTTAATAGGTACGTGATAAAATATAAAGTACTTTGAGGATGTGGCTAAAGGAAGAGCAGGAGCCAACTTCTTCTGAGCATCTCAGACACGTTTAATTTCCACCATGACACTGAATAACAGCGATGCATTCACTGCACTGTGGGAAACAACATCACTCCGCCTGTAACACTTTGTAATCTTAAAGGGGAGTGCACTACTCAAAACTATACTCTTGACAACAATTTGATATATCTTTGTTGTAAAATTCAAATGATCTCAACCTGAGAAAAATAAGAATTTACAAACTAAATCTTCCCAAAAAAAGAAAACATCTTAAAATAAAGACCTGCTTCCTGTTATTACCAGAAATGAGGGATTCAAGAAGCTTATCAGAGAACTAAATCCAGATACAAGCCAACAAATCTGCCTTAATTTTAAATGAAATAATGATCTGATATTTATCCTGATAGTTATAAATATCGACTGATATGAAAACTTTTATCGTGATAACATCTTTTTCAATATCGCCAAGCTCTATCATGAATGTCACAACTCTATTGGAGGACACAGTTGGGATCCAGAGGAGCGAGCGGGATGTCAGGCATGATATTTTCTCTGCCTCGTGGGACCTGAGCAGGGGTTCTGTTAAGCTGGAGATTAGGAGGAGACATGCTGTTATTGATATCCAAAATATAATCCCTGACTGGAGTATGCACAGATTAAATGCCCGCAAAAAGGTGCTCACTTTCAAACGTCAGCAACCACACATGTGCCTCTCCTGGAATAACATACCCAAATGTCTGCTGGGAAAAAGAGACTTTGGCTGTAAAAATGTCATAAAAACATGCTCCTCATAACAGTTCTCATGATGGTGAGTCTTTATTAAGAGAAATTAAGGATTCATGATAACACAAGCACAGCACCGAACACTGCTAATGGTTCATATGTCGAGAAAGCAGGCCAATAAGTGTGTGTGTGTGTGTGTGTGTGTGTGTGTGTGTGTGTGTGTGTGTGTAAGTGCAGATGTGACAGGAGGGGAGATGAACACCCCTCTGAGCTGCCAGAGCTCATCTGACACACACTCACACACACACACACACACACACACACTCACACACACAGCTCAGTTAGAAAGAGAAGTGGGAGGTAATAAGAATGGAGATTAGACTTTCGATTAAAGTGCTTTCTTTTTTCTCGGGCCTCACAGAGCCTCCACTCGCAGCGTCTCAGAAGCGGCCGTGAACAATCGGCCCGCAGCGTTTACAAACACAAACAACTTTGAACGCTCACTTCTGAGAGTGTGTGTGTGTGTGTGTGTGTGAGTTTCCAATCGGCAGCCGAAGCACTCAGAGGGGGGATGTGTCATTGCTTGTGCTGTGGAGGGAAAATTGCATTAGTGTGCTGGTGTGTGCCTTGGTGTGCATATGTGTGTTTGGTGTTTGTGTGTCTGCGTGTGTGTGTGTGTGTTTGCTCATGCATATGCATATGGAACAAATACTTGGCCATGTGAAATAAACAAAACAACAAGGGGGCTGTCAGGAGATAGCAGACGGGGTCACAGGAGACAGTGGCGATGGTGCGTGCACGAGCCCACATGTAAACACACACACACACACACACACACACACACGCACATGCACACACACACACACACACACACACACACACTGAGCACGTCACAAATAGAAACAGAAGTTGGCGGTAAGACAAACTGCTGTCATCACATCACAGAGCGCGAGCAGGGAGAAGAATCTCACGTTTGGATTTCTAAATAAAATGCCAGGATTTCACTACATGTGCTTCCAGGAGTCACTGACAGGTTTTTATTCTCAAACTGAGAAATGTGAACAAAGTTTTGTGTTTTTGTGGTTTCTGGTTAACTTCAGGTTCCTGGAGGAAGTGTGGAAGAGAGTTGGAGAGACTCTGGAAAACTTTTTGTATGAATATTTACAGTTTGGAAACTTATTCGTCAAAGAATTAGGTATTCATGAGTTGGACTTTTTGAGCCAACACATATAACTAATAATAACCTGCTCCTGATGGACAATACATAAGATTAGGGATGTCCCCATCAGCTTTTTTGGCCCCCGATCTCCATCTGATTTTTTTATATTGAATATTTGCGGATATCAAGTCCCTTCCAAGTCCAAGTTTGCCTGGATAATAGTTGCACAAGAGGTAAGAGAGTTGAGCTACACACTTTTTTCCCTTTAACCCTCCTGTTACCCTCAAATTTACTAACATCTTTTATCCTTGGGGTCAATTTGACCCCAGCAATTTAAGCCTCCAGAAACTGATTGTTACCTAGGTTTATGTTTCTGGTACTTTATGTTTCATTTAGATTGTACAAATGTATGTTATAGTGACCTCAATATCATCCAAAACAACTAAAACAAATGTGTAAAATGTTGTATTTTCTTATGTATTATACAGCTGAAACATGCTGGGGTCAAATTGACCACAAGGAGCACCGATGCATCATTTTTTTTGCACAGGAAATTGGAACATGTCAACATTTTAATTTTGTTTTCCCAGTTGTCCCCATTAAATTAGGAAAATTCATGAAATATGAAGCCAAACAAATGATGTTAGTCTTTAATTTATAGATGTTAAACATTGAATGGGGTCCAATTGACCCCAAGGATAATAGGATGGTTAACAAAAAGAAGTAGTTAAAAAAATAACTAAAATATGTCTTATGTTTATTTCATTCAACTTAATCCAGCTAGCATTGTTGCAAAACTCATAATCTGTCTCACAAGCTCTGCAGAATGAAACCAAGAAACTGGTGTGCATGCATTATAGAAGGTTTAAATCCAAGGCTGCCCTGAATGCAACTCTCACGAGACATAGCATGATTCACAACGGCAACATCTGGCTGACCAAAACATTATCATAGTGAAAGTTAAAAACACAAACAAACATGGCTGCTGTTAGCACTCACAACTGTCATGTTAGCATTATCCAGTTGTACCGATGACACGATATCAGGAGAAAAGTTATAACACATATATAATACTGTAACAGCTCTACTGTTTGTTCAACGTGCTCAGTGTAGATGTTCTTAATTCCTACAGTGTTGACAGTCAGTGAAGGCATCAGGAGAGGTGTAGAGTGTGTGAGCGGAAGAGAGGAGAGGAGAAGTTTTTCATTCATTCAAACATTGATTGTTGTTTTGTTGGTTGACGTGATCACGGCCGACAGTGACCGGTTATTAAAACTCAACTTGTTCACGAATCGGCTCGTCATCCCTACAGCGTCCGGACGGACGCTACAGTACATCTACATTTCTGTACGACTTACTAGATGTGGTGTGAGCTTTTTAGACTCTGATCCGGACTACAATCCTGAGCAAAGCACCTCACCGGTCAGAGGGGACAGGCCCGAGGTCGAGCGAGAGGGGCAGTATATAGAGTCAGGGGAAGCAGAGGGTGGGGACGAGGAGTACACACCGAGGGAATGTACGCGCAGGAGGCGGGCAGAACAGCAGGACGGGATTTGAATGGTTTAAAATTTTGGCACCCAAAAAACGGTGATTGGTTGGTGTTTTCTCAGGTTTACTCTGGCTGTAGATAGCAGCTATTTTTGGTTTTTTTTTAAGAACACATTATGTATTGATTGCCATCAGGACATAAAGATAATTTTAACCAGTATAACAAAAAGTGTATCTAAATCTGATTACCAACCCCAGCTTTAACACACCCGGTTGCATGCCACTAGCTACGTAGTGGCATGGCGGTATAGAGAACGGCAGCTGCCACTAGGTACAAGGATGCTAATGCTAAAGAAACAGACTGTCCTGTGTTTGGTTTATGTTTTTGCCTTTTTGAACCATAATCTGTGTAAAGCAGATGCTTTTTTTTGCACATGTGAGTTCTACAATAAAATGTAAATCATGGCTTGAGTTCTGCATTAATGTCCCATTTATCATTTTTTCATTATCTATACACAGTTAAAGCTGCTGTTGGTAGTCGTGATATAAACATCAGTTCTGAGAGAGATTTCGAATGTCAACACTTCCTCTCCCCTCTCTGCTGTCGTAACCCGCCCACAAAATATCGTTGTACACGTTCTATGAGGAAGTAGTGGCTTCCCAGCCAATAAGGGTGACGTAGTGGGGCCGCCACTCGACCAATCAGGACAGAGGGTTGGAGAGTAGTTCTGATTGGTCCGTGATAACAGGAACAAGGGGAATAATAACATTGGTTGATACAAAGGCATTGGAAAATACAGGGATTTCACCATAATCTGAAATTGCTTCACTTACAGATGAGTACTGATGGGTATTATGACCTTTTCTCCAAACCAAGTAGAAAAAAAGTAATGTTTTTTACACCATTCCTACCAACACCAGCTTTAAGCGGACTCAGAAAGCTAAATTACACTTGCGCGTAGCCTTCAGCTACAAATTGTGTTCAGTGACAGCGGACGTAAATGATCGGATGAGCTGATTGGCTCAAATGTCGATCAACGATCAATTAGAAAATGCCCAGATGGGTTCCAGTCTGATAGTTGAGATCAGGATCGGGACATCCTTAGATGAGACAACACATTTTCTTTTTTACATTTTTTGTAAATAAATTAAAACGGTAAGATTCTGTTTATTGGAGAAGGAAAGCAAACATAAGCTGCAGAACCTCTGACTGAGAATTAGCCAGAGAGGAATCATGACAAGGTGTCAAACCATGTGTGTTTGGGTGTGTGTGTGTGATGTGTTTGAGTGTGCCACAGTCAGCAGGAACAACATATGGCTCCATTAAAAATAACACAAGTCAATTACTAGAGCAGGTTAGATCTGCCAACACAGCAGCACAGCCATCAACAGAAATACTTTATTTTTATGAGTCAGTGTACACAACAGATTGAGCGAAATGGAAACAGTGCACAATAAATCCTGACACAAATAAATGAATGTCGGGCTGCTTTTCTTGGATTTTTATGGATTAAAGCGCAGCAAAGGCTTTACAATAGGAAGTGGACTTCAAACAACAAGCATCACACCCAAGTCCCTTCTTCACGGTACTCTATGTTTGTCCTCCTCGGCCTGCTAGAGTTATAAAGCCGCTCTTTACAACTCCCTACAGAGCGTTTTTAAATTGTTTAGGTGCACAGGACTTTACAGTGTCGGTTCACTGCCACCGCTCATAGCATCGCTTAGTGACAATGCAGACAGCTGTTAAGTTAAACAGGCCCTTAATGCATACTGTACAATATCTGACCTGTAACAAACAGCAGAGAGGCAGAGAGAGTTTGAGACTATGAACATAAAGAGGCTTAAGAGAGAGACATTTTCCCTAAGGAGTTGGAGGAGACCAAAACAGAGCTAAAAGAGAATACATGGTGGTTTAAATAATACCCATTGAGATCAAGACCTCTTTCACGAGGGTCACCTGGGCCAAGAGGTCAGCAGCACAGGTCATAATGAATATGACATGATACAGAACAGATTACACACTATTAGTTAAAGGCAATTATTTAAATAGTTCCCAAATAAAGTACAGATAACAATTTTAAACGAAGATGTGTATATAAACCTGTTCACATCTCATGCTTACACTTTAAAACATAAACAAATGTGTTTCATTGTAAAAGGTGACATATTACACTATTTTTCATCAAAATATATTGGTCTAAGAGGTGCCAAAAACATGTCTTTAAAGTTTATGCTCAAAAAAAACACTTTGAAATCAGATTTTGGTCTGCCTGTAAACCCTTCTTTTTCAGCCCTGCTCAGAACGGTCTGTTTTCTGTGTCTGTGCCTTTAAATGAGAACGAGCTCTCTGACCACACCCCCTCAGGAAGTTGATATCCCCTCGGCCCTCCAGCACGTTGATCTAATGTTAACATGTTGGCTGAATATACACGGCTGCTCAGAGATCACGTTACTTCAACCCTCTGAATCTGATCCAGAATCTGATCCTGATGGAGAGGCGCCTGTAGCAGGACCTTTCTGAAGGATTGGTCACAGATTTTGTGTTTCTTGTCGTTTTATTTGTCAGTATGTCGACGTGTGTCTTGGTACACAGCTACGAACATGTAGCTATGTGGCTATGCTAACTAGCGCTAGCACTTATCAATGATAAATAAAAATCATCCACTAGATCTTCAAATCTGCAGACGTGGGGAGTAAAACCGACCTTTGTGTTTATGAAGACAGCCTACAACTAGCATGCCTCTCTCCTAAGCTCCTTGTTAGCACACATGTTAGCAGGGAATGAAGAACAGAGGAGGAGTTGAGTTGTATTTTATACAGTCTATGGGCTGAACAAGCTCCGAGCTCTGACTTCCTGTTACAGACCGGATGTCATTGTGACGTATGAAAAACACTGAAAACTGAAACGGCTCGTTTCAGCACACATTTACAGAAAGGTGTAGAAACAAAACAGGGGCAGAATGGATTTTTTTTCATTTATGGGGGGGGGGGGGGGGGGGGGGGGGGTTGTAGACTTGCCAGGGACACATATTTCAGGTAGAGAAACATTAAAAAGTCGATTTTGCATGATATGTCACCTTTAACACACAAACAAATGTGTCTCATTCTTAACCTGTGTGACTGAACCTAAAAAAGCTACAGTCGGTTTCACTGTGATGTCAAAAACTACAGCCAGATCTGATTCAGTCAGCTTCTGTTACACCAAATGAGCACCGTGTCTTGCATTATTCTAGTTTTTAGCACATAGTAATGCATCTCCCACTTGTTGCCGATAAACTGAGAAGCTGTTCTCATGTAGAACTGAAGGCCACAGACTCCTGTGTGCATCCTCCACTTTTCACCTCGTCTCAGCAGAAAAAGCCGAAGCAGCTTTTTCTTTCTTTCTTCTTGTTAGTTCTGAAAGTGAAGAGCGCATCTCAACTTCTTCTCACTGATGTCTGACATCATCAGAATAGCAGTCTTCTGCTGCTATTTGGCAGCTGTCGGCTTCTTCCTCAGCCAATTAACTTTTGTTCACATCACCCTCGAATATGAGTGCCACCGTGACGTGTCATGAAGTAGTGACAGGAGAGTCAAACTGCCAAATATCAACTGTGTCACATGAGTCAGGACAACAATATGTTGCGAAGTTGATATGTTGTCCCACTCCAAATTGCATTCTTATCATTGTACTTCATTACTTTTTTTTAGGTCTGTGTACCCACTTTTATTATTTCTATTCTGTACTTGTTGTGACACTTCCAGGGATCAATAACAGCCTATCTTACCTGTGATCAAATTGAAGATTATAATATTCCAATGATGATTCAGAGGCATCAGGTGATAAATCCTGACTTGATGAGTTGAAAGTTGCAGATTTTACATTTGATCATTGAGCCCTTTGTGCACCTTTTATGATAGTTTGAATGAGACCATGTGCAATATTGTAGTCTGCTATTCTGTGTGATGAAGAATGTTCCTAATGGTTTTATGGCCTTGACTTCTTTAGCAGAGAAAATGAGTTTGAGGAAAAGAAGAAACAACAGGGTGACTGGAGCATCGAAATGAAGAGACCGCAGTTTAAAGGACTGTTGCAGATTTTTAAAAAAGAGCAAAGGTGTTTTAGAGCGGGCATTATTTCATCTCTCAGTAAAGTAAAATATTCCAAATTGGTCAAATAGATTTATCTGGACACACACACACACACACACACACACACACACTAACACAGCATTTTAAAATCCCTCAGTAAAGACAAACTAGGAAATGTTCAGTAACAACTCTGCTGTCAGGAGTCAAAGGGCCTCATACCATTTCTACCTCTCCAACCCCGAGGCTGTTTCTGCTCTAAATTCAGGACTCTGTGAGAGTGTGTGTGTGTGTGTGTGTGTGTGTGTGTGTGTGTGTGTGTGTGTGTGTGTGTGTGTGTGTGTGTGTGTGTGTGTGTGTAGGCCACTCTCGCCCCAGGCATATCAAACTCTCAGCATGGATGGACTAACAGACATCAAGCAGGAAAACACACACACACACACGTATATATATATATATATATACACACACACATATAGTATCATCACATGGCCTTACTCTGGTCTGATCCAAACCTTCAGATGACCTGATCTCAACCTGCTGTCATGATACAAGAGCAGCACCAGACCTCAGACTGTGACGGAAAGAGAGGAAGGAAGGAAGGAAGGAAGGAAGGAAGGAAGGAAGGAAGGAAGGAAGGAAGGAAGGAAGGAAGGAAGGAAGGAAGGAAGGAAGGAAGGAGGGAGGAGGGAGGAAGTTGAAGAAACGAACGGAGAAAAGGAGAGCAGAATGTGAGACAACAGGGAGGGAGAAAATTAAAATAGAGAGAGAAGAATGTAAGAAAAAAGACTTGTACAGAAAAAAGGAAAAGGAAAGAATAACAGAGATAAAGAAAGGTAGAAAGGAAGAAAAGAAGAAAAGGATGGATAAAATAGAGAAAGAAAGAAAAAAGAAGAATAAGGAAACAGAAATAGAGATAGAGAAAGAACAAGAAGATGAGAGAGAGAATAAATATAAAGAAAAAAGGCGGGGGAGAAAATAGAGAAAATATACTTAAAGTTGAAAGACAAAGTTCAAAAGAAAGGAGGAAAGAAACAATTACAGAGAAAGGAGGGAAGAGAGAAAGAACAAAATACAAACGAAAGAAAGAAAGAGAAACAAAAGAAAGGAAGGAAGGAAGGATATAAAAATACGTTTCTAAACTGAGGGTACAAGAAGATGAAAGAAGCACAGATAAAAGGAAGCTTAGGGTAGAAATCCGGTGAAGGAAAACAGAGTGATGGATGAGAAAGACATGTAAGCAGGAAAGAGAGGGATGACAATAAGAACACAAGAGTAGAAGCAGAAGAGAAAATTCAGTAGGAAGAAAGGAACAGGTGAAATGATAATACAAAAGAAAAGGAGGAGAGGAAAAATTAGTTGAGAAGGGAAGGAAGGAAGAATTGGAGAAGGAAGAGAGAGAAATGACGCGTAGAAAGGACAAAAGGAAAGAAGAGGAAATGAGGAGTGAGAAACAAAATGATGTAAAGACAAGGGATGAAAGAAATAAAGATGAAAGAAAAGGGGATGAAAGGAGAGAAGTGGATGAAAAAAGGGAGAGAGGAGGAAAAAGGACAAGTAAATGTAGGTGAGAAGGAAAGGAAAAGGAGGGAGGACAGAGGAAGTAGGCTGCAGCAGCAGCTATCAGCTCCATCTCCCCGAGGAGAGACGTAATCTATCCTGATCATATTTACTCATTCACACTCCTTCTTTTCCTGAACACCTCTTCCTCATTCAGGACCTCCTCCTCCTCCTCCTCCTCCTCCTCCTCCTCCTCCTCTCTGGACCTGCAGGATGATGAGGCCCCGCTCCTTAACCATGACTCTGCACAAGTCCAAAGGCCGAGAACAGCCAGAGGGGCTCCAGGTGTAATATCACATTTTCATAATGAGAGACAATGAGCTGTAAATCCCCGCTGACAGGGTTATGGAGCCAGAGAGGCCGGTGGCAACGATACGGAGACGACTGAACGGTCCTGACCTCTTTAAGAGATTCTAATAAAGCACCTGAAGAAGTGTGTGTTGTCACTTTTTGAGTTTCCTACCAGGATGATCTGCCAGATGATGTTGAGCTTTGAAACATCCAAAGAAAGTGGTGATCTTCAACACCTGCTGTATTCACACATCCAGATTTTTGTTGTTTTGCCACAGTGTCAACAGGCAGAGGTGAAATGTGATGGATTCCAATGTAATGCTTTTACACACAATTGATCCACATCATTTCTCTGTCTCCCTCTCCTTCTTCCATCCTTCCTTCCTTCCCTTCTTTACCCTTTTTTACTCTCCTCCTTTTCCTTGATGTTATCATTTCACCTGTTCCTCTCTTCCTCCTGAATTTTTCAACTTGTGTTCAACTTGTCGTCCATCCCTTTCCTGTTTTCTGTCTTTCTCATCCATCTCTCCATTTTTCTCCACTTGTTTTCTACCCTCATCTTCCTTTTATCTGTCCTTCTTTCATCTTCTTGTCCCCAAAGTTTAGGAATGTATTAGTGTAATCTTCCTTCCTTCATCCCTTACATGTTTTTTCTTCCTTTATTTCTTTGTCTTTCTTTGTTTCTTTATTTCTGTCTTTCTTTCTTTCTTTCTTTGTCTTTCTTTCTTCCTTCCTTCTTTCCTTCCTTCCTTTCTTCCTTCCTTCCTTCCTTTCTAACACTGACTAAAATGAGACTAAAATTAAAAGTACCACAGACTAAAACAAAACTGCCCTAAAACACAAACTGTTTCCTGTTTTCTGTCTTTCTCATCCATCTCTCCGTTTTTCTCCACTTGTTTTCCACCCTCATCTTCCTTTTATCTATCCTTCTTTCATCTTCTTGTCCCCCAAGTTTAGGAATGCATTCGTGTATTCTTCCTTCCTTCCTTCCTTACTTGTTATATTCTTCCTTTATTTCTTTGTCACTGTTTGTTTGTTTCTTTCTTTCTTTCTCTCTTTCTTTCTTTATTTTACTGACTAAAATGAGACTAAAATTAAAAGTACTTTCTTTCTTTCTTTCTTTCTTTCTTTCTTATACTGACTAAAAGGAGACTAAAATTTAAAGTTCTTTCTTTCCCTCTTTCTTTCTTTCTTTCTTTCCTTCTTTCTTTCTAATACTGACTGAAATTAGACTGAAATTTAAAGTTCTTTCTTTCCCTCTTTCTTTCTTTTTTTCTTTCTTTCTAATAATGATTAAAATGGGACTAAAATTAAAAGTTATTTCTTTCTCTGTTTCTTTCTTTCTTTCCTTCCTTCTTTCTTGCTAATACTGACTTAAATGAGACTAAAATTAAAAGTACTTTCTTTCTTTCTTTCTTTTTTTTCTTTCTTTCTAATAATGATTAAAATGGGACTAAAATTAAAAGTACCACAGACTAAAACAAAGCTGAAAACACAAACTTATAAAATAAAATGTTAAAAATACAAATAAAAAAAACATTTATTAAGAAAGATTTAAATAATTTAGGTGAAATGTGTTATTTATCAGGCTTTGTGACAGTAAAACAATCCCCACTGGTGTTATTTAAGCATGTGACAGTGTGTTTGCTCTAAACTGAATATCATTTTCTTCTGGTTTTTACATTTTTCATATTTTTTCATGTCCTTAACATAAAGGTTCCTTTAATTTAGTATCAAATCAGGTAGTTGTAAAATTGCAGAAATTAAAACCTAAATTGAGATTCAGTGTAAGGAAACTTCGTTCGTGTTGAATTTTTAATCTGTGACACTAATCCATGATAATATATAAATGTTGTTCTCTTTTGCTCAAGGACACTTCAGCGCAGTCGGGACCTTTTTACTTCAGGCGACGTTTTAAGGGCCCGGCTCAAAGAGAAGCAGTCTGACTGGAGCTGCTACAAGCAAATTAATTGCAAAGAGACTCTCAGCTCTCAATGGAAACGCCTAAAGGAGAAAGTGTTTGTGTTTGTGTGTGTGTGTGTGTGTGTGTGTGTGTGTGTGTGTGTGTGTGTGTGTGTGTGTGTGTGTGTGTGTGTGTGTGTGTGTGTGTGTGTGTGCCTTAGGCTAATTAGAAGTGGTGGTACACACTGGGGCAAGTAATGCACAAGGTGGGACACTGGTACACCCTTTAAAAGAAGATTAATCTCACAAAACACACCCACACATTCTTTCTCTCTCTCTTTAAAGCAGGGGTGTGTCCAGAGGGGTGGCAGGTGTCGCCCTTAAAATCTGATTGGCCAGAATCCATCGTCACAGGATGGACTTCTTTTAAAAATCAACTATTTGGACTGTGCCTTTGCCTGCTTGTGGCTCTGCATTTAAAGCTACAGTAAGTAACTTTCAGTTTCAAATTAGGCGCCACAAATAAGTTTGTAGACAAACTTGTACCTATTTTCTCTTTACTGATTTTGTCCTGTGCATGTGTAAGTATGCCTTGTCGCTAAAAAAATCTCACCCTACTTTCTTTTAACAGTCCATGGTATCACTCATGAAGAACTTTTGCTCCCGGCAGCCTGCTGTCAATCACTTTTCCGACACCTACCCTGCAGCAGCAGTTTCAGGAAGTAAAATAACTTAAGAGAAATAATCAAACTACATGCTGACGATCTTGTTTGCTGTCTTATCTCTTTAAAAGGCATCGATAGGAATCGATTGGAAGTCTGTTTCAAATTAGCTAAAAATCCTCACAGGAGCTTTAAATGTAGCACTTTTTCTTTAGCTTGAAATTGTGACTTTGTACGTCCTAGGAGAAATAATCCAAAGTAACCGTGATATGTTTTAAAGTTAAAAGTATATGCAAACAAGTGCAACATATTTTAGATACTGTGATGTTAGTAGTTAAGGTAGATGTCATGTCAAGTGGAGATCAACAAGGTAAATAGGGTTCCCCACAGGGTTGCCCTTACTTTAACAGTAACCAAATCCCTTGGAACACCTGACCCTCACTCATAATATCAAACCAATGAAAACACCTTCATACATGTAGTAACTTTTTATGACTGACACACTGCTCCAAATGAGCCTCACACTACTCCATGATCGTATTTTTTCCGTACAGTAGTCTTATCAGTGCAATGTTAAAAGAGTCGTCGGTGGTGTTTCACTTTCTATCACATCACATGAAACTCAGCCTCACTTTGATCACAACAGTTCAGCTGCCAATTCCTCTGCTTTGATCGGCTCCCCCATTGATCAAAGAAAACCAGGCTGCTTTCCAAATCCTGCATCGGAGTTTGGTTTACAGATCCAGAGATTAAAAATATAAAAGAAGCTCCTATAGTCATTTGAACTGATACTCAATCTAAAACTTTTCCAACATGAGGTCAAGGTAACAGAAATATATATATTTTTTTACATCAGATACAACCGCAGACTGACTTCTTTCAGTGATACTTTGTACTCTCTCTTGTGAGTTGTGTGAAGAACCAGGCATAAATATTCACTATCAGCTTGAACATGGGATGTAAATATAATGAGGGATGTGAGGCATGTGGGAATGTTCATGAATGTCACAGCCTTTGATTTTTTTTCTTTTTATCAGGCAAAAGCATCAAAACGAGAACTTTCTCCTTCTATAAGTTAAATTACAACATGTTTGTTTTTAAGACTGATCTTAATGATGGGCATTTCAAGCAAAGAATATTATTCAACAGTTATTGGGAACTATTCAACGAATAAACAAGTAGTCTTCTTTTTTTTTCTTTTAGTTTTATTTTTTGGCATTTTTGCCTTTATTAATAGGACAGCTGAAGAGAGCTGGGAAATGTGGGGAGTAGAGAGAGGGAGAAGACATGCAGCAAAAGGTTGAGGCTGGGATTCAAACCAGCAACCTCTGCGACGAGGACTGTAGCCTCAGTATATGGGGCGCGCTAACAGTCAAATTCCACCAGATCCATGTCCGGTCCGTCTCTGATCCGTCACGGCACCGGATCTGATCGGTTTCTATTCCAGTCAATGTGTTAACTTCCACTGGATCCGCTCTGTTGCGTTTCAGCTGCGCCTCTGATCCGGCCGGTCGGAGCCCTCCAGATCAGATACACAAGACTTCTATTTCTGCCGGGTACCAGAGCATGACGCATCAATCTCCACAGAGCAGATGGAGCGGGACAGGAAGTCAAAATGAAGACATCCGGTTAATTTTCAGAATAAAACACTCTGTGTTATCACCAGATCGTATTTCACTTAACTACAACAACAAACCGTCATGATGAGCGGATACCAGGCCTGGAGTCAACAGGTCAGAGGTTTTCAGAGGACCAGAAAGACAACATGGATGAGGAGAGGAGGAGGAGAATCCTTGATTCAGTAATTACAGCAGGAAAACCTCAGTCCAGCTGTCCAGCTGTCTCCGTAAAACGCAGCCGGTGGGTGTTAATGGATGACAAATCACACAGCTGGACCGCAGTGGATCGGAGATGGACCGGACACAGATCCGGGTACGACCACTGGGCCACTGCCCCCCCCAACCCCTGTAATGCAGTGTTAATTTCGTCAACAAAATTATGCGTCTGATCTTTAGAAAGAAAAGTGATTCATTCCTGTGACAGGCTGAGTTATTATCTGAGGGGCTCAGTGTTAGCTTGGTCTCTACCTGCAGCAGGTGTGCTTTATGAACCAGCTCTCCTCACCTCCATGCATCTGTCTCATCTTCATTGATGATTTTTTTCCCCAGGTGTGCGTTAGTGACAAAGACCGGGGGATGCCTGTTTAATATTTGACGTTGTTGCCGCGATCCCCGGGAAAAGCTCCCGTCTGCAGATTGATTTAATCCAGTTTGGTGATACATCAGACACATTTAGTAAGTTTTGATCAACTCATAGTTGAAAGATGCAGATGCATTTCAGAGTGCTGTGATCTGACTGACTGTCCAGTGCCTCTGTCGCTGCGAGGTGCATTCAGGGGCTGACGTAAATGTGCAATACAGTCCTTTCATGGCATTTTTCTGTGAATCTAGAGAATCAAGATACATTCACAGGGGTCACATAAAGAATGTTTTCTTTTGACATTTTAGCAGGGCCAGGCTTAATTATTTAACTTCAAATGTTTTGAGTTTTCGTCAACTAAAACTAGACTAAGACTAAAAAGGGCTGAAAAGACTAAAATGTGACTAAAGCTAACAGGCATTTTCGTCTAAAGACTAAGATTAAATCTGAAAATAGCCGCCAAAATTAACACTGCTGTAATGCTAGTTCAACCCGGACAAACAATCGGCTACAACAAGCCTCAAATCAGGTCAGCCCCCCCACCATTGAAGTTGGAAAATTGGGCCTCAAATCTTCCAGTGTGCAGCCAGCCTCAGTATCCTCTACAATCTTTCCCCTGGTGAGAAACAGGAAACAGTTTCACTTCACTTTTTCAACACAAACTACTAATATTTCCAGTGAGGGTCAAACCCAAGGAGAAAGAGATAAACGCATCTGCTGTAATTCATATGCATTCAGTTACTACTGCAGCAAATGTGTAAAAGAAACGCTGCAGTAAAGAAAATATTTGTCTTTCTGCTCTCTAGTCCATTTATGCAACAGCGGAGAGACAAATATGCACGTTGACGTGCACCAAATGAAAAATCATACACGAACAACACTCCGTCTTTGCAGGGACAAAAGAGCAGTGTGCGTGATGGATTTGTACTGCAATCCATCCTGCCAGGCGGTGTTTCCACTCTTTTACCTCCTCTCTAATTCCGTCCTCTGTGTCTCTCTGAGCGAGGATGGATGAAAAACAACACTGGAGCAACCCACACACCTTTACCTCAACTCAACTGATCGTCAGCTCGCTGCTAGCAAATGGACAGAGAGAGGGAGGAGAAGGAGAAGGAAAGAAAGAGACAGAAAGACGAAAAAGGGACAAATTAGAGTGCGGTAGGCAGAGATGCGGAAATGAGACGGCAGAGGAGGAGGGTAAAAAAAACAGTGATTGAGTTGAATCGTGTTCCTGGCTTAGTTTCTGGGTGCAGGAGGAGAAAGCGAGTGATGTAAGGCTGAGTGAAGAGAAGGCTGGCAGCACTTCACACGGCTGCAGAAAATGACATCCTTTCTGCAGACAGACAGCACAGCTTCACATGTTGTTTTCACAGAAGAAGAGATTGTTCCTGCGGTGTGCGTTGTCATGACTGTCAGATGTGTGTTACCAGGAATGGGCATTTACTCTTTCTTGGAGAGGAGGGATGCAAAAGTTGAGGTTTTCCTCTGATATGTGGAGCAAAGATCAGGAGAAGTTGGAGGAGAGGGAGCATCAAGAAGGCCTGATGTGTTCAAAGCTGGAGGAAACTCAAGAGAAGTTCTGAAAGTGTTCTGAAACTTAAAGTTTGAACATCTCTGAAGAAACGGAGCAATCTGAGAGATGATTTGTGTGTATGATAGTAATCTGTGTCCCTGAGAAGGAAATGTAACGGCTGGCTGGGCAATTTTCAGAAGCAATGTTTTTCCATTCAAAGAAGTATTTTGTTTTGCACCGTCGAATATTGAACTGAGGCGATGTGATGAATGGTTGGAGTACAAAGTGCAGGACCAGGGTTTGTGTTTGGAGTCCTCAACACCGGGGTTATTCGGATCACTTTCGAGATCCTGTTTTTGGCCTCCCTGCAAATTCAGATCCAGTATTTCCATAGTTTCAGCTTTGTTAAGTACCCCACCAACTCCTCTTTAGGGGCTCTTTGGGAGCTTGAATTTTACGGCATGCACTTCAACAGTAACAATAATTGATTATGAGATCTTTAGCTCAGCATCAGAGTCGGTCATCTCTCAATCGGTGGGTTGGCAGTTTAATCCAAGCTCCTAAAGTCCACATGTGGAAGTGTCCTTGGGGAAGACATTGAACCCTAAACCCTCATTTACTTCTTTTTTTTTTTCTATTTACTTGTCAAGACTTCAAGGACTTTACTTCTAGAAGCATTGAAGTAAGGTGTCCATGATAAAGATCATGTGATAAGATTGTAGAATTAGCCTAATGGTTAAATTGCGCGCCTATGGCAGGCAACCTGGGTTTTGATTCCGGACGCTTTCCTGCATGTCCTCTCTAATAAAAGGTGTAAAAAAGCCCCAAAAATATTTTAAAAAACGAAAAAAAATTAATTGAACAAATATGTACCAAAAGTAGCTTTTCTGGGATTATTTACCTTAAAGATATTTCAAATGTCAAAGAGAAACCTGAACCATATAGCTTCAAGGTCAACATGAATGCAGGGCCACACAGGAAGTAGAGATATTCTGAAGTGACTTATTTAAATTGGGACAAATAGACTAGTCTGAAGGTCAGAAAACATTTAGAAATCAATCAAAACTGAGCATAATTTATTCACAATGCTGAACATGACACTGCAGGGTCTAAACAATGTCAAATTTGCTAGTCGAGTATGGCTACCACTAGCAGAGCTATCACCACCAGCTTTCAGTCCTATGAGATGCCATCTGTAATCTGTACTCATTTACATCCAGGTAGTAGATCATTACACCATTATGGCAGAAGCCTTTAATGAGAGCAACAGCCCCAGCTAGTGGCGGGAGGATGCACAACAGCTTAGACAATATAAGACCAGCATTTTTGGGCCTACAAGATATAAATTGATAACTCATTCCTCCTAAATGCACCACAGAACGCTACAGGTCATTCCTGCCTGTGGCCATCAACTCTAATACTCCTCCATCTGATCACTGTAAAATACGCTGTACTCTGTGCAATAACCCTCCCACTGAACATCATTGTATTACCTTCATTCCCTGCGCTTTTGTACATAGTGTTTCTTTGAAGTAAGTATACATATTATACAAAGTATTTCTGTCTCTGATTTTGATAAGTATACAAAATATTAACAACAGACAACAGTTAATTGTTGATATACGAGTGCATCCCAGGTGAAGGCTAAAATGATTTAACATTGTCCTATTAATGTCAATTTTCAGCAAAGCAACATTGCTGGATGTAATCTTTTCCAATATATCAACAAAAATAAAAGGTGAATCATACTTTATTTACAAACAGAGACTCCCCCGCTGGTTATGTTGACTGGTTCAGCATCTGTATTTTACCAAAGGGCAAATCCTTCACAGTTACATTTTCTTACCTACTAAAAGACAGAGCCGGTTTATGAAAACCCTTAAAACTATCTTATAAAAACAAGTGATGCTTGAGCTGAGGTTTTGGAAACAGATTGCTTTTAATCCCTGTGATTTTGAAAAAACAAAGGGATTTTTTTATGGAAAAGAAAAAAGAAAGTGTAAAACAAAACAACTATTTCAATAACTTAAAGTGACAGTGCTGTGAATGGCTGTCTGTTTAAATCAAATCAAACTGATTTTTGAAACTTCAAATCAATAGCTACATTATGTATTTAATGTGTTCTGTATAAATAAGAAATTGAAACATCCAACAATTCAACCCAAAATAATTCAGTTCCTGGTGTCCTCACTGAGCTTACACTACAGTACATCTGCTTCAGACATATAGGGATAGCTTGTGCTACCACATATGTAAACAAGTAAAGTGCAGAATATTAGATGCAACATTAAATGTGTTATTTTATTGGATTGAAGCATTCACCTGCAATACTCAGAGCAGATGGAAAAACTTAATTCAATCCCTTCCATAAATGTTAATGATCAGACTCTGTCCACGTTTGTGATTTTCACAGTCCCTGCTTCAGCCTTTTACACTTAAACTCCTTTCCCCCGTCCAGACTGTCAGAGGGTCAGCTAAATCAAATGCCAAGGCCTCGTCACACTAAATGCCAATCTATGTTTGGCTTTCACACACCAAGAAGGACCATTAACCTCCATTCATCTGCTGATTGGCTGCAGTGGTCAAATCAAACACGATCGATAAAGCTTCCTTTTTAGCCTCCGACCAGCCTTGGCAGAAACCTTCAATGTATTGATGAGTTCAGCTGCTGTCTGCTGCAGACCCGAGGAATCTGAAGACGCCTAGAGGCTCCTAAGGCACAGTTAAATATCTGGTAAAGAATCCTGTGTACAAACACACAAACATGCTCGATACAACAACCAGGAAACAACACTGCTGTCAAGATTCAATATTTTCTTCAGTAAACACATCTTTTCAGCTGTACTGATGGATTTCAATAAATTACCAGTGACAGCGTTTACGGACCAAAGCTCAATTTTTTGTACTTAATGCATTTAAAGCCCTAAATGTTTGTGTTAGAAGTTTGACTTTTGTATCTTTAATCAGCACTAAAAGAAATTTACATTGATACGTTTTACAATACAAATAGTTCCGAGGGCAACTAAGAGTGCAAATGGTAGTAAGCTTGTGCGTTAGTGATGGGAAGTTCGGCACTTTTCAGAGAGCCGGCTCTTTTGACTCGACTCCCAAAGAAGAGCCGGCTCTTTCGACTCCCAACTGCTCTTAATTTAGGATCTTTTGTAGTAGGGATAGGGTTGTGATTAGGGTTAGGGTTGTGATTAGGGTTAGGGTTGTGATTAGAGTTAGGGTTGTGATTAGGGTTAGGGTTAGGGTTGTGATTAGGGTTAGGGTTGTGATTAGGGTTAGGGTTGTAATTAGGGTTAGGGTTAGGGTTGTGATTAGGGTTAGGGTTGTGATTAGGGTTAGGGTTGTGATTAGGGTTAGGGTTGTGATTAGGGTTAGGGTTGTGATTAGGGTTAGGGTTAGGGTTGTGATTAGGGTTAGGGTTGTGATTAGGGTTAGGGTTAGGGTTGTGATTAGGGTTAGGTTTGTGATTAGGGTTAGGGTTGTGATTAGGGTTAGGGTTAGGGTTGTGATTAGGGTTAGGTTTGTGATTAGGGTTAGGGTTGTGATTAGGGTTAGGGTTAGGGTTGTGATTAGGGTTAGGGTTATGATTAGGGTTAGGGTTGTGAATAGGGTTAGGGTTAGGGTTATGATTAGGGTTAGGGTTAGGGTTGTGATTAGGGTTAGGGTTGTGAATAGGGTTAGGGTTAGGGTTAGGATTAGGGTTAGGGTTGTGAATAGGGTTAGGGTTAGGGTTATGATTAGGGTTAGGGTTGTGGTTAGGGTTAGGGTTATGATTAGGGTTAGGGTTATGATTAGGGTTAGGGTTAGGGTTGTGAAAAGGGTTAGGGTTAGGGTTATGATTAGGGTTAGGGTTGTGGTTAGGGTTGTGATAAGGGTTAGGGTTGGGATTAGGGTTAGGGTTGGGATTAGGGTTAGGATTAGGTTTGGGATTAGGGTTGGGATTAGGGTTAGGGTTAGGTTTGTGATTAGGGTTAGGGTTGTGATTAGGGTTAGGGTTGGGATTAGGGTTAGGATTAGGTTTGGGATTAGGGTTAGGGTTAGGTTTGTGATAAGGGTTAGGGTTGTGATTAGGGTTAGGGTTGTGATTAGGGTTAGGGTTGGATTACGGTTAGGGTCAAGATTAGGGTTAGGGTTAGGGTTGTGATTAGGGTTACGGTTGTATTAGGGTTAGGGTTGTGATTAGGATTAGGGTTAGGGTTGTGATTAGGGTTAGGGTTAGGGTTAAGATTAGGGTTAGGGTTGTGATTAGGGTTGTGATTAGGGTTGTGATTAGGGTGAGGGTTGAGATTAGGGTTAAGATTAGGGTTAGGGTTGTGATTAGGGTTAGGGTTAGGGTTGTGATTAGGGTTAGGGTTGTGATTAGGGTTAGGGTTGTGATTAGGGTTAGGGTTGTGATTAGGGTTGGATTAGGGTTAGGGTTAGTGTTGTGATTAGGGTTGGATTAGGGTTAGGGTTAGGGTTGTGATTAGGGTTAGGGTTATGATTAGGGTTAGGGTTAGGGTTGTGAAAAGGGTTAGGGTTAGGGTTATGATTAGGGTTAGGGTTGTGATTAGGGTTGGATTAGGGTTAGGGTTAGTGTTGTGATTAGGGTTGGATTAGGGTTAGGGTTAGGGTTATGATTAGGGTTAGGGTTATGATTAGGGTTAGGGTTAGGGTTGTGAAAAGGGTTAGGGTTAGGGTTATGATTAGGGTTAGGGTTGTGGTTAGGGTTGTGATAAGGGTTAGGGTTGGGATTAGGGTTAGGGTTGGGATTAGGGTTAGGATTAGGTTTGGGATTAGGGTTGGGATTAGGGTTAGGGTTAGGTTTGTGATTAGGGTTAGGGTTGTGATTAGGGTTAGGGTTGGGATTAGGGTTAGGATTAGGTTTGGGATTAGGGTTAGGGTTAGGTTTGTGATAAGGGTTAGGGTTGTGATTAGGGTTAGGGTTGTGATTAGGGTTAGGGTTGGATTACGGTTAGGGTCAAGATTAGGGTTAGGGTTAGGGTTGTGATTAGGGTTACGGTTGTATTAGGGTTAGGGTTGTGATTAGGATTAGGGTTAGGGTTGTGATTAGGGTTAGGGTTAGGGTTAAGATTAGGGTGAGGGTTGAGATTAGGGTTAAGATTAGGGTTAGGGTTGTGATTAGGGTTAGGGTTAGGGTTGTGATTAGGGTTAGGGTTGTGATTAGGGTTAGGGTTGTGATTAGGGTTAGGGTTGTGATTAGGGTTGGATTAGGGTTAGGGTTAGTGTTGTGATTAGGGTTGGATTAGGGTTAGGGTTAGGGTTGTGATTAGGGTTGGGGTTAGGGTTAGGGTTGTGATTAGGGTTAGGGTTAGGGTTGTGATTAGGTCTAGGGTTGTGATTAGGGTTAGGGTTAGGGTTGTGATTAGGGTTAGGGTTAGGGTTGTGATTAGGGTTAGGGTTAAGATTAGGGTTGGATTAGGGTTAGGGTTAGGGTTGTGATTAGGGTTAGGGTTGTGATTAGGGTTAGGGTTAGAACCAGAACTTAACTTATGCAAACCGAACCATAACCGAACCAGAACCGAACCAGAACCAAACCAGAACCGAACCAGAACTGAACCAGAACCGAACTCAAGCAAACTGATCCAGAACGGAATCAGAACGGAATCAGAACCAAAACAGAACCGAACCAGAACCGAACCAGAACCAAACTCAAGCAAACCGAACAGAACCGAACCAGAAATAAACTCAAACAAACAGGACCAGAACCGAACCAGAACCAGAACCGAACCGAACCAGAACCTAACCAGAACGGAACTCGAGCAAACCGAACCAGAACCGAACCAGAACCGAACCCGAACCGAATCAGAACCGAATCAGAACCGAACCAGAACCGAACTAGAACCGAACCAGAAATAAACTCAAGCAAACAGGACCAGAACCGAACCAGAACCAGAACCGAACCGAACCAGAACCGAACCAGAACGGAACTCGAGCAAACCGAACCAGAACCGAACCAGAACCGAACCAGAACCGAACCAGAACCGAATCAGAACCGAACCAGAACCGAACTAGAACCGAACCAGAACCGAACCAGAACCGAACTAGAACCGAACCAGAAATAAACTCAAGCAAATAGAACCAGAACCAAACCAGAACCAAACTCAAGGAAAAAGAACCAGGACCAACTCAAGCAAACCAAACCAGAAATAAACATCATTAATGTCCTCAGGTTGACATTGAGAAAAGTCAAATGCCTCAGCTTGGATTGGCTGATCCGATTTCTCCTCTCAGTGAAAATTTCCCGTCTTTGAGAAGAACCCTAACCCTAACCCTCTCAGAAGGAACAGATGAAGCCAGGATACACAGCCTCCCCTCCATCACCTGTATCCTATATCCTCACATGTGATTGGCCGCATGGCTGCCATGCTGACCAATCAAAACAAAGTTCTGCTGTGAGCAGAGCTGGGCCTGAGCACTGTGAGAGCTAAGCAGCGAGAGGAAAAAAACTGGGAGCCGGCTCTCTCTCGATGTGAGCCGGCTCTTCTGATTCACTATAAAGCATCGGCTCTCAGAACCGCAGCTTTTGATCATGACACATCACTAATGTGCTTAATCTGTGTTACAATTATGAGGGGGTCTTTGGACAATTTTCTCACCTGTAAGGGGTCCCTGGCTCCGAAAAGTTTGAGAACCCCTGCTCTAAGTGACCCAGTAACATTCTGTCTGCGTATCGTTGGCATGGAGACAAGTCGTGGTATACACGTGCTCACAAATAGCAACGCCGGCGGCCCGGGACGCCTATTGAGGGCCTCTGTCATAGACCATATGTGCAGTAGATACTTTGTTTTACTTGGCTGTCGTTCATGTGAAATTGATTGACAATGTTTTGTAATTCCTGTGAAATGGATTCAGTGCAGTCGATAAATTCTGAATTTCTTCAGTGACTTGGAACACCAAGGTTTGGCTGTGGTAGCTTCATCTTCAGCACAGGAGGATGCTGCTTGGAGTATTAGCCATCAAGGCAAATAGACACCCTAGATGCACACTTAAACTCACTTTGGTTCACTTGACCCAAGATTTTATTACCTTCTTTTTTATGTTTCATTTCAAACAACCAGAATCTAGCCTTGTGTTTCATTTTAATTGGGGCGTTTAATCAGTTAGACATCAAAGTTTCTCAGAAGTTTAGAATCATCCCTCTCCTCATCCCCTCCCTCTCTCTCTCTCCTCCTCCCTCACTGGCAGACTCTGTTATTATTCCTTGTGGTGCTCCTCATCATGCCTTGCATTAAAGATGCACTGAGACAGCAACTAAAACCTTTTCCACGCTTTGGTTTGGCACGGCGGGCGAGAGGGGAAGAGGGGAAGAAAAAAAAAGAGGGAGCAGAGGGAGGACGAGGACAGATAAGAGAACGATGGAGAGAACAAGAGAATGGGAAGGAGGAGGAGGAGAGGATGAAGAGGAGAACAAGGTGAGGAGAGGAGGATGCTTGAGAGAGGAAGATAAGCAGCAACAAGGAAGGAGGACATTGACTTTTTGATGTGCTTTAACGGAACATCTCACAACAAGAAATAACTCAGGAAGTACAAACACACACCCACGAACACACACACACACACTAACACACACACACACACACACAGAGCGTTGGCCACCCACATGACCACAGCTGACATTTTAATTAATACTGTCAGACTCCTTTCTCTCGTCATACATATTGAATTGTGCAGCTGCCAAACACTCACAGATGTGACAGCAGCTGTGTTTCCATCTGAGAGTGTTTTCTATGCACGCTGGGACGCATCAAATCATAGCGCTGAATAGAAGGAGCACTCTCTAACTAATTCATTTGATGTCTTTACGTTCTTTTTTTATAATGAAACAATCAGCGATGGAAACACATTTGTTGAAGGATGACAGAGTTAGGTGTGGGTGTAAATATCTGTCCATCACGATGCTGTTTCCGTGTTATGGACATGTTTACATCTTGTTAAGTGGTAAACTATACATCAGTAGATTCATCAAAGTAGGGCTGCCGCTATGTAACAGTATGGATGATAAGCATCTGTTATGATCTAAAATACTGACACCAGGCTAAAAACAAGCATATGGTAATTAGGGATGGGCAATGATTTTCGAATACTCGCTCACTTGGTAAAAATGGAAGAGTTACTTTTTATCTGTGCCTGGTTGTAATACAGTATTCCCGCCAGACGATGGCTATAAAGCGTCTTAAAGCCGTTTGCAGACCGTATTAAGTAACAGAAGAAGAAGAATGCAAACTGCATTAAATAGCAAAAGAAGAAGAATTATTGGAATAATCGTCAAATAGATGCCAATAATTATCGAATAGTATTTTGGCTTGAAAGGCCCATCCCCAATGGTAATACTGTTCAGCTAATTGGTCCATATCACGGGATCGTAGTTCTACATGCTGGTTGCCATTCATAAAACGGAGGGAAGACGAATAAGTAACGGCCACTTTCCTGTTTCCTGTCATCCCCACACTCTCTCCTGGTTTCATGCCCTGTCCAATGTCCTCTCCTTTCTGAATAAAAGGTGTAAAAGCCCCAGAAATATAACTGTAAAAGGTTCCCTTGCCAGTTTGGGTGCTTTTTGGGGGGGGTTTGTAGAAAAGACAGAGTGTCTGTGGACAACATGTAATGCAAAATAATATGCAGCAGAAGACAGTGAGTTTTCATTTAACAAGTAGTTTTGGTCACAGGGCTGGTGACGCAGATAAAACATAACTGTGAACATCATTAGAAATGGATGATGACATGTATATAAGTCAAATAACAGTCCCTCCAGGATTTTGCGGGATTTTTTTGTGATTGTTGCGGCCCAAAAAGCCTGAATTTGCGACAGCTTTTTGAAAAAATTGCGGTGAAAGTTGCGATTATTTTTTTGTTGCTTTTTTTCCCCAATAACATCTCAGGGGCAAGTAAATATGCTAAATGACAGTTATTTTTAGAAAACATTCTTGATGTGGCCACTGACTGTATTTTGATTCTCTTGATTCACAGGAAAATGCCATGAAAAGACCGTATTGCACATTTACGACGGTCCCTGAATGCACCTCGCAGCGACTGATGCACAGTCAGTTCACGGCACTCGGAAATTAATCTGCATCTTTGATGACAAGGAGTTGATCAAAACTTACTAAATGTGTCTGATGTTTCACCAAACTGGATTAAATCAAGCTGTAGATGCAGAGCTTTTTACGGTAACCACGGCAACAACGTCAAACATCAAATAGTAAACAGACGTCCCCCGGTTTTGTCTTTGTCACTAACGCACACCGGGGGGTAAAAATCCTCAATGAAGATGAGACAGATGCATGGAGGTGAGGAGAGCTGGTTCATAAAGCACACCTGCTGCAGGTAGAGACCAAGCTAACACTGAGCCCTTCAATCTATAAATAACAACGTTGTCATCGTCACTTGTCCTGCCTGCTGTCCTCTCTTTTCACCCGTTCTCTGTGCGTGTTTTGAAAAGTGCCGATCAAGTGAGGACTTATGTTTATGTTCCTAGGAAGTGAAATTGATGACAAAACTGATGACGTACAGGGGCTGAGATTGAGGTAATTGGTCAAATTTGCAGGAAAGTTGCGCTGATTGTAAAAAATTGCAGGGCCGCGAAAAAATCCTTCCTGGAGGGACTGAAATAAGTTTTTATGTCGTGCTCACACCAGACTCCAACAATCGCACTATTCACGAATGCAATCATGAGAATGTCTTGTGTTTATTTGTTTAATTTGCACAAACTCGCTCATGTTGAATTGGGATGCATGTTATGCTAAAGAGGGCAGAACTAACTTCCTCCGATAGCTGGATTCAAGTGACAGACCTGATAATCTTACCTCCTCACTCACTTTCCTCAAAGTGAGCTCCTGTTTCTTGCTGAGCCCATAAAAAGTAGGTAGTGTGACAAAGTTCTGGGAGGCCACACATTGATAATATATCAATTTGTCCTATATATTCCAGATGAATGAACCTCTGTCGGTCTGTAAGTTACATCATTAATCAACAAGGGATCTGCAAGCTGATTGGCTATTACAGCATGATCAATATATTTTCAACTCTGGCCAATTAATTTGTGCAAATAATAAGGGTCATTCACGCGTAATGCACCATTCACGCCGTCCAATTCATGTCTTCACATTGACTTTACATGCAATTAATTCCTGCAAATACACTTTATCAAATTTGGTGTGAACGCCCCATTAAAAAAAGTTATGAAGTCAAATGTCACTCCAGCCTCGTCTTGCCTTCCCCTAATTTGACTGATAGCTTTTCATCCAGTTTCCTATGAATATTGCAATAATATGACAATGTTAGTTATGGTTGAGGAGGATGCTTTGAAATAAAATATGCACTTTTACTCTCCAACAGTTATAAACTCTCAAGTCCACAACACAAAGCTCCACCTTCATCATGTCTCTGTACTTTCACACTGGTGTAATATTGATGCCTGTAAACACACAGCGTGAGCTTCACACACTCAGACTTGAAAACACACACAGTGCTGTCCTGCTCTGCCTGCTCTGCTGCCTACTCCTGATGCCCACATAGCCAGTGGAGGACTTGGTGAGACGTTACAGGGGTGTAAACATTGGGCCTTGAACTAGTAATATGAAAAAGGCTAGAGATGTTGCATTGGAAGTCACTGGTAACAAACCTGAGCTGTGGATTACACTGACTTGTAGAATACACAGTGTACAGTCATATATTTGTATTAAAATGCTGCTAAGGAGTAAAAGTAATGTCTTTATTTAATGTCCCTATGTGTGTCTTTAAGAGGAGTATGTGACACCGCCATCAGACCTGTCAGTGAATCTGAAGTATGGAGGTGAAGGAGGAAGAACAAAAGCAGCTAGAACAGCTTAAGGGTCCAAAAGAGCCAAGAGAAAAGAGGAGGTCGATGAGCAGAGAGGAAAAGCAGAATGGAGATGTCAGTGGGACACCTCTCATCACATCTGACCATCATCTACCCCCTTCCGGCTTCTTCCCTCCTCTCTCCTGACCATGAAAGCCGTCCTGAAAGACGTGACAGCGATCTGAAATGAGCGATTCTTATCTGCCGCTCTGTGAATCCAGCCCCTCAGCCTCAAACATTCTTTGGAGGGACACTTGAGACAGCGAGGCTCTAATTGGTGAAGTGCTGTTATCTATGTACAGTAAAACAGCCGGAGTTCAATCTGGCGCTGCTCAGCGGGAGGTGAGATCTCTATCTGTCCCCTTCATTCACAGCTTAATTCAATTGGAGGGCAATTATCGAGCGCCCGAGGCTTCCAGATCCTCGTCGGTTTCTGTTCCCATCAGGGAGCCGTGTCGGGGTTGGATCCTTGACGGCTGCTCGGGCTGGTGTCTGCATGGATGTGAAGAAGCAGAGCAGGCGGCAGCAAACACACAAGAAGGCTTCCTCAGTCACAACCTCGGGATTGTAGATGATTGTGCAGCTGTCCTTTTGTCTTGTTTACAGACAGACGAAGCTGGACTCGTTCAATGGCAAGAATCTCTCAGGAGGGAAGGATCGTCCTTGTAGGAACAGAGCCATCAAACTGACTCATCTCTTCAGTCAGAAGTAAATAGTTACAAAGTGAATCATGACAAGTCACTGGTGGCAGAAGGCAGCAGACTACAATAACTCAAGTGCTGTGTGTAAACAGAGCTCTGACTGACTTGAGTTAACTTTGCTGTTTCATGCCCCTCCTCCAGTGTTGTAGCCGTGTCACCAAAACTTTAGTCCAAGTTCAGTCTGAGTCACCAAAGAAGAAACCAAGTGGAGTCTGAGTCGAGTCCTCGTTATTGATACTATTAATTAAGGACGAATATTGAAAATCATGTTATATATTTGTATATATTATCAGTTTCTGCTGACACTGAGAACACTGGAACATCAGTGTACACATTACAGCTAAATGGTTTTACTAGAGTGTGTGGGAACCTTCTTGTTTGAACACAGCCCACAATTCCTCTTATTTCAGATTTTTAGATGAAGATTAAAACACATTGAAGTATATCTTAACAAAGGTTGGATTTATATGACCACAGGTAAAGTACTTTATACTTTTATCACTAAAATAAACTATAAAAAATGATTTATGACAAATGTATGTTTTTGCACATGCTGATGTTTGACCTCATTTAATCCTGCTTTTAATAGTAATAATAATAAAATTAACAAAAAATTATTAATAATAATTACATATTATATAATAATAATACATATAATAATAATAATAATAATAATAATAATAATAAATAGTAATTACATTTTATATAATAATAAGAATAAGAATAATAAATGTATAATATAATAAAAACAATAATAATAAATAATTATAAAATAATTACATATTATATAATAGTAATAAATAATACAAATAAATACCACTCGTAAAAATAATAAGAAAATAAATAAAAAATAATGAGAAAATAGTAATACAAAAAAAAAATAATAATAAAATAATAATAAAAATAATAATAAATTGTATTTAAAGAGGCCTTTCAGAGCACTCAAGGTCACCTTACAGGGCAGAGTTTAAAAAAACAAACTAAAATGTTAAAATCCTGTTCTATTTATTTATATACTTATTTACTTAGTTTATTATTTTTATTATTATTATTATCATTATTATTATTATTTCCTATTATTATTATTATTATCATCATCATCATCATCATCATTATTATTATTTTTATTATTATTAGTAGTAGTAGTAGTAGTAGTCGTAGTAGTAGTAGTAGTAGTAGTAGTAGTCGTAGTCGTAGTAGTAGTAGTAGCAGAGGTAGTAGTAGTAGTAGTAGTAGTAGTAGTAGTAGTAGCAGAGGTAGTAGTAGTAGTAGTAGTAGTAGCAGAGGTAGTAGTAGTAGTAGTAGTAGTAGTAGTAGTAGCAGAGGTAGTAGTAGTAGTAGTAGGAGTAGTAGTAGCAGCAGCAGCAGTAGCAGCAGTAGTAGTAGTAGTAGTAGCAGCAGCAGCAGTAGTAGTAGTAGTAGTAGTAGTAGTAGTAGTAGTAGCAGAGGTAGTAGTAGTAGTAGTAGTAGTAGTAGTAGTCGTAGTCGTAGTAGTAGTAGTAGCAGAGGTAGTAGTAGTAGTAGTAGTAGTAGTAGTAGCAGAGGTAGTAGTAGTAATAGTATCAGTAGTAGTAGTAGTAGCAGCAGCAGTACTAGTAGTAGTAGTAGTAGTAGTAGCAGCAGTACTAGTAGTAGTAGTAGTAGTAGTAGTAGTAGTAACAGCAGCAGTAGTAGTAGTAGCAGCAGTAGTAGTAGTAGTAGTAGTGCATACTTTTTTTGTTTACTTTCCTAACTATCTATGAGGGTTCTTTTCTTTTTTACATCAGGTGCCTATGTACGCTGCCTTTCAGGATGGGGTGAGTGTAGATGGGAGTTAATGATCAGGTTGAATTATTACTTGGGCCATGTTTTGCGATATCAAGGCTACTGAAAAACAACCGATAAACAATTCATCACAAAATAATTAAATAAAACCCCCTCAACCTTTGCCAAATTTTCAAATGAATGCCCTCGATGGAGCCAGATTTGCAGACTGCACTTTGTAAAACATGCCCAGTCTTAAAAACTTCAGCTGCTGTTTTCAGTAAGCACTTAGCAGCGTGCCGGCTCCTCTGTGGACGTCCTTCGGGTCTCTGCGATATCTAAACCTGAAATATGCAACAGATGACTCTTTGGCTAACACTTCCAGGAAAGAGTGACAGAACTTGAGAATGTTGTTCCCAATTTCAGTCCACATGCAACGCTTCTTCTTCTTCTTTCAGCTGCCAGCGCTCGCTGAAAATTTCACAAAAAGGTGAGCTCCTCTTCCTGTCTCACGACCAACTGCTGAGACGACAAAACTTTCCCTCACAACATTTAACGCCTGCTCCTCTCACAGCAGACACACACACTTGCATTTCTGCAGCATTTTGTCTCTGGAGCTCAGAAAACACTGAAGCTCAACTCCCATGACGATTGTGAAAGATGCACATGAAAGCATCCTGCAACCTGTTTCATGCAAATAAAGAAGAGGAGCTTTGTGCACTTCAGCGAGTTCCCAAAAACTCTCAAGAAAGGAGCGCCTTCAGCCTATGAACCACATTTGTAATGATCGACAGCAGCAGCAGCACGCGTCTCCTGCACACAAACACAACAAGCAGTAGTGAGGAGCTGTAATGATGCAGAGACACACTGCATTTCAAATCACTGACAGCGAGAGAGAGCTGATAATGAGGTAACTGCCACAAGTGCTAATGTCTGCTAAAATGTAGCCTTTTTACGGGGAGACAGGCAGCTCCTACAGAGAGAGAAATACAATCCAAGCACTGAAAAAAGAGACTCATACATTCTCTTAATTGATAAATCTTCCAAACCAAGAAGCTCTTCTTGTAACAGCACATCCAAAAGCAGCAGAACAAGCAACAGAGATCACAAAGCGGGACTTACTTTGAGTATTCTTCGTTATCTCGGTCACAGCGAGAGTCCTTGTGTTTCTCCCACTCCTTCCCGTGTTTACACGTGGTCAGCAGGATAATATCTTCCCCGTTGTGGATGTGATAAAGAGCGTTCCTCGTCTCAGATCCGATGCCGGTTAGATATCGCTTCCCTTTGAAAACCAGCCGGTACTTCCTGGATGGCGGTGCGTCGTTGAGCGTGGGATAACCTACGCCTCCTCTCTTCAGAGGGTGATCCTTGGAGAAAAGAGGGATCGAGATATCAAAGTTTGGCCGGAAGTTGACCGCATCCGCGCTCGCCTTGGCTAGCATAGCCTGGCCAACCTCGAATCCCAAGTCCTCCGTGTAATCCGGCCACGTTCCGGAGTAGAGGTTGAATATGAGGTGGTTCTTGCCATCGTTCCACGTCGGCAGGCTCTGGATGCGGTGCCTCACGTTCTGCACGAATTGAGCCGAGAGCTGGTCTCTGTCCAACGTGTCCACAGCCAGGATGAACAAACAGGCCCGGGAGGGGTCTGCGGTGTGGAAGCGAGACCCCTCGATGGAGGTCAGGATCTTCTGGTAGGTCTCTGAGATCTCGTCCCCTCTCTGCGGAGGGTAGATGTAAACCCTGAAGCCCGACTGGCAGCGAGAAAAGT
Organism: Notolabrus celidotus; assembly: GCF_009762535.1. Lineage (NCBI taxonomy): Eukaryota > Metazoa > Chordata > Actinopteri > Labriformes > Labridae > Notolabrus > Notolabrus celidotus. Next base: position 5,641,726 of record NC_048284.1, read on the forward strand.
CGAAGCAGGTTTCCATGCGGCAGCGCTTGTTCTTGTAGATGTTGTCGCGGATGGCGCGTCGTTCGCGGGGCGAGGTGTGCTGGTGATGGAGCTGAGGGCTGTCCTCCTGAACACACACAGAAAAAACAACACAATGTTAAACTCACACTTTATTTGCACAGCTCACTTGACCCCAGTATTTGAAAAAAACAGCACAAGAATGAAGGAACCCAGCTCCCCATCCACAGCTGCGTCCTCCAGCCAACGGTACAACAACTGAAGACTGAGCTGCAGAAGCCAATCACAGAGACACAGGCAGACAGATTACTCTGTAAGAGCAACTCAGGACAAGTGGAGGAAAGTCTCACAAAATGAAACTAGTTTACTTGTCTGCCAAATTTTCTGATTTGGACGGATTTGCAATGTTTCTGTTTTTTTTTTTTGCGCTGCAATTTTGAATAACCCTGCAAATCTAAGAGGCTGCCGTGAGTATTCTTTGTCCTTACACACACATATAAACCCACTGTTGATGCATTATCACCCTTTTTTGATCTCATCATTATTTAATCATCACATTTCTACACTCATTTTTTTTTCTTCTCGTACAGTACATTTTTTTACTGCAATATGTTTCTGTAGCATACTATATTTTTTTCCCACTGTGCAGTACACATTATCTACCGTGCAATGTAAATTGTGCTCTGTAATAAACATCATCTACCATACAACATACATTTTAACTTAGAAATATAATTGTAGTCCATGCAATGCACTTCTGAATGTGCAGATTACACTATCTGCAGTGCACTACACGGCACATACCATGCGGTTTGTGTTATCTAACATGCATTATACATAATACTGTGAAATATACCTTATCTATGGTGCAATATACATTATCTTCCCTGTAATGTACTTTTTCATTGTACAATTTACATTACCTGCAGTGCAATATAAATGTTTAATGTGCAATGTACATAATAAATGCTGCAATATTAATTTAGACTGCGTAAAATACATTATCTTTTATGCAACCTACTTTTTCATTGTGCAATTTACATTACCTACAGTGCAATATACATTTTTACTGTGCAAGATACATGACCGATGTTGCAATATTAATTGATTCTGTTTGATATACATTAACTTCTGTGAAATATACATTTTTATTGTGTTATGTATTGTGTTATTTACATTACCTACAGTACATTATATGTCATACTCCATGCCATAATAATTGTTACAGCCCAATAAACATTATATCCTCTAGAATAATATATTTTTGCTGTGTAACATACATTATCTTATATGCAATGTTCTTTTTTTATTGTGTAATTTGCATTACCTATGGTGCAATATTCATTTTGACTGTGTAATGTACATTATCTTCTGTGCTACTTACGTATTTACTTTGTTATTTACATTACCTACAGTACACTCACTATATGTCATCTACTGTGCATTATACATATTACTGTGCAATATATATTTGACTGTGCAATACACATTGTCAGTGGTGCAATATGCATCATATTACCTGCAATATTATTTCTTCCAGTCTAGTATACATTATATACTGTGCAATATAATATACGTTTGCTGTGTAATATACATTATCTTCTATGCAATCTACTTTTTAATTGTGCAATTTATATAACCTACACTCTAATGCAATCTTTACTGTAAAATATACATGCAATATACAGCCTGAAATATTTATTTTGACTATGTAAAATACATTATCTTTTGGTCAATATATTTTCCTGTCTTATTTACATTACATATAGTGCACTAAATGTCATCAACTGTGCATTATACATTATACATGTTACTCTGCAATACACATTATCTACTGTGCAATATTAATTTTGACCATGTAAATATACATTATCCATGGTGCAATATACATTATCTTCGCTGCAATACTAACTTTTACTGTACATTATACATAATACATGCAGCAATATTAATTTTGACTGTGTAGAATACATTATCCTCTATGCACTATAGGTATTTACTGTGTTATTTACATTACCTATTGTGCACTATATGTTATCTACTGTGCATTATACATATTTCTGTGCAATATACATTATCCATGGTGCACTATACATTACTGTGCATACATTACCTTCTGTGTAATGTATTATTTTTGTGCAATATACATGTTTGTATTCAGATGAATGTTTGCACAGTTCCTTCAGATGCATGCCTGTTTTGCTCTTAAATAGAAAAATAATTCCTTGTTTGTAAAAAGATAATGAAGACCTTTTACTCTGTTTAAATCTATTCTAATCTGTCTCAGAATTCTCCTTCAATAACCGCTCCTGAAGGAAGCATTAGATTATCTTTTCTTACTTTCAGATATTGGATCGTTTTTTTAAAAGACTGCTTTGTTTAATTTCCTTGAGCTCGTCTACCTCTTGCTCTCCTCCCTCCAGGTACGGCTCCAGCAGCTGGGTGGACTCGGGCCAGTGCCTGGGAGGTCTGGACGGGTTTCTCTGGGGGAGGGGCTGGGGCTGGTACGTGTCCAGGCTCTGGTGGTAGTACTGGTACTCCTGCTGGTGGTATTGGGGGTACTGGGGAAACTGGTGATACTGGTACGGCTGCTGCTGGAACTCCCCGATTTGCAGACCCCACAGGTAGACGAGGAAGAGAAGACCGGCCCCCACAGACACGAGCAGGTACCGCTTCTTGGCCTGCATGTGTGCTGCGGGGGGAGGAAGAGGAGGAGGTGGTGGGTTCAGGGGGGGAGAAACAAGAGAGGGAGGTCAGGAGGGAAATGAAACAGAGAAGGGAGAGAGAGATAAGGGGTTGAGAGACAGAGTAATGCAAGGAATAGAGGAGGTGGAAAGAGAGAGGAAAGGGAGAGGAGGCGGTAAGGAAGGACAAAGGGTTAAAGGAGGGAGGAGGTACTAGGTGATGACGAGGAGAGGAGGTAGAAACAGGTCAGGTCGACCCACAGGGCAGACACTCTATCCACAGCTTGACATTTTGGGATTTGGAGTCACTGAAAGAAAAAGGAAAGAGAGACGTATGCATGAATTATCTCATCAATGAAGTCTTAATCATCTATCATCTCTCTCTCTTCATCTCCTCTATCCCTCTTTCCAACCTCAACTCGGTCTCAGCAGATGTGTGTCTAACATGAGTCTGTTCCTGCTGGAGGTTTCTGCCTGTTAAAGGAAGTTTGTCCTTGCCACTGTAACTTGCTAAATGCTGCAAAGTGCTCTGCTCATGGTGGATTAAGATGAGATCAGACTGAGTCCTGTCTGTAAGGCGGGACTGGATCTTAACCTGTCCTGATGTTGGGTCTTTGATACTCATTTTTACCTTGAAAGCCCTGCATGAACAAGCACTCCAGAGGAGACTGTGCTTTTACTGTTGTAGCTCCAACTCTTTGGACCTCTCTGCCACGGAATTTAAGATACATGGACTCAGGTGGCACTTTTAATAAAAACGTCTTAAAACCCATTTCTCTAGACATGCGTATACTTAACCTGTTTTATATTGCTGCTTGCCTTGCCCATGCTTGTGTTATTTCTATTTTTTGTCTTCATTTTGATTTGTTCAGGTCGTGATTAGTGATGATTTGTTTGTGTATGTTTCTTTGTAAAGCACTGTGTGACCTCTGTCGTGAAAGGTGCTGTATAAATGAACGTATTACTTTTATTATTGAGATAACGTTTGTTGTGATTTGATGCAATACAAATGAAGGTTGATTGATTGATTGTTTTAGAATTTTTCAGCTTGTTTTATATGTTTTAGCCTGTCTTTAGTGTCTTTTATTATGTACTGTCAAGCTGCTGGGAAAGAGCATTTTGTTTCACTACGTATGAGAATAAATCTTGAATCTTGGAATCTTGAATCTCGATTGAGTGATTGATTGATTGATTGATTGATTGATTGATTGATTGATTGATTAATCAAATCCAGAGCTTGAAAACAAATAAACCGTTTAGAGAAAAGCATTGAACAAGAGAAAGAAGGAGAAAAGGTAACAACTAACTCTTCTACACTCAGGCTGATAAAGGCTTCAAGCTTCTGTGGTGGGTTTTTTTTTTCCTTGATTTTGATCTTTTTAGGTCCATGCAATCCCTCAGAAAGAGTCACTTAAATGCAAAAAAACTGAATGCAATGAGTGTACAAAACACAGTAAAATAAAAAAATAAAAACATGCACACTTTCATGCATTCATTGGTTAATAAATATCACAATGAAAAGTTGAAGATATCTTGCAAGTTTGTGCAAAATTGACGATGCTGGAAACAGCTTGCTGAGCCAGTGAGGCACGAGCATTTTGCATGCAAAAAAACAAGCACTGCAACTTTCCAGAGAAATAACCTTTTCTGGGCGACTATTGCAAGAATTGGCGTTTGTGCAAATCGTGTCAAAGATACTTATAAGTGCATTTCACGCAGACTAATGTGCCACTGCCTGAGCAGCATGTTGCTTTGGCACGTGGCTAATTGATCACAGTCTAACCAGAGTTTCCCAGCGTTGACGCACATCAATGCAACTTTATAGGAATGACCAACGCAGCACTAACTTGTAGATTTTCTTAATGAGGTTTGTTGATGCTGCACGTGAGGAAACAACACGTGGAACATGTGTGACATGCAATCAGAGACTCTCCAGAGTTTTAGATCTTCCTCACTTCTTCTCTCTGACTCGAGTCCATATGTGCAGAGCTGTCTCCAAACTCCTACCTGAGTACATGGAACACCTGTGGTCCCAGGAAGAGATCGGGATGTCCTCTGCTCTCCCCTCCAGCCTGAGCAGGAATCCCCAGTTTGGAAACACATTCTCCTCCGTTCAGACACCCCGGGACACCCTCCACATTCCAGATGATCCGTGAGATGAGAATATATAGTCACAGAGGTCTGCGTCCGTGGGTAAGGCGCGCTGCCTCCACCTCCATCCTCCTCCGCGTCCCAGACTCAAACTTTCCCGGATCACAGGGTTGTCTTTGTGTGTGATCTAGCTATCTGAGGGCACAGCAGGTATCCACAGAGGGAGTTCAGACGCGCGATGGACCGGGATAACAGTGATAACATCCATCCAGAGTTACGCGTTAAAGAGGGATCGTGTATCTCCAAAAAGAGGCTGCCATCCCGGGAGAAGGAAGGATCCAAACTTTAGAATCTGAACCCAAATTCCCACCTGTGCGCGAGAAACACGCTGAAATCCTAATCCAGGTGAGTTAAAGGAAAGCACCTGACACACAGAGAGAGAGAGAGAGAGAGAGAGAGAGAGAGAGAGAGAGAGAGAGAGAGAGAGAGAGAGAGAGAGAGAGAGAGAGAGAGACGCGCTTCGATCAAATCTTCTCAGGACTTCGCGCTCCTCTGAACAGCAGGTGGACCAATTCCACAGTTAAACACCATGAACGTGCACGAGGTTCCTTATTCCATCCTGCCTCCTCGCCTCCAGCACCCACTGATCTCCTCACATCTCCATCCGCAAATCCTCACTTGGATCTAGGCTGCGCCCTTGTGCAGCAGCCAGCCAGCAGCAGCAGCAGCGCTGATAATCCAGCCGGCTGCAGGGGATCCGAGCGCGCACCGAGCTGGGGCGTCAGCTGGCTCTGAGGAGGTGTGGAGGGAACTGGCATTAACTCAGCACCTCTCAGCTAGCATTCTGTGGCTGTGTTTGGATCACTTTAATGAGGAGGGGGGTTCCAAGAGAAAGATAGATGACTGAGGAGTCCCCTCAGGAGGATTCAGAACCCTCGAAAGTGGCTGTCATGCCTGTTTTCAATTGGCAGACCAAACTCCATTCAGAAATCAGCCAATTTAAGGAATCTCACTTCTTCAAATGAGTTTAAATCAGCTGTGAAAGATGACTCTACAGCATTGTTTATAGATGTTAGGATGTGCTCTCATGGGGCTCATACAGGTGCCACGAAAATGCATTGTCTTCCTCTGAAATCTGTTTATTCTCTGTGCTTTACTGGGTTTAAATCCATTCCACATGTTTAAAGAGTTCTTTCCTTGGTCTTGTTCTACTCCCAAACTTAACAAGAGTTTAAAAAATGAATCATATGATAGTAGGAATACATTTTTTGAGGATGCACGTGGGTTTTGTAGTCTAGTGCATCTCATCACATTTCCAAAATAAAACCCTCTTTTACTCTCTCACTCTGAAATCATGGTTAATGTGTTTTAAGGGATCTGTCGTGGCCTGTCAGGGTTTGGCGAACTGACTCTTTTTTGCAAATCTATGCACTTTTAATTAAGTCTTAGCTCATTAAATCTCGTAATGATTCCAATATGTGGTCCAATCCATCAACTTTGACCGCCTGTCTCTCCGCCTCTGCTGCGCTTCGATCAGGTTGCTGTTATTTGCACAGACGCAGCTGACTGGAGAAAATTAATTTCTCCTGATTTTAATAGATGTCATTGTGACATAAACTAGAGAAGGGGGTTACAGATGGCTGTGGGGAACATAGAGGCAGATCATGTAGCAAACAGCGCCATCTCGTGGTTGATGGTGCAGCCCACACATCACAATGAATACACAGGGAACTAATCTCTCTTCTGCGAATGGACTGTTTTCTTCAACATGACAGTTCAGAGATGTTGGTAAAAAGTGTAATAATAATAATAATAATAATAATAATAATAATAATAATACATTAGAATAAATAAACAATATAAAAGTAATAATAAATACATAAATAATAGTAATGAAAATGGCAATAATAATGAAAAAATAAAGTAAACACAAAATAGTAATAATAAATAAATATAAAGCAAAAATAAATTAATAGTAATGATAATATAATACTTATAATAATAGTAATAATAAATACATAATTTAAAATAAATAATATTACAAAAAAATTAATACTAGTAATTAACATAATAATAATAAATACATAAATATTAATAATACATAAGTACATAAATAACAGTAAACCTAATAATAACCACAAATACAGCCTATAAATAAATAAATGCATAAATACATAATACAAATTTAAAATCTAGAGACAGCAAATGCCAAAATATTAGTTTGCTTCTTTCCCCTGTATATCAAAGTAGTCCTTGTTGAGCCGCATTTTGTAATAACGGTGCATTTTGTAATAAACGTCCAAAATGTAAAAACTTTTTCATTTCATTTTGTAATAAAGCCGCATTTTGTAATAATCTTCTCAAAATGTAATAACTTATTACATAATGCGGCAAAATTTATTACAAAATGCGGCTTATTACAAAATGAAATGAAAAAGTTATTACATTTTGGACGTTTATTACAAAATGCACCGTTATTACAAAATGCGGCTCAACAGTCCTTCATGCAAAATGCTATATTTCTGGTGTAGTGTGTGGTAAATAGTCTTGGTAGAAGTAGAACATGATACTTTAAGTAAGTGTATTTCAATTAAGTGTATAATCACTTTAATATATTTACTGGATTATCTCTGTTAATCCATTAAAAGTTAATTATCAGTCTATGTTTTAATTAACTCCAAAGGTGGATGTTAATCTGAAAAAAGATAATCGAAACCTCTGACTTCAGTTCAAGTCTCGGTTCTAAGAGCCGTTAGCCAATATTGTAGAATGAAGAGTCGTTTGAAAGCCGAAAGAGTCGGTTGTTGCTGGGCCAAATTAACAGGGATCACTAAGAAGAGCCTAAGTTCCCATTACTACAAGTGTTCTGTAGATGTTTACCTGTGCAAGAAGAAAGATCCAAACTCTTCTCTGTCATGGAACAATGATGCAGACAACTTGAGCAAGACCAGACACCCTGTGTAGGTCTGACTCTGAAGTAATCCATGGATCTTCAAGGATATAATGTGTTTGGATCACATCTTCTTCTGGACTTGGATCATGTGGACCCTTTCCTTTGCAGCAGGCCATCAGACTTCAAACAGGTATTCACTAAATGTTCACTTCTGTTAATCTTGCAGTAAGGGATGAAATGCTATAGAAGTCTTTGTTAAACGGTTGACGTTTAACGGAGTTCCATATTTGATTAACTGCAGCTGCCATCGTGCACGTGCCATCGTGCACGTGCCATGTTTCTACCGTGGCTCAAACGGACAAAATCATACGCACACACCTGTGTTTGTACGTAGTGCGTCACCACGTGATTTGCACCTGTTGTAAAAATGAGAAAGTGGTTGTTTTGTTGTTGTAATTTTAATAATGGACGTTTTTTCATACTAGTAGAGCAACTTTTTTCAAAGAGGGTCACATTTGATGTTGTCAGAATACCTCAGGGCCAGTGGCTCCTACTGAGACTTAGGAATCATGAAAGTTATATATGAAATCTCTATTTAATAACAATTATTTTATAAAAAATTCTCAATAAATCAGTAACTAGGTAGTCCTCAGTTCTCCACAAGCCAAGTATACATGAGCAAACTTTTATCTTCTTCTGGAGGGAAATGTTTTTCATTAGGGTCGGGCAATGTGGGAAAAATATTGTCCCATTATTTTCCTATGGCAGGATCACGATCTGGATTTCATCACACTCCTTTTTCATGTTGTTTTTAAGACTTTTCTGACCAGCAGATGACATTTTTAGAACAAAATAATTATTTTGCTGCATTTTGAACATTTTTTATGCACCAAATTTTGCCTTTTCATAATTTTGATCATGTCTTGTGTCCTCTTTTGTGTCTTTTGAACTTTTAGTGTTCATCAAAAACATTTTCACATCATAATAAAATCGTTAATTTGAAAACCTGTCAACTTTAAGAGTTCTTGTGTGTCTTCTTTGTTGCCATCTTGCAGAATTCCCAGTGCTTTGACTTTATAAAAGTAGTCCATATGAAGCTTTTTGAGACGTTTCTGGATTGACTTTAGTTTTGTTTGTGCGCTTGAAAGAAACTGCAAATGAACAGATCATTCAGAATGTGATTAATTTCTGTGCTATAAATAACACCATTTAAGATGGAAGCTTTGGGCCATAAATAAATGGACCTTGGGCCACGATTGGCCCCCGGGCCATACTTTGGACACCCCTGTAGTAGAGCATTACAAATGGAGTAAACTTATCATTTCACTTTTTAAAACCATTTAAAACAACACACTGTTTTGACTTTAAGTTGAATTTCACAAACTACTATCAGCTAGTGCACAGCTAATGCTAAACTAATGCTATCCTCACATGTATGTTATTAATATTAATCCCATCATTTCATATTGCTCTGTGAGTGACTACAGTTACGTTTAAGTCATGGCAGAACACTTCTAATATATTTGCCTCAGAGACAGAACATTGTTTGTTGAAAATGATAATTATAAAAAGATTTTTATTTGGATATTAATTTTAATATTTCATGCAAAAGATTAAAAACATATGAGTCCATTGCTAGACATGTACTGTCAGTTCATCTCTCCTGTCTTACTCTTGAATAAGACTTGATAGAAACAGACCAACTTTAGCTTTTCATGGCTGATAATCTACACTTTGATTGAGTGATTCAAGAGGAATTTCTATCCTTCAAAAAACTGAGTGCATATGTAATTGGGATGGGCATTTCAAGCTAATATGTTATTCAATAATCACTGGCACCTATTCGGCGATTATTCATAATCAATTTGAGTTTTTAAGTGTGTTGTTGTAGGGTTCAAACACAGCAGACTAAGGGAATCAGGCCCCTGGGTTCACACTAAAACTGGATTATATCTGATGACTGGGACTTTGTTCAAAGAAGTGTCAGTATAGTTTGATTGCACCAGTATGTATTGAAGTTCTGATTTAATGACAGTGTAACCTCATGAAACATCCCCTCAGTGTCAAGCTGTTCCTTATTGGTCTGCACTGGTAACATCTTTACAGCCTGACCTTGCAGCAGCAGCAGCAGCAGCAGTCACTTTACAGCCGCCAGCAGCTGTGAGGCGAACGCATCTCAGTACAAACTGATGTCACCACCACTCCCTGGCAGTGTGTGTGTATACGTGTGTGAGTGTGTGTGTGGAGGAAAGATATTGGGGTCAATCGATAAAAGGGAGAGAAGCAGGATTCCTCTCTGACCTCTTCTTCTTCTCCTCATCTGCAGCTCAAGACTCCTGACCTTTTTTGCCCAACCTGTGAAATTTCAGCAGAGGCTCGTAGTGGCGCAACAGCTCATGGGAAGAGGATGGGCTGTCGTTATGGAGACTGCATCATGTGCACAGGTCAGGTTAGACTCGTATAATCCTTTATTTGCTCTGTGGTGTTCCCAAAGAGGACGATGCAATTTTTGTCATGATGTTACAGTTTGTTTATTTCATCTGGTAAAAGAAATTAATGACAAATTCAACTTGAAAGTGAACAAATATGACTTTAGTGCCACTATTAAAACATTTATTTCTGAAAAAAAAGGGAACAAATGATGTCGGAAATGTTATTTATTTATTTATTTATTTATTCATTTATTTATTGAGATTAAAAACCTCTGAGTCAAAGGGCAAGATAAACAGAAACAAAGTCAGAAAAGTTTCAGATGAGCTACAAACATAATATGATACAACTACTGTAACGGACAGAACTGCAAGCTAGCAGGTAGTCCTGGCTTACACATGTCTTCTTGATGTATGCAGTGCAATCATCCACTCCAAGGTCGTTGTGAAGTGTAAACAAAAATGTTTTTTTATTCCAACTGTGTCAAAAAATCACTTTAAATTATCCCATTTATTACTTCATAAACAATCACGGAAGGAACAAGTTGACACAAAATATTGATTTTATGATGATTGTATTGATTTTATTTTGGTTTTTAATGCAGGGAAAATACTCTATTTGGCATAACCACTGGCAAACTATATATTATCTCACTTGTTACCAACTAGATATAAAAAGAAGCTGACTCAGAGTATTGACCTAAAGATGATTAATTCACACCATTTATTTATATAGCCCATCCGTTTTAAAGGTGACATATCACACTTTTTTCATCAATATATATTGGTCTAAGAGGTCCCCAAAACATGTCTTTAAAGTTTATGCTCAAAAAAACACTTTGAAATCAGATTTTGGCATGCCTGAAAAGCCCTCTTCTTCAGCCCTGCTCAGAACGGTCGGTTTTCTCTCTGACCACGCCCCCTCAGGAAGTGGATGTGCCTCGGCTGTCCAGCACGTTGATCTAATGTTTACATGTTGGCTGAATATACACGGCTGCTCACAGATCACGTTACTTCAACCCTCTGAATCTGATCCAGAATCTGATCCTGATGGAGAGGCGCCTGCAGCAGGACCTTTCTGAAGGATTGGTCACAGATTTAGTGTTTCTTGTTGTTTTATTTGTCAGTATGTCGACGTGTGTCTTGGTACACAGCTACGAACATGTAGCTATGTGGCTATGCTAACTAGCTCTAGCACTTATCCATGATAAATAAAAATCATCCACTAGATCTTCAAATCTGCAGACGTGGGGAGTAGAACCGACCTTTGTGTTTATTAAGACAGCCTACAACTAGCATGCCTCCCTCCTAAGCTCCTTGTTAGCACACATGTGTGCAGGGAATGAAAAACAGGAGAAGTTGAGTTGTATTTTATACAGTCTATGGGCTGAACAAGCTCCGAGCTCTGACTCCATGACAGACCGGATATTGTTGTTACGTAACAAAAACACGGAAGTCTGAAACGGCTCGTTTCACACACATTTACAGAAAGGTGGAGAAATCAGGGGGTTTTGTAGACATGCCAGGGACACATATTTCAGGTAGAGAACCATTAAAAAGTCAATTTTGCATGATATGTCACCTTTAACAGTCAAATGTATCACTCATGGTGAATACAGTATTGAAAGTAAAGAAAGGCTGTTTCTTTAGTTGCTGTAACTCAGCTGCTTGTGCGTTTTATAATCCATTGCTGATTTCTCTACATGTTTTTACACATGTTGATGTTTTCTTTTCACTCATTGGTTGCCATATCCCATTCTAATATTCTGTTACTGAAGAAAATCTCCCTGCTGTCCTTTAACCATCAAACGTATCACTCACTGTGAAACTTTAGTAGCAGTGGTAAGAAGATGTCGATATCAAAGAGCAAACCTTCTCGCTGGTGGTCTCTTTAAGTCCGTACAGCAACATGACATTTAACTGCTAACTCCCTTTAGACTTTTATTATACTAGATATAATTTGAGCTACATGTTTTATCTCCAGTATATAAAAACAACAATCAACAGGAGTCCGTCGTGTCATTAAGAGCTGAAAAGACCACATGTGTGTTTGCCGGCTCTGATACAAGTTCAGGGCCCCCTGTGTGAGTGTGTGAACGGGTGTTTTCCACATTTTCTCTCTAAAAAAAAGCGGACACACACACACACACACACACACGCAGCGTCACTTGCTCTTTAGTTCGGCTCTTAAGCCGACAGATTTAGAGCTGTAATCCCGACTGAATTGATTTAGTATCATTTTAAAATCCTGCTGGCTGCTCTGCTTCAGTCTGCTCACAGCTTATCTCAAATTGAACTTCTTCTAATGTTCTTTCTCATAAAGGAGAATCCTCTCTGACCACTGGAACAAGATGATATGTTACAGACTGAAGAGATGACTTCCCTCCCTCTGAGGCTTCATTTCATCCTCCTCAGTGTTCTCTCTTTCTTTACAGGCACAGCACAGTGGATGTGATATAACTCACAGAGCTGATAAGAGCAGGTTGTGTTGTGTTCCTGGGAAAGATGAAATATAAAGTGGAGGATTCTGCTCAGGAGTGATTAGAGTGTACTGAGTCTGTCTGACTCTGCTGTCCTCTGTCACTTCTCTGTCTGTTTTTATATTTCCTCTCTTTAATAGAGAATATTATTTCATATTCCCTGTCTTCTTCTCCCCTTCTCTCTGTCTTTATTGATAGAATACAAAGAAATCAAATGAGTGTGTGTCAGAAAAATACTTTTCTATACTTTTGGCTTCAGTTTTTTAATATCCAAGCTTTACCTTTATTCAGTTAAAGGTGACATATCATGCAAAATTGACTTTTTAATGGTTCTTTATCTGAAATATGTTTCCCTGGCATGTCTACAAACCCCCCGAGAATGAAAAAAATCCATTCTGCCCCTGTTCTGATTTCTCCACCTTTCTGTAAATGTGTGTGAAACGAGCCGTTTCAGACTTCCGTGTTTTTGTTACATCACAACAATATCCGGTCTGTCACGGAGTCAGAGCTCGGAGCTTGTTCAGCCCATAGACTGTATAAAATACAACTCAACCCCTCCCCCATTTTTCATTCCCTGCACAAATGTGTGCTAACAAGGAGCTTAGGAGGGAGGCATGCTAGTTGTAGGCTGTCTTAATAAACACAAAGGTTGGTTTTACTCCCCACGTCTGCAGATTTGAAGATCTAGTGGATGATTTTTATTTGTCATGGATAAGTGCTAGCGCTAGTTAGCATAGCTGCATAGCTACATGTCGTAGCTGTAGCTATGATGTGGTTATCACAGATTGTATGCAATATAAATGAATATATACAGACCTGATCAGAATCTTAAGAGCAGTTGAAAAATTGCTAGAATTTGCATTTTGCACATTTGGATCTTAATGAGGTTTTAAGTAGAGCTACAATATGCAAAAGCAAGAAGGGGGAGTGAGACAAAAAGCACTTAACAACAACAACAATTAAACTGAAATAGGCTGTTTATCAGCTGATCAAAAGTTTAAGACCACAGGCTATAAAAGACAAAATCTGCTCCAAATTGTCATTTTCTGTCAGGCATTCACACTGTCATGCCCTCCTGATGGCTAAAGCTAAGAAGCTTTCTCTTTTTGAGCGTGGTCGGATTGTCGAGCTGCATAAGCAAGGCCTCTCGCAGCGTGCCATTGCTGCTGAGGTTGGACGCAGTAAGACAATCATTCTAAATTGTTTGGAAGATCCTGAGCATTATGGAACAAAAAAGTCAAGTGGTAGACCCAAAAAAATTACACCAGCGCTGAGCCGGAGGATCCGATTGGCTGTCCGTCAAGACACAGGGCGGTCCTCGACCCAAATTAAGGCCCTTACTGCTGCCGATTGCAGCGCAATAACCATCAGACGGCATCTGCGGGAAAAGGGTTTCAAAAACGAATTCAAAGACCTCGTCTCCTTCAACGCCACAAAACTGCCCGTTTAGACTTTGCCAGGGAGCATCAAACATGGGACATTGAAAGGTGGAAAAAAGTTTTATTCTCTGATGAGAAAAAATGTAACCTTGACGGTCCAGATGGCTTTCAACGTTACTGGCATGACAAGGAGATCCCACCTGAGATGTTTGCTTTTTCATTCAGTGGAACACCGGAGCTTCAGGTGGTGCAGGGTCGTCAAACGGCGGCTGGTTACGTGCAGATGTTGCAGCGGGCATCCCTCATGACTGAGCTACGACATGTAGCTATGTAGCTATGCTAACTAGCGCTAGCACTTATCCATGACAAATAAAAATCATCCACTAGATCTTCAAATCTGCAGACGTGGGGAGTAAAACCGACCTTTGTGTTTGTTAAGACAGCCTACAACTAGCATGCCTCCCTCTTAAGCTCCTTGTTAGCACACATTTGTGCAGGGAATGAAAAACGGAGGAGGGATTCAGTATTATTTTATACAGTCTATGGGCTGAACAAGCTCCGAGCTCTGACTCTGTGACAGACCGGATATTGTTGTTACGTAACAAAAACACGGAAGTCTGAAACGGCTCGTTTCACACACATTTACAGAAAGGTGGAGAAATCAGAACAGGGGCAGAATGGATTTTTTTCATTCTTGGGGGGTTTGTAGACATGCCAGGGACACATATTTCAGGTAGAGAACCATTAAAAAGTCAATTTTGCATGATATGTCACCTTTAAGATTTTGATCAGGTCTGTATTGGTATGTAATATGTCTGTATACAGAGATACTACACTATACAGATATAGATATTTTACCCCTCAGAGATGAATTTAGTTATGTTGAATTACAGTTTATCTGAGTAAAATCATCACACTGTGTTTCTCTCCAGTTTAGGGTTATTTTAAATGTATTGAGGCAGAAGTAACAACACTTAATTCTCTGCATCATGGCAGGAAAATGCCAAATTATTCATACATTTATATATTATTAATTATATTGCATAATTAAAGTAACATAATTAACTACAAGGGCATCCGGAGGGCACTTTTTTGCATTTTTTAACTAAAGCAGCAACTGAAGAGCGGCCTTTTTTTGAGCAGCCAGTGTTTTTTTTTCTGTTTCTCTGAGTAAAAACATCAGACCACGTTTCTCTCCACGTCCAGAGAGCTTGTTTATTTGATGAATAACCTCTCAGATAAATGAACTCTCAAAGCTTCCTCAGAAAATATCCTCAGCATTAATGGCTTCTGATGGAGGCTGTAAATTTGTGTTTAAATGAAGCGGCCATCTTGAGCTTTTGGCATTTCAATTATCAACAACACCCGGCGCCATGCACTCTGTCATTCTGTCAACATTAATGTTTTAATATTCTGTCTTAAAAGCTCGTTCAAACACACACACACACACACAGGAACACACTCGTAGCACAAACTGTACAGTGTGGGTATTTAGTGCAAACACTCACTCTAGTTTTGATTTATAATCCCAGCTGTGCCTCAGTGACTAACCAGAGGGAAATATTAATGTGAAGGCAGATGACTGACGCGCTCGCACGTTTTCAATTGAAGAAGGATGATTTAGTTTGTAATTCATTTGAGGAGCAGACAGGCATTCAGGGGTTCATGCATCATGAAGCTGTAGTTGAGTGTAATATGTGATCAACATGACACCAAAATCCACACCGTTAATATTTCAGACGCAAACATGTAGACACTGAAAATGTAAACACAGTCTTCACTCGTGTTTAAGTCAGTCCCTCCAGGATTTCGCGGGATTGTTTTGTGATTGTTGCGGCCCAAAAAGCCTGAATTTGCGACAGCTTTTTGAAAAAATTGCGGTGAAAGTTGCGATTATTTTTTTTTGCGTTTGTCCCCCAATAACATCTCAGGGGCAAGTAAATACGCTAAATGACAGTTGTTTTTAGAAAACATTCTTGATGTGGCCACTGACTGTATTTTGATTCTCTTGATTCACAGAAAAATGCCATGAAAGGACCGTATTGCACATTTACGACGGTCCCTGAATGCACCTCGCAGCGACTGATGCACAGTCAGTTCACAGCACTCTGAAATGAATCTGCATCTTTGATGATTAGGAGTTGATCAAAACTTACTAAATGTGTCTGATGTTTCACCAAAATTGGATTAAATCAAGCTGTAGATGCAGAGCTTTTTACGGTAACCACGGCAACAACGTCAAACCTCAAACAGTAAACAGACGTCCCCCGGTTGTTTCTTTGTCGCTATCGCACACCGGGGGTAAAAATCCTCAATGAAGAAGAGACAGATGCATGGAGGTGAGGAGAGCTGGTTCATAAAGCACACCTGCTGCAGGTAGACACCAAGCGAACACTGAGCCCCTCAATCTATAAATAACAACGATGTCATGGTCACTTGTCCTGCCTGCTGTCCTCTCTTTTCACCCGTTCTCTGTGCGTGTTTTGTTGTTGAAAAGTGCCGATCAAGTGAGGACTTACGTTTATGTTCCAAAGAAGTCAAATTGATGGCAAAACCGATGACGGACAGGGGCTGAGATTGAGGTAATTGGTCAAATTTGCGGGAAAGTTGCGGTGATTGTAAAAAATTGCAGGGCCGCGATTGGTTGAATTTGCGTTGATAGTTGCGATCGCGAAATCGCAACTTCCTGGAGGGACTGTTAAGTTGTCATACTGCACCGATTTACACCTCATGCTGAAAACTGACACTTTCTGAACAGTGTTTTTATATTTTTCACTGAAATTTCAGATGTTTTGTGTTTTAAAATGTTTATTTCAATCAATCAATCTTTATTTATAAAGCGCCAAATCACAACAAATGTTATCTGAAGACTCTTTACAAACATAGGTGGTCTAGACCAGGGGTTCCCAGATTTTTCAGCCCGCGAGCCCCAAAATATAGGTGCCAAGACTCACGACCCCCACTGTCCGTCATAGTGATGTAATCTGGCTTTATTTAGCTGGTCTGCAGAAAATTAGCCTACCTACATGAGCATGTGGGTACGTTCCCTGATGCTTTTGATGATTAACTGTTCACTAACCCTAAACTTAGGAGTCATCTGGCAAAAAGAAGGCAGAAAACTCATTACACTTTATATTTTCAAGGTTTTATTTCAAGTTGAGCTACTACTTTTGTTGATATTCTTTACTATAATGGGTAAAATGTACCATTTTTAGATAACTAAAAAGAAAAACATTCTGGAAGACATCTCACAACCCCCCCCCATCTGTGTCCCGACCCACACTTTGGGAACCCCTGGTCTAGATCGTACTCTGTGTTCTGTTATTAACAAAGACCCAACATCAAGACAGGATAAGATCCAGTCCCATCTTACAGACAGGACTCAGTCTGATCTCATCTTAATCCACCATGAGCAGAGCACTTTGCAGCATTTAGCAAGTTACAGCAACAAGGACAAACTTCCTTTAACAGGCAGAAACCTCCAGCAGGACCAGACTCATGTTAGACACACATCTGCTGAGACTGAGGGATAGAGGAGATGAAGAGAGAGAGAGAGATGATAGTGATGAGACGGGTATTAGTTGTTGGAGCAGCTGGAGTCTGGCTGACCACAGCAGCAGGCGATCAACGATCTACGATTTGAATCATTTTAAATAGATAAAATGATAATTAAATACAAATTTTGTTTATTTATTTTATTAGGTTCAAGTGGGATAATGTATAGAGAATGGGTGGTTATAGCTAGTGGGAACTCCTTCAGGATGAGACATGTTTACCTTGTATCAGAGTCCTGCTCACCCTGTCAGTATTCCAATCCACTGTAACCACCTGCTCACGATACATTATCCCTCAAACTTCCTTTAACAGGCAGAAACCTCCAGCAGGACCAGATTCAAGTTAGACAAACGTACACATTTTGCCTAAATAAGGGTGTGGCTGATTTGATTGACAGACGGTGGCACCCTGTAGCTGTTAGAGAAAAGGCTAAAGGCCCGCCTCCTTACCTCACACTAGCTCTGACAAAGTGTGGTTGAGGTCAGCATTTCCAATATGGCACCTGCTGACGATCGGCTTCAAAACAGGGCTTCAGCAACAGATGGGTGACGTCGTGGATACTACGTCAGTTTTTTAGACAGTCCATGGTTATGCACTGTAAAGTAAGTCCCTTGCTCTGCAGACAGCCTCAAGTGGTCAGTTGAGGTACTGCAGTTTTTTGCACTTTTGCATTGGCATCTTTTTTCAACACCAGAGGTTGCAGCCTGGAAAAAAGGCAGTTAATCTGTGCTTTATTGATAGAAGTAATGGGAGAAAAACCTATAAATGATTTGTCATAAAAGTATTTTGTTACTTTTATATAATTCATAGTGCAGTTGCAATAAAAAGCAGAACAAAAGGGATTTATTTCTGCAGAGTCCGAGTAGGTGTGGAGAAAAAATGAACATAAACACAAACCAAAGCCCCTCAAACTCCACATTAGTCTTCAGAACAAATGAGCTTCACTTCCAGCCCAGGGAGCACAATTTAACTTAAACTCAGTCACCATAATTAGCTTCCTCCTCATCTCCTCCCTTTCATTCCTCAATTTTCTCTCACCTGACTTTGCAGAAAGACCTTCAGTTCAACATGGTTTTACAAACATATATAATGCAAACTTCTACTTTTTCTGTAACATTCAGAGAGGTTCAGAAAGAACACTCAGAGATGTGATCAAAGGAAGAGGAGCGATGGATCCTTTTTCATGCTGTGGTGAGGATAGACTGATGTGTTTTATTCACTGAGGATGTTTAGAGAGGCTTCACAATACATGCAAAAAACACTGAAGCAACTAAAAACAGCAGATCATGTAATATACAAAATAGAACAGCACAAACACAGAACTGACATGATGACAATCTGAAGTGTTGCTATAATACCTGCTACTGTGACCAAACCTTGTGCAGAAAACACATCAGACATTTTTTGGCCTTAAAGAGATGACACACCTGCAGAGCTGTAAATTTAAAGGCAGCATGAGCTCATCCTCCCCCACCTCCATCGCTCTCCCCCGTTTTCACTCCATTGCCTCCAATACAGAGAAGATAAATCAGGTGAAAAGATCCCACTGATGTGAACGGAAATAGAAGGGGCCATTTGTTGACAGAACTCATTTTCCCACTTCCAGGTAATGTCGTACACCGTGTTCTTGTTTTTCTGCTTCGCTCTCTCTTTTTTTTCCTTTGCTGTTTCTGGACATTTGCCACCTCCTCCTCCACCTCCTCCTCCTCCTCCTCCTCCTGTGTCAGTACTTTATCTTGACAAATGGGTGTGATGGTTGCAGACGGTCATAGTGATTGAGCAAGTGCACACACAGTCATGTTCAGTGTCTGCCATAAAAGTAATGTTGTGTTGCACTAAGCACAGGCATTAAATCTACTTGTAGTTTTTTGTGTTCATCATTTTTTTGTTTGGTTCCAAAATCTCAAACTTTCTTGAAATCCTGACAAACTTCTGCAAGATCGTGCAAACACTCATCATTCAGATAACCTCTGACTTTGGATCACAGGAAGTGTATTCATAAATCCGGTCAATAACTCATCACTTTTACTTTTTCAAAAGCAACACCTCTTTCCAACCTTGTTCAAGTGGACTGAGCTAAAACCTGATCTTTGACAGTATTTGCACCAGAAATAAACATGTTTACAGCCTGGTCCAAAAACGGCTTCAGTCTATGTAGCTAATTTTTCTATCAAGATTACGAGTTTTGCCCAAATAAGGGCATGGCTGACTTGATCGATAATTGGGCACCCTGTAGCTGTTAGCAAAAAGGCTAAAGGCCCGCCTCTTTACCTCACACTAGCTTAAACCAAGTTATGTTGAGGTCAGCATTTCCAATATGGCACCTGCCGACGATCGGCTTCAAAACAGTGCTTCAGGAACAGATGGGTGATGTCACAGAGATTATGTCCATTTGTTATACAGTCTATGTTTCATACAGTAAAAGTTACTATGTCAAAATAGACCCTACCCTCGTTGCAGGTCTTGCTTGTTTTTGTAGTTCATAAAGAGACATTGGTATATGTTTTTTTTTTTTTTAAGTTATATTTTTGGCCTTTTTGCCTTTATTTGATAGGACAGCTGAATAGAGACAGGGAATGTGGGGAGTAGAGAGTGGGGGAAGACATGCAGGAAATGGTCGTCCGGCCAGGAATCGAACCAGTGACCCCTGCAATGAGGACTGTAGCCTCTGTATGTTGGGAGCGTAGATTACTAGGCCACCAGCGCCCCTTAGTATACGTTCTTGACTATTTCATTATCATCTCAAAACTCCTCAGTGGAGCTTTAAGTACCCCAGACTAACTGCTGTAGTAAAACAAAGTTATGAAGTGAGTTTTGGGACACTTCAGGACTATAGCTGAATGAAAAACTTCTGTCAGATCTCACTGAAGTGTCTCAGGATCAACTTAAAAAAGCATTTTTGTTTTAGCTTTTTCTTTTCCTCGTTTTACACAGGGTGTAAAAGTTCACCAAAACCAGAGCCAAAATTATAAATCTAAAAACTCCTATCTCTACTACTATCAGTCTCACCACTCTCTCTCTCTCTCTCTCTCTCTCTCTCTCTCTCTCTCTCTCTCTCTCTCTCTCTCTCAATTCAATTCAATTCAATTCAAAGGGCTTTATTAGCATGGAAAACATACGTAATCATTGCTAAAGCTTAAAAAGAAATAAAACACAAAATGACAAACAATTACAGAATAATAAGATTAAATGTTAAACTAACAGAGCTGTATAGAAGAAAGAAAATATATGAATAATAATGATAATAAAAATAAAAATAACAATAATAATACTAACAACAACAAAAAATTATAATTACAACAGTAGTACTAATAACAACAATAATAATAATAATAATAACTCTCTCTCTCTCTGTATGAGCCATTTTTACCTATGCTGTTTTTGTTTTTCGTTTTGTTACTCACACAATCACCACAAGGGGCACTTCAGGTAAACAGGCAGGTAAATGCTACAAAAGGGGCACAGGTGAAGTAGTGATACTGGGAACGGGAAGAGCACACGGTTTTTACCGCTCGTCTTAGACCACACATTTATTTTCATCACGCCTATCACCATCAAAGTAAGTTGTTTTACCTGTTTATCTTTTTGGAACAATAAACGGCAAGAAATAACGCAACAATAACTTTGGATCGGACACCGGATTATTTTAGAAGCGCGTCAAAAACACCTCACTCCCTCACCCAGACAGTGACTAAAATCAGGTCAGGATAGTCACTACTCTCTCTCTCTCTCTCTCTCTATCTCCCTCTATCCCTCTTTCAAACCCGGACTCAGTCTCAGCAGATGTGTGTCTAACATGAGTCTGGTCCTGCTGGAGATTTCTGCCTGTTAAAGGAAGTTTTTCCTTGCCACTGTAACTTGCTAAATGCTGCAAAGTGCTCTGCTCAAGTGTGGCTACCATTAGCAGAGCTAGCACCACCAGCCTTTGGTCCACATTTGCATTCCTGTGCTGATTACACATTATTCTGGTCAAGTGTTTATATGTCAGTTTAACCCGACACAGCATACATACAACTTGACATCCTTCCTTCTAAATGTGCTTGTTTACATCCAGGTAGTAGAGCATTATAGCATTATGGCTGTAGCTGAGCTAGTGGCAGGTGCCCATGCTACAGCTTAACCACAACATATGATCAGCGCTTTATGCCTTTAAAGCTGCTACTACTATCCGTCTCACCGCTATCATCTCTCTTTCTCTCAATCTCCTCTACCCCTCTTTCCAACCACAACACAGTCTCAGCAGATGTGTGTCTAACATGAGTCTGGTCCTGCTGGAGGTTTCTGCCTGTTAAAGGAAGTTTGTCCTTGCCACTGTAACTTGCTAAATGCTAAGTGCTCTGCTCATGGTGGATTAAGATGAGATCAGACTGAGTCCTGTCTGTAAGATGGGACTGGATCTTATCCTGTCTTGATGTTGGGTCTTTGTTAATAATAGAACATAGAGTACGGTCTAGACCTGTTCTGTTTGGAAAGAGTCTGAGGATAACATTTGTTGTGATTTAGCGCTTTATAAATAAAGATTGATTGATTGAAAATATATGACATACAGCTGCCAAACGTAAAGAGCAGCTTCACATCTAAAGCAAAGAGAAACTTGATCTAGATTTTTTCCATCCTGTCGGGTATTCGACTGTGAAACTTTTCTTGCTCACTCCAGCACCGTATTACCTTCAGCCTATAATTGTTGTTGCCTTCCTTGACCTCTCTGGCAGTGAGGTCGGCTCACCTGGAGCCTCGCTGTGGGAGCAGTGAAAGATTCAGTGTGTTGCTCAAGAACCCTTCAGCAGGGCAATCTGCTGCAGGAGCTGAAACCTCTCTCTGTGAACTCCCTCATCCTCCTACATGGTCTGCATCTTTCCTCAGCAATAACAGCAGATCAATGTGTGTTTGAGAGAAGATATTTGTTAGACACAAGGTTTCACATTTTGTAGAGTTTATGTTGGTTACCTACAGGCTGTAAGGAGATATTTTTAGGAAATACAGACAATACAGATAATATTTCACAAATATGGTGCTCTGTTTGGTTGTACCAAATTAACAGGTTCACTTGATGGTTCGGAAATATTTTGACAATGATGCAGTAATGTAATTTAGATTTGAAGGAAATCAATTAAGATATTGAGTGGGGATCAATTCAGTTAAAGAGCACCATATTGCTGATATAGACAGCAAAGAATCATTCATTTAAATATTTTAGAACTCAAGGTTAAGTAAACCACCCTGTATGCTCTCAAGAAACACAACTACAGAAAAATACAGAGGTGGGCAAAGAAGGAGAAGTACACATATACACATACACACCTACATAAATAAAAATTAAGAAAGTAGACCAGGGAAAACCTGCTCTAACAAGATACATCATTATACATTTCTAATGAAGTATAGGTACATCACAAAAGCCAGCACTTATACATATATAGTGACTTTAGGTCATTATCAATAGGTAAGACAGAAATGGTTGCCACATCTTGTCAAAGGCTGCAGAGTTGAGAGAAACATTGTGTCCGATCTTTTCCATATGTTACAGATGGTAATTTCTGACAGCCAGGTCTTTAAAAAAGGGACATCCTCATTTTTCCAATGAGTTAAAATATTTATTCTTGCATTAACCATACCATGTTGTATTGTTCTCTGATGTAAGTAGGTAAGAGTGGAAAGATCTGGAGTGTCACATAAGGTTGATGTGCAAGGGTCAGGGGAGATGTCACAGTTATACACGTCAGAAAAACACTTGAAAATATCAGACCAGAACTGATTTCAAATTGGGACAGAGCCAGAGATGATGACCGAGAGTGCCCTCAGCCGACTTACATTTTGTGCAAGTTGGTGAGACAGAGGGATAAAAAGAGTCTTTAAATCAGATTTTGGTCTGCCTGAAAAACCCTCTTTTTCAGCCCTGCACAGAACAGGCTGTTTTCTGTGTCTGTGCCTTTAAATGAGAATGAGCTCTCTGACCACGCCCCCTCAGGAAGTGGATGTGGCCTCGGCTCTCCAGCGCGTTGATCTAATGTTTACATGTTGGCTGAATATACACGGATGCCCACAGACCCGCGTTACTTCAACCCTCTGAATCTGATCCAGAATCTGATCCTGTTGGAGAGGCGCCTGCAGCAGGACCTTTCTGAACCATTGATCACAGATTCTGTGTTTCTTGTTGTTTTATTTATCAGTATCTCGACGTGTGTCTTGGTACACAGCTACGAACATGTAGCTATGTGGCTATGCTAACTAGCTCTAGCACTTTTCCATGAAAAATAAAAGTCATCCACTAGACCTTCAAATCTGCAGACGTGGGGAGTAAAACCGACCTCTGCCAGGAAGGCAGCAGGACCTTTCTGAACGATTGGTCACAGATTTAGTGTTTCTTGTTGTTTTATTTGTCAGTATGTCGACGTGTCTTGGTACACAGCTACAGCTACGAACATGTAGCTATGTGGCTATGCTAACTAGCTCTAGCACTTTTCCATGAAAAATAAAAATCATCCACTAGATCTTCAAATCTGCAGACGTGGGGAGTAAAACCGACCTTTGTGTTTATTAAGACAGCCTACAACTAGCATGCCTCCCTCCTAAGCTCCTTGTTAGCACACATGTGTGCAGGGAATGAAAAACGGAGGAGAAGTTGAGTTGTATTTTATACAGTCTATGGGCTGAACAAGCTCCGAGCTCTGACTTCCGTTACAGACCGGATATTGTTGTGATGTATGCAAAACACTGAAAACTGAAACGGCTCGTTTCAGCACACATTTACAGAAAGGTGTAGAAATCAGAACAGGGGCAGAATGGATTTTTTTCATTCTTGGGGGGTTTGTAGACATGCCAGGGACACATATTTCAGGTAGAGAACCATTAAAAAGTCGATTTTGCATGATATGTCACCTTTAAGTGTTGAGTAGAGACTACACTAAATGATGTGAAAAGTTGGGTGAATCTGGAAATGAGTCTCTTCGAGTCAGGGTCTTGGTTCATCAGAGTCACGCCTTTCCTGCTTCACTTACTGATAACACCTTTGTGCTTTGGAAAAATAAGGATATTGCCACCATCGGGGACCTTTTATATTAATACAAATTTTGCAACCTTTGGTCAGCTGAAAGACCGATACACATTACAGGGTACACATTTCTTCCACTACCTCCAGATCAGAGACTTTACCCGTAAGAATGTTCCCCACTTTGAGTCAAAACCGGCCCCTGTTGAACTGTATGCAGAGAGGTGGAGAGGTGGAGGTTTCTGTATGCGCTCTTTAAAACCCCAAATAAACAATGCATGTAACACTACATGACCATACTGTATGTTATAATATTTTTTAAATGTATTTAATTAATCTGATTACACTGAACAGGCTAGCAATACTAAAATGTGTGAAAATCCCACATTAGAGTGTAACAAATATTTCAGTTTTAACAT
Source organism: Notolabrus celidotus (assembly GCF_009762535.1). Classification (NCBI taxonomy): domain Eukaryota; kingdom Metazoa; phylum Chordata; class Actinopteri; order Labriformes; family Labridae; genus Notolabrus; species Notolabrus celidotus. The sequence goes on from NC_048284.1 coordinate 5,666,641, forward strand.
TTTTCCACAGAGGCAACATGCTGTGAGTTTAACACTAACCATGACCGTGTTCGTTACCTCTTTGCCGTTTCACGTTAGCATGATCTCCCGGTAGTTCTTCTTCACTTTTGTTGGCTGCTCATCCTGATAACTCACATTTGCAAACAAGCAAGCTTAAAATGCAAAACTCTGTAATCCCTGTCACCAGCAGCGGTGTTCAGAGGAAGTGGAAACCAACTACTGTTTTTAAAAGAAAATGTGTGAGCCAACAGCTAATTTCTAAAGTGTAACCGACACACAATGTGACAAATTCCTGCTCCCAGGAAGTCACGAGTCGAGGTTTTAAATGATAACTGTGGACGAGAAGCAGCGGTAATTCTCTAAGGTAAAGTGAGAGGCAGATTTCTGGCATGGCCTCCTCAACTTTCACATCCCCTCTGAACTTTGAGTGAACTTCTCTCTCTTTCCTTCCCTCCTCGTGGCTTGATGCTCGTCATTATTCTTTCAGAAACTATTGATCCTTTTTTTCCCTCGGTGCAGCTATGAATAAATCACTAGAAAGTGACAGATAGGCTGCTGTGGCTGGCAGACGCTGAAGGACTGAGAGGGAGGAGGAGGCTCTTAGCTGACTTTCAACCGGCCTGTTTGAAACTCACCTGAAAGCGTCTGCTCGCCATCACAGCTTATTGAACAAGAGAAATATTTTTGTAGCATAAGAGCTGAACCAGGATGTCGATTTATTCTTCACCCCATTTTTTTCTGAAAGAGGAATAAAGTCAACCTAACTCTTCTGGTGCCAAAGTTTCAGGGGTGCTGTGGCTGACTAATCTGACAAATCTGATCCTGTTTGTCATCTGCTGATATAAAACACAACTTTTTCAAAAAAATAAAAAAGTAATTCAGATGTTTTGCCAAGAAGGATGTTGAACTTTTTTGAAAAAATTGCATCATAAATGAACTAAAATCTACAAAATTCTAATTAGGTACTTTTCAGTCAGCCAATCAGGTTTCAAGGGGGACCCATGCTACTCCTGGTCACCTCTCTGGACATGCCTCTGAACCATAGACTGTATAATAAATGGACGTAGTATCCGTGACGTCATTCATCTGTTCCTGAAGCACTGTTTTGAAGCAAATCGTCAGCGGGTGCCGTATTGCCAGATCTGGCATCAAGCTGGCACTGCTGGCTGACTACTGGCCTGGCAAGTGGTATGTCAACCGGATGTGGACCAGGTCTGGCAATGATGGCACTGTATATATGATGGCATGCCACATCTGGCCTGATTGTGGCTTGGTTTATGTGGCCCAGATCTGTCCATGCCGCATCTGGGCTGATTAAGGTTGAGCTTGTGATTAAGCTGGCCCATGTGTGGGCCGTCTCTGGCAAACTATATCTGCGCCACTTAAAGCTGGGGTTGGTAATCAGATTTAGATACACTTTTTGTCATACTGGTTAAAATGATCTTTATGTCCTGATGGTAATCAATACATAATGTGTTCCTAAAAAAGAGTGAAAAAAAGCTGCTATCTACAGCCGGAGTAAACCTGGGAAAACACCAACCAATCAATTTTTTGGCTCCCCAAATTTTAAACCAATCAAATCCCGTCCAGCCGTTCTGCCCTCCTCCTGCGCGTACATTTCCCCGGCGTGCACTCCTCCGAGTCCCCGTCTCCTGCCTCTACTTCCCCTGACTCTATTTACTGCCCCTCTCGCTCGTCCTCGGGCCTGTCCCCTCTGACCTGATGAGGTGCTTTGCTCAGGACTGTAGTCCGGATCAGAGTCTAAAAAGTTCTCACCAACAAGCAGAATAATTAATGACGTCCAGTAAGTCCTACAGAAAATGTAGATGTACTGTAGCGTCCGTCCGGATGCTGTAGTGATGACGAGCCGATTCGTGAACACGTTGAGTTTTAATAACCGGTCACTGTCGGCCGTGATCACGCCAACCAACAAAACAACAATCAATGTTTGAATGAATGAAGAACTTCTCCTCTTGTCTCTCCTCTCTCCAGCTCACACACTCTACACCTCTCCTGATGCCTTCACTGACCATCAACACTGTAGGAATTAAGACCATCTACACTGAACACGTTTAACAAACAGTAGAGTTGTTACAGTATTATATATGTGTTATAACTTTTCTCCTGATATCGTGTCACCGGTACAACTGGATAATACTAGCATGATAGTTGTGAGTACTAACAGCAGCCATGTTTGTTTGTGTTTTTAACTTTCACTATGATAATGTTTTGGTGAGGACCGGTTTTGAATCAGTCACCATCATATGGTCGAGAATCAGCGGCGCTCGTGCATGTGAGCGGGTGGGCGTGTCGTTTTGGAGGAGTTCCGAGGGAGGAGGGGAGGGGTTAGACGGAGTCAGGAGGAAAAGCTACATTCAAATTCATGCTGGTTTTCCGAGACTACCAACCCCAGCTTTAAGGGCCGTTATTCTTTGCGGTATGTTGGCCGATTCTGAGTGTATTGTGGGCCAGAACCGGGCCAGACCAATTTTGCTATGTGGGACCTAACTTAATCCGAGCTAGTGTGAGATAAAGAGGCGGGCCTTTAGCTTTTACGCTAACAGCTTCAGGGTGCCTGCCTGTCGATCAAGTCAGCCGTGTCCTTATTTGGGAAAAACTCGTAAGTGTAATATCTTTGAAAATAAAGAGTTCTAAAAAAATCCCCCCTCGTACAGTGTGTGCCGTGAAATTGGCTACTCAGACCTAAACAGTTTTTTGAACCAGGCTGTAAACATGTTTATTAATGCTGTAAAGATCGTCTTCTTTGAATGGGTGTGTAAGTGGTTTCCTGTGTTTCTCCAGCCATCCTCAAGTGGACGCTTGATGAACTGCAGTTTTTAGCACTTCCGCATGTGCTTCATATTTTAAGACTGGAGGTTGTTTGGTGCTAACTGACCTACAATGTTTGTTTGTTTTTCTTTTATTTCACAAACTGGGTTGGTTTCTAAAAAAAAATAGTTCAATAATTTCATTGGGAAGAATTTTCCTACCTTTAGAATTTGCTGGACTGTGTTGTCGGTCCTTCTCTGTAATCATTTCCACAAACTTTCCAATGTTGCTAATGGCAAAGCTAGAAAAGTCAGGTGAAGACTGGCAAAAAATAACAAAGGATGGGGTAATGGTAATGGTTGGTGTGGGTTGAGAGAGCCAGCGGTCTTTAGCAGTTAGCAGAAGTCTCAGGATAGCAGGTAACATCAGGTCATTTACAGACGACAGAGTGGGTTTCTACACGGGCGTTTTATTCTACAATACTGAACATCGACCGTACAATACCAGGTCTCAATGGCGCCGTATCCACCAATTATACATGAAGAGTAGGGCATAGACAACTTGCACTAATCCACCACTGATGAGTCCTCTCTCAGTCATATCATGACTTATCTACCATACAAACAAAATAGGAACAAGGCACCACCTTGAGGCACTACTTGGTACTGCAGCTATATCACATTTAGACGATGACTGTTACAATGGGGAAGTGTAACCCTCTATCTAGCTATCAAAGCTATGAGCAAACTGAACTCATGAGAAAAATCTCCCCAAACAAACAAAAAAGATCTGCAAGAACTCCATCCTCAAAATAATCTAAGTAACAAAACATCAACACAAAGGGCTGCCTCTCAGTGTTCTTGTTATCCATAGGAACATTCAGTTCCTCAAACTCTTGTCATAACAACTTTTATATTTCTTTGAGAAAATGTAGGAAATAAACAAAATCTGCATGTCTGTTTGTTCACAGCTGAGTTTCTGCTCTGCTGTCAGGGTCAGCGGTGTATTTCATCACCCTGCCCTCTCCATCACAGAGGTGGATTTACATCAGTGCTGAGTAAGCCTTCCTCCAGCCACGCCCTGCCAAATCAAATGTCACACCATCTCCAGGGGTATTAATCACACACACACACCCACACACACACAGAAGTAAACACACACAGAGACGTAAATAATAGGAGAGTAAAGGTCACCTGATAGAAAGTGTGTTATTGTGGATCAGTGTGAGACTGTAAACATGTACGCAGAGTCTCTGTCGCTCTGCAGGATGGTGTCGTCAAAACATGTTGTTTCATGTCCCTCACAGCAGTTTCCTCATTCCTGTGTGTGTGTGTGTGTGTGTTTGTGTGTGTGAGAGAGAGAGAGGGAAGCAGGGTGCATGTTTGATAGAGACTTGTCTTTTATTGTAATAAGGTAGGGCTGGGCAATTCATCAAATTTTATTATTTATTTATTTATTTTTATACATTTTTTATATTATATTTGTGTAATAATATTAATGCAGTGAGTTTTGAAAAGAAAGTGAGTTGAAGAAGGAGACAGACAGGAAAAACTTTGGTAAGTAGATTATTTATTGCCTTAGGTTTAAACACATCTCAAGCCTATACTTTATAATTAATCACTGTAGAGCAACAAGCTGAAAATGTTAAATATATGATACTCTCGTCCATCAACACCCGCTGGCTGCGTTTTCAGAATGTATCACAAAGCAGGACCGCCGGACAGCTAGAGTCAAGTGACCGAGGTTTTCCCACAGTAATTACTGAATCAAGGATTCTCCTCCTCCTCTCCTCATCCATGTTGTCTTTCTGGTCCTCTGAAAACCTCTGACCTGTTGACTCCAGGCCTGGCTCCGCTCATCATGACGGTTTGTTGTTGTAGTTAAGTGAAATACGATCTGGTGATAACACAGAGTGTTTTATTCTGAAAATTAACCGGATGTTTTCATTTTGTTTTGGTGAAACCTGACTTCCTGTCCCGCTCCATCTGCTCTGTTGAGATTGATGCGCCGTGCTCCGGCATCGGAACGCAACGGAGTGGATCCAGTGGAAGTTAACACATTGACTAGAATAGAAACCTATCAGATCTGGTGCCGTGATGGATCAGAGAAGGACTGGATGCAGATCTGGTGGAATTTGGCCAATAGGATAACCTGATTCCACACCAATGACACAGTTCACCTCGGCCTGTTGACTCTGTGGTAAAAGCTGTTCTTTCCCTCTCAGGCTCTGCTTAGCATAAAGAGTCCTGCTCACCCTGTTGGGATTCTACATTGTATAACCATCCATTCACTTTACATTATCCCTCATATGTTCAAGGGTTACTAAATTCAACTTATAGAGAAAAGGGAAATGGCTCTTGGTTTCAGAGCTCAACCTTCATCAGCTTGAAAACACCAAAGTTCCAGAAGTTACTTAGTTTCTCCATGAACCCTGAGTAGCTATGGATTGTATAAGTGTCACACTGTGAAAGTATAATTAGTGTTGCGGTTTATAGATTATGATTTGACTGATGTCACTGCCATACAGCTGTGATGATTAATTATAATTTTATTGCACCTATCATCAGATCCACACTTGCTGTCTTTAGAGTCTTTGACATGTTGATCTGTAGAGGACACGAGTATGCATATATAAAATGTGTGCATTATTTTAAGCTGTGGTTTTAAGAGCTCAGGATCAAAGCTGCACGGGGAACACCAGACTTGCATGGTATATGGCAAATGAGACTTTAGCTGTGATAGCAGAAATATGAGAAATAAATGAGTAATGATCACATACGTAGACCTGAAGACTGAGGTCAGTCAATCTGCCAGAGACAAGAAATTTAAAAAGATACTCAACAAGGTTTCATTCTGTGGCCATAACAGCTGTTTAATTCCACCAAATGTACTGGAGCAATGCTATCAATCATGAAGCAACAGTGACAATTCTATGTAACAGAAATGTACAGTGGTATTGAGGCTTATAATAAGCACTGAAAGCAGACTAACATCATAAACACTTCATGAAACAGTCATCAGAAAGTTTAAGGACCTCTTGAATTAAGGAAATAAACACATTTTTTATCAGTTGCAGCCAGTCTTAAAAGTCATCACCTTAATCAAATGAGCAAATACAGTCTTGTCAAACACAACAACACTAAATCCAGCAAGTTGAGATGTTCAGTTAGTTGTTTTCAGTGATGTATACAGCGCACTGTTTGTGGTTTATCAGTCAAAAACAAACAAGGAAAAGCAATTAAACATAAGACAGAAGATTAAAACCATCATCTGAAATGTAAAGCCAGTTTCAGTCGATGAGATATGTGCGACATGAAATTCCTAGTTACCTAGTTTAAGACAGTGTGACATCATGACATTACCTTTACACCAATTAAAGCTCCAGTATGGAGTTTTTATCTGATTGTGTAACAGACTGAAATTAATATTAATGCCTCTTTATGAACTCAAAATACAAATAACATCATCAGCAAGAAGAAAGACTTTGCCTCTACAGTTATTTTTAATGTCTGAAACCACTGATGGAGGGTAGGTGTTATCAAAGTGCTTAACTTTATACTGCTGATTCAGCATTTTAACACATTATCACATAATTAGTGACACATTTGACTTTTACAAGAGAGCAGGATGAGATTTTTTTAGTTGGGAAATACTGATTACACACGTACAGGACAAAATCAGCAAATATGGCTTTGTCCACAGGGGGCGCCAAATTCAACATGGACGAAAGGTTGCTCACAGGAGCTTTAAACAGATATTCTTTGTTTAGATTTGATGCTGTTAAATGGTTTATGTCACTTAATACATTTTCAGCTCTAGATTAATTATCCAGATTTTTTTTTAATTAGTCACTGCAATTTTGAAAGAAAATATTTGCACATAAAAAACGTGTGTAAAATGGTGATAGTAGGTATTGATCGACTTCATAACATTTTATGCTATTGCCGTTATTTAATACAAGATGCTGGGATTGCAGGGTGACTCTCATTGCAGTACGATTCAATATAACATGAGATAATACCTGATATATTGCCCATGATGATTAAATTAAAATACAGTGATTCTGCAATAACTGATAAACGCAGTGAAGTGCTGCATTAGCGCCACCATGAGGGGTCATGAAGTGGTGACACTCAAATTAGGAGCAAAATCTGTTCACGGCATGGAATAAAAAATGCAAATATTTGGCACCAGCATGAAATGCATGATTTAGTAAGAGGATATATTGTCGTATGGATATTTTGTCCCCTCCCTTTAGAGGCTGTGTTTTGCTTGAGTGATGCTTTGAGCTAAATGCTAACACAGAAATGTCCTCAAAATAAAAGAGTTTAAGATTTAATGTTCAGCAGTTATAAACTAAACCGTGCAAAGTGACGTACTTTAGCATGTCAGAGACGATTAGTAAAAAGCAGTTAAGAGCCGTGACTTGCAGCTGAAGCCGTCATGAGTTTAACTACATCAACCAAAGTGACTGAAATGAGATGTTTTACTTGATGATAGTGCTGGATGAAAAGTTTACAGTCTCCTTCTTATTCATTATGTAGCTGTTGAAATAATCCAGACCTCAGAGGCGGACACACAAAGAGCCACGCTGTAAGTGTAGCTAAAAATATTCAACGACAGAGAAAGAACAAAGACAGAGACTAATGGACAGCAGGGATCAGAAAAAGACGCTCCGACAAAAACTAATCTCATCCGTCTGCAGCGATCACATTTCACACAGGAAATAGGTTTCTTTCTCTCGTCTCTCCTCATTGATTCTTCTGTCTCTTCACCTTCTCTTGTTATTTCCATCCTTCACATGGACGAATGGATGGATGGGAAATAGAAAAAGTGTGTTGCATTTCTTCTGGGGATATCTATTTCCTGTTATGGAGAAAAACACTCTGGAGAGGAGAAAAAGGGGAGAAGTGAAATATAAGTGAGCAGCTGGTTTCAGGAAATGGACCCAAATATTGTTCCGTGCACGAATAAAAACATTCAACCTGAGGGGCTGCTTTTGTTTGGAGATTTGGAGTTATGAGTTGTGAAAAAACAGCTAGTTTCTACTTCTCCGTTTAGGTTTGTTATGTTTTCTTTCCGAGATAAACCCCGAAGGTAACGTCATTCTGCATTCTCACCCGAGCAGATGTCACTGAGTTCATCGATTTCTTCTTGAACTCTGAGGAGGAGGAGGTCCTGCAAGATTTCCTGCTGCTGCTCCTCTGCCTCCACACCGAGAAGCTCCAGGTGGTGATCCTTCAGCCTGAGCAGCGCACGGCCTGAAGACAGGTGAAAAGAGAGAAGACTTTTCAAAACTGACTGTGGAATCAGAAAAAATACCCATCTTGTTCCACAAATCTAAAACGGCTGAAATTTAACATCCAGCATTTGTGCCGATAAAGGCGGTTGGATTGAAGTCGTTACCTGATATGGCGTGTTTAATTATGGCTTTCTGAAGCGTCCCCATGTGGGCTGGATACTGATCCTGCACCCACTCCAGCACCTCCTCCACAGACCACAGTGAAGCTCTCTTTGACAGCACCATCGCCACGATACCACATCAGCAAAGACCTGCAGAGGCAGAACCAGAAGAGAGTTAAGGCTTGTGTATAATTCTGCGTTGACCCTATGCAGCAGTGGCCAACGCGGACGTGAGCACTACTAGTTGTGCGTTGATGTGTCTGCATAGCTCTGCAGTACTACCCTGAAACACTTGAGGGCAGTGTGGTCTACAGCGATTACGAGCATATTATGTTGATTTAGAGCTTTTACATGTTGCCGTTTATCAAGAAGAATAGAGGGAAGACGTTGGAGGAGATGAAATGCACGGCCAATGCTCGGTGATTCCAGATGTGCTGTAAATGCAGGAAATACAAAGCCATTAAGAGGACCAATCACAGGGCTCGCTGTCTGCAGTGTTACAAGGCGTAGTTACATATTGGAGGATATGCACGTCAGGCTTCTGCGCCGAAAAAGAGCTACGCAGACTTATGGCGCAGGCTGTGGTGTAGGCGGGGTCATCCCTATGGTCCCACATTTCTAGGACATTTTCAAATGAATTCTTGTGTTCCTACATTTCCCTTCCATTGAAGCCCTATCCTCCCACACGATTATTTGGAAGCACTTTATAGTAAATGAATGAATGAATGAGTGATTTTTATTTCGATCAGCAGCAGCAGAAATCGTCACAATCACAATCATTACAAGAAAAAATAAACTATGCTGATCGAAAAGGGTTTTTGTTGAAGCAGAGTTTATAGATGCTGAAATGTGGAGACACAGCGCTGTGGGATCATAGGCACGCTCATAGGCAGGCTATGTTGTAGTCTATGGCAAGGGTTCCCAAACTTTTCAGCCCGTGACCCTCACTGTCCCTCAAAGTGATTTAATGTGTCTACATTTAGCTGGTGTGCAGAAAATTAGCCCACCTATATGAGCATGTGTCTGTGTTTCCTGTGCCGTTATGAATGAACCTGCTGCTACTGATGCTTTGATAATTAACTGTTCACTAGTGGTGCAACGGATCATCGTTGATCCGTTATCCGTACGGATGCCTCTCCACGGTTCGGCACGGACGTGATCCGCGGATCGGTTGATGGAAAAAAAAAAAGGTTGCGCGTCAACTCACTCGTCAAGCGCAGTGGAAGTCATGGCAAGTGAAGGAGCAGAGGAACATTATAACCCTCCTGCATCTTGGAAGTCACATGTATTGGAGCATTTTGGTTTCCCTGTGAAATACAGTGAATGCTGAATGTGATTGAGCCACGTTATGAAATTCCATCGCGCACCCACTAGACCAGAGGCCGTCAATACACGGCCCGCGGGCCGCATCCGGCCGCCTATTTGTGGCCCTCGAACTGTTACTCCTTCACTCTGTGTTTTGGTCAAGAGTACCCTACTGCAGGCAAGATGGCGCCGCCACAACATCCACACCGGAAGTCCATACCGGAAGTCCATACCGGAAGTTACAAAGCTAAAAACGTTGCAATAACACCCACACCGGAAGTCCAAACCGGAAGTTACAAAAATAAAAGCCTTGAAAAACAGGAACGTGAACGCAAAATAAAAGCCTTCAAAAACACGTAGGTTTACGCGTAATTCTATGAACTTTTTTGCACTTACATTTTAATCGTATCAGTATTATTGACTAGTTGATTGACTCCAAAAGTGTATAGGCTGTTGAGAATTCAAGTTACTTAGAAGCCTGCACGAATCACTAAGTTATAGTGTTAACGTCTCAGCCATGCACAGCCTTTTGTTCCGAGTGTGTGTTGAAATACTTAAAGCTGATTATGATGCTGCCGTGATGACATCTGCATATGCCTCTCTTGTTTTGTCTGGGTCATATGTTATTTTATGTTGTGTTAGCCTGACTGTACCTCAGTACAGTTTGCTGTAGTGTTTGTTCCAAATTACCTTGCATGCTGTCTGCCTATGTGATCACATGTATAGATTAATGAATGAATGAAATACAGATCCAGAGTAGATCCACAGTCACGAGAGAAGAGCAGAATGTTATCTATGGTGCAGGGGCGAGTGGAGGAGGAAAATGTAGAGGTGTGTGGTGACTGTTTCTTTTTTAACATAATTTGTAACACGTTACAATGACACAGTGACAGGGGTGTTCATTAACCACAAGAACAAACGGAGGGAATGGTTTCTCCTTCTATTTTGAGACATTAGATGGGCGTAAACACTCTGAGCTTGTCAAACAGTTTTATTCAGATTGAATGCTTGATGCATGTACACCAATGTCTTAACAAGATCACTTTATTTGGCGTCCATGAAAACATTGAAGTTGGAACCTTCAATTAGAATGACTAGAAAAACTGCAAATGTATACATAGCTACTGTTTCTTTCCATCCAACCCCTACTTGAAATGTAGAATTATACTTTATTTTATGTTCTTTTAATGTTATATGTATGATGTCTTAACCCTTTTGTATTGATAATGTTGTACTTGAAAAAGAACAATGCACTTTTGCTATTACAAACTCCAAATCAACATAAAATATTAGGACTAAAATATTTCAACTTGAGGCACCACTGTCAGCCACTGATGATAGATGTACAGTACACAATCCTGGGGAGCCTCTGTTGTTTTTGTGGTGAATATAGATCTCTGTGTACAGCTTGAGTGTATTTTCCCTCTTACTTACAGTCTTTTCCTTCTCATCCCCTCCCCCCACACACACTAACACTCTACATTATTCTGTTCTTCATACACAGCGGGATCTCTCTCACTCACTCTCTCTATCACAATTAGCTTTCTGCTAATTGATTTAGCAGCGACAGACTAATGCAATCAATACGCTACACGAAGAAGAAACTTCCAGTTCGAAGCATCCGGCATTGGGTAGAGAGGGGGTTAAAGAATCACTTCCGGTATGGACTTCCGGTATGGACTTCCGGTGTGGATGTTGTGGCGGCGCCATCTTGCCTGCAGTAGGGTGCCTCTCGTTTTGGTTGGGTCACCGCGTGTTTACCGGGATTTTTTTCTCCATGTCAACGATACGCAGACAGGCTGTTACTGGGTCACTTAGAGTCCAATGCTGCGAGTGCAATTTTTAACTTTCACTTTCGTTTATGGAGCAGTTCGCATGTTGGCACTTTGCCAACTGTAGGACCCTAGAATAATAAGGTGTGTTCACAGTTTGCTGCTCAATGAAAAGTGGACGGTGAAAATCAGCAAATGAAAGAAGAATGGAGTGAAACTTTGGAAGTTCCTCAGCTCCTTCACTTGCCATGCCATGAAATGCAGTGAATGAGGCAGGACGGCCCACAGATAGGGTGCTTTGCACATGCAGTACATTTTGAGTTGAATGTTGTTTTTATTTAATGGGCAAAGTGTTTTACAAAATAAATAGAGGGACAAAGTTGTATTTGTCTTGTCTTCTTTCTTTTTTTTTTTTGTTGATCCGAAAAATTATCCGATCCGTGACTCAAATCCGTGATACGATCCGAACCGTGAGTTTTTTGATCCGTTGCACCCCTACTGTTCACTAACCCTAAACTTAGGAGTCATCTGGCAAAAAGAAAGGTAGAAAACTCATTACATTTTCTATTTTCAAGGTTTTATTTCAAGTTCAGCTACTATTTTTGTCTATATTTTTTTTTTTACCATAATGGGTAAAATGTCCTTTTTTTTTTAAGATAATTAAAAAAATAAAAAACGTCTCCCGACCCTCCAGGGGGTCGTCCAGACCTACACTTTGGGAACCCCTGGTCTAAGGCATGGTCAATGGCAAAGGCTATGGCCATGTACCTGGGACTAATTATTGATGGAGACCTTTCATTCAAAGTGCATGTCAAAAACCTGATCTCCAAATTAAGGGTGAAGCTCGGTTTCTATTACAGAAACAAGTCATGTTTCTCCCTTAAGGCTGATTTATACTTCTGCGTCTCCCCTAATTTTAAAACACATACTTGTGCGTCGATGTGTCTGTGTCGCGCAGCAATTCTCCTCCGAAACGCTTGAGGGCAGTGCGGTCTCTCTGATAGTCGGTCGCCTGCTTCCGGTCCCGCTACGATCTCTGTTTACTTTTCCACAGAGATTCAGAGCGTGTTATGTTAATCTACAGCTGATACATGTTGCTGTTTATCATACAGACATGATTACATGAAGAATAGAGAGGAGGAGATGAAATACACGGCCGATGTGTGGCCGATGTCCAGGATCCCGGAAGTGCTGTGAATGCGGGAAAGACAAAGCCGTCGAGCGGACCAATCACAGAGCTTGCGGTCCGCGTCGGCTCTACGCGTAGAACATTTTGGAGGAGGTGCACGTCAGCTACGTGCGTAGGCCTCTGCGTAGGTACGGGAGCTACGCGGACCTACGGCGTAGGCTACGCCGTCGATTCGACGCAGAAGTATAAATCAGCCTTTAGAGCTCGGAAGCTCCTGATGTCAGCTACTTTCTTGCCTGTACTTGATTATGGCGATGTTGTGTATATGTGTGCTTCATCCAGCTGCCTACAGACCTTGGTTCCGGTCTACCACTGTGCTCTGAGGTTTATCACTGGTTGTAGCCGCCTCACCCACCACTGCGAATTGTACGCTAAAGCTGGCATGCCTTCCTTAAATGTAAGGAGGCATACACACTGGATGACTCTGGTTTATAAGGCTCTTCTTGGCTTGGCTCCTACTTATTTATGCACTTTTCTCCAGAGAACTGGAAGCCGTTATGCCCTACGATCAAATGACATTTTGCATCTTTCTACTCCTCGTGTTCGAACTGAAACGGGAAAAAAAACATTCAGTTTCTCTGTCCCCTCTGCTTGGAATGCCCTCCAATCTGAACTGAAACTGTCAGCATTTGTTTCATTGGAAGCTTTCCGCTCTATCTTAAGAAAACGACAACGGAAATCCTTCGAGCAGTGCCTGTGTTCTTAAATTGTTACTGTAAAATAACTTCTGCACTTTATTTGATCAAATTGCTTGTATTTTATATTTTAATGTTTGTTGTCATTATCTGTCTGTTTTGTTTACTTTTTTTTTTTTGTTTCTTTCTTTCCTCTTGTCTGCATATATATTTCTGGTTTGTGTCATGTTTGTCACAAACTGTCAAATATTAATGCAATTTATTCTTGCAGCAAAAGAAAAGAAAGAAAACCTTTTTCTTCTGTGCTTGTGACTGTGTGCATGCAACCATCACCATTCCTCTTAGAACTCTGGCCTATCTTTTATTGACAGCTAATATCATGTTCTGTAAAAGAGGGCGTGCACACCTAGGTGGGCCAAAAAAAATAAAAAATAAAAAAATAAGAGAAAGTGAAAGAAAGATTACATAAGGATATACAAAGGGACAGGGAAAGAGAAGGAGAGAGAGACCTAACACACTTAGATGGAGAGGGACCATCTCACCATGACTCCAAAAAATCCGTGGGGTGATACTAATGATTAAGCAACCCTTAGTGTCCACAATCATTACTGAAGCTTGGGTCGCAGAGGGTTGCCGCCGTGCTGTGTTCTATTTGTGTAACACGACCACCACTGGTGCAGATGATACCACTTGGGTCAGATCAGCCGAGCGGTTCGGCCTGGCACCCGGGCCGCGAGAGCAGTCAGACCGAAGGACCCAACCCGCCGCGGGAGACCCAGGCCAGGGGACAAGCCAAGGACCCAGACCGGAAGCAAACAGGTACCGCCGGAGCACCCAGGGCGACCCCCAGGTCACCCAGTAGGAGGAAAGGGGGGCGAGGGGGGAGAGATCCCGCAGCCTCCCCAAGGGACGACCCCACAACACCGCCCCCACAGCCCCCCAAGACGGAGCCAAAGGAGCCACCAGGGCCGAGGGGGCCCAGCACCAGGAGCAGACAGCCAGGCAGACGGGCAGGACCAGGACCAGAGCCCGCCAACCGGCGCGCCGGAGCGGGGGGAGGGCGGAGGCGGCAGGGCCAATCCCCCCCGCCCCCCCCGGACGGCCCGACCACTCCCCCCAGCCACGCCCCCCACCCACGCCCTGCGACTGATGGACCAGACCGCGGGGGCATGGAGGGACACCCCAATGGCTGCCGTAGTAACACCCCCCCAGCCGCGCGCCACCCCACCCCCCAAAGAGGACCGCGAGGGAACCCTCGGGAAACCCGGCCCCGAGGGCAGCCGCGGACCAGGCCCCCACAGTGGAGGGGGCAGCAGGGGGGCGGAGGGTGACAGGGACACCAGCCACCCACCCAGCCCCGATGGAACCCCAACGAGTTGGGCCGAGCCAAACACTAAGGCCCCGCCAAACCTGAACTGTGTGTGTGTGATATGATTTGAATTTTGTTTTGTTTGTTTTTTTGTTGTATGTATGTTTGCTAGTGAGGTGGATGTTTTGTTTACTATGACGTATGTTGCTGCCTCTCTTGGCCAGGTCACCCTTGCGAAAGAGGTCTCGATCTCAATGGGTCTTTTATCTGGTTAAATAAAGGTTAAATAAAAATATGGCGTAGGATACTGTGTCCATTCAACGCCGAATTATAAACCAGATTTAATCAACACAAGACAGATGTTTAGAGGAGTAACTCATCTGTTTTGATTTTATTAAGGATTATTAAGAGATACATAATTCAGGGTGTGTTGTATCTAAACTGACTGACAGGTGCTCGGTCACATTGTCGCCTCCGACCAAGAATTATTCAGCTCGCCTCAACTCCACCTCTTGGACAGTTTCTAGATGAACCAATGAATAATGACCATTAAGGGACCAGCGTGTGACATCACTTAGACTCTGTCCATGTTATGACCATAGACCATAAAATATGGACGTAGTATCCGTGACGTCACCCATCTGTTCCTGAGAGCTGTTTTGAAGCAAATCGAGGGCAGCAGCCATATTGGTAATGCGGAACTCAACTAGGCAGAGTGTGCCGTAGTGTGAGTCTCTTAGCCAATGGCTGTGTGTTCCCGACCGGGAGTCACGTCAGTCATGTCCTTATTTGGGCAAAACTCATAATCTTAATATCTTCTTAACCATCACGTTAGAAAAAAATTCAACCCCCGTACAGTGTGTGCCATTAGAGAGATTAGCGTTGTAGGGCCAAGCCGTGTTTTGAACCAGGCTGTAAACATGTTTATTAATGCTGCAAAGATCGTCTTTTTCCCATTCATATCTATGTGGTTTCCGGTGTTTCTGCAGCCAGCCTCAAGCGGATTTTCGATGTATTGCAGTTTATATCACTTCCGCATTGGCTTCATCGTTTGAGACCGGAGTTTGCCGCTTCCCAGTGTTTATTTTGTAAATGTCGGGGATGGGCATTGATATAGTCACTGGGAACTAATCGACGATTACTCCAAGTCCGCCTCCCAGGTGCTGAATGCTTTTCTCTCTGTGCAGAAAGACTTATTTGTTCATTTTACCTGCTAAAGTTTGGCCTTTACCTCAGAGAGATGAGATAATAGTTGAATGAACTACATTTATTTATTTTTTTAAACTAAATTAGCAACTATCTGAATTGAAAACTCAGACAGCTACATTTACAGAGCATATTCAGTGTAATTAAACACTATGAATGTGTCCTTCAGCTCAGTTGAGCCTCGGGCACATGACCTGATATCTGTGTTGTCTGCTCGATCCCCTCAAACATCTAAATAATTGTCATTCTCTCTTTCTGTTCGGTGCTTTGGATTAAGTTTCCTTCTCATGTAGAGTCACCGTCTTCTTCCCCGTCAGCCTACTTTCCAGTGATTAATTAACAACTTGAACATTTGAAGAAGTAGCTCTTCCTGGTGGACTGATTCCTCGGTGTTAAACTTGACAGAAAGGTGAAATCAACCGACTCAGAAAAAGTAAAAGTTCAGGAAAAAGTATCTTCTTCGTCTTTTCGTCTCATTTGGCTCTCCTCCCAGCCGAATCCTCCTGGGTCGTGCTGCTATAGGGCAAAAACTGCTAAACTGTTGATGTGACCTTTTCAGCGGGCCAGGCTGGTTATTGGGTTATAAATACAGGAATGTAATATCCTGTGTTAATTAAGGGGGGGTGCGTGATTGGCGGGGGCAGTAACGAGGTCCCAGCGGAGTAATTGACATACAGAAAGTGAAGACCTTTACGCCGGGGTAAAGACACAGAGGAGAGCGAGCTGAGGAGGGTAAAGAAAACCTCACTGTGGTCTGTAATGTTTGTTTTATGCCTTAGGGCAGCGTTTTTAAAGCGCTCCCATACAGGCTCTGTATCCGCAGGGGAATAAAGTGACTGTATATACAGCCTGTTTTATTGCCTCTGAACCCTTTTCATTTATGTTCACTCTGTTACAACCGGAGCAGGACCTGTAAACTCCAGTAATATGGAGGAGTCACAAGCAGGCTGGAGGATCAGCTTTTAAAATGGAACTGCATGTTGTTCACTAATGCTCACAATGTCATCAAGAGAAGTGCTTTAAACAGCGAAACCTTATCAACAAGATTCCCTCTCTTTCACTTGCTGCAACTTCTCAGACTTTCTGCTCCTCTGCCAACTTCAGCCTCGACTTTGACAGTTTGATTCAGCTTCAGGGAAGCCGAGTTGAAGTGTGTGTGTGTGTGTGTGGGCAATTTTAGTCGGTGTTCTTGGCAACTTGGTTTCATAAACAGCTGGAAGGTAGCTGGAAGAGTGCAGCCCTCCATGAAGGTCAAAAGTTGAGTTTTCTATGATAGGAATATCTTAAAGAAAACTATGGAGACCAAATGTCAGAATATGTCTGAAGCATCCTCAATGTTCAAATTGCATTGCATTTAAAAGTCTAGAGTAAAAGTCAGATTAGTCCATAAGATGCAGTCTGTTGTGGGAGGTGCCCACAGAGGGGAAAGGGTTTAACTCTCTTGCATGTAAACTTCAATACATCCGTCTTCAGCTGTTTGTGTTGCCTTCAGGGACTATTGGAAATGTTCAAATCAGTATGCTAATTAATCAAATCCAATCAAATGAAAGTATAATTTGTGATTTTGTGGGATTAAATTCAGCTCTAAGGGCATTTGGCTCCACGTGATGTTTTTATAAAAACAGACTACTATTACCATTACTTTTGTCAATGTTAGTCATTTAAAAAAAGAAAAAAATAGTTTTATAATTAATAAATGTAGTGCTTTTTACAGACATAGGCTCCAAAGTACTATACGTGGAACTACCATATGATACGGACAAAATAACATTAAGAATAAATAATGATAATATAATGATAATAAAAGGTAGCATGATCAGATGAGCCACGAATACAATTTTTTAAATTTTAAGTCAGCTCCCAAACAGAAAAACTATAAAACAGCAAGAACAAAAAAAACAAAAACAAATGAGGAACATTAAAAAAAAATAGTTAGCATTTAAATACAAGCTGTTGTTTTTCTAATTATTATTAATTTTAGGCAGCATCACTGGCAGGATTTTATAATTTGTTTTTATTTTGTTATATTTTAAATTATGATTTTTGATTGTTTTTATGTTTAATAATACTAATACTACTACTAATAATAATTATACATTTTATTTAAAGGCGCCTTTCAGAGCACTCAAGGTCACCGTAAAGAGCAGAGTTTAAAGAACGAACAATGTAAAAATGAGTCTGATAAAATCAACAAGAAATGAGACGGTGTTAATAATAAATCAAAATTAAATGAACAGGATAAGATACAGTGCACTGAAGAAGTGTAATCAGAGTGAATGTGCCATTTTAAAAAGATGTTTTATATTTTGTTGTTTTTATTCTTCCAACACTGCTCTATTTTCTTTAATTTGTCTTCCTCACATTTCTCTTTTGTTGTCTTTTGTTTCTTTTTGTAAGTACTTTGTAACCCTGTTTTGAGAAGTGCTATATTAAAGGCACTGTGAGGAGTTTTTAACCAGCTGAGAAACAGGCTGAAACCGACAATGATGCCTCTTTATGACCTTCAAAAGCAAACAAGACCATGAACAACAACACTGATACCTTCTCTGTTGTCATTTTTAATGCTACAAACCACTCAGAGGGGGTAGGTGTCAGACCACATGATTGATATTTGGCTTTAGAAACATCCTTTTTGTCTGTTTTTATGGCACATAACCACATGGAGTGCTAAATCTGGCTGTTAAACAACATTAGGGTGAGTTTTTGTTGAAAACATTACTTTTTCATTTACAGAACAAGAGACAAGAGGTATCACTTTGTCCTCAAGGGGGCGCCAAAATTGATATAAACCAAAAGTTCCTCACAGCAGCTTTAATAAAGATTGTTATTATATGTAAGATAGTGGTTGATATTACTTAAATTTTCAAGTAACAACGATAAACTATTGATCAGTGTTGCTTTAATTAATTTAAAGTTAAATTCAGCACTGTTTTGTGGTAATTGGTTAAAGTTTACAATTTTTTTCTTTTTTCACTTGATGGATTTACAAGTGGTCTTTGAAGGCATCATTGGTTAGGTGTAGCAGTAAGGGCTGAAGACCGAATTTCAATTGCATTCAGCTTCTGTGCAGACGTGTGGCTCTTTCAAGTACCAATATGTCCAGAACTCTGCCCGGTTGCTCACCCACTCCCGCTCCCGAGCCCACATCACACCCATCCTTCAGCACCTCCACTGGCTCCCCATACAGCACCAAATCCACTTCAAAATCCTGCTTATCAACTACAAAGCCCTCAATAACCTCGCCCCCTCATACCTGACGGACCTCCTCAAAGTCCCCTCCCCATCTCTCCGCCTCAGATCATCATTGATTTGTACCATAACAGTTTCACACTCAGCCCTCTGTATACTTTCTCTCTCTTTCAAGCAAATACAGGCCTATCTTAGAAATCCAACACACCACAAACTAAACTCCAATGCCCATGACTTATTCTCAGATTGCAAGTTGCAGCCTTCCCTCATGCATCCCAGAGTGTAATCCTACCACCTTGTGGAGCATTGCAGAATTACTCAAACTCTTCCAGTTCAATGCTCTAACACTTCGCTCTTTAATCTGCAGCTTTTCTGTGCTAAACATGATGCAATCAGGCCTTACTGCATTCTCTCCACCCTCACAGGAGGTTTTCAAGACAAAATACTGTTCATAATTCAAACAAACTTCAGCTTGATTTGGTGTCTCTTTAAAGCACATGTCAAAACATTGTGTCATCAAGGAGGACTTCTGAACTTTTGAAGGTTTGCAATCATAAATTATCAAACTTGACTCTTACAATCACTCTGCTACACTGTGTGTGTGTTTACTGCTGTAAAAATCAACATTTTGAATAGAGTTTGGTGTGTCTGGGAGCATCAAAGAAAGGTGAGCTTTATCCAATCAACAGCTTCCTTTTCAAAAAACATCTTTAAATCATGACAGACTTTAGATTTAACACAAATAAACTGACTAACAAACTTTGAGATGTTTTTGTTGAGTTGTAAGTGTTTTTGTTTTACCTCTGTCCGGTCCCTCTGAGTCTGATAAAGTATGAATGTCGACCTGTGTCTGGACCTCTGTCTGTACCTGTTCACTCCATGAGGTGTTGGTTACAGTAAGTGCATTCCTTCTTCCTGGCTCCGCCCACTCAGCATGCGCGAGCTTGATACATCCGTCTTCCGCACTCCCGATACACAGCTGTTTGTGCTGCCTTCAGGGACGGTTAGAAATTTTAAAACCAGTATACTAATTAATCAAGTCCAATCAAATGAAAGCATTATTTGTGATTATGTGGGATTCAAATCAAGTGCAAGGGCCTTTGGCTCCATGTGAAGATGTTTTTAGTTACATTAGTGTTTTATTTCTAGCATTCATGATCACTTTTGAGTGTTCATGAATTTTTCACTTTTTTCAATTTTTCACTTTTCACTTTTTGAGTTTCACAATTAAAGAAGTGGAATTAGTGCTCTGATGTTTGACTTTAGTGAAACAGAAATATACTAATATCAAAATTACTTTTGTCAATGATGAAATAATTTAAAAATTATTAAATATATCCTAGTGCTTTTTAAAGACATGGGTTACAACTTGCTTTACGTGGACCTACCATGTGATACAGGCAATGTAGTAATAAGAATAAATATTGATAATGCAGAATTATAATAATTAACTGTCGTGGTCACATGAACCATGGATAAAATTCTTAAAATTTTAAAATCTGGTTCCTAAACACAAAAACTGTAAAACAACAACAATAAAAAAAACTCAGTGCGTAACAAATGTAGAACGTTTTTAAAAAATTGTTAGAATTAAAATATAACTTATTGTTTTTTAATTATTATTAACTTTAGGCAGTATCACTGGCAGGATTTTATAATTAATTTTATTTGTTTTATATTTTGTATTTTATATTTTAGTTTTTGATTTTTATATTTATTAATAATAATAATAATAATAATAATGATACATTGTATTTAAAGGTGCCTTTCAGAGCACTCAAGGTCACTGTACAGGGCAGAGTTTAAGAAAAAGAACAATATAAAAATTAGTCTAATAAAATCAACAAGAAATGATACAGTGTAAATAATGAATAAAAATAAAATGAACAGGATGAGATACAGTGCAGTAAAGATGTGTAATCAGAGTGAATATGCCAGTTTAAAAAGATGTTTTATCTTTTGTTGTTTTTATTCTTCTAACATTTTTCTATTTCCTTGTATCTCTCTTTTGTTTCTTTCTTTTTGTAAAGCACTTTGTAACCCTGTTTTGAAAAGGCTCATGTATTATTAGGCTATATGTAAGATAGTGGTTGATATTACTTAAATTTTCCAGTAACAATGATAAACTATTGACCAGTGTTGCTTTCAATTAATTTCAAAGTTACATTCAGCACTGTTTTGGGGGGAAATGGTTAAAGTTACAACTTTTTCTTTTTTCAGTTGTTGGGTTTACAGGTGGTCTTAGAAGGCATCATTGGTTAGGTGTAGCAGTAAGGGCTGAAGGCTGAATTTATGCCTCCTCCTTAGTCCAGAAAATATTGTTTCTTTTTGGATCCAGCTCAATTAAGCATTAATCTCTCCCTCTATGTATCTGTAAATGATTTTAAACCATGTTAGGTAGAACTACAATACAAACCATCCAGTTACCCTTTACCTTATTAATACAGTCTATGCACTTTAGAGCCGGTAGAGGGCGCCAGCGTGCAGAAGGTGGAGCCCCCTTTCCCTCGCCTCTCATCTTCTTCCACCAGCTGCTCAAACTTCAGCTGGAAGTTTTTGTGATGGTCACATGACGATGTTGTGGGTATATTACTACAAATGTGTGAGCCTGTCGTCCTGCACAGAGCTGCTGACTGTCTCTGCATCCGAAACTCACTGAGAGAGAGACAGAGAGTGTGTCTGTGAGTGTGTGCATGGTGCAGCGCGTCAACCTGCCTGTAGCGTTTAATGCATGCAGCTTTGAATGACACTGTGACAGCTGACTGACTGAACGGAGGAAACGTGGAGTAACAGATTTACAGGATCAACTTTTTTTTGTGAGGAATTATGAGAAACGTGGAGCTGTGATTTTTATATCCGATTGACAACTGACAAGGTAAAAAACAAAGACTCTTTCTTTTTATATGAGGTGAATTTGTGTGTCACAAAAAGCTGAGTGCACCTGTTTCAAACCTCTGCTGATTATGTGACACCTGTCATTCTTTTAAAGAGATATTTTGTGAAATACACAGCACTCAAAGTCTAAAGAATGCATTCTCTGGAGCATAAATGCACAATTACGCACACTAACATTTTACGCACAGATTCCAATGCCTTATTTTAGTGACTGAGCCTCCTTTGTGTTCAGTGTTAACAGGTTAATAACTAAAATAACATTGTGCTGGGTTCACTGCAGGTCGCACTCTGACCTTTGTAAAGTTGCAGCCTGCTTGACATCTGTTAAATATTCATTTCAATTAGTTTGAATGACAGTTGTTTAGAAAGGCTGAATTGCTGCATGCTTTTAATTATAATGCTGCATTGTATCAGGGCAGGGAAGGCTCATTTTATGGAACTATTTGTTGCATTGTGTTTCAGCAGTCATGGGTGAAGTATCTCTGCCTTTAATTAACCCAGGGAAAATGGGTTAATGTTGCACACGGATGGTTGAGCGATGAGGTGGGTGGTTTGCATATGTAACCCCCAACTTCTATTTAATGACATAATTAATCCAAGTAGTAAAACTCTACATCAGACAGGTTTAATGTGTTCAATCAGAAGTAAACTGCATGTTTATTAGTATCTGTTTTATCTCTGTGAATTCACAGTGTCCCACTTTTACAGCATCTATATTTGCAACACTGAGCAGAGACCACACGCGCTGCCTCCCTCTGACCTCGCACACAATCGGATGCCCAGTTGGAGGCAAATCTCGCGACGCGACGACGCATGACAAGATAATTATTTCCTCTTGTGCAAAGTGAATCTCCTCTCTGTCTCTCTCTCACTTCACCAAAGTGTCACTCAATGTCTCTCTGAGCTTTTTAATGGAGGTTACTGAACCCAGACCTGTGTGCAGCTGCTGCAGGGATGGGAAGAGAGAAAGTGAACTCATGCACTGAGTTCAAATTTGAGGTATTTGTGCAGGGATATTTCCAGTTCTCTCCCTGTCAAACCTCTAGTCCTACATTTGTACGCTTTGCATGTATCTGGCAGTCACAATTGCTGTGTTTTTTAATAGATAAACAGATTCCAAAATATCAAGATAGGCAAATCCTACAGTCTACAATCCATCCTTCAAGTTTGAAAGCAGTGGTTCACAACCTTTTTGTCTTGTGACCTCTTGTGACAAACATGCCGTGTCTGGTTGGGGCGCCTTGTCACGATTCAGATGTCTTTGAGATGTCAGCATTTCCACCAAGGAGACATTTCCCTCTTGACCTTTCACATAGTTTCATTTTAAAGAACAGCTTCTGGGTCAAACGGGGAAATGGTCCCATATTTCACACCAGAGATCTAATACATTGAATTTGTGTATAGGAACTTGTTTATCTTTCCTAATACATCCACATCCTCACAATCTGTCTGATTGGTTGGCCTCTTACTGCATTTACCTGTCATATATCTTTTATTGCATGTGGTCTGTCTTCTCTGGTGTAACAAACTAGAGTACTTCTAGAAGCTCCAGAAAAAACTCTCAACATCAGATGAAATGATACATAAATGACTCATCTTCAAGTCTTCCTCCAACAATCAAGTATACCTGTTTGTATCCTTGTAGGTTACTGAGCAACTCTTGCTAACTCTAGCAGTTTGCACCTTTCATGTTTAACGGCCATCTTGGATTATCCTGGTTAATTATTCATTAATGTAGAATTAAAGAGATTTTAAGTAACGGTTTGGCCTCTAGGGGGAAGTGAAACAAGCTCTAAATTATTGACTATCTAAAACATGAACATAATCTCCTCTATCCCTCTTTCCAACCCCAACTCGGTAGAGGCGGATGGCCGTCTAACATGAGTCTGGTCCTGCTGGAGGTTTCTGCCTGTTAAAGGAAGTTTGTCCTTGCCACTGTTTCTAGCTCAGTGCTGCAAAGTGCTCTACTCAACAGAGACCCAACATCAAGACAGGATAAGACTGTCTTGAGATAACATTTGTTGTGATTTGGAGCTACAAAATAAAGGTTGATTGATCGAGTCTCAGTGATATCACCAAATGGTTTCTAAATAGACATTATGGAAAGCCCAAAAATAGTTGCCAAATCAGAAATTCTGGCTCTAATAAACTTTCAATCAAGGTGGAACAGGGGAAAGAAGTAGTGCTGAGGTGTAGCAGACAACAATAAGCCACGCCCCTTATTATGCAAATGTTTACACAACACTTTACCTTTTGTAAAAAGAAAACAGATGAGCTATAAATGATTTCACCCCACTCTTAGTTTAGATATGCTGTGATAAACATTGATATTCTAACATGAAGCTCTATGAGTATTCCATGGCTTTTGGAGCCAGCCTCTAGTGGACACTCGAGGAACTGCAGTTTTTAGTACTTATGCATTGACTTCACTTTTTGAACAGTGGGGTTGCCACTTGGTGTAAATGCAACACTAATGTTATAACATGCATTTTTATTTCTTCCTACTCCTTTGCGTACGTGTAAATTAAAATGTCTCAGTGCTTGCTGATGGAGTTTATTTATTAATTCATTTTTCGTTATTCCTTCATTTTTTCTTTTTTTTAACATGTTCGAAATAACAAATGTAATAACACAAAAAATAACAATAATAACTGGAAAACAAATGTTAGCCAACAGCTGCTTATTCGCAAATACAGAAAAAAATAACAGTGGGATTAATCTGGAATAGTTTGCATGTTTTGAAAAATGGGTTACTGTAGCTTTAAGAGTAGTTTTGATGCTGTAACTCCAGTGAAAGCAATATCTCCCTATTTATCAGGACAAAAAATGTTTGTTACAGAGTGAAAACTTCAGCAGGGTTTCAGTATATTCAATCAGACATAATAACAAACAAGACCTGACAATGTTTGAGAACTTAAATGTTAACATGATGTGAGAACAAACAGCCTTTTGTGCAGTTTTGCTTCCTCTCAGTCTGCAGCCAGTGACAAGATGGAGCTCCAAGTAGGACAGCCTCCAGTCGTTTGAGGGATGAGGAGAGTGAGAATCCACTTCTCATTAGGTTTTAGTCACACTAAGGCTGGATTTAATCAAGACTCCCTCAGGCCTATAAAACGGATCTCCTGGCTCTTCAACCTGATGATGACCGACTAATACTGAGCTTAAAGGCTTCTTTGGTGTTAAACTAGATTCACACCGGGATTGAGGGGAAAGGCAGAATGAGTCATCAAGAGCAGGTAGTTCATCAAAAGTTAGGATTTGGGAAGTTGTAGTGATATTCTTGGCTTGGATGGACTGTAAACTTTGGTTGAAGGAACAGGTGTCTTGTCTACTTTGTCTCCTTGAATCAGATATGAAGTTAGCCGGTTCACAAGCTTGGAAACTGTACAATTATTTTTGGCGCTTTCCAACCTCTAATAGTTTGGACAGCTTGAGCGCCAGGAAGAAAATGTGGGGAGGGATTGGGGGATGCTATGCAAAGCAAATTATATTGGGCCTGAGTCAATCCTAGGACCAGTGCGAGGACTACAGCCTGGTCCTAACCAACTGGGCTAAACCAAGCGGCAACCTGCAGTTCATCGAACGTCCACTTGAGGCTGGCTGCAGAAACATGGGAAACCACATACACATCCATTCAAAAGAGACAATCTTTGCGGCATTGATAAACATGTTTACAGCCTGGTTCAAAAAACGGTTTAGGTCTGAACAGCTAATGTCTCTATCCGGACACAGTGTACCGGGGTGAATTTCAGAAGATGTTAAGATTGCCAGTTTTGCCCATTTAAGGACATGGCTGACTTGATTGACAGGAGGGCACCCTGTAGCTGTTAGCAGAGAGGCTAAAGGCCCGCCTCTTTACCTTCCAGCGAGCTTGGACAAAGTTAGGTTGAGTTCAGCATTTCCAATATGGCACCAGTCGACGTTAGGCTTCAAAACGGCGCTTTTCAGAAACAAATGGGTGACGTCATGGATACTACATCCATTTATTTTACAGTCTATGGGCTAAACTAGCATCCCATAGCTGTATCAAATTAATAAACAAGCAGTTTAGGTACCAAATGTAGAAATGCACCTATCCTGAGTGAGATAGCATTGCTTTTTCATACAAGAAATGTTAATTTCTGGGATAAATTCAGACTTTTTGGATGTTATTGTAAATATCCAGAATGCCTTAGAGTTGTGATTTATTGTGCAGCGCTAATAAATAACATTATAAAGAGTATGTACAGTCTAGACCTGCTCTTTATGCTAGATCTCAGTCAGAGGCTGTTTGCAAAACCGCCTCCTACATACTACCTACGAATGTAGTATGTAGGACATACTGTCTACTGTATACTGCGTTTGAAGGTAGTATGTAGTATGCTGATAGTGAAACTGCTTCTTTAGCATCACTTATGATTTAAAAAGTTAAAAAGTGGTATAAATGGAATTTAATAATTTTCACAGCACCTTAAATCTGAGCTGTGCATTGTGGGAAACAGTACACGAAGGAGACTGGTCTGATGCATACTGAATTTAGGCCAAATCAGTATGTACTAGTAGTATAGTAGGCAGTTTCAAAAACCGCAGTAGACTCAGGCTTTGCTTTCCCACCCTCCTCTGTTGGCACTGACCAACAGAGCCCAGCTGAGTGAGTGTTAAACTGCTATATCCCTCCAAACTCAGTGTGATAACTCACCTCATGCTCCTCACACTCATACGAACACACACACTCTGTTGACGCACAAACACTTGTGAGGGGTACAGAAGAGTTCAGTGGGATCTCCTAGCAGCCCTAATGGATCCTGCCTAGCTCCAGTCTAAATGTCAACCTGACCCCTCCATCCCCTCCGTAATGAGAAAGTCCAGACTGAGCACTTTTTAACGACTTCGTCAAACACTCACAGATCTGCCGCCGGGGCTTGTGGGAGTTCAACACCCACTGACTCCAGAGTGCAGCAGATTTAATTTGATCCCTCAGAGATGGCTGTGTCAGACAAGCTCTCCGTCATGAGTCCTATCTATTTGTCCTGTGTCGGCCATATTTGGTTTGCATCATGTGTAGCGTGGGAAACTCTACCCAAACTGGAAGAGCAAATGTGCTCAGTGCTCAGAGTAAACAGTCCTGTGTTTTCCTGCAAGGTATTGTGACTTGGCAATCTTAATCCATCAGGAAAACCCTGCAGGTTGCTCTTGGAGGGTTTAACTAATTGTGATTCTTGTCACTTCCATTCTTCCAGTAGATTTTGATTAAGCTTTGAGTTATCGGTCATAGATTTTGCACAAGTAGCTCATCGTGTTCTCACCTGCTGGATGACATGATGAAGTGTTTGTTTAATATAGATTTATTTCTCCTGAGATTGATTCCTCTCCTCTCAGATTAATGTGCACAGTTTTGCTCCTGGCTTTGAGAGGAGCATATGTTGGCTACCATACGTATATCTGTCAATTCACTCTTCCCTCTTCACCTTTCATAATTCCCATGTGGTGAAATACTGGAGATGGGAGCATCACAGCTGTGTGAGATACAGTCATGCTTCTGGAGCTGCTTTTTTATGAGCATCTTTTATGAGCTCACGGTAAGAAAATGATGGGAAATTATTTCAAGGAGGCTTATATACTCTCATGGTTATACATAAGATATTCAATTCTCAACCCGTGCTAGGATTGGGAACCTTGGCTCAGGTAAACGTGAGACCTGTGATGTGTCTGAAATAGGTTTTATATAACACACTGTGACCTAAACCAGATTTATCAGCAGGTCTTGAAACTTATCCTCAGGGGTGGGACAAAATATTGATACAGCAATATATCATCCTCCTGACTCAAGTAGTGCAATGACCGTATTTCTGGGGCCAAATATCAATACCTTAATTTATCTCCTTTTAGACTCCTTATGGTGGTGCTAACTACATTAATCCTGCACTTTATCTTCAAGAGCTTAGCTTCTTCATTTAAACCGATACTTTGATTCATGAATATAGAATTGTCTTGCAATTCATCAGTTAACTCAGAAACTATGTATCCTAATAACTTCATCATCAGGGTACATGTAGTTAATGTCATAATTTGTTTGGTATTACATTGTACTGTTTTCCTTTACTTTGTATTGTGTATCTTTACTGTAACAGATCGTACCGTATCACACCGTACCCAACCGTACTGTTAAAGTCAAATTTTTGGGGCATTTTCACCTTTAATTATTAGGACAGCTGAAGAGAGACAGGAAAATGTGGGGAGCAGAGAGTGGGGGAGGACTTGCATTAACTGGACGAGGCTGGAATTGAATCTGCAGCCTCCAGGATGAGGGCTATAGCCTCTGTACGTACATGGGACACGCTCATAGACTGCTAGGCTAAAGGCTGATTTATACTTCTGCGTCTCCCCTACGCAGCAGGGGCTGACGCGGACATGAGCACCACATACTTGTGCGTCGGTGTGTCCGTGTCGCGCAGCAATTCTCCGCCGAAACGCCTGAGGGCAGTGTGGTCTCTCTGATAGCCGGCCGCCTGCTTCCGGTCCCGCTACGATCTCTGTTTACTTTTCCACAGAGATTCAGAGCGTGTTATGTTAATCTACAGCTGATACATGTTGCTGTTTATCATACAGACATGATGACATGAAGAATAGAGAGGAGGAGATGAAATACACGGACGATGTGCGGCCGATGTCCAGGATCCCGGAAGTGTTGTAAATGCGGGAAAGACAAAGCCGCCGAGCGGACCAATCACAGAGCTTGCGGTCCGCGTCGGCTCTACGGGGAGTTACATTTTGGAGGAGGTGCACGTCAGCTACGTGCGTAGGCCACGGCGTAGGTACGGGAGCTACGCGGACCCCCGGTGTAGGGTACGCCGTTGATTCAACGCAGAAGTATAAATCAGCCTTAACGGTGCCCAAACCCAACTGTACTGATATGTATCGTACCGTAATGTATCATATCATACGGTATCATATTGTATCGTATCGTACTGTAACGTATTGTATCGTATCGTTACTTAATAATAATAACAATAATAATGATAATAATAATACATTTCATTTATAATGTACTTTTCATTTACAGAAATCTCAAAGTGCTACAGGCACACAGTAAAAACAAACTTGAACATTTCTTGAAAGCAGTACTTAAGATAAGTTCAAAGTCTCTTTAAAGAGGAAGGTCTTTAAATGTTTTTTTAAAAGCATCCACAGTCTGTGGGGTCCTGAGGTGGCTGGGCAGGGAGTTCCACAGACGTGGTGCAGCAGCACAAAAGGCCCGATCTCCCATGGCCTGGAGCTTGGTTCTCACTACTTACCGTATCCTATCATATCAATTCGTATTGACATCGTACTGTAACTATCGTATTGTATCGTACCATACCGTACCCTATGGTATTGCATCATATTGTACCATATCGTGCCGCATCATATAGCATCGTATCGTACCATACCATATTGTATCATTTCCTATCATACCGTATTCTATCCTATCCTGTCGTGTATCGTATCGTAGGGGCGGCTGTGGCTCAGTTGGAAGAGTCGGCCGTCTATCAATCGGAAGGTTGGCGGTTCGATCCCAGCTCTGGCAGTCACATGCCGAAGTGTCCTTGAGCAAGACACTGAACCCTGAATTGCTCCCTCTGTTGTTCAGAGGTGTGTGAATGTGTACGAATGAGATTAGCTAACACTGATGGTCCCTCACTACATAGCAGCCTCTACCATCAGTGAGTGAATGGGTATGAATGGGTGAATGTGACGAGTAGTGTAAAAGCGCTTTGAGTGGTCAGAAAGACTAGAGTACTACATAAGTACAAGTCCATTTACCATTGTATCGTATTGTGTCGTATTGATTGTGTATTATGGTATCATATTGTATCGATCGTAACGCTTCGTATCGTATCATACTGTACCGTACTGTTTCATGTCATATTGCATCATATCATACGTTTTATATTGAATAGTATCATATCATATCATATTGTGTTCGTACGTACGTATCATATCCTGGTGTATTGTATCATGCTGTCGTATGTAAATACATATCGTATCGTATCATGTCAGGAGTTACCCTGCAAAGCCCATCCCCCACGTACCCTGACAGAATCCAATGTTAGATAAATAGGAAGCATGGTTTTCAACTGGAAAAATGTCACACAGTTATCCCCACGGGTCAAAACTGTGAGAGTCTGATTAATTTAGGTTTGCAACTTACAGAGTTAATGCCATGTGACAGAGAAACATGACATAAGGGTGAAGCATGATTGAAAAATCGACTACTCACTCATTCTGTTGCAAGGAAATTATCATTTTCTTGTCATCTGTACCTTCTGTTGTGTTCAGATTGACCTATATAACACTGATAACACTGTGTTTATCTTTCTTCTTCAGAGAGGAGGAGATGGAGAATAAGGCCATGTATCTGAGCACGTATGAGGAGAGAGAGAACGGCTCCATGTACGAGGACAACTACGAGGGACGCAACCTGTCCAAACTCAACCTGTGTGATGAAGGTAAGGAGGAGAGACGAGACTTAAAGAGGCTGAGCTGTAGACTTTATCATTCCCCCCTTGAAGAGATTTATTGTCACCCCAGTGCAGTTTCAGAAAGTCCAACCCAAACCCTTATGTTTGCTATATTTAGAACATTTTCAAGGTTTTCATTTGACGTCAGAAAGCCACTTTGATTTAGCATTATCCCTTTAATGTCTGCTGCACTCAATGTACAGTATGTCCTGATGCAATGAAACCCTTTATGGTAAAGGAGTTTCTCTAAATGACAAAGACAGCTCTGAATACTTCTGGTAAAAGGATCAGGTGAGGAAAAAAGAAGACAAATGACCTGCTGATGGTTCATCAGAGTCCTTTAAAGAACTACACACATCAGGAAACTGAAAAGTTGTTACATTGCAGCAGAAAGAAAAGACCCAGAAAGGTCTTTCTTCATTAATATGAAGCTTTTTCAATTTTCAGATTAATGCTAAAAAAATGAACAGACCTGAAGAAATGGAAAGAAGGGGAATTTCCACAGAGCCTTTAATTCGTATAAACAAAAACGCCCACACACACACTAATAACCAACACAGACTCCGTTGAGTACATTTACACACACACACACACACTCCAAGAAGCAGTGCTGTCACCGCTTGGCATCCGCTCCCCTCTCGCTATGGTCATCTATGAACGCCAGGAATGTCCAGGAGCAACATCTGCTGCAGTGTGTGTTTCTGTGTGTGTGTGTGTGTGTGTGTATGAGAGTGTATATGTACAGGTGCAGCTGCAACAAATCCACAGTTGACCCGGTGGTGTTCTCAGGTTTCGACCCAGAGCTCTGCGAGTTCGGTGGGAAAGTCTTAACTGGAGAATTTTGTTGACATTTTAATGGAAAGTGGACAATGGCCGCACACATCAGACCGATCGACCTCGTCCAACTTCTCTAATCCGGGAACATTTTCACACCTCGTTCAATTAGAGCAGTGATTCACGGACGCGGCGCGGTTTGTTTCTTTGGGGTGCAGTAGAAAGCAAAGCAAAGCGGTGCACTTAGGGAAGCTTCTGTGAGAGTGTGAGCCAAAGCTGATTCACACAACCAGAGCTCTTTGTTCGTTATGAGTTTAAACACTATGAATTGTGGGTAAAAACAGGAAGAGAAGTCATGGTTTATGGGGTAAAATGCTGTGAATCCTGGCAGTAATGTTGACGTTCCTGCGAGGTGTTATCAAATCTGTCCACCCAGATCTCACATCATTAAACCCTCTTATGATTAATCTGACAATGACACGTTAACGTCTGAATATACACACCTAGAGTGGCACATTAAAGCCTTTATGGTTTGTTGTGGTAACATACACCTAATGTCAACGCAACCTCTGAATTAAAGCAAGTGCCAATCCATTGACAGCGTGCCTCTATTTCCCCTCATTGCAAGAAAGTTAAGCCAAAAGTACAGCCTCAATAGGCGCCAACATAGTGCGCTGGTGACATATTTTGGAGCCAAGTAATGCAATCTGCTTTCCAAAATAAAGATAAGAAGATTTTGGTTTAGCTTGCTTGGTAGAGCAGGCGCCCCATGTGTAGAGGCTGCAGTTCTCATCACACTGCTTGTAGGATTAATTCAAAGTGTTTGTCACGTCATTCTCGTTCTCTCCCCAGACATTTCCTGTCTCTCTTTAAAGCAGTTCTATAATCAATCAATCTTTATTTGTATAGCACCAAATCACCACAAATGTTATCTGAAGACTCTTTCCAAACAGAGCAGGTCTAGACCGTACTCTATGTTCTCTTATTAACACAGACCCAACATCAAGACAGGATAAGATCCAGTCCCATCTTACAGAGGACTCAGTCTGATCTCATCTTAATCCACCATGAGCAGAGCACTTTGCAGCATTTAGGAAGTTACAGCGGCAAGGACAAACTTCCTTTAACAGGCAGAAACCTCCAGCAGGACCAGACTCATGTTAGACACACATCTGCTGAGACCGTGTTGGAGAGAGGGATAGAGGGAGATGAAGAGAGAGAGAGAGAGAGATGATAGCGGTGAGACGGATAGTAGTAGCAGCTTTAAAGGCATAAAGCGCTGATCATATGTTGTGGTTAAGCTGTAGCATGGGCACCTGCCACTAGCTCAGCTACAGCCATAATGCTATAATGCTCTACTACCTGGATGTAAACAAGCACATTTAGCAGGAAGGATGTCAAGTTGTATGTATGCTGTGTCGGGTTAAACTGACATATAAACACTTGACCAGACTAATGTGTAATCAGCACAGGAATGCAAATGTGGACCAAAGGCTGGTGGTGCTAGCTCTGCTAATGGTAGCCACACTTGCAAACCAGTTTGGCTTTGTTTACCCGCAGACCCCTTTGGTCCTTTATTTAGCCGTGTTTGAGATGCTCAACGTCTGTTTTCTGAGTAATTTCTGACCTTAAGACTAGTAGGTTAGTTGGTATTCAAATCTTATTTTAAACTACAAGAAAATAGCCGCTAAGGAACATCCTTAATGTCTGTGAAAGCATTATGAAGCTACGGCCTAGCTTAGCACAAACACTGGGAACAAAGGAAACAACCCGCCTGCTTGCTTACAGTTAAAACATGTGCCTGTAACAACCTCAAAGTGTGCGTTTCAAGGAAATACTGTCATATGACATTTAAGAGGACGTTTTGAGCGATTTCTTTGCAGAAATAAAAACAGTCACCACCTCATGTGTTTGTACTAATCTGATCACCTCCATGCTCTCGCTCCACTTTCCAGGAAGTGTCACGTGGGTTTAAATTTTCCCATCTGAGCATTTCCTGCAATGATGAACTATTTAAACACTTTCCATGCATCAGCTTCATCAAGTCTCAAAACAAGACAGAAAACGACGTGATAATTCCCCCTTTAAAATCAGACAGCTGCTTTTACATCCTTGTCTGTTTTTTTATGATGTTTGTATGATGTGCTGTGTTTCGTCTGGTTCATTAACGCTGTGTCAGACCAGCTCAGAGTGAATATTCTGATCCTATACATTCCTTCTATGTGACACATATCTGAGCCAGCTGTGTTTGCCTAATGTCGGACAAGTGTGTGTGAGTCCCTCATCATCGAGGGAAGGTGTGTGTATCTATGAGGTTACATATGTGTGTGTGCATAAGCAGCAACCCACCAGTGTTCACTGACAGATTGTCACGGTTCAAATGAAACCACGATGTTGGGAGGCCACGCTGCAGAGTCAGTGTTTATGTTTCAGAGTCAGGTTAAAGCTAACGTCATGGCTGTTCACAGGACTCTCATTATAATCTAATAACGTCCCAGCGGGTGTAATATCCATCATAATGTTCATGTTGTATGACCGCGGTGATTCCATACAGACGTCTGTCAGTTCACGCTCCAAATTGAGAGATACGTTTGCTTCAGATTCTCCTCCATCTTCTCTGTGTATCTAAACACAAACAGTTGGTCGTGGTTGGAAACTCACTCCTGGCATTATGCTAATGATTCAATCTCATTTTGAGAAGATAGTCTTTTAAGATAATGACTTATTCTCTTTACAGAAGCCAGATATATGAGGACAAGAAGGGATAAAAACAAGTGCAAGTAATGGATTAAATATGGTGCATCTTTAAAAATCCTCCACTACACTTTTTTTTAATCCTGAAGTCAGACAAACAAATACAACCGATGCAACAGAGCAAGGGGTGAGGACGTTGGTGCTTCAACATGAAACTCTGAGACAGAGTTAAAGTTTGATTGGTCTCACCTCGGCATTAGTCTGTCCAGCTTTTCTGATCTTTTATTTTTGCCAACGTGAACAAACCGATGCCAAATTAACCAGACTTGCAGATTGCAACAGTGTGCTGGTGAGACATAACAGATCACTGCTATGGAGTATTGACCAATCAGAATCAAGTATTTACTTCTTAAAGCAAAGATAAAGAATATCATGCTAGCTCAATTATTGTTTTGTTTCTTTACTCATTGGATACAGTGGATCCTCTCACCTTGGACTATGTCAAGTAAGAATATTATACTGTTTAAACATTTTTTGCCAGTTTTGCAGTAAGCATCTAAACTACAGTAAATACCATAGACTGTACCCATCTGTTCCTGAGAGCTGTTTTGAAGCAAATCGACGGCAGCAGCCATATTGGTAATGCGGAACTCAACTAGGCAGAGTGTGACGTAGTGTGAGCCTCTTAGCCAATGGCTGTGTGTTCCCGACCGGGAGTCACGTCAGTCATGTCCTTATTTGGGCAAAACTTGTAATCTTAATATCTTCTGAACCGTCACGTTAGAAAAAAATTCACCCCCCGTACAGTGTGTGCCATTAGAGAGATTAGCTTTGTAGGGCCAAGCCGTTTTTTTAACCAGGCTGTAAACATGTTTATTAATGCTAAAAAGATCGTCTTTTTCCCATTCATATCTATGTGGTTTCCGGTGTTTCTGCAGCCAGCCTCAAGCGGATTTTCGATGTATTGCAGTTTATTTCACTTCCGCATTGGCTTCATCGTTTGAGACCGGAGTTTGCCGCTTGGTAAATACACAAAGAACAAACAGCCTGACACGTCTCAGAGCACTTTAGTTGAGTTAACTTGACAAAACCTGCTAAAGACTATGCAGCATTAACATAGCATGAACAACCCAAATTCCCCAAAAAGTTGCAAGGCTGTGTAAAATATTGAGAAACACAGATTTTGATAGTTTGCTTATAATTCAAACAGTATGTAATTGATAAAATTGCAAAGACAACTTATCAAACTTTCTAAAATGAAACTTCATCATTTGAAATATATATGTTCATTTTAAATTTAATAAGAATGACACAGATATAGGGTTTCAATGGTTGGCGAACAATCAAAATTGTTATATAGCGAGTTGCAACCTGGCAAATATGAAGCCCATGCAGAAGTGCTAAAAACTGCAGTTCATCGAGCGTCCACTAGAGGCTGGCTGCAGAAACACCGGAAACCACATACACACCAATTAAAAAAAAGACGATCTTTACAGCAGAAATAAACATGTTTACAGCCTGGTTCAAAAAGCGGTTTAGGTCTGAATAGCTCATTTCTCTCTCGGCACCGATGTACATGGGTGACATTTTTTATAACTCACTATTTTTGAAGATGACAAAGTTACGAGTTTTGCCCAAATAAGGGCATGCCTGACTTGATTGACAAGTGGGTAGCTGTTAGCGACAAGGCTAGAGGCCTGCCTCTTTACCTCACACTAGCTAGGATGAAGTTTAGAATGCTTTAGAAACAGATGGGTGACATCACAGATACTACGTCCATTTATTATACAGTCTATGGTTTTTATCAACATTTTACACAACGTCCTAAATTTTTTTGCAATTAACTAATTATACTTAAGACGTCTTTGCATGTTATTTTCTGCAAATCGGCATGAAACTTTAGAAAGTCAACCAATATCTTGGTATTTGACTCATTTAAAGTGTCAGCTAGAATTAGCTAGAAAGAAAAGTGTCGTCAAAACTGTCAAAATTGTTCATATAGTACATTTAAGCAACAAGGTAATTAAAAGTTCCTCGTACAAAAGTCCAAAAGCACATTGCAAAGAGCAAAATAAATGCATCATAAGACTGCATTCATCAAAAGAGGTGAGAAGATAAATAAAACCAACTAAAACAGAAGCTAAAGATTATAAAAGTGCTCATCTGTCTTTTTATTGGATTAAAGACTTCTCGTTCTAAAACCTGCTCAACACGTGATGCTGCAAATCTGACGTACATTTGGATTACTGCCAAAAAAGAAGAGTTTCATGCCAGTAAAGAAAGTCTCCTTTCATTGTTGACGGCTCTAAACCTGCAAACACGCCTTTATTTCATCAGCAAAGTGAGCGTAATGATTAAAATCCACTCCTGAAAACAGTAGAAGAGTATTATTAAACCCTGTTCAGATGACTGATGACAGAAGAGACTCCAGAACAACTTTAAAAAGTCCCCTAATCCTCTTGACCTGAAGGGAATGTTCCCTCAACATCAACAGCCTCATCCCTGCCTCCTGCCAAAACACACACACACACACACACACACACACACACACACACACACACACACACACACACACACACACACACACACGCACACATGCACACATGCACACATGCACACACCCAAGAACTATTACTATCATTCATGTCACCACTTAACACTGCTTTCAGGGTCAAACAGATGTGCAGGAATGATTCTCTATAAAACTGATACGGTGCCGATTTTGAATAATGGAAGTGTTTTTTGTGTCTCTGTGTGAATATGTGTGTTTCATTTTCATTCCTCAGTTCATGTGTGTCACTTTGGTTGTGTTTTTGCAGCTTTACTTGTTAAAATATTACTCAAGGAGTGCATTTTAAAACAATTAACACATTTCTTTATATATAGTACATCTGCAGACCTATCTTTAATCTAAATTTCCTTTCAGTGTTTTCCATCTTCTACATAATAAGCTCCCCACCTCAGTTTTATTGTACTTCCATTTCTAATCATGACTCATGTGGTCTCTTCAGGTTCTGCTAAGCGCCGCAGGAAGCAGGATCAGTGCTGCGGTCACCTCAACTCCCTCTCAGCCATCAAGTACGCCATCGTCTCCCTCTACATCCTGGTTGTTCTCACCATCTTTGGACTCTGCCTGGCAGGTACGGTGTGCATGTGCACTTCAAGACTCTTCTCCACCTCCTCCTGTTGTACTAAAACGAAGAGTGACATCTTGCTCTGGTTTTGGCATTTCAAGCCAGAGCCCACCAGTAGGAATCATCCCACCTCCCTTCGCCATTCTTCCTCTTCTACAGGTGTTCCCAAAGTGGGGGTCGGGAAACACAGGGGGGTCGCGAGACACTAGTGGGGCTCACAAAGTGTCTTCCAAAACTACTACTTCCTATATTTTGGGGGGTTGCGAGTCTTTGGCACTTATATTTTTGGGGGCCGTGGGTCTTTGGCACCTGTATTTTTGTGGGTTCCGAGTCTTTGGCACCTGTGTTGTTGGGGGTAGTGAGTCTTTGGCACCTATATTTTGGGGGGTATTTGATCTTTGGGACCTATATTTTTGGGGGTTCTGTGTCTTTGGCACCTATATGTTTGGGGGTAGTTGGTCTTTGGCACCTGTATTTTTGGGGGCCATGGGCTAAAAACTCTGGGAACCCCTGCTCTACTCTTTTAATCCAGTGCACACGGCACTGCAAGAGTCACCTTTGTTAACAGAGCTGTCAATCATGAAGTTATATCTCTAATTAAAACTCAACTTCTCATAGAAATGAACACTCTGACATGAATCACTGTGATAAGGAAGAACAAGTCAAAACTGAAACCATGTTTGAAAGATTTTATTTGACCTGTTTTTATTTCTTAATAGTTTGAACCATGTTCCATCTGTTAACATGGAGGAGGCGGGCTTCATGACCTATACTGCAGCCACACAGTAGAAGGTGCTCTTAATTTTTCAGCTTCACTTTTTGGGAGCTGTCATGTCGTCCATATTTTTATGGTTTTCTTTGTTTTTGGTGATCATCGAATGTTTTTTATCCTCATCAGGACAAAAAATTAGAAAAATTATTAATTTTGCTTGTGAAAGATGCGCTCAGGTACAAGGAAAAAAAACGAAAATGGAACAGTTTTAGTAACAGCCAATAACAAAGTTACAAATTGGCACAAAACTTCAGATTTAACCTTTTTCCTTACATATTCTACTTGCAAATGTCTTTTCAAGCTGATGGTTAGTCATTCTTAAACACTGATGGCATTGCATATGCTGGAATTTTGTGTTCCTACATGATGATGATGAGGATTTTGAACACTTTTTGCATATATATATTATTTGTTTATTTTAATATGGAGTTTATAAATTAGAGCCAATGCAAGCTAGCTTTTTTTTATTCTGTTTTGACCCTCAGTCCTCTGCAAAAGACATTTTGAATCTGTTAGGCAATCAATTTCCTAAAATGTCTTATTTTTGTGCAACAGATACGTGGGTCAAAGGTCAACGTACAACTTTAAGAGAAAGTAGAACAACCCTATTGTTGGCGTTCTGCATGCAAAGCGGATGTTTTGTAGTGGCAGCTGCATTACGTAATGCAGTAAACAGACTTACAGCGAGTGTAGTAAACACAGGTTTAACACAGAGGGTGTAAATTCACTTTAACTGTCGTTTTACTATTTGGCATCTTCTAGATTGTTTGTATGTTCGCCTGTAGTCGAGGAGAGAAAGAAAGATTAAAAGATGCAGTAAAAGAAGAGAGGGAGAGCAAGTAATGTAGTTTTCTGTACACACGAATAAAGAGCACATAGTGTGTTCATTGTTCTCAGAGCTCTGTTATGTAGATGACATCACCTTCCCTCAAGGTTGAAGTGTAATGAAGGACACACACAGGCACCACAAAACCCACTTAGTTAGTCTGAAGTAACACTCCGGGATGTGGTCTGAAACCTGACGCCCCTTTTAAACTGTCCGTTCTAGTTTGGCATTGAGAACACACACACACACAGTGACCACAGTCATGTCAAGTACCTAAACTGCAGTAACGTAAAGCTCTGCTGGTGATTTTATGACTGTATAACGATTTACAGTCAGATCTGTTGAACCCTTTGTCATATGATGTGTCGATGCCAGAAGCAGCACTGATCTCTGTATCTGTTAAAAGCAGCTTCACTCTGTCCTCAGAGGTTTTCCTAATCTGAGTCGTGAAATCAGTTTTCCATCTCCGGCGCTCGACTGACCTCTGTGCTCCCAACAGCAAACTCAAATATCTTTGCATCTGTGACAGATTTAAACTCCACTCCCACACGGGAAAGTTGTGAGTGTCGCAGCTTTTTTGGAGGCGTGTCAGGATTAAACTTTCAGACAGCTGCTTCACTTCAAAGGAAGAGGAGGGATGAAGAGGGACTGATTATTCTGCAGAGGATCACAGGTCACGTCAAAGAGGGCATCTCAGAGTAATGAAGCAGTTTTGCCTGATTCAAAGGATATCCGAGGAGATCCAGACCACGATGATGTTGTTTCTGCAGTCAGTGAGGGTTCAGGTTTCAGCGATCAGCATCTTTTAACTTTAGATTAAGTCAAAACTCGCTGAATGTTAGAAAAGCAGGAAGTGGAGCTTGATTTTTGCATTTAAGAGGCCTATTATGCCCAAACTTGGTGCATGTCAGTTCATTTAAATACACCCAAACAGCAGCAGATCTTACAGATATTTAATCAGCAGCACAGTTTGTGGTGCTTTTAACACTTTGCAAGTTAGATGAAGTCTTAATGTCTCATTTGCACAGTTGTTGCTGGTACAAAAAAACATGCAATCCTATGGTAACTCATTCCAGAAAGACGTCATGTGATGACAGATTCTTGTTTTTTTTGCACATAATAGTAATAAATAGATATGCAAAAAAATGGCATGCATTCATTTAGGTCATTCTCAGTGGTGGGACTGAATTTCCTGGGTGTAGGGGGCAGAGTCAAGTTTGAGAAACAAATGACAGGACACCAAAATTTCTCTCAAGGTTGAATTTTGGGGAAAGTTTGGTGAGTTTTGGGCCACGCTGAGGCATGCAAATTTGAGGTATAAGAGGAAGAAGAAACAAACAAAGAATAATAATAATCCTTAGGGTTTCAATAGGGACTTGCCGTCACTGAGTACCGGTGCTTGGGCTCTTATAACAATAATTATAATAAGGACAAGAATAATAAAAGTATAGTAGTAATAATAATAATCATCTTTTTTTTATAGAGCACTTTTAAAAAACTGTGTTACAAAGTGCTTTACATGGGCAAAAAAATAAAACCAACTCAAAATCACACAAGGCAAGAAATTCAAATATTTTAAAAAAATCTAATATTTCCTCCAAAAAAACTTGAAAGGAATACAATTAATTGAAAACATATTTTTAAAACAGATAAAATAATCCACGAATCAATCTTTATTTATATAGCGCCAAATCACAACAAACATTATCTGAAGACTCTTTCCAAACAGAGCAGGTCTAGACCGTACTCTATGTTCTATTATTAACAAAGACCCAACATCAAGACAGGATAAGATCCAGTCCCATCTTACAGACAGGACTCAGTCTGATCTCATCTTAATCCACCATGAGCAGAGCACTTTGCAGCATTTAGCAAGTTACAGTGGCAAGGACAAACTTCCTTTAACAGGCAGAAACCTCCAGCAGGACCAGACTCATGTTAGACACACATCTGCTGAGACAGAGTTGGGGTTGGAAAGAGGGATAAAGATACATGAGATGGATAGTATACATGCACAATAAAATTGAAGTGC
Source organism: Notolabrus celidotus (assembly GCF_009762535.1). Classification (NCBI taxonomy): domain Eukaryota; kingdom Metazoa; phylum Chordata; class Actinopteri; order Labriformes; family Labridae; genus Notolabrus; species Notolabrus celidotus. Next base: position 5,707,025 of record NC_048284.1, read on the forward strand.
AACACAGGCAAGTGAAATCAGGAAAGGTCTGTTTTAAGAAGGGATTCAAAAGAGATCACCAACTCAGCAGACTTGATCTCCTCGGGCGGATCGTTCCAGAGAGAGTCGGACCCCTCACTGCAAACACTCTGTCTCCTTTTGTTTATACTCCAGCATTTGGAACGCAAAGTAAAATCTGCCTTAGAATCTCAACAGTTCATTTGTTATTAATATGTAGCTGGGAGAAAGTCCAAGGAGAGCTTTAAAAGTAATCATTTAATGCTTAAAATCAATCCTAAAACATACAGGGAGTTGTGTAAAGATGCGGAAACAGGAGGAATATGGTCATGTTTTCAAAAACATCAAGTCAAAACAGCCTCTCCTGACTCTAAACTGCTGAAGGACCCGTGCCCCGCTCAGGAACTGGTCCCTGGTACATTATGCAATAAAGGACAGAGAGTCATCATTACCACCAAAACATTTCCCCAGCTGTAAAAAAAAATAAATAGTGGAAAGCACCCGGTCCCAAACCACGCTCAGTACCCTTCAGAGCAGCTGGAGGCCCAAACAGTGTGTCATCCAAACACCACATGTTGTAGTGACTGGAACAAAATATTAGAAACTGTAATGTGGAAATGTGGGGCGGTGAGTTTTTGGAAATTAGCTTGAGCTGTTGTTTTCTTTTGTATCACTCGGTCAGTGACACGGTGCCGTAATAGATTCCATCATCTTCAGGGCTCACACTGCTGCGGATCCTTCTCTGCGTGCTGGTTCGTTTGGAAAAACCCTGGCCTGATGCCCCTGAAGCCTCCTGGCCAATTCACTCCTGTGTGTGTGTGTGTGTATGCATGTGTGAGACTTTATGGCGATTACCTTCCACGGTTCCTGCTGCGGCCTCATTGTAAATGTCAGCTCTGTTATTAGAGGAGGAGCGGACAAAGAGAGGCTGATAGAGACAGAGAGAGAGGGCGAAAGAAGTTGGAAGGGCAGAGTGATGAAGGACGATGGAGTTAGAAAGACAAGTGACAGACCCAGGAACAGGTTTATGAAGCTGTCTGGCTTCAGACCAGCAGGATCCTGGAGGAATCAGGGCTCTTACTGAACCCTAATTTCATTTCAAGACCTCCCTTCCCCTTCTTCCCCTCCCCTCCCTCCCTCGAGCTGCCCACTCATGCCGTAACCACAGGGCTGGTGCCATTAAATTCCCAGGCTCAGAGATGTAGTTTGGAGCTGCTTGGCTGTCGTCGCAGAGGTATCTGGTTATTTAAAGCTTTTAGATGAGGTTGTTTTAGAGAAGCAGTCAAACTGGGCTTTTCTTTTTGGTCCCTCTTTAAACTAAATGCCAGCCATCCAAAAGTCAGTCCACTCTAACCGTACAGGAGGCCCCCTTCTCGACACGCACAAACACACTCCACGTCGCTGCCAGGTTTCCGATGTGAACACAGATTCAACTCATCCACATTTGCTTTTTGTTTGAAATCTCTCTTGACTTTAGACTCTTAAGCTGCCTCCTTGGCTGTCCCCCAACTTCAAGGCCCCTTCCAGCATCTTCTGTGCATTCAAACACATCCATATTTCATCGCTCCAAGGATCACAGCGCTTCTTCTCCTTTTGATTAGGAACATCTGCATTCCTGGCATGATATGTGAAATATAGCATTTTCTGTGTCAGCACGCCTGTTCCTAAATCTTAGCCCTGGATGAGCGAGAGGGGAGGAGGAGGAGAAACAGAGCAGTGACAGGATGAAAGAGCCAGATGAGTCCAGTGCAGCTTAATCAGTCTGCTATCTCCGCACAGATAGGACTTCTGACAGCTCTGTGCAGGAGATGTAGAGATAGTCGCATGATCAGCCAGAGTCTAAGCCTGCTGAAATGTCCCCTGAGCCAGGAGCCAGACTTTTATCATCTAACAGGCGCCTGCTGGAGAAACTTTGCTCTTTGTAGTCACTTGTTTTGGCTGAAGAGGAGGACCATTACTCAAGAGACGTGCTTTGTCTTTTTAAGCATTAAAGTGACACTAGACCACTGTGCGTGTTGGCAAGCGCGATCGGTGGCATGATGTAACGTTTGAAGATCTGACTTCCCAGAAACCCTGTGGGCCGATCCAAGCCCGAACAACTGAGCTCCTTTCTCCCTGTTGACACCTACGAACGTGGAGTATCAGGGTTTTCTTGTGACCTCTCATGAGCCTGAAACTTTTTAAAAACCTTTCAGATCAGACCGTAAGTTTGAACACATCAAGCCGTCAATATATTTCCAGCTCAGACCTCTCTCCTCTTAAGATGCATAACCAGTATCTACTTTTTTACATATCAGAGTTAGTCTCAGCAGATGTGTGTCTAACATGAGTCTGGTCCTGCTTGAGGTTTCTGCCTGTTAAAGGAAGTTTGTCCTTGCCACTGTAACTTGCTAAACGCTGCAAAGTGCTCTGCTCATGGTGGATTAAGATGAGATCAGACTGAGTCCTGTCTGTAAGATGGGACTGGATCTTATCCTGTCTTGATGTTGGGTCTTTGTTAATAATAGAACATAGAGGACGGTCTAGACCTGCTCTGTTTTGTAAAGAGTCTTCAGATAACGTTTGTTGTGATTTGGCACTATAGAAATAAAGACTGATTGATTGATTGGTTATAGGACCGCTTTAAAGAGAGACAGGAAATGTGTGGGGAGAGAACGAGAATGACGTGACAAACACTGTGCTAAAGTAGCGGCCCACATCTTCTTATCTTTCTTTTGGAAAGAAATTCGCTTTTTTGCATGCCTTGGCTCCAAAATATGTCACCAGCACACTATGTTGGCGCCCATTGAGGCTGTATTTTTGGCTTAACTTTCTTGCAATGAGGGGAAATAGAGGCACGCTGTCAATAGACTGGCATTTACTTTAATTCAGAGGTTGTGTTGACATTAGGTGTATGTTACCACAACAAACCATAAAGGCTTTAATGTGCCGATCTAGGTGTGTATATTGAGACGTTAACGTGTCATTGTCAGATTAATCATAAGAGGGTTTAATGATGTGAGATCTGGGTGGACAGATTTGATAACACCTCGCAGGAACGGCAACATTACTGCCAGGATTCACAGCGTTTTACCCCATAAACCATGACTTTTCTTCCTGTTTTTACCCACAATTCATAGTGTTCAAACTCATAATTAAAAAAGCTCTGGTTGTGTGAATCAGCTTTGGCTCACACTCTCACAGAATCTTCCCTAAGTGCACCGCTTTGCTTTGCTTTCTACCGCACCCCAAAGAAACAAACCGCGCCATGTCCCTGATCAGACTGAGTCCTGTCCGTAAGATGGGACTGGATCTTATCCTGTCTTGATGTTGGGTCTTTGTTAATAATAGAACAGAGTACGGTCTAGACCTGCTCTGTTTGTAAAGAGTCTTGATATAACGTTTGTTGTGTTTTAAGAGGAATTACCAGCATCCAAGGCACTTTTCCTAAATCCTGTGAAAAGGGGATTTGTAATGAACTACTGTATACTAGCAGTATGTGCTGATTTGGCCAAAATGTAGTATGTAGTATGTGAACAAGAGTAAAATCTTCAGTACACCAAAACTACCCGGATGTCGTACTGACTCAGCGTACTGCTGAACAATCAATCAATCAATCAATCTTTATTTGTATAGCGCCAAATCACAACAAACGTTATCTCAAGACGCTTTTACAAACATAGGAGGTCTAGACCACTCTATGTCAAATTATGAACAGAGACCCAACTTCAAGACAGGGTAAGACTCAGTCTGACCCCACCTTAATCCATCATGAGCATTGCACATCGCAGTATTTAGCTAGTTACAGTGGTGAGGAAAAACTTCCTTTTAACAGGCAGAAACCTCAGGCAGAACCAGACTCATGTTAGACAGCCATCATGCCTCGACTGAGTTGAGTCTGGAAAGACAGATAGAGGGGAGTAAGAGAGAGAGGTGATAGTGTTGAGACGAGTAGTAGAAGCTGTTGCCGCTGGAGTCCAGCACGTCCGTATCAGCTGGAGTCCAGAACGTCAGATCCTGTTCTGTTCCTGGGTCCACCTTTTGTTTTCTTCACACCGTGACGCTACAATAATATAGCAGTGTTGGACCACATTGTTCAAGTTTTACTATAAATCTTTAGACGGAACAATTAGAGCTGAAATTACAACAGAAACAAGCCGTTGTAGTCTTATCTCTGAGGTAAGTCTATTCTGATCTCCACCACTTCTTCCTTGAAGTGTCTGTTGTTGTCAGAATGATTGAGTACATAGCAACAGAAAAATACTGTCAAAATACTGAACTTCAAATAACCTTTGAAAATTCTGATTTTTCCGTAGCAGGAAAATTTGATGTAAAGCATAAATCTAATGATGATAACAAAATGCATGACCATCTCAATTCAAGTACAAAGAACAGAATAACCCTGAGCTGTTTCCATGCCCAGGGCCCGCTGCTTATTCCTGCCTGGCAATAACATGCCTGTTAGCTATCAGTGAGAGACACAAAGTCAAGCTCAAAGATTTCATGGCTTACAAGAAGAATAACAAACTCGACATCATGTTTTCCAGCAATTAAATGGCTGAGGAAAAGAGCGCTGCCACGCCAAACCTGAGAGCTGCATGTTTGCTCCGACTGGAAAACATGACTCAGTAGCACCTACAGTACGAGCTGCAGAGAGGCATGCAGGCCGTGTTTGGAGATCTGCAGCATGTAAGGGAGAATAAACCTGTAAATATATCTGGCAAAACCTAGCTTCCTTCAGAAAAGTAGAGTAAAAACAGCAGGTGGATTTAGACACAGATTCTTTCAAATATTGTAAGATTGTGTCTCTGATCTCCATCCAGCTCATGCATAAAGATACAAATGTGAAAATCTTGTCTAATCCTGCCGTCCTAAACACCCAGGCATTCATCAGTCCAGGCTCGGTCTGCAGGACCATATATGGGCTGATCTCTTGCTGTTATATGTGTATGTTTGGTGTTTTACACAACCTGTTTTTCTGAGAACCAGCTCCAGATGTTGCACGAGATATCTGCAGTACTGTCTCGCCATTATGCAAACAAAAACACCCCAAAACTCTGCAGAGGGAGGAAGGTTTTTCAAGGCTGTTGTTTGAGGTGTTTACATCATCAAAGTGTAGAAACATAGAGAGTTACAACAGTTTGGTTCTTCAGATAATACTAGGAAGAGAGAGCACATCTCTCCTGTGTTAGCTTCTCCACACTGGCTCCCCTTGAAATCTAGAATAGAATTTAAAATCTTTCTTCTGACCTACAAAGCTCTAAATTGTCAGACAACTTTGTATCTTAAAGAGCTCATAGTGCCCTATTCCCCTCTAGAACACTACACTCTCAGCATGCAGGCCTGCTCATCGTACCTAAAGTCTCTAAAGGTAGTATGGGAGGTCGAGCCTTCAGTTATCAGGCCCCTCTCCTATGGAATCATCAACCAGTCAGGGTCCGGGAGGCAGACATCCACTTTTTAGAGTAAGCTTCAAACTTTCCTTTTTGATAAAGCTTATAGTTAGAGCTGGCTCAGGCTTTGACCAGCTCTTAGTTATGCTGCTACAGGCTTAGACTGCCAAGGGAGCTGACACACTGTGATCCTATCCAGCGGCAAAAGCTCCTACAACTACTATCCGTCTCATCACTATCATCTCTCTCTCTCTCTTCATCTCCTCTATCCCTCTTTCCAACCCCAACTCGGTCTCAGCAGATGTGTGTCAAACATGAGTCTGGTCCTGCTGGAGGTTTCTGCCTGTTTAATAAGGAAGTTTGTAGGGTTGGCTCAGATTTGGACCAGCTCTTAGTTTTGCTGCTATAGGCTTAGACTGTTGGGGGAACTGACACACTGGGATCCTAATTCTCCATTCTGTACCTGTCACTTTAACTCTTCCTGTCCCATGAAAGTCCCTGAGCTCCCTTATCTCGTAGGTTCCTCTCTCTCCCGTAGACCACCTACTGCTATCAACGTGACAGACTGCTACAACTACTCCTATCCGTCTCATCACTATCATCTCTCTATCTCTTCATCTCCTCTATCCCTCTCTCCAACACAGTCTCAGCAGATGTGTGTCTAACATGAGTCTGGTCCTGCTGGAGGTTTCTGCCTGTTAAAGGAAGTTTGTCCTTGCCACTATAACTTGCTAAATGCTGCAAAGTGCTCTGCTAATGGTGGATTAAGATGAGATCAGACTGAGTCCTGTCTGTAAGATGGGACTGGATCTGATCCTGTCTTGATGTTGGGTCTTTCTTAATAATAGAACATAGAGTACAGTCTAGACCTGCTCTGTTTGTAAAGAATCTTACAATAACGCGTCTTGTGATTTGGCACTATATAAATAAAGATTGATTGATCTCTCTATACAGGCAGATTTCTATGGTCTCATGAATCAGTGATATCAGAGCAGATTGGAGGAAAATACATCTTACTGACTTGCCGTAAAACCTTTGGAAACTGCCTCTGAAAGGTTATGACAATAACGTTCACCTGATGAAGGGCCTGTCTCCAGCGTTTTTTGCATTGGCAGCACCTGCTTTCCATGGATAACCAGTGTTCACACAAACACCCTTAGAATCAGCTTTTGACTTTTGGACTTCTGATCTCACATTTGTCAACAACAATGGAGTAGGAGAAACTAATCATGCTGGTTTTTGCAAGGAACAACTTCCAGGTCAAAGCTGCTGTAAATGCTGCAACCTGATTGCTTGGTAAAATATTCTCGAATTAAAGAAAATATGAAGTACTCACAGAGCATTTTAAAACAGACTAAACAATCACTACTAGAAGGAGTGCCCATGAGATACGTTCTGAAATTGAGGTTGTGGGTGCCAAAAACGCTGTTAGTGGACACAGGCCCTAACTTGTCACTTTCATGAACCCTTCTCAACTTTTTGTCATCACCATGAAGCCTTGCACAAATTAACAGACAAAGTTCTGCAGTATGTTTAAGTTAGGTGATGCAGGAGTTTTATGCACACGCATTATGGTAAACAAACAACAAGGATCTTTTTTAGGTGATACGTTTAGGCAAATATGTGCATTTGATCGCAAAATGTATGGCATAGAAGTTAAGGGCTTAGGATTAAAGTTTCATTTATTCTTTGGTCTTGAACTAATTTCAGATGTTTTGTCTGAAGAGGAAAGCCCAATTTTCTGCATATAAATACTCAAACTACTTAAACTGCGGGACACTGCTGAGGTGAAGGCCATCAGCATACCTTAGTACTCTAAAAACAAACTCAGACTCAATGTACCATGACCCCAACCTTTGGATTACTCCAAAGCATTCATGGAAGCAAACACTTTTTCACAACATGACTCGAGATAAAAACATGCGTTGAATTTAAACCATGTGTGTTTGTGTAAAGATTGTCTTCAGAGGAACTTTCAGAGGGTGAATCTGACACCACAAAATGCCACCCCCCTAACTACTTTAAAGAGAAACTTTGAAGGTCTGAAGCCCCTCCTCTGTGAAAATAATCAGGTATTTGCACACTGAAGATGACGCGTTTCTGATCTTCTGATGTCCGCCTGGTTGTGTTCAACTGAGGGGTGTGAAATGCTTTACTCAAACATACATCGCCTGCAGGAGAGTAATTCCTCCATCACAGACATTTGACACGTGCATAAAGACATTCAGATGTTCAGGCACACACACACACACTTTCATACGTCTGTACACATGAAAGGACAGAGAGGCACACACACATTTGGGACCAATGCAAAAAAAAAAAGGTGCCTGCAGCAATTTAATTCTAAGACAGTGAAAATGTAAAAATGCACACATGATGCTCTCTCAAATGCAAAGATATGTTTTATTGTGCAGAAAAAACATGCTTTTACAGTATGTATAGTCTATGATGAGTCACTAGCATGTGTGCAAAAATGTTACATAGCTACATGCTAGCATACTGACATGTACAGGACACAAAACCTCAAACAGACACACACACAGTAATGTATTCTTACATACTTATGCAAACACAGACATCCAAAGACATGCACAGACTCAAACCAAATGCATGACTCCACACACACACACACACTTGCACACACACACAAAGACATATGTGTCACATGTTCAGACAGTGCCAGTGCCCCTAAATTGACTCTGAGAACATAAAGCCTTTTCTAATGAGTTTCTGTGCTGCGCTCATGCTCGTCTCTGCAGAATAGAGTCTGGAGACGGTCCAAGGTTCCCAGTAGGAGTTCTTCAGAAGAGGAGTGCACACACACACATTTAAAAACACACACACACACGCACAAAGAGAAACATGCAGAGAAAAGTCAGCCCTTCAATCTTCAACAGGAGAGGTCCCAGAAGTCAATGGACAGCCTCATTCAGGCAGTCAGAGTCAAACACAGGTCATTAACATGTCAAGACTAATTGGACCAGACCTCTCTCACTCTCTCTCTCACTCTCTCTCCATCTCTCTCTGCACATAACTTTTTAAAGCTGTCGTATAGCACTAGGTCTATATGGCAGGTCTTTGAGGTCTATTGGTCAGCAACTTTGTGTGGTCCCTAAGACCAGGCTGAAAACCAGGGGTGGCCTTGCCTTCTCGGCAGTGGCCCCCAAACTGTGGAACAAGCCACCCCCCCCCCCCCCCCCCCATGTTAGATTGTCCCCAACATTAACAATCTTTAAATCCCGCCTTAAAACATATTTTTACTCCTTGTTTTTTAACCCAGCATGAGAGTTGTGTGGTCTGTCTCTGTATGTTTCTTTTATTGGATTTTTATTTGCTCTTTTATTGGATTTGTTATTATTTATTTTATATATTTTGTATTATTATAATTATATATATATATATTTTTTTTTATTGTTTTTATTAATATAATTTTTATTTTTATTTTATTTTGTGGGGTTTTCTTTTACATTTTTTTTAAGTGTTTTATGTTTTTTTTATGATTCTTTTATTTCATTCAATTTTATTCTCTGACAGCGTTTCATGTTCTGTGTGTTTTAACTTGTTTTACCTCACTGTGCAGCACTTTGCTAAACTTGATTGTTTTTTAAAATGTGCTATATAAATAAAGTGGATAGGATTGGACTAAACGTCCCCATCAGAGCACATGTCGTAATCCTTGTTGAGTGGTAACTTAAATACAACCGTTTAACTCAGAACAGCGTGTTTCCCTCGTTTATTGGCGTCATCTTCAGCACGAAGAATGGCCGACACAACTGACAGGAGAAAGCAACAACAACTGGCCACAACCTCATAAATCTCAATTACTGTTTTACAAGGATGTGGATCTTTATACTCTCAGAGGGGTTTCAATTACTTTAGTGGAGCGTTTAACAAATAAACTGATTCACACAAATGTGTTGGGACTTTAAAAATGTTTGTTTCAAAGCTCACTGGAGGAGCCAAATCTTCGAGGCGTATTAGACATGCCTTGGTAGACCTGACCGTAAATGATGGAAACCTTATGATGATGTCATTTGATCAGTTTGCAGCTTTAGAGATTTACAGAGCGAGATATCAGGCGCCTAAATTGGTCCTCTGAAGATCTTTGTTTTCTGTTTTACAAGACGACTAATTAAGCAACAACAGATTTAAAAGACTCTGGCAGGCTGAGCACAAGTCTAACACACACACACACAGCAGGGAGTTTCATCAAGCTAATTGTGCTGCTTGAGCAAAATAAAGTTGAAAGAAAATTAAAGGAGCTTCATCACAGTGCTGAGCAGATGTTCACTTTTTAGATGTGTGAAGGAAAAATAGTTTAAAGTTGAAAAGTCAAGCAAAGTAAAGTCTTAAAAGTTGACCCCTCTCCAGTTGAAGGGGGCTTTTACACCATTACTGATAGCGTAGAGGACAGTGGATAGTGTAGGAAACTGGGAGAGAATGGGGGAATGACATGCGGGAAGGGAGCCACAGGCTGGATTCGAACCCGGGCTGCTACATGATCGCACAGCTTAACCAGTAGGCCAAATCCGCGCCCCAGTTGAAGACTTTAAAGCTTTATTTTGGGGTATTATTTTCTGTCACAGGCGGGGATGGCTGCAGGTTCAACCAGTGATTGTTGGGACAAGGACTGTAGCCTCTGTACATGGGGCGCACCTTTAACCACTGAGCCAATCCAGTGCTCTGCAACTTGTTAGGTTATTGAAAATTGCTGCTCTTTGGAATTCAATGAAAGCATGAAACAAATGATGCACTACCCACATCTTGTAGATTTAAAAAACAAAGGAAATGTGAAATAAACACAAATTTAGGTCTTGAAAGTCATCGCTTTTACAATTAAGATCAACAGAAAAACATTGTTTACTCTCTCTCTTTCTGAATCATACTCTGTAATAAAAAGAGATCAGTCATTTGCCTCTGACGCAAGCTTTACAACATATTCAGATTTTCCTACTATTAACAAAGACCCAACATCAAGACAGGATCAGATCCAGTCCCATCTTACAGACAGGACTCGGTCTGATCTCATCTTAATCCACCATGAGCAGAGCACTTTGCAGCATTTAGCAAGTTACAGTGGCAAGGACAAACTTCCTTTAACAGGCAGAAACCTCCAGCAGGACCAGACTCATGTTAGACACACATCTGCTGAGACTGAGTTGGGGTTGGAAAGAGGGATAGAGGAGATGAAGAGAGAGAGAGAGATGATAGTGATGAGACGGATATTAGTAGTTGTAGGAGCTTTTGCCGCTGGATAGGATCACAGTGTGTCAGTTCCCCTGGCACTCTAAGCCTATAGCAGCATAACTAAGAGCTGGTCCAAGCTTGAGCCAGCTCTAACTATAAGCTTTATCAAAAAGGAAAGTTTGAAGCCTACTCTTAAAAGTGGATGTCTGCCTCTCGGACCCTGACTGGTAGATGATTCCATAGGAGAGGGGCCTGAGAATTGAAGGCTCGACCTCCTATGCTACCCCTATCTGCTGAGACCAAGTTGGAGAGAGGGATAGAGGGATGAAGAGAGGGAGGGATGATAGTGGTGAGATGGATATTATTAGTTGTTGCAGCTGGAGGAAGTCTACTGTAGGGACTCAGAGGAACCTACGAGACAAGGGAGCTCAGGGACTCCAGAAAGGTCTATGGTTAGTAACTTTAATGGCACAGGGAGAGTTAGAGTAAGAGATAGGGAGAGAGCCGGTTAGAAACTCCTCACAGGAGCTTTCAAATCCAACTGCAGACGAATACAGCCTTCATTTTGTGAGGACCGTCTGACATAAAAAAAACATGTTGACAGCATTCCCTTCTACACCAAACATTTGTAAAACCAAATTTAGAAACACGACCTCCAGAGTAAACATGCTGTTTGTTAGCTCTCAGTCGTCCTCTCGTGCGTTCTGCCGGCACATTGCTTCTCCTCTTGGCTCGTTATCTTCATCTTTGGATTGGTTGAGTGATGTCTAACATTGGCAGGAGTGTTTATTATTCCTCCCAGCATTATGTCTGTGTGTGCAATTTCCTGAGTTTCCATCATGCGATATCAACCCGAAGCTGTTTTCCCTCAGAGCACGAAGAGGCGTGTTTGATTTCATGGCTGAACTGGTCCATGAAATTCAGATTTTTTTTTCTGCTGTGTTTGCATACGCTACACAATACAGTCATGTTTGCTTCATGGAGTCTGTCAAAACACTTGGGTTAGGTAATAAACGTATTCAGTGGTGATGCATTCATCAAAAGAATCACATGTGCTGCATGCAGTGAGATGTTGGTAGGGAGTAATTAGAAGAACATCCTGGTTCAAAGCTCATGAATAGGGATCAAAGGATAAGATTTGGTTGTTGCAATGTGTGTTAGTTCAGGTTTAAAAGGACATAAAATCAAGTTAATCAATGAAGGATCTCACTGCCTGCTCTCACTTTATGTTCTGTCCAAAACACAACCATTTGGAGCTTTATGGCCAAAATCCACCAGATCTGTGTCCGGTCTATCTCCGATCCCTCAAGGCACCAGATCTGATAGGTTTCTATTCTAGTCAATGTGTTAACTTCCACTGGATCTGCTTCATTGCATTCCGGCTTCGTCGGAGCCCTCTGGATCAGATATGCAAGACTTCTGTGATGCATCAATCTCAACAGAGCAGATGGAGCAGGACAGGAAGTCAGGCACCAAAACAAAATGACAACATCCGGTTAATTTTCAGAATAAAACACTGTGTTATCACCAGATCGTATTTCACTTAACTACAACAACAAACTGTCATGATGAGCGGAGCCAGGCCTGGAGTCAACAGGTCAGAGGTTTTCAGAGGACCAGGAAGACAACATGAAGACAACTCTCCTATATCCCTCTTCCCAGACCCAACTCGGTCGAGGTATGATGTGTGTCTAACATGAGTCTGGTTCTGCCTGAGGTTTCTGCCTGTTAAAAGGAAGTTTTTCCTCGCCACTGTACTGTGATGTGCAATGCTCATGATGGAATAAGGTGGGGTGAGACTGAGTCTTACCCTGTCTTGGTGTTGGGTCTTTGTTCATAATTTGACATAGAGTATGGTCTAGACCTCCTATGTTTGTAAAAGCGTCTTGAGATAACGTTTGTTGTGATTAGGCGCTATACAAATAAAGATTGATTGATTGGAACATGGATGAGGAGAGGAGGAGGAGAATCCTTGATTCAGTGATTATGGCAGGAAAACCTTGGTCACATGACTCCAGCTGTCCGGCAGTCCTGCTCCGTGCTGCATTCTGAAAATGCAACCAGTGGGTGTTGATGGACGAGAGAGCATGGAGCCGGACCGCAGCGGATTAGAGATGGACCGGACACGGATCTGGTGGAAGTCCGATGTCACTCATGCACCACACCCTGACTTTATGCTCCCCCCCTTCATGCACCAACCCTTGAATTTCTTGATCTGGGCAAAGATGCAAGGGCACATTCAGTCCTGCTTGTTGCCCTATCATTTCTATATTTCCTCATTGTGCTGTTGATAGTTTGTTTATGACATATTGGTCTAAATACAAGAAGGGAGAGGAACTCAGAGCTGGATTGTAAAAGTGGCAGTCAGCTGATGCATCCATCCATCCATCGTTAACATGACTTCAGAAAACAGCAAGACTTGAGGGAGAAAACAGGTCTTTCTATTGTGCACAGACACACACACACACACACACACACACACACACACACACACACACACAGACAGACAAACACACGTCTATTAAATCACTCAGCCCTCACAGCACGGCCTCACTTTGAAGTCTGCTACATCAGACAGAGTCCACGCTTCAAAATCAAACAAACACCAACAACAGCACCGCCGCTGTCACTTCATCTGGACATTCCTGCAGCTGAGCTACAGCTGGCTGAACTACACACACTCATAAACACACACACATATACTTCAACATGACTACAAAGAGACATCTTTCCCTCAGTGACTTAATAATCTAAAGAAACAAACAGTTAAGTTTAGTCATTTTCCTTTACAGCCCCTGCCATGTTGACTTTCCAGTTTACGTGATTTAGCCGATTTAATAAACTAAAAATCAACGTTTCTGTTTAGACAACATATTCTATGATTACTGTCAGAGTAGTCCTGTGGTCTAGCCGTGGTTTGTGTGTAACCACAGCTGCAGAAACAGGCTGTGTGAATGTTTATAACCAGTTATTAACCAGTGATATTATACACAAGCAGGTTGCGCTCAGTTTTGTAAGCCTGTGTTTGTGATCGCGTGCCAAACATGTGGTTTCTGTTCCTCTCCCAGTGAGACACATTAAAGTAGCTTTAGTAAGTTTAATCACGTGGCGGCATTAGCAGAGAATAACTCTGAATACAAATACATCATTGTGATATTTGTTTGTGTTATATCCAAACAAGAGAGATCCCAAAGAACCGTCAGATTGTTTGTGACATCCTTGGTTTACCGAAATCAAGACCAATGTCTGGCTTCAAACTTGTCTTTTTCCCAAAACCTCAGCAGTTAGTTTACGGACCATTATTCTGAAGCACTGATTGTTTATTAATGTGAACAGCTCTCCTCAATCTCCTCCAGTTGTAATACAGAGAAGCCATAATACTGCCTTGATGGGCTCTGACACAATGAATCGGTGCAGCCAAAGCATGCACAGGAGGAGACGTTGGACTAGTGTTGGCAGGTAACTTGTGAGATCAGCACTTTTGTAAATCAGAAAAAAAGGTTAGGAAAAACAGAAGATCAATTTACAGAGCTCAAACCAAAACAATTAGCTAAAAGAGGCTAAAAAAACATGCTGTGTGACTATTTTTTTTATTTCAGTAATACCCGTTTAGTCATTATCTTGGTTGTCCGTTCATTTCTGTGTGAGCTGGTTTAGTGACCATGCCACAAATATCTAAACTCAAGAATCTATCAATCTTTATTTATATTAATCACAACAAACGTTATCTGAAGACTCTTTCCAAACAGAGCAGGTCTAGACCCTACTCTATGTTCTATTATTAACAAAGACCCAACATCAAGACAGGATACGATCCAGTCCCTTCTTACAGACAGGACTCAGTCTGATCTCATCTTAATCCACCATGAGCAGAGCACTTAGCAGCATTTAGCAAGTTACAGTGGCAAGGACAAACTTCCTTTAACAGGCAGAAACCTCCAGCAGGACCAGACTCATGTTAGACACACATCTGCTGAGACTGAGATGGGGTTGGAAAGAGGGATAGAGGAGATAAAGAGAGAGAGAGATGATGGTGGTGAGACAGATATTAGTAGCTGTAGCAGCTGGAGTCTGGAAAGTCCACAGAAATCCAAAGGAACCTACGAGACAAGGGAGCTCAGGGACTCCAGAAAGGTCTATTGTTAGTAACTTTAATGGGACAGGGAGAGTTCAAGTAAATAATAAGAGAGAGGATCCCAGTGTGTCACTTCCCCCAGCAGTTTAAGCCTATAGCAGCATAACTAAGAGCTGGTCCAAGCCTGATCCAGCTCTAACTATAAGCTTTATCTAAAAGGAAAGTTTGAAGCCTACTCTTAAAAGTAGAGAGGGTGTCTGCCTCTCATACCCTGACTGGTAGATGATTCCAAAGGAGAGGTGCCTGATAAATGAAGGCTCGACCTCCCATACTACTTTTAGACAGAAGAACAACACAAGTAGTTTCTGTCAGTCATACCGTTTTTATAACTTGATCTCTCACAGAGTTTACTGCATCATTTCACTCTGTTTCGATACCTTTCTTTGAAGATCTTCATTCAGATATACTTGGAGCCAAATAAGTTAATGAGGCAACAACATGGAGGAGTTTGTTTTTCCCAAGTCATCCCTGGTTTTATGAACGCCTCTCGTCTCCCTCTGCTTCCCAGAAAAAGCCCCCGACGAAAACAAAGAATCTAAACAACTGAAGCTCATTCTGTCTCTGCTGGTGGATAGCTGGAGCTCGCCTGTGTGTGTGTGTTGTTGTGTCTGTCGTGGCTTGTTTGGGTATTGAGCTGTCCAGTTGGGGGTGTGATTGTTTAGCTGAGCTAATCGGCCGAGATTAATTGCAAAGCTGTTTCCATTAGAGCGGTTTCAGATTCAACACAGACACGGCTGTGAGCAGGAAGCACAAACACAATCGCTGATAAATCACCCGTCTGCCAGCTGTCAGAGTTATCTGATGCAATCTCTCTCAAACATGGGGAAAATCTAAATGTTGTATTTGTTGTTGTAGTGTTGTGATCGGGGCTTTGTGTACAGCGGGGAAAGAAGTCCAAATTAGAGCGGGGCCAACTCTCTCAGATAAATACACCGTACGTCCATTCTGTTGTTCATGCTAGATTTAGACTGATAGCAACACCAGGATTAAAGTGTTCAAGATGTCAGCTCGGTTCCACCAATATCAAACAAGAGGAAGTATTTGATCCTTTACTGATCCTCCTTTAAGATGCTTTTGTTTGGTTTTGAGGTGTTGACAATAATTGAGTGCAAAGTAAGTGATTGTTAAGAACAGAAGATCTTGTGCACAGCGGAGAAGCTCTGCTGGGGGCTGCACCGGGTCTCTGTTAGCTTACATTTAGGGGAGTAATACACAACAGCCGCCACTAAGGATGCAAGTTGAGAACTTTTACAGGACATTACCACATCACTGGATTCAAAGCTGACAGACTGGTTGAAAGTCAATGCAGAGAGACTTCCCAGACTGGTAAGGCTAGCATTCAGAGCCATACATTCTTGCTGTGACTTGACCGACAGACATATCAGACTACACGATGGTACCTGACCAATTATCACAATGATGATGTATGATGTATCTCAATATAAATATAACAAATGTTTGATAAAAATGTGATGTATTTAAACATGTAATTACACCCCCAAGCCACTTGAAAGTGAGGGGGCGCTAATGTGCCATAAACACTAGTTGCCACCCAACATTACAGAAGAAGAAGACAGCCTTGAACAGGTACAAACTAAGGCTGTTTCCGAAACGGCCTGCTACATACTACTTACTAATGTAGTAGGCAGTAGGTATTGCCTACTACATACTGCGTTTGAATTTAGTCTGTAGTATGACTGTTCTGGCACTGGATTTCCGGTTTCGGAAAGCGGAAGTAAACAACGGCGAAGCCGATAACTAAAATGCTTATTTAGCATCCATCTATGATTTAAAAAGTTAGGAAGTGGTTTATATGTAATTTGATAACTTTCACAGCACCCAAAAACGGATTTCCTCCCGTCAAAAAATGAGGAAAAAGAAAAAGCAGAACGAGCGCTGTGCATTATGGGAAACAGTACGCGAGGCAGACTGGTCCGATGCATGCTGAGATATTTTCCCGAATCAGTAGACATCCGGGGAGTTTTGGCTTACTGCAGATTTTGCTCTTGTTCACATACTACTTACTACATACTGAATTTTGGACATTTCAGTACATACTGCTAGTATAGTAGGCGATTTCGGAAACAGCCCAAAACTTGACAACAATCTCATCTTACAAAAAATGCCTGCTTCCTGTTAGCACCATCAAAAATGATGGATTCAAGAAGCTTATCAGAAAAACTAAATCCAGATACAAGATAACAAACTGTCTGGTTTCTTCAACTTTCACTCAGGAGCAAGAATCTGCCTTTAAATTTAAATGAAATAAGGATTTGACATTTATCCTGATAATTATCAGTATCGACTGATTTGAAAAATGTTATCATAACATATTTGTCAATTTCTCCCAGCTCTACAGGGAATACTGACGACAGTTACTCACCAGGTTGTTGAAGTGTGTCTGCTATTTATCACCAACATTTCTTTTTTTCAGACCGACATGGAAGTCACTTGACATCACGTCATAAAGTCAGGAGTGTTGTTGCGGCAGAGCTAGACAAACCTTTCCTCTGTTTCATAGTTTTATCTTGCAGCAACATTTTTTTTCACTTTGCTTGTTGTTTGTTTGTACTCTTGACTTTTGCTACTTACACGCCAATGTGATGGAGCATTTGGTAGTTTAAAATTTCCCCTTTTGAGTTGGTGGAGACCAAAGCAGAGCAACAAAACAAGAAAAAGCAAGACTTGGCGAGACAGGAACTGAAGCATCTCCCACCTGCTCTCTCTGAATTTATCAACTTTGCCCCTTTCACTTTTGTGATCACATTTTCACTTTATTGATACTTGTATAAAGATTGTCACAAGCAATATATTGATCAACGCAAGCAGCAACAGGATGCTTGTGCAAAAAGATAACCTTATACAAATAAGGAAGGGGAGAAAAAACTAAACAAAACATAATAATAATAATAATAATAATAATAATAAATAACAATACTAAAGAAATTAAACCCAAAACCTCACCTCCCACCCCCCATTCCAGGTCATCATATATCAACCTTGGCCCCTTTTACCACTTCACATCGGCCTTGATTAGGTCAGCCTGACAGCCATATCAGACAGCCAATAGGGAGACGGTGTCCAATTATTCTCAACCTTTTTCCTGTTCTTTCTTTACATCATCTTATTGTCGGTAACTGCTGCAACAGACCATTTTAGTATTAATGTTTTTTCTAAACAAGATGGCGCCACGGACGGTCGCCCTGGTACTGCGCTCTCTCGTACTTGTTGCGTTTTTCTCCTTTTTTGTATCTTTATGCTCCGCTTCTCTGGTTTCTTTTACCAGAGAAGAACTTGTTAACATTGGACAGTCCTCTGCCGAACTTTTTACACCGGTTTTCATTGAACCTGGAAGTTACACAGAGATTCTTGCTGGTGGAGCCGCAGCTCTCTATGGTCTTTGCCGGAGACGCCGGCGCCGGGGCAAGCGAGCAGGCGTGCTCGTCAGACTGAGACAGCGGGGGTTACGCAGTGCGCTCCCGTCCATTCACCTGGCGAATGTCCGCTCCTTGGCAAACAAGATGGATGAACTGCTGCTCCTCAACTCAAGAAACACGGACTTTTGCAGATCCGCCGCCCTGTGTTTCACTGAAACCTGGCTCAGTGAACACATCCCAGACAGCTCGCTGCACTTACCGGACTTTCAGCTCCACAGAGCGGACCGCGTAAAGGAACTCTCTGGGAAGGCGAGAGGAGGCGGAATCTGTTTCTACATAAACGAAGGTTGGTGTACAGATACCACAGTGTTGAAGACGTCATGCAGTCCAAATCTGGAGACTCTTTTCA
The DNA here is from genome assembly GCF_009762535.1 of Notolabrus celidotus. Classification (NCBI taxonomy): domain Eukaryota; kingdom Metazoa; phylum Chordata; class Actinopteri; order Labriformes; family Labridae; genus Notolabrus; species Notolabrus celidotus. Next base: position 5,725,502 of record NC_048284.1, read on the forward strand.
TAAACTGCAAACCCTTCTATTCGCCGCGGGAGTTCTCCTCCTTTATTCTGGTCGGCGTCTACATCCCACCTCAGGCCTGCGTAACGGAGGCGTTACAGCACCTGGCTGACCAGATTACAGACGTGGAGAAAAAACATCCTGACTCTCTGCTCATCATTCTCGGGGATTTTAACAGAGCAAATTTAACCCACGAACTACCTAAATACAGACAGCATATTAAGTGTCCCACCAGGGAGTCTAACACTCTGGACCACTGCTACACAGTAATAAAGGACTCATATCGCTCTGTCCCCCGTGCAGCTTTAGGACTATCTGATCACTGTCTGATTCATCTCATCCCGACCTACAGGCAGAAGTTAAAAACGGCTAAGCCTGTAGTTAGGACTGTGAAGAAGTGGACGGAGGAGTCAAAGCAGGAGTTACAAGCCTGCTTTGATTGCACTGATTGGAGTGTTTTTGAAGCTGCATCAGGAAACCTCAATGAACTCACTGACACTGTGACTTCTTACATCAGCTTCTGTGAGGACATGTGTGTGCAGACCAGGACCTTCCGCACATACAACAACAACAAGCCCTGGTTCACACCTCAACTGAGGAAGCTGCGTCAGGCCAAAGAAGAGGCCTACAGGAGTGGGGACCGGGACCTGTTCAAGCAGGCCAGAAACAAACTGACGAGGGAAATCAAGGTAGCTAAGAGGAGCTACACTGAGAAGTTAAAACAGAGCTTCTCTGCCAACGACCCCTCAGAAGTTTGGAGAGGCCTGCGTGAAGTTACAAGCTACAGGAGACCCTCCCCCCTCCCTGAAGGTAACAAAAGACTAGCTAACGACCTGAACAGCTTCTACTGCAGGTTTTCACACCCCACACCCGAACACTCTGATTTACCTGGCCCCCCCACAAGCCCCTCCCCACCCCCCTCTGACCCCCCACCTGCGCTGACGATCTGTGAAGATGAGGTAATCCAGCTCTTCCAGAGACAAAAGACCAAGAAGGCTCCAGGACCAGACGGCGTGTCCCCCTCCTGCCTGAGAGTCTGTGCTGAGCAGCTGGCCCCCATCTTCACAAAGATCTTCAACACATCGCTGGAGCTGTGTGAAGTGCCCTCATGCTTCAAAAGCTCCACCATCATCCCAGTCCCAAAGAAACCCACCATCACAGGACTCAATGACTACAGGCCCGTCGCCCTGACGTCTGTGGTCATGAAGTCCTTCGAGAGACTAGTGTTGAGCCACCTGAAGGACATCACAGGCCCCCTGCTGGACCCCCTGCAGTTTGCCTATCGGGCAAACAGGTCGGTGGAGGATGCAGTCAATATGGGTCTGAACTACATCCTGCATCACCTGGACTCCCCCAGGACCTACGCTAGGATCCTGTTTGTGGACTTCAGCTCAGCGTTCAACACCATCATACCAGACATCCTGCACCAGAAACTCACCCAGCTCACAGTGCCGGCCTCCATCTGTCAGTGGATCACCAACTTCCTGACGGACAGGAGACAGCAGGTGAGGCTGGGGAGCATCAAATCCAGCACCCGGACCATCAGCACTGGCGCCCCACAGGGATGTGTTCTCTCCCCACTGCTCTTCTCCCTCTACACCAATGACTGCACCTCAGGAGACCCCTCGGTGAAACTCCTGAAGTTTGCAGACGACACCACCGTCATCGGTCTCATCCAGGACGGAGACGAGTCTGCTTACAGACAGGAGGTGGAACAGCTGGCTCTCTGGTGTAGTCAGAACCATCTGGAGCTGAACCCGCTCAAGACTGTAGAGATGACAGTGGACTTCAGGAGAAGCCCCCCCCCACTCCCCCCCCTCACCATCCTGAACAGCACTGTGTCTACTGTGGACTCTTTCAGGTTCCTGGGATCCACTATTTCCCGGGACCTGAGGTGGACCTCCCACATAGACACAATCAGAAAAAAGGCCCAGCAGAGGATGTACTTCCTGCGTCAGCTCAGGAAGTTCAACCTGCCCCAGGAGCTGCTGATCATGTTCTACACCTCCATCATCCAGTCTGTTCTGTGTACCTCCATCACTGTCTGGTTTGGCTCTGCAACCAAACTAGACAAACACAGACTGCAACGGACTATAAGGACTGCAGAAAAAATCATCAGTGTCGACCTGCCCCCCATCCAGGACTTGTACCGGTCCCGGGCCAGGAAACGGGCAGGTGGCATCACCGCTGACCCCTCACACCCTGGACACAAATTCTTCAAACTCCTCCCCTCCGGCAGGCGCTACAGATCACTGTGCGCCAAAACAACCCGCCATAAGAACAGTTTCTTCCCCCAGGCTGTCACTCTGATGAACACTAAACCATAACAGTGTCATACCTGTCAGATAAATACTCTCTGTAAATATACATGTAGATATACAATGCAACAATTCTCAAGCAGAATTCCATATTTCTATTTTTTGTATTATTTAACTTCTATTTTATAATGTAAAACTACCTCTGCAACTCACCACTGCACTTTATCATATTATTTTAGCCTGTACATATTAGTCAAGCCTATTTGTTGTTTCTTTGTATTTATAGCTAAGGTTATTGTTATTATATTTTTATTTTATTTTTTATTGTAGTTCTTATTCTTATTCCTATTCTTATGCCTTGTACAAAGAGAGCACAGTTTACCAAAGTCAAATTCCTTGTGTGTTCAAGCATACTTGGCGAATAAAGCTGATTCTGATTCTGATTCTGATTCTGATTCTGATATCTCACACATTTCAGCTCGTAGACAGTTATTTGTAATCCATCTTAACTCCGGATATGAGTCTAGCCTTTTGTATTCTTTCCTTTTAATCCACCTAATACCCGCCTTTTGATGTAAGTGAAGGAAAACAGGCAGCTTGAAGATCCTGTAAGTTCATTCTCATTCGCCGCTGGAAGACTTTCAGGTTCACAAGAAGGCTTTCTTCTTTGTTTCCTTCCCTCCTTCCTGCCGCTGGCATCCCCTCAAAGTCAAGTGGGATGTTTGGTTGAGTTCTGTCTGGTTGGAGGTGACCGATACCGCTCTGTTTCTTTCACTGACACACGAAAACATAACACGTGTTGTGACAGATGTGGCGGCCCTTATTCTTATTAATAACCTCATTAAAGGGATGATTATGAAAATAGAGTCTCTCTTTAATGAGGTGACAGAGCAGGTGTGTGTCCTTTTAAAATAAAATAGAGCATTAACGTTTGTATGTTGAGAACACGTGGTAAAGTCACTGTTTATACATGAGAACCAGCTGTTTTAATATTTGTCCAGGTTGCTATTTTTCTCATCCTCCTCTCAGCGACGATCACTTTCACCTCTGGCTGCTCGATTATTCAACCTGTCTGAGTTTGTATTTCAGACTAACATTACATGGTCTGCATAGTTGTTCAAGACGGAGACAAGTAAAGTTGTTCCAGCCTGATGTCCCCTGGAGTTACATTCATACCAGAAGACATTTTTGCAGACGTTTACTGACACACGACAGCCAATTGTAGGGCTGTAAACCACCCTGAGTATGTAACAAATTCAACTTTTTCACTCATGCTATTTTTGGACATGCCACACATACAGTTTTTACAGTTTTTTTTGGTATATACATACAAATGCACACACATGCAGTGAACATGCTTAGGGAGAGATGTCAGAGTGAGGATACTGCCGTCAACCAGCGCACCCCGAGCAGTTGGGGGTTTGTTACCCTGCTCAAGGGCACCTCGGCAGTGCCCAGGCAAGTGAACCAGCACCTCTCCAGCCACCAGTCCACTTGCCAAGCTTCGTCCATGCTGGGACTCGAACCGGCGACCCTTCGGTTCCCAAGCCTAGTCCCTATGGACTGAGTTACTGCCGCCCCCGTCCAGCATTGTGCCCTCGGCCTTCCCTATGGCCCAAGGACTGCTTCAATGGGGTGTTCCAGTGTGGGGACTCGAACCGGGGTCCCCTGCATGAAGGGCAGGCGTCATTCCACTGAGCCACCATCCAATCTCCCTGACCTCACCACCACTATTTTTGAGCTGTAAATCCTGTGATATTACTACTGGGCTATTAGAGGGATGATATAAAGCCTTAAAATGAGCAGAATACATATTCTTCAATAAATAAGAGGAAAAGTCTGTCCTGTCTTTTATCAGAGACTTGAGAGCTGATTCCTCTTTAGCTCTTAAGGGTTATTCAAGGATCAGACACATTAGATCAGACAGCTACAGATCAGACTCAACATCCCAGAACTGTTTGTTCTGGCTGTTTGGAGTTTGGGTTGGAGAACTGGAAGATTGAGACATGCTTTCAGAGGCTCAGTTTCAACAAGATATCCTGGTTACAAGTCAAAACCACCTACATGCCTGTCGCTTATCAGAATCGTTCCCTTTGAGATGAATGTGTGTGTGGAGGTGGTGAGGTCAGGGGGCCAGCAGAGGTTCTGAACTCTGTCTCAACCCTGTCAGACGAGTCTGATGCCTTCACGGAGGTCTGATGATGAAGGAGCTGTGGGCAAACAACGCCTTTGGCCGTGTTATGATTCTTCAATGAGGTGTTTTCGGTGGTTGACCAGTGTAGGGGTTACTGGATGATGGATAAGTGAACACAGTAATCAGATTTACATTCTTTCTTTTATTTTTCAAGCAGCAGAGAGTCACAGCTGTGGTGAGATGAAGATTGAAATGATCTTCTTTTCGTACATTTCACCAAACACATCCAGACACAGCTAGCTCAAACTGGTCCCACAGAGGTAGTGTGGTCTCTAAATCAAAATGTTCAGCAAGAGTAGGACTTTATACACTCTGATCTGGGACTGAAAGAAGACTTTACCATTGAGCCTTTAAAGGAGGCTTAACAAACACTCAAAATTAAGACCTTTTAGCACTTAGCACTGGATAAACTTATCTTATGATTTGCTTCTAAAAGTCTGTTTCCATATATTTACATTTCAAGAAGTATCTCATTGTTTGATCTTTCTCATTGTCATCAGTGGGTTTTTTTTACCTCTACATATCAGTGACACTCACTAGCAGCTGTCAGAGTGTTAATATTTGACATGAGCCATTTTTTGGTGCTATCATCATTTTTTCCTGATGTGTGAAGGAACATATTGAGGAAGAAGTTTCACACATTTGATCAAGTCTAAATCAATAAAGACGATGAAGCAGTTCAGAGTGCAGTGAGCTGAATTTGTCTGTCACCACAGGCACAGTTAGGGACCGTCATAAAAGTCCATCACAGCCCTTTTTTAAAATCATTTAAGTGTGTTTGTAGTAGTGTTTGTAGTGGCAGGGTCCCTGTAAAGCTAAATGAAGCTTTCTTTGTTGACACACACACATACACACACACACACACACACACACACACACAAACACACATGCAAACATTCTTCCTGTGAAGTAACTTTATTAAAAACTCCATGAGAGAGCTAAACGGGGGGATTAGTAACCATGACTGCAGGGCCAGAAGTCAGAGAGCTGCAAAGAAATTTGACCTGCAAGACCTTTGGAATTATCAAGTGAGGTGTGAAGTGTAAAGATGTCAACGGTGCATTGACTGGGTCTTGCTTTTTTTTTTCTAATGCATGGTGAAAAATGTGAAACTGCACCTTGAAATGAAACGTTTACCTACACAACCTTATGGCTCATTTATGCTTCCTTTACGTACGAAAATAGATACGTGTGAATGGTTCAAACAATACAACTGTCACTGCCCACCTACTACCATGCATCCATTATGTTGGGATGTATGTTAATCAGTACATCCACTACTGGGCGCCACTCAGAGTCAGAGTTAGAGGAGCCCAAATTATCTGACAACACACATGGGGATGGCGGACAAAGTGTTGATTGTGTATCTGTTAAGAAAGAGGCTGAATCTGAGGCAGTGTTGAAGATACAATCAATACTCTATCAGAGTTAAATTAGCGGATGAATTAAGGTCTGTTTATCTACTGCCTGTGTCATGTGTTGACTGTATTTAAGTAAGACCACATTTGATATAAGAAGCTGACAAATGTGTTTAATATCACAGATAGACTAGAAACCATCACACAAAATCAAAAGAGAGAACACAGATATGTTGGATCCCTAATTTTGCAGATTCAGAAACACATCTTAGGAGGTTGAAATAGATTATTAAGCATTACTCAGCTTGCATTGTGTAGTTTGACATCCAAACATTTCAAGTATATTGGATATAATTCCTTAAAGCTGGGGTTGGTAGTCTCGGAAAACTAGCATGAATTTGAATGTAGCATTTCCTCATGACTCCATCTAACCCCTCCCCTCCTCCCTCAGAGCTCCTCCAAAACGACGCCCCCCCACTCACATGCACGAGCGCCGCTGACTTGCAACCATATGATGGTGACTGATTCAAAACCGGTCCTCACCAAAACATTATCATAGTGAAAGTTAAAAACACAAACAAACATGGCTGCTGTTAGTACTCACAACTGTCATGCTAGCATTATCCAGTTGTACCGGTGACACGATATCAGGAGAAAAGTTATAACACATATATAATACTGTAACAGCTCTACTGTTTTTTAAACTTGTTCAGTGTAGATGTTCTTAATTCCTACAGTGTTGACAGTCAGTGAAGGCATCAGGAGAGGTGTAGAGTGTGCGAGTGGGAGAGAGGAGAGACAAGAGGAGAAGTTTTTCATTCATTCAAACATTGATTGTTGTTTTGTTGGTTGGCGTGATCACGGCCGACAGTGACTGGTTATTAAAGATCAACGTGTTCACGAATCGGCTCGTCATCACTACAGCGTCCGGACGGACGCTACAGCACATCTACATTTCTGTAGGACTTACTAAATATCATTCATTCTTCTGCTTGTCAGAGCCCCCTTGGTGAGAGCTTTTTAGACTCTGATCCGGACTACAGTCCTGAGCAAAGCACCTCATCGGGTCAGAGGGGACAGGCCCGAGGTCGAGCGAGAGGGGCAGTAAATAGAGTCAGGGGCAGCAGAGGCAGGGGACTCGGAGTGCACGCCGTCGAAATGTACGCGCAGGAGGCGGGCAGAACAGCAGGACGGGATTTGAATGGTTTAAAATTTTTGGTCCCAAAAAACGGTGATTGGTTGGTGTTTTCCCAGGTTTACTCCGGCTGTAGATAGTGTCTTTTTTCACTCTTTTTTAAGAACACATCATGTAATGATTACCATCAGGACATAAAGATCATTTTAACCAGTAGAACAAAAAGTGTATCTAAATCTGATTACCAACCCCAGCTTTAATGGGATGCAGCCCTTTAACTCGCCTCCTGTGCACAGTTGGGGACCATCCCAAAGGTGCAATACAGCACAGTGCAATGATCACCTCTTGTTGGGTACACACACAGTGCACACACTTGCACACACAGATTCACAGGCTGCAGATGAAGAGATTCAGAAAAGGCACCATGTTGTCTTTGGCTTCTCTCACAGAGGAATGCAGCTCTGATAGACCTCCCTCTGTCTTCTCTGTCTGCCCCAGCCATGACGCTGTCCAGCCATCCTGTCTGTCTCACTGGGAGGCAGTGTGTGCTTGTTAAACTATCTTTGTGAGGACTACATGATGGGGACACATCTCTATGATTATTGGGTGTCAAAACTTGATTGGACCACAACAATGTCTCACTGAGGGGTGGTGTGTTCAAGCATACTTGTTTAACCATCCCTCTGGGGACTATTTTATGGGGACCCACTGTGATATCTTTATTCATCATGTGATGTTATGACTTGGTTGGACTGTGCACACTGTCCAACAAGCCTGCCTTACTTGGAGGTGGTATGCATACATTTGTACCCATTTAAGTATCTTTACAGGGGCCATAGGATACTATTTATATTATGGGAACATATCCAAATTCCTGTCCCTTCTGTTTGGTGGCTTGGTTTGAGGTTCAAGTTTAAAGTTAGCTCACAGAGGAATCCTTCCTAGGGCAGAGAGTGAGCCAGGTTCAACACTGCATGTGAGAACTGAGGAGATAATGCAAAATCCATTCACATTACACACTGAAGCCTGCAGCTGTGGTACTGGCCTTCTTTCCCAGCATTTGATACAGTAGTGTAAAGTGTCTTCTTCTTCACAGACGATTCAAGTACCATGAAGTTATGAATTTAGGATTAATCTGTGTTGAATCTCACTGCCAGGTTTCTATGAGTGAAAAAGTGGAACAATAAGACGTGACTGGAAAAGACACAAATGGATTTCTCATGCTGCTAAGTTGAGCTTCAGTTAGAGGGGATTGAAATGGATTTTTCAGGCATGTGTCTCATCTTGCAGTCCATTTCTCATCTTTGTCGCTTGAGTCGACTCACACTCGTCTCTTGTGTTGTAATTTAATCATACTCTGACATCTTTTGGGTTGATGGATGAAAGAGAAGTGCAGTTGCAGCCAACTGGGTGATATATCTTTAACTTGTGTTTTTGGGTTATCTTGGGTTATCTTGGGTTTATTTAAACATCTGGCTAGAGCTATAAATTCTGAACCCCAACTCTTTGGTTTATACTTTGCGAGCTTCTTCATGTCATTATGATCTATTTTATACCCTTAAATACCCACTTATGTAATTCAAGCTTGTTGACTTTGTTAGATAAAATAATAGCCTGTGCTTGATTTGGCCGAACCACCTATGGGGAACAAATAGCGTTGAGTGATAGAGCTCAGAGCAGATATTCTGTGTTCTATTAATTCTATCTGTGCACAATTAATTGTGATGTTTGTGTAAGTACAAATGTTCGATGGCCCAATCTTAAAGGTGACATGTCATGCAAAATCGACTTTTTAATGGTTCTCTACCTGAAATATGTTTCCCTGGCATGTCTACAAACCCCCCGAGAATGAAAAAAATCCATTCTGCCCCTGTTCTGATTTCTACACCTTTCTATAAATGTGTGTGAAACGAGCCGTTTCAGACTTCCGTGTTTTTGTTACGTCACAACAATATCCGGTCTGTCACGGAGTCAGAGCTCGGAGCTTGTTCAGCCCATAGACTGTATAAAATACAACTCAACTCCTCCGTTTTTCATTCCCTGCACACATGTGTGCTAACAAGGAGCTTAGGAGGGAGGCATGCTAGTTGTCTTAATAAACACAAAGGTCGGTTTTACTCCCCACGTCTGCAGATTTGAAGATCTAGTGGATGATTTTTATTTTCCATGGTAAAGTGCTAGCGCTAGTTAGCATAGCTAAATGTCGTAGCTGAAGCTGTAGCTGTAGCTGTAGCTGTAGCTGTAGCTGTGTACCAAGACATACGTCTACATACTGACAAATAAAACAACAAGTAACACAGAATCTGTGACCAATCCTTCAGAAAGGTCCTGCTGCCTTTCTGGCAGAGGTTGGTTTCACTCCCCACGTCTGCAGATTTGAAGATCTAGTGGATGACTTTTATTCATCATAGATAAGTGCTAGCGCTAATTAGCATAGCCACATAGCTACATGTTCATAGCTGTAGCTGTGTACCAAGACACACGTCGACATACTGATAAATGAAACAGCAAGAAACACTAAATCTGTGATCAATGGTTCAGAAAGGTCCTGCTGCAGGCGCCTCTCCGTCAGGATCAGATTCTGGATCAGATTCAGAGGGTTGAAGTAACGCGATCTCTGAGCAGCCGTTTATATTCAGCCAACATGTAAACATTAGATCAACGTGCTGGAGAGTTTAGGCCACTTCCTGAGGGGGCGTGGTCAGAGGGAAAACAGACTGTTCTGAGGAGGACTGAAGAGGAGGGTTTTTCAGGCAGACCAAAATCTGATTTCAAAGTGTTTTTTGGAGCATAAACTTTAAAGACATATTTTGGGGACCTCTTAGACCAATATATATTGATGAAAAATGCGTGATATGTCACCTTTAAGATCCACACTCACACTTGCTGACTCCAGTCCATGAGGGCTTAGGGCTGTCCCACTGTCAAATCTTCAAGGGTGTGAGGGATCTCTCTCAGACTTTTTGAGCCCTTTATGTCCCCTTTCTGTAAGTGGGCTTTTTTGCAGACTTAGCATAAGGGAATTACCCATAGTTCATAGCATTGTGGTGTGAATCATGGGATTCCCAGGGGAAGCCCACGAGCATGGAAGGGTAAATGAACACCGTAATGTGAAATTTAAAAAAAGTGCAATGGGAAACAAGAAGCAGGAAGGTACAACTAATGATGGCATTACAAAAAAGTTTGCCTCTAAGTATAATTGTAGAAAACAACCTTAATCAGCTTTAATCTATTTATCTTCACATATATACAGTATAATTTGTATATTTATATTTATATAGTCTTTTTATATATTTTAAATGTTGTTGTTAAGCAGTCTGTTGGGTCAGAGCCTGGATCACATGGCAATCAGTCCGTCTCTTAAGCGCCTTGAATTTGAGGAAAGTAAAAATTGTGCAATAAACATTCCTAATGTAGCTGCTAAGGTGAGCTACATGACGTCATGCAGGTTATGTGAGAAGTCCCAAAGTACCATACCATCCCAGTTCTACAGTTTTGAGTTTACAGCCCCCTGCCCTGAATCACTTTCCAGGTGACGTCAATTAAGTCAAGAAGGGGTCAGGGCTTAGGGAGGAAATTGAGATTGGGCCTACTCCCAGGGTGCACGCGCAAAAGAGTCCCCAGGGAAACAAACAGCATCTTTATCATGCTGGGAGGGTTCCATCTGATTGATTGGCATAGGGGTTGGTTAGTGCCCGAGGGATAGTAACTTATATTTCCCTGTAAATGAGTTCTGAGGGTAAATATAAGTTAATGGATCTAGAGTAAGTCCTTGGTATAACTGTGTATAACTGTGGGTAGGTTAGTATTAATGTATATTTTAGGCTTCTGGGGTTGATTTTAAAGGGTTTGCATGTATAGCACCCCTGCACATGGTAGCACCCAATTGGGGAAGGTTATTTAAGTGAGTCTCTGAGGGGGGTTAGTCTGTCCGGTACTTGTTGCTGTCTTCATGGATCGGTGTGTACATTAAACACAGGAAACAGAGATACCAGATTTAAGTTCCTTCTAAAATAATGCTGTAAGAATTATCAGACACTTTATTTATCATGTAAAGTATCCCTCAATGCATCATTATGAGTTGTGTAAAATGATGGTTGCTAACTAAGCATATCTGAATATGCACCCTTTGGCCTCCTCAGAGGAGAAGTTGGCCCTGGCTTAAGCATCACAATAGTGATAAAGACCTTTAATGGACCATTTACTGATCCGTTAACATGCAAAGTGTGTGTCTGGTCTGCAGGCGGCTGTTTGCGTGTGTAATTAGATAACAAGTTTGGCAAATCAACTTAGAAGTGTGATAGTATGTCAGTGTTGTGTTTACGGCTTGTTCCAAAGCACTTAGGTGGCCAAAATGATTCAACATTATACCTCTACATTAATATTATTGTAATAGAAAAGCCTGGTAACATGACTGTGACCTCTGTGGTTCAATTTTATATGCAGAGCTGAGTTCTTATAATGATTTATTATTCTTTAAGGTGTTGAAACATGCTCAACCATCTGTCTAAATGTGTTTTGGTTACAACGCATGATTAGTAGTTGTATGTCTTCACTCTAATGGCACACAGTTGTCCTGAGCAGTGAGATCCCACAACCCTCAAATGATCTGTGGTCAACAACTTGCAAAACCTCACTGTGGCTTTTTTCTGATGAATTTCAGAAAAATCTGGAAACTATTCTTGGATTAGATTAACACCAACTCCTGAGCTGCTCCATCTGTAACTTTTAAATCATCCTGGCAGGATTATGTGACAGGAATGAGGTTTTCCTGTGACCTCCATCAGTTTTTGGGAAAAGTATATTTGAGGATTTTAGGAAAATGGTGAAAAATAAATCAACTAATCAATCAATCTTTATTTATATAGCACCAAAAGCAGCTTTTACAAACGGAGCACGTCTAGGCCGTACTCTGTTTTATTATTAACAAAGACCCAACATCAAGACAGGATAAGATCCAGTCCCATCTTACAGACAGGACTCAGTCTGATCTCATCTTAATCCACCATGAGCAGAACACTTTGCAGCATTTAGCAAGTTACAGTTGCAAGGACAAACTTCCTTTAACAGGCAGAAACCTCCAGCAGGACCAGACTCATGTTAGACACACATCTGCTGAGACCGGATTGGAGAGAGGGATAGAGGGAGATGAAGAGAGAGAGAGTGATTACTGTCAAAGTCATATAGCTACTTGACCTTCACGAATGTTTTAAGTTCATCAAAGAAGGGTTAGAAAGGGTTCTTCCCTTCTCTACATCCTTCTCCTTCTAGTTTTTATCTTTATTCTTCTGTCTTTTAAAAGATGTTCTTAGGATTGTCTGTTACGCATACTTACAGTACTTTCTAAATGTCATGAAATAGTAATAATAAGACTAAATAAAAAAAGAAGTGTCCACAAAAAACCACAGTCTATTTTACAACATCCAAAAACTCCCAAACTGGCCCAAACACTTTTCATGGTTGAGGGTAGAGTACCTCACTTTCATCTGTCCTCTCCTCTGACAGAGTGTTTTATTCTGAAAATTAACTGGATGTTTTCATTTTGTTTTGGTGCCTGACTTCTTGTCCCGCTCCATCTGCTCTGTTGAGATTGATGCATCGTGCTCCGGCATCCGGAAAACATAGAAGTCTTGTGTATCTGGGGGCTCCGACCATAGACTGTAAATAAAAATGGACAGCGTTGCTCCGCCTCTTCCCATTGTACAGTTCTGAAGCCAAAAAATCCCTCTCCTGGGAGCCGCCATTGTGCAGCCAGAGTCTGTGAAGCCACTGTAATAAGCTCCACCCTACAGCGTAACGTCACAAGACGCTGTGTGGCCCCTGAAGTTTCACTCTACGGCGGCTGTGAATCAAAGGAAACCCGGAAGTAAAACCCCGTTTTTTAAACTCTAATAACTAACGAAAAATAAACTTTTCAGGAAAAAGAGGCCTTGAACACAAAACACTCAAATACTAACTACATATCACCACAGCATACGGATGTGAGAAACATTCGTACGACGTGTATTTATTTTTTAAAGTTTGACTGCTCCCCCATTCAAATGAATGGGGAGATGGATTTTTTTGACCTATACTGCAGCCAGCCACCAGGGGGCAGTCACACTGCTGAAAGCCTCACCACCAGCCACCGGAACCTCTCCCTTGGCTCCGACCTGCCGGATCAGTGATGGAGCAGGAACACAACAGAGCAGATACAGTGGAAGTTAACACATTGACTAGAGTAGAAACCTATCAGATCAGGTGCCGTGACAGATCGGAGACGGACAGTACAAGGCTGGCTAGCTAGCTGGTTACTGAGTCTTCTTCTTCTTCATCTTGGTGAATAGCATCCAGCGTAAGGAACCACAACTGCCCCCTACTGTGAATCAATATTCAAGGTTCAAAGGTTTTTATTGTCAATTTCCACTGTATATACGAGACATACAGGAAAAACGAGATGCTGTTTCTCTCTTCCAGCTTTTAAATTTCTAAAATTTAAATTTAAAATATAATAAAATACAGTTTTATAAAAACAGCCTATGTACACAGTGCAGGTAGTGCAGTGACAGTTTAAAAATGGACAATGAAAATGAAAATAGTGCAAATGATATTAAGGTGCAGACAGTATTCGAGATAATATGCAAATAATAATGTGCAAAAAGCAGCTGAGGTAGATATGTTACTGCTATTACGTCTTTTTTAGCACAATGTATATATTTCTTGTTTATTCAAAGGTGCTTATTGCCAATACCGTATACTGACAGCCCTAGTTTAAGGCAGTCTTGATTAATAGCAAGTTGAATTTTTCAGTACGTTCCAAAACAAGAGAAATTGGCAAGTTCCTCCTTTTGTGACACGTTTCAGGTTAACTGCCTTAGTGTCCAAGTCTCTCCTTTATTTCTCCAGTTTTTCACACTTGATTTATTCTGTTATCCTGCTGCTCATGCATTCTTCCTTCTTGCTCAACCTTGATCACCCCCTTGCTCTTGCTCCTCCTTTTCTTCTCTTTGAGGGGATTTACCGTTGAGAGCTCCCTCCTATCAGATTCTGCTTGATGTTAGATTTATGTCCGTGTGTGTTCCTGCAAAAAAACACAGCTGCTGACAGACCATCATTTAGCAATTAGGGCGCTCTGTGTAGTGGATAGATTTGGGTTTATTTAGTTTTTCAGGTCATTAGGGATGAAGCTAACAGACGTAATGAGCGGGAATTGAGATGGTTTGTTTGCAGCCGTGTGGCTTTGCAGCACTTTTCTTGCTCTGAGGTCATGCAGATGTTTCTTAGCTTTGATGCTAGCTACACACAGAAACACTATCATCACTTTGGATACATGCAAACAGATATAGTGTTCATAAAACCAAGCTGGAAGGGGCATCAGAGTGTCAAAGAGCATGTGTGGAGGGAGATATTTGCTTCCTCATGTTTTCCAAGCCATCCGTTTTTGAGTGTTTTGCAGGCATTGGGCCCTGCTGAGAGTATTTCATCATGGCGTAACGCTGAGGATCGTGTTACAAAATATCTCCCGGGCTATCGAGCCGTTACCATGCAACATGCTCCCAACATAACATGAAACCGAGGAGCTTTTTCTCATTAGGCTTGGTGGAGCACAGAGGAAAGGCAGAAGAAGAAGAAGTGGCCTTTATGCCAGAGCCAAAAGAAAGACAAGAAAGGTTCATTGGTAATATGTTAACTGTTAGCAAATGTGATGTTACAGCTAAATAAACATGTTGTAACTCAGATCATGTTCTCCCAATACTCTCTACAAACTCTTAAAGAAAAACAGGTTGTCCCTGTTCCTTTTGAAATCTGTTTGTTTCAGATTTTCTGCTTTTAAACTCGTCATCAGAAAGTCCCTGTGGTTGGTGAGCTTTAAAGGTTAAATGAAGCTTTAACACATCGTTACAAGTAGATGATTTCAGAATATAAAAAACAGAGCCAAATCCAACTCTTAGTCGTAGACCAACAAAAACCATATCGCTGGGAACAGAGCAACCGATGTAAACAAGCACAGATGACAGATGGGATCTGGTAACATGGCACGGTTTGTGGTGATATGTAGGCTGTGTCTGGTTAAACTGATCCCCAGATCACTGCGTAACCAGCACAGGCATGGGGGCGTTAAACTAGCTCTGCTGACGTTAGCTGCACTCGTTGACGTAGTTCACCGCAGATTGTTGTGGTAGGCTACGTCACATTGTGTTCAACTTTGACTGTTCTCTGAGTAGATCTCACTAGGGGGGCAGAGTGTGTGGGTGTTATGCTCTTTATGGGGACCAAAGGATCTTACACACCCTAAAAGTTTTATTGATAAACGGGTGTTATGACCTGGGTTTGACTATGACACCATCTAGCTAACTTGTTTTCCTCACTTGAAGGCTGTGTGTTTACTTGTGTGCCTGTTTAACTATCTTTTTGGGGACTAAACACTCTTCATATATAACGGGTACACACCTTAATTTGGTGTAAAGACTTTGATGGACCTGGAACACTTTCCACCAAGCCTGTCTTACTTTGGGGGACAGTGTGTTTACACGTATACCTGTTAAACTATCTTTTTGGGGACTAAACACTCTTCATACATATTGGTTATTTGGTGTGAAGACTTTGATGGACCTGGAACACTTTCCACCAAGCCTGTCTTACTTTGGGGAGCCAGTGTGTGTACATGTGTACCTGTTAAACTATCTTTTGGGGAACCTTTATATACTAAATAATTGCTGGACATGTTCTAATTTCTGTATTTTGATAAATTGCTATTTATTAAAGAGTTCAATCAGCTTTAAGCTTTTCTCTGCGGTGCTGTCGTCAAACCACCAAACTTTGAGTACCAGTGAAGTCTCCGGTGGTCAAGTCTGAGTAAAGTCTCCACTACCTGTGTCTGAGACCAAGTAGAGTCCCCATTACCTGAGGATTTATGAGGAGGGGCACAATTTCACTCCAATTAAAATGGTTGATTGTAACTAAGTCCCGCCCCTGACAAAGCCAATAGCCAATCATAGATTAGCGTTTTGAGGTGGCATCTTAGGTGGCCAATCAAACTTCAAGAGAGGCTCATGCCACCCTCTGCCCGTGCCAAGCGGCAACCTCCAGTGTTGAGAAATGAAGCCAAAGTCCTGAAAACTGCAGTTCCACAAGTGTCCACTGGAGGCTAGCCCCAAAAACACTGGAAGCCACATACACACTCATTCATAAAAGCCAATCTTTACATCAAAATTAGTGTTCAAAAAATGTTTTGGTCCGATAAGCTAATTTGCTAATCTGCTCACACTGTATGAGAGATTCATTTTTCCATAAGTAGTTAGTTTTAAAGATATTAAAGTTACGAGTTTGGCGTAATTAGGGGTGGAGGCTGAAGGCCCGCCTCAATTCCACCTCTTACCAATTTCTGAAATCTAATCTAATCTATCTGGAATGTAACTTGTAACTCAAATGTCAGATAAATGTAAAAGAGGAGAGTGTTCAGAGGTTTGAGGAATCCATACCATTCCATTAGGGAATCTATATGTCAAATCTTTGCTTAAAAACACTTTGGATTAATGTTTTCTCTCCAGCAAGAATTGGAAGGACACCATCATACAGACGCCAACTTCAACATCAGTCAAAATAAAGACAGTATTTCCACATTATGTCGTCGGTGCGGCTCTGAGAATCTCACAGAGAGCCAACTCCGGAAAACAGGTTTTGAAGTCATAACAATGTTTAGGTTTTATTGAGACAAAACAATACGTTCAGCAAGAAGAGAATTAGTGCAAGGGACTAAAACAACATCTGCTCTGCATTAACATGCTGGTGTGGTGATTGATGGTAAACGATACTCGATTTGGGGACTTCACCGAGGATTCAATGAATCAACACCCAGAACATATTTGTAACTCTCTCCCCCCCTCTCTTTCTCTCTCCCCAGTCTCCCGTTCCCAGGTGTCCTCACAGCGCCAGGAGGTGCTGATGGAGAACGTGACCCGGATGTCGGAGCGCTCTCGGCAGCTCCAGCAGAACCTGGGCGAGCCCTCCACCCAGGCTGACTTGCTGGAGAACATCTGGAAACTGGAGAACCTCTTCCACAACCACAGTGACTGGCTGCAGAGGCTGGAGATCCTCATGAAGGTACGACGCGAGACTGGAAGAGGAAACACAAGATTTTGTGGATCTGGAAGTTATTACAGGGGTGTGACAAACATGAAGTCAGTTATGATTACAAACGTGACATATGTAGCTCACTTTATGACCCACAGACCCTGGAGGTGGATGTGAGGAGCATGCAAGCTCACTCCCTGCAGTCTGAGGGTTACCTGGTGCAGCTGGACGACAGGTTGTCCACTCTGAGCAGCTCGGCCAGCAGGAACCTGACGGGTCTGAACACAGAGGTGTCCAGAGCCTCCATCTGGCTCCGCGATCAGGATGTCCTGCTCAGGTACGGATGGATATCACCGTAAAGATCCTCCTTTCATGAACGTGAAAGTTACTGTTTATTAGATCAAGAATGTTGTCTCTCCTCCGTTAGGGACACCTCGCGTCAGGTGAGCAAGCTGAGGGAGAAAATGGACGAGGTTAATTGGACAGTGGGAGCTGTCAATCACACCTTCACCAATGACATCAGTATTCACCACGTGAAGATACATGACTTGCAGGTTCATCAAAACTTACATGGAAATAAACATTCACAAACACATTTTGATTGCATGCTGACAAACTGCTGTTAACCCTCCCTTTCCATGCACTGCTGCTCCTCAGATCCAGATCAGCAACATCACAGAGGACACCAGCAGTTTATGGGTGACCCACGTCCACACCGAGGCCCAGCTAAGGAGCGAGATGGAGATCCTCAACACCATCACCGAGGACCTCCGCCTGAAAGACTGGGAGCACTCCACGGCCCTGAAGAACCTCACCATTTTCGAAGGTCAGCACAGACAAATCATCGCCTCTTCAG
Organism: Notolabrus celidotus; assembly: GCF_009762535.1. Classification (NCBI taxonomy): domain Eukaryota; kingdom Metazoa; phylum Chordata; class Actinopteri; order Labriformes; family Labridae; genus Notolabrus; species Notolabrus celidotus. The sequence goes on from NC_048284.1 coordinate 5,743,353, forward strand.
ATTTCTTCCCTAGAGTCACTCTTTCATATACTTCTATTGAATCAGGATTTGGCTGTTCTCAAAAGGAGATGTTTCTTTGCTTCATTCTGGTCCAAGTTCAACACCAAAGGGGCACTTGAGAAATCAGAGTGCTCCTCTTGTTAGGCCAAAATGCTCCCCTTAAGTACCCTTGAGGTTAGCTTTAGTGCTGCTGTCCAGTTTGCATTGACTTGGTAATTTGCAGGTCAAAAGGCGTTCAGATGTTTAAGATAGAAACGGGCCTCGTTATTGGGAGTTCAATCTTACATAAGACCTTTTCTTATTTCAGACAGACAGCTCAGGGTTTAATGGTTTAAATATTTATTGCAGCAGCAGAACCTGGACCTCTTCACTCCTCCAGGATATGTTTTACATGCAGAAGGTTATGAAATGATAAGATAATACCTTGAATGCTAAAGCCAGAGCCTGCAGGTGGATGATGGGAAGGCTGAAAGTATGAGTGCAGTAGTCATACAGGGAAGCAGTGACAGTGACAGAGTAGTGGGAGAGACTGGAAATCTTGCAGCTTAGATAGACCACCAAGCCAGGAGGATACGTTTCATCAGGTGACATGTCGAGTGTGAAATCAGTGCAGCTCAAGTAGCAGGAGTAGCCTGAAGTGGCAATGGTCAGTCCAAATGAGTGTGTCCAACTGCAAAGCAAGCCCAAATAGCCTATTACTTGTTTGAGAATCATGATTGCTACAACTTTAGTGTGTGTTTAGGGGCTAAACCTTAAAATGTAATGATTTAACGATGATCCTTGAAAAGTCGAAGTCTGAAATTGGAGAAATCTTGCAAAGTCTTATTTTTATCTGCGATAGGTCTTACATTTTAGATATAGATAGCGTCATGTAAGGTTGCATGACGAAAACAGCATTTACTTCTCGTACTATTTTTGACCGTACTCTATGTTCTATTATTAACAAAGACCCAACATCAAGACCGGATAAGATCCAGTCCCATCTTACAGACAGGACTCAGTCTGATCTCATCTTAATCCACCATGAGCAGAGCACTTTGCAGCATTTAGCAAGTTACAGTGGCAAGGACAAACTTCCTTTAACAGGCAGAAACCTCCAGCAGGACCAGACTCATGTGAGACACGCATCTGCTGAGACTGAGTTGGGGTTAGAGAGAGAGAGAGAGAGAGAGAGAGAGAGAGAGAGAGAGAGAGAGAGATAGAGAGAGAGAGAGAGAGAGAGAGAGAGAGAGAGAGAGAGAGAGAGACGGATAGTAGTATTTGTAGCAGCTTGAGTCTGGAAAGTCCACAGCAGCAGGCCGTCTACGGCAGTGACTCAGAGGAAACTACGAAACAAGGGAGCTCAGGGACTCCAGAAAAGTCTATATGTAAGTGATGAGGGGGTGGGGGAAGGTGGGGAAGATAGGATCCCAGTGTGCCAGTTTCCCTGGCCCCTATGCTGCCTATAGCAGCATAACAGCAAGATGAAAAACACAGCAAATTAATGTTTGGCCGAGGCATCATGGGAAATATTACGAAGTGACTTGCAAAATATGCAAAACTGCTTTTGAACTTAGGATTTTAAATCTGATGTTATCGAATCACTAAAGACAAAAGTACGACGCTGAAACAGGAGTCTAGCATGTAACATGTTGAACCCATGAGAACTGATAAAGGAGTTTGGAGGGTCACATGTCAAGTTTCAGCTAAATCCAATCAGATGATGACATTCAGAGTCAAACTAGGTCCTACTGTTTTCCCACAAGCTCAGTTTGATGGAGCCGGGATGAGAACATGTGTTTTCCCCCGAGTCCTCGCAGCAGGTGGTGACTCTGCTGGGCTGCGTCCCCACTGTTGTTGTTCTGCATGGTAGCAGGGCCAACCTGTGATGGTATTCCCCCTCTAACCTCAGCCCTGTCTTGTGTTAATGTGACTCATCACATGTGTATGAGCACTAGGGATTGAAGAAAAATCCCTTTTTGTTTGATTTTGTTTTCTCACTACTTTTCTAACTTTTATCTGGATGTCTGTGGTTTTGGTTCCTTTCCCACATGCAGTCAGTTCTTCCAAATATCAGCTGTTATTTTGCTGTGTTTGGCTTTTATCGTGAAGAAGCAAAAGTAATTACTATTTATCAAAGAGTTCGATGAGCTTTAGGCTCTTCTCTGCAGTGTTGTCATCTAACCACCAAACCTTGTGTCCCATTGGAGTCTGAGACCAAGTGGAGTCCCCATTACCTGAAGATTTATGAGGAGAGGCACAATATCACTCCAAACGAATCACTGTTTGAATGTGCTGCATTTAGGTATAAAAAAACAACAAGCAGCCTGTTACATCATAGTTCACATGGATGGTTTTAACTAAGTCCCGCCCCTGACAAAGCCTATAGCCAATCATATATTAGAATTTTGGGTTGGCACCTTAGGTGGCCAATCAATCTTCAAGAGGGGCTCATGCCACCCAAGCGGCAACCTCCAGTGTTGAGAAATGAAGCCGAAGTGCTGAAAGCTGCAGTTCCTCCAGTGTCCACTAGTGGTCTGGCCCCAAAAACACTGGAAGCCACATACACACCCATTCATAAAAGCCGATCTTTACATAAGAAATAAACGTTCAAAAATGCTTTGGTCTGATTAGCTAATTTCTCTATCTGCTCACACTGTATGAGGGATTCATTTTTTTAGAAGTCATTAGTTTTGAAGATATTAAAGTTACAATTTTTGCCCAAATAAGGACATGGCTGACTTGATTGACAGAGGGACACCCTGTAGCTGTTAGCGAAAAGGCTTAAGGCCCACCTCTTTACCTCACACTAGCTCAGACAAAGTTAGGTTGAGTTCAGCATTTCAATATGGCACCCACCGACGATTGGCTTCAATACAGGAACTGATGGGTGACGCCAAGATACTACATCCATTAATTTTACAGTGTGTGGTCCTAAACCCTGACAAAGCTTACAACAGATCATAGATCAGAATTTTGGGGTGGCCAATCAAACTTCAAGAGAGGCTCATGTCACTCAAGGGATACCCTCCTTGAGAAATTCTTGTCTTGAGAAATAAAGCCTAAGTGCTAAAAACTGCAGTTCCTCGAGTGTCCACTTGAGGCTGGCCCCAAGAACACTGGAAGCCACATACACACCCATTCAAAACAGCAGATCTTTACAGCAAAAATAACCATGTTTACAGCCTGGTACAAAAAAACTTACTGCACACATGTATAAGGGGTGAATTGTTCTAAAGCTCATTCATTTTAAAGATATTAAGGTTAGTAGTTTGCTTAACTAGGGGCATGGCTGACTTGACTGACAGGTGGGAGCACTGTAGCTGTTAGCGAGGAGGCTAAAGGCCCGCCTCAACTCTGACTCTTTGCCTCATGTTAGGTCGACTTAAAGTTAGGTTGAGTCAGCATTTCTAATATGGCAACTGCAGGCTTCAAAACACAGTTTCAGAAACAAATGGGTGACGTCACGGAGACTACATCCATATTTTATACAGTCTATGATGCCACCCCTGGTCAGCAAATTATGACTTAGAAATGAAGTAGTAGAGTAGAGGCTGTATTTTTGTGTTTTGTGTTTTGGTTGATAAAATATTTTTTGCAGTTCAGTAGATGCACTCTGCCTGTTTTGCTGACACTGACTGTTTACCACAATGCACTTGAACTATGACTGTAAACAGAAACCAGAAAAATTCCCACACCAGAAATCGTGTTCCTTGCCCACAGATTATGCTTTCATATTCAGGATCTGTTTACAATGATTAGTGGGCCCTGGAGCCACTGAGTCTTGTGTTACCCAATTCTCCAAGACACTCACTTTAAAGGGAAGTTCAAAGTTAGAGGACCTCAGAACTCACTTCTGACAAATCTGTCAATAAAACTGTGTCATGCTTTTCAGCAGTCAGCTCCGTGCTTCAGAAAAAAGTAATAAAACAAGTAAAAAAAAAACATGAAAATAATAGATGAAAAAGGGACTTTCTTATGCTTGTGTGCAGAATAATAACAGAAGGTCATATTGGACAGAGAGAAATCATTTATTGGAAGTCCAAAGGGACATTTACAGAAGAGAACAGCAAATATAAAAAAGATTTGACCAACAGGAGTATTAATACATGAGAAACATGTGACGGGAACGTGAGAACTTTAAATCCCCTTTGGGTGGGACTCTGTGTTCAGAAAAGATCATTTACTAAAGCTCGTCTGAACCAATCCATGTTTTCAGTGTGATCGAAAGCAAGTGACCCAAGCATGCAAACATGATTTTACACTGTGGGATTACTCTGAGCAAGGCTCAATGTTCTTCCTCCAATCTGCTGCGATGTGATTAGTCCTGACGTGGTATGACTCTCTCTGCCAGGGCTCTAAATGACTCCTCTGGCTTGTTCAAATCAGTAATGGTATGCTATGATGTAATGCTGGCAGGGGGACGCAGCGCGAGCTGATTGATGGCAGCTCAAAGCGAATGCGACCCCTGATCTGGAGTCTGCTTCACATGTGGGTGGGATGCTGTTTCTGCAGAGCCTGGAAACAATTGTGGGTTAAATTTAGACGCAACATCTAGAATGAAAACTCGACCACTCAGCTCTTTCATTAGTTGGAGCTGCGCGGCCCATTTGTTTGTTGTTAGCTCACGGTCACCTTCGCCAAGAAAAGTTTTACATCTCCATCCATGTTTATCCTCCTCCGCTCTGTTCCCCTCTCATGCCCCTTTATTTCTCTTTGCTCACTTTTCTTTTATGCAGGTCAGTGTCTTTAATCCCAAGGGTGAGTCACACAGTGATGTTCATAACACACATGTTACTTGTTGTATTAAAGATAAAGACACATGAGAAGCTGTTTAAAGCTGCGCCTGGAGTCTTGTTGCCTCTCCAGTTGGTGGGTTGTTAGAAGACAGGATATTATTTACTGTAACATGTGCCCAGAAGGAGGAAATCCATCAGATGATCAGATTACCTTTTGAATTCTATAAACAATGAGTGCAGCTTGTAATCAGCTCTAGATCAGAGAGTAGACAACTTGATCTTCAAATGTCAGTGTCAATATTTTAGGGATTGATGTTTGCAATGAGCAAAAAGCTGTTTTGAAACAAAGTATTTTCATCCATACGGCTAAATTCCACCAGATCTGTGTCCGGTCTGTCTCCAATCCATCTCAGCACCAGATCTGATAGGTTTCTGTCCTAGTCAATGTGTTAACTTTCACTGGATCCTCTCCGTTGCATTCCAGCTGCGTCTCTGATTCAGCAGGTTGGAGCCCTCTGGATCAGATACGCAAGACTTCTATTTTGCTGGAGCATGACGCATCAATCTCAACAGAGCAGATGGAGCAGGACAGGAAGTCAGGCACCAAAACAAAATGAAAACATCCAGTTAATTTTCAGAATCAAACACTCTGTGTTATCACCAGATCGTATTTCACTTCACTACAACAACAAACCAAAGTCATGATGAGCGGAGCCAGGCCTGGAGTCAACAGGTCAGAGGTTTTCAGAGGACCAGAAAGACAGCATACTTTTATACACACATAGTTTTTTACACCATGCGCACATTTCTTGTTACTTGTCCACTTTTGTTCTATTTATGTTTATATGTCTCTGTGTGTGTATGTGTTCCTGTTGGCGCCTCTTGGTCAGGTCATGTTTGTAAATGAGAACTGGTTCTATAACTTTTTTACCTGGTAAAATAAAGGTTTAATGAAAACATGGATGAGGAGAGGAGGAGGAGAATCCTTGATTCAGTGATTGCCGCGGGAACACCTCGTTCACTTGACTCCAGCTGTCCGTCGGTCCTGCTTTGTGCTTCGTTCTGAAAACACAACTAGTGGGTTGTTGAAGGATGAGAGAGCACAGATCAGAGACGGACAGGACACGGATCTGGTGGAAGTCTGATGTTAGGATCTTGCACGATGTCCTAAAAGCGAGCATGTGAGCGAGCATCAGTGACAAACTCAGCATTTCCTTGCAGAGAGTCCTGAGTGGTCTTGAGCACACTGTTTTGACTCTGACAGCCTGTTTGTATTTTCATTCCTGTCGCTCGCAAAGACAAGGACGAGGATTGGATGATTCATTAGGTTCAGATGAGGAGTTAACTGGATACCTTCTCGTTTCACAACAAAAACCTTAAACAATAACAGCTGGATCAGAGGAGATTGTTTATGTGGCATAATAGGAAGTTAAGTTTGACAGATGCAGTGTGGACAGCAAGCGACTGTTGCTACATGATTTTTATTTTCATAGAAACGTGGCTTTAGGTCTATTGTGAACACATTTACAGTCACCTACTTTTAAAAATAAATCCCTCTCATTTTACATTATCCCTCTCTGAGTCTAGAGAAACATTATCTTTGTCCTCTCAAGCTGAGTCACGTTATTTCTCAGAGGTCTTACGTGCCTTTACAGTCCAGATCTTACATCACCGACACTGACGTCTCTCAGTTTTTCATGTGACAGCAGTGACATGTCCAAATTTGGATGGATGATCTGTTATTGCTGAGAGCTGTTGAGCTGCTATCAGGAGGTGGTTTGAACAGACTTGAGGCCTGGAAGCATTTACAGCCGTTGTGTCATCTGATGGCCGTTAATGGACATTTTGAGTGGCGTGTTTGTTTTACTTATGAAGAGTCCCTGATCTCAGTGAAGTCTGGCTCTCATTCACCAGAGCCTCTATGGACAGAGACTTACATTAACTCACTTTCTGGTCATTTCATTACTCATGACGATTCAAATTAATCTGAACATATACGGGTAAAAAACTGGACTCAAAAGCAGGGACGCATGAGGGGAAAGTGGAGGATGCAACTCTTGCTCTGCTGGCTTTATTTCTATAGTTTATTTTATATTACACAGATTGAGGTAAAATAATCACCTTGAAACTCGCAGTGAAGGCTGATTTTTTCCACCCACTTCCTTCTATTTTACATAAGTCTTTTACAATTTTAAATTAGGGTTTTGTGATGTGCACATTTTGTTCCTTGCGCAAATAGAAGAACATTCAATCCAAGATGCAACAATTTACTTTGTTTAGGAAATCCCATGGTTAGAGTCCAACAAATAACATACAACCAAAACAAGAGGCAACCTCTGGCCACGAGAATTGAAGCTAATACAGAGGTGTTAAAAACTGCAGTTCTTCAAGTGTCCACTTGAGGCTGGCTCCGAAAGTACCGGAAACCACCATACAAAAAAGCTGATCTTTACTGCAGAAATAAACATGTTTACAGCCTGGTACAAAAAAATGAGTTTAGTCTGGTGAATTTTTTCATGACGCAGCAGTTTCGAAGATATTAAGACTTGAAGTTTTTTCATGCCCATAATGAGAGGCACAGCTGACTGGATTGACAGACGGGAACACTGTAGCTGTTGGCGAGAGGGCTCAAAGCCCGCCTCTTTACCTCACACTAACTCGACAGACGTTAGGTCGAGTTCAGCATTTCCTGTATGTCACCCGGTGATGATTAGCTTCAAAACAGTGCTTCAGAAACAGTGACGTTGCAAATAATACGTCCATTTATTATACAGTCTATGGTTGAAACATAAGTGTTGTTAATGTGCTTTGTGAATGTGGATTAGATCATTTGAAAGTGTAACAATACAGTATGTTGAACAGGCTTTAAGAAGCACATAAACGGGACACCATTGGCCTAGCGGTCTAAGCATGTGCCCCATATACATGCTGTAGGCTATAGTCCTGGTCCCAGCAGGTAGAAGGTTTGACTCCATGCCCCAACCATTTGCTGCATGTCTTCCCCCACTCACTACTTCCCACATTTCCTGTCTGTCTCCAGCTTTCATATCCAAAACAGGCACACAAAAAAGAAGCACATGAACTTACTCACACAGTCTCACTGTAATAATTACAATAAAACTAAAACATTTTTAGACCCAATATTTAAGATCTCTTATTGCAACACTCTTTGAGACTCCTTTCATTTTAAACACAGTTCTGATCTTAATATAAGTATTGTCATGGGTGCTTTGAAGTTTTATTTTCAGAAAAGTATGAGGAATAATATGCAGAGTTAGTCGACTAAACAAACTAACGTCATCACCCCTGCAACTTGGCACCAGAACTACTACTCAGTTAAAAGAGTTATTGGTATTTTTATTACTGTAGGCAGGAAATCCCACAGCCAACCGCCTCTAGCTGGGGCTGTTGCTCTGGTTGACGGCTACTGCCATAACACCATAATGCTCTACTACCCGGATGAAAACAAGCACAGATGACATATGGGATCTTGTTGCACGGCGTTGTTTGTCAGTATATTGATCTAGCAAACAGATAAAGTTGTATGTAGTTTGTGTCTGGTTAAACTGGTATATAACCATTGAACATGTAAGAAGGACTGAAGGCTGGTTGTGCTAGCTCTGCTAATGTTAAGGCTGATTTATACTTCTGCGTTGAATCATCGGCGTACCCTAAGCCGGGGGTCCTGCTGACATGCACCTCCTCCAAAATGTAACTCTCCGTAGAGCCAACGCGGACCGCAAGCTCTGTGATTGGTCCGCTCGGCGGTTTTGTCTTTCCCGCATTTACAGCACTTCCGGGATCCCGGACATTGGCCGCACATCGTCCGTGTATTTCATCTCCTCCTCTCTATTCTTCATGTAATCATGTCTGTATGATAAACAGCAACATGTATCAGCTGTAGATTAACATAACACGCTCTGAAACTCTGAGGAAAAGTAAACAGAGATCGTAGCGGGATCGGAAGCAGGCGGCCGGCTATCAGAGAGACCACACTGCCCTCTAGTGTTTCGGCGGAGAATTGCTGCGCGACACGAACACATCGACCCCACAAGTATGTGGGGCTCATGTCCGCGTCAGCCCCTGCTGCGTAGGGGAGACGCAGAAGTATAAATCAGTCTTTAGACTCACTTGGGAAACCAATCTGACATTGTTTACCTGCAGACTCTGTGACCCCGTGTTAAGTCATGTTAAAGAAATGTTCTCCTTTTTATCTGTTTTTGAGTGTTTTTGCTTTTAGACTCCTCAGTTTGTTAGGATTCAAATTTCTGTTTTTACAGCTAGGAAGTAAGCTGTTTTGGAATATCCATTCAACCAAAAACACAAAATGTCTCTGTGTCATTTTGTAGAACGTTCAGCTCCAAATCCTCCACTAAAACAAATCACTTTTCAACACCAGCCTGTCCCTTCAGATGAGGGCAACACTGAACATTTCCCTCTGACCACACTTGAGTCCATCTGGTCCTGGTTAACATGCCTGTATCCTCAGTAACATCCAGCCTGATAACTCCTTTCGTCATCCCTCATAGTGATGAATTTCACAACAGGCTGCTTATCTCTTCTTACATTTAACCTACATGCTCTCATGTTGTGTGAGAGACTTTCTCTCTCTAACATTGAAAAAAACACAAGCTCGCTGCCCTGTCGCTCCACCCTGCAGAGCGCACAGACTCGATGTTGGATGGAGGCGTCTGAACTCCACACTTGTGTTACGTTCTTGGACTCGGTGTGGTCAGATGCTTCCAAGCTGATCCTGGACGGAGTATCGGGCTTGCTTTTGTTGAACCAACGAACAAAACTGCTCAGAAAGCCAAGATAGAAAGCCAAGACATTCATAATTTAAAGCTTTGCTTGAATAAACAATTAGCAGGGATGCAATTTTATCAAGACCACCGGAGTGTCTCCTCCAGAGCTGAGGCATGCACACACACACACACATGTAAAACAGTCCTTGTGAAGACAAAACTGTAATCTTTAACAGATGATTTACTGTGTTGATAACTTTAAATAATTGCCATTAAAAAAAGCTGCATTTTTCTGTACCCACACAAACACAACACACAAACAGTGAGAGTGTAAAATGGACTTTATTGACATTCATTGGCTCGAACAAAGAAAAATAAAAACCCAAGAACAAGAAAAGCTGACTCCCGGCTAAAATGAAACACTCTTAAAGAAACAGTTTGACTGATTAATACTGTTTTGTTTGTTGTTTATCTTATGTTGTTGGACTGCCAACGTCTATGTGTTTATTGGGGTCCAGCCAAAACCTCATTTAGAGCTGAGACTGACGTGAAATCATGAACCAAGCTCAGGTCAGATTAGGTCTTTGAGCTTTTGAGGCCAACTCAAGCTGCCAACAGAAACCATGCTTTGTAAATAAAGCTTGTAATCATTTACATTTAGCTGATTTAATCCTTATCCTAATGTTGACTTGAAGCTCTTTTGAGGAATTGTTGTCTGGTTGTGAAACAGTGAAATTAATGACCTCTATGTAACGTGGAAAAGGTCATCAAGGCGAGCAGTGACAAAACTGGTCAGTTATTTTTAAAGCTCCCATGAGGAACTTCTCTAAAAATAGTATGGGAGGTCAAGCCTTCAGTTATCAGGCACCTCTCCTTTGGAATCATCTACCAGTCAAGGTCCAGGATGCAGACACCCTCTACTTTTGAGAGTAGGCTTCAAACTTTCCTGTTTGATAAAGCTTATAGTTAGAGCTGGCTCAGGCTTGGACCGGCTCTTAGTTATGCTGCTATAGGCATAGACTGCCAGGGGAACTGACACTGACACACTGGGACACCCTCTCCTGAGCTCCCTTGTCTCGTAGGTTCCTCTGAGTCGCTGCCATAGATGACCTGCTGCCGTGAACGTGGCAGACTCCAGCGGCTAAAACTACTACTACCAGCCTCACCACTATCATCTCTCTCTCTTCATCTCCTCTATCCTTCTTTCCAACACCAACGCTGTCTCTAACATGAGTCTGGTCCTGCTGGAGGTTTCTGCCTGTTAAAGGAAGTTTGTCCTTGCCACTGTAACTTGCTAAATGCTGCAAAGTGCTCTGCTCATGGTGGATTAAGATGAGATCAGACTGAGTCTTGGGGGGGGGGGGGGGATTTTGGCGCCCCCTGTGGAGGAAGCAGTACCTTATTTCTTTGCTTCTCGTGCAAGTTATCCTTACCCATCTTACTCATTTATCACTGAGCTGTGCTAAATACTTGATGCTGATTGGTCAAAACCCTTTGGCAATGGTTACTACTGTAATTCAGAATAGTAGAGTCAATGCCAGGGACATACTTTGCCATCAGTATGAAAGATTGAATGCTGCAGAAGTTAAAGTGCTCTGAGTGATTGAAAAAAGAAAAGAGTGCTGGAAAAGTTGTCTATTCAGCAGTATGGAGTAATAGGCTGATTATTATCTTCATTATTATCCTGATGAATCATTCTCAGAATTATTTGGCCTTTAAAACGCTGACTAAGAAGATGCTCTGAGAGAAAACAGAGGTAATAGTTTCTGGATGTGAAGTCCAGGAGAGTCCTCACTTCAGATAGTTTATTTACATTGTTCTCTCGGCCTTCCAGGGATAGAAACACACATGCTCTTAAACAGGGGTAGTCGACAGCTGGCCTCCCCTCTTGATGTGACATTTTTACGGTCACATGACCTGCCTTTTCCAGTTAAGGGTGTGTGGTTTTTCTAGAAGTGGATCCGTATCTCAAAGCTGGTCAGCATCAAAAACCTGTAAATGGAGAACATTTGAGCTGTGACCGATCAGATCCTCCGGACATGTGCTGGACAAAAACAAGCTCTGAATTTCTAAGCATTCCCACAAGCTGTGTTGTGGTCCGTCTTGTTAAACATGTGGTTCCCATTGTGGCCTGAGCTCTCTCTCTCTCTCTCTCTCTCTCTCTCTCTCTCTCTCTCTCTCTCTCTCTCTCTCTCTCTCTCTCTCTCTCTCTCTCTCTTACTCACCATTTGGATTCTTTTGCAAACTCTCTCCAAGCACAACAAACTTTCTGGACTGAATCTTTGCACCAGTTGTACGACCCAGTTTGGCCCTCACTTTGGCTGCCATGTGTCCTTTTGTGTGTGTGTGTGTGTGTGTGTGTGTGTGTGTGTGTGTGTGTGTGTGTGTGTGTGTGTGTGTACTGTAATAAATGAAAGATATGGCTTGAAATCTCGACACTGATAAAAATCATAATCTTCAGGAATTAAAGGCTCCCATGTTGCTTTCCAAAACAAATCTCAGTCCCATGTGTGCACTTTTCAAGTGATAATCTACAGGATTCCTTCCTGCCTGAGTTTTGGCAGGAACAGATCAACATGGTCCAACATGCTGCTGTGATGGAGTCACACTGGTCCCTAGTTAGAAGTGCATGGACCAAAAGTGTTAGTCATAAGTGCATTTCAGAAGAGTCCAAGCCTGAGAGGAAATACTGAACTCAACCTAACTTAGGTCAAGCTAGTGTGAGGTAAAGAGGTGGGCCTTTAGCCTTTTAGCTAGCAGCTACAGGGTGCCCGCTTGTCAATCAAGTCAGCCATGTCCTTATTTGGGCAAAACTTGTAATTTTAATACCTTCAAAAATAATGAGTTCTCAAAAAAAAATCACCCCTGCACAGTGTGTACCGATAGAGAAATGAGCTATTCAGACCTAAACTATTATTTTTGAACCAGGCAGTAAACATGTTTATGTCTGCTGCAAAGATCGTCTTCTTTGAATGGGTGTCTATGTGGTTTCCAGTGTTTCTGCAGCCAGCCTCAAGTGGATGCTGGATGAACTGCAGTTTTTAGCACTTCCGCAGGGGCTTCATATTTTAAGACCGGAGGTTGCAGCTTGGTATAACCGTGGGGTAAAGTGATAGGGTGCATAGAGGTTGTATTTAGTCTCATTCATTGTTGTGTTTTGGCACAACATGAATCATATTCAAAGTTTCAGATCCTGAAATAAACATGTGTTGGAGTAATCCCAGGATGAGACTGCAGGCTTCTTTAAAAACTTTGCTCAATTTGTGACATCACAAGTTGGTGAATCTCCTTATATGGGCACATTTATCATTTTAATAGAAGCAACACAACTTTATTGCATGGCAACAGTGAAGGGGGCTTCCAGAATGCTGGGTTCCGGAATGCTTTGGGGGGGCTCTTAAAGAGACAGTAACTTCAATGAAGCATTTCGGACGGAGTTTGAAGAGACTATATGGAGTTTGCAATCCTGCTATAGTTGCAAGAACACCAGTCTGCAGTAACGTTGATGGTTGTGTCTTTTCAATCAAACATGCACTCCACAAGATTGACATACCATAAAGTTTACCACTGTCTTCTTCAAATGCATGATTATGACCTAATGTGGAGAGAAGCTGTTACAAAGTGGGGCTGCTAGCTTGTTCTGCTGATATCTACGCCAGCATGCTTTGCACAGTGAATCAGCCGCTAACAACTTAGAGCTCCATCTTCTGGGTTATAAAGCGTAACATAATAAAACACCTCCCTGTGCATTTTATACTTCAATATTGGCCACACTGGAATACATGATGTAGAATACTTTTTAGATGACAATTATAAAGAGTTACAGTAATATTAAGACCAAACCAAGCACATTTTTCAGCTACTTGCTGCAGCTTACATTTTTCTATTAAGGCTTGAACATGTTGTGAATTATTACTGTTAAATAAACGTATTAAAAACAACAAAAAGCAGAAAAAAACATCCTTTTATCAACAGCTGCAAAACTTCTCAATTCCACATTTTCAGCTCGACTCTCATTAAATCCTTCTTCATTTTTGATAGGCAGAATTACACGCTGCATTAACTAAAGCTGCATTTTATAGTCCACCAGTCTGGCCAACAGAAGGTTTGTAATTTATTAGCAAAATCACAGAGTATCTATTTCTTGTTGCTCAAAACTAGAAGTTTATTCAGCTTCTCCTGAACCTGCTTGATGTTGTTTCTTATACAGTCTTCACTGGGGTTGGAAACAAGCAGGACAACACCAGAGTTTCACCTTTCCATCCTTGTTTTATTATATATGATGACTGCATATACATTCAGGATTATATAGGTTGTAAAGGACCTCCAAAAGGCAGCGTTGCATTACATCACCAGTGCGTTATGATGTTAATTCTGACTTTATGGTTGTTTTTTCTGCAGGTCCACCTGGGCCAAAGGGAGAGAAAGGTGATACTGGACCACTGGGGCCTGCTGGGGCCCCTGGGTTTTCGGGCTTGAGAGGTAAGCACAACAAGACCATTTATTAGTCAGTGAATTCCATAAAAGGAAAGTGTTATATACATAAGTAAGGTTTGGAATCATGAGAAATGCTGGTACGTATTGAGTGAGATTGGAAGATGGACACCACTCTGTGAAGATGAAGATGGGCTGAATGGTGAAGGCTCATTCAACATAACTGCAGTTTGAGTTGACAGCTCTCCCTGCTGTCTATTAAAGGCCAAAACACTGGAAACGCTTTGACAGCTCAGTTCAGCATGAAGAAAGTTCGCTTGACAGGATCTGTCCAGGAAGAGGAGGAAAATCTCTGCTGTTTTTTGGCGTGGTGAAACTTATTGGACACTCTGCTGGTTGACGACCAATCGCCACAGTGATGACATGACAATACAGGAGGTCACTGCTTTCAGCCAAAAACAATCAGGCCTCTAATCGACCATGAAACCACAGCTTGATAGTTTTACAGTGAGATTTTTCATTGGATTAAACGCCCAAGATGAAACGTGGAGAAGGAGCCAGGAGGCAGTTTCCACTCCTTTACAGTCTTAATGCTAACGTAAGCTAACCATCTCCTGGCTCTAGCTTTTTATTTGAGTGACAGAGACGTGGTTCCTTTTTCCACAGAGGGGTGGAACGAGTGTTCTACCAAAATGATGAACAAATGATAGTGGAAATGAGGTCAAAGCATGTCATTGAACACACTTTAACAAACAGTAATTCAGTGATACATTGTTATAGATACTCAACTCAACTTTATTTATATAACACCTTTCATACATACAAGCATGTAGCCCAGAGTACTTCACAAAATAACAGAGACAGAAAAAAAAATGGAATTGGTAAAACAATAAAAGATATTATCATAAAAAATACTAAAAAACAAGATTAATCAATACAGTAAAATTTTAAAATAAGTAAGGGTAGAGAAAAATATTAAAAGTCAGTTAAAGTAAAAAGGATCAAATAAATACAATACATAAATAATATAATAATAATAATAATAATAATGATAATACCAATAATAATAAAAATAGAAATAAAAAACAACAATTATAATAATTAAAGCTGCAAGAGGCGATGAACAGGCCCTCACACCTGTCACCACCACCTGATGTGCAGCAGGATCGGCCTTTGAAGCAGATGTTGCTATGCTACGTCTAATTAGGTCTATGCTCAAACAGTGTTCATCAGGGGTGTAACGGTACAAAAAAAAATCACAAATGTTTGGTGCGGTTCAGTATTTTGAGGCTTAACAGAAATGAACCGTTGTTGCTAATATACATTCATTTTATTTCCATTATTTCTGTAATTGTTTAACTTGAATAAAAAGGACTATTAAGAGATGTTCCAATATGGCTGCCGGCCGCCCTTTCATGGGGCAAGGAACCATATTTGATAACATCCAAAAAATCCCCCCCCCCACTTCACAGTGAGGTTGAGAAGCATGTGGTTTACACCCAGCAAGTCAGCAAAGATCACTCTATGTCACAGAACGCCTCATCGCTGAATTTGACTAATTAGCAGAGGCCACATCAAACTTCCTTTTTTCTCTGAAGTTGGAAAAAGACGCTTTACCTGTAGTGTTTCCTGTTTTATTGCAAGACATCAAATTTTGAGGCTTCGCCAGAGACACACCCTCCAACGACAGGTCACAGTCTGACCAGTGATTCTTCATGAAGGTGTGAAAGCCGTTTCGGAGCACATTTGAAATAAATACACTGAAAAGAGGAGGAGCTATACACCACAAAGTAAGATGTGACTTCTTGTGGCCAGTGGGGGGCGCTGAGGCATTCAGACCGGGGCACTTATCATGCATGACCGCCCTGGTCCTGATCCTACATTGCATGTGAGTGTTACAAAAGTTTTATGTTTTATGCAGAACCTCAAATTTTGACCCTATGTCACGCCCACAGCTATTGACTTAGGAAGAGCCCTTTGATAAATGTTTGTCTCCAATGTGACTAAGTAAGTTGCATCCAGGCGCAATAAAAACCTCTCTCAGTGGACATACAAGTGATCAATCATGGTGATTAACAGTCACAAGATGTACAAACGTGATTCTGCTCAGAGCTTTTTACTTGCATGCACTTGTTTCACTACAAAACCTAGAGAAATAACGCCTGAGAAATACTTGCTGTGTATCTGCTGCATCATAAGCATAACTGTTAATATAGTTAACCATGCACTGCGCATGAAATTGGAGGAGACCTCCAGAAGAGGTGCCATAAAGCTGCTGCGCCAGAAGCAGCTAAAAACTCCTCACAGGAGCTTTAAAAGTCTCAAAGTTTTGCACCTTCCTCTTCAAACAAAGCTCAACCTAAGGGGAGCACTGCTGTGGAAGAATCTTAAATCATTTACAGTACTTCAAAGAAAAAACGGTTGAAGTTTTACGGCGTACTACTGGGTGTTAAAACTATTTCTTGGTTGAATTAATGTGAAGCCAAAGACGCACAGACGCAGGGTCACACAATGTCTGATTTTGTGATCTACTTCTTAGTGTGTCTTGCTCTGGTGTGGTTTTTGGATGAATTTTACAAGCCCATGGGTCATGAAATTTACCTGCCCTATAAATGTCCAACGTAAACATCACATTTTGAGTTATAAGCCGTTTTATATGCACCAGGATTTAGGCTTGAGTGGCATGAAAGGTGAAAATCTAGCTCCGTTTTACACAAAACAGACTTCAGCAGAGGTTATTACCTCTGCTTTTGTGATTACGTTACATTGTATTAATAACGCAGCGTGCACTGAGAATAAAAATGGTCATATAAATCCGCTTATGAAAACAAGGCCTCAGTCTCTGGACGGGGATTTATTTTCAGACAGGGTGTGGACAGGGACCAGTGGGACGGGTCATCTATCTTTGTCTTGCAGGTCACTCCACCAAAAACCACAGCATGAACCTCAATCCGCACAGAATTGGCACCAGACTCACCATTTTTCATAAATGCTGTAAGATAGGAAGAGCTACAGTCTGATTCCAGATGTTCTCGGGACCCTTTCCAGCTTGGTACTTCTTGAATCATCACCCTCTCAGCTCCTCCCTTGTCATCATCCATCCCACACTCCCAGGCCGATGAGCTGCAGCCCCCACATGACGTTTTAAAGAAGTATTATCTTACAGCTGAAGGAACCCCCCCCCCCCCCCACAGATACTGTAACTCCAAGAAAACCAGAACAAAACTTCTTCCTGTAGGGACAGTTTTTACAGATAGCAGGAAAACATACCACATTTAATGGAACACTCCTGGGACCAAATCAGAGACAAGACTTAATGAAGTTATATTCTCTTATTGAATAGGATGCAGTATGTTGCTGTATGTGCGTTCAACATATGCACTAACAACCTAGTTCTGAAGGGTTTTTAAGTACGGAGGTTTGTCCTGTGCATGTAAACATCATGTTTCAGTTTCAGAAATCTGGATAAGCCCTTACCGGGGCCCCTTTGTTCAAAAGAGAGGGAACGAGATTTTGAAATCCACTTTTTGCTTTTCAGGATCAGATAATCCAGCTCTCTCATTTCCTCGTTTTTCAAACTAAGGCTGGTTTAGACCGGCCTTATCCAAGGGCAGATTTGGGGATTCTTTTGACCTTTATTAGATAGGATACCTGGAGAGGAACAGGAAATGTGGGGAGCAGAGACGTGCAGCAAAAGGTTGTGACCGATAGTCGAGCCAGTAACCACTGCAGCGAGGACTATAGCCTGTGTACATGGGGCGCACCCTTTTTTTTTTGCAAAATATATTTATTGTTTGTTTTTTCCCAAAAAAAATAACAGTAACAAAAGGCTTGGACAACATTGGTCTGCACTACATCATCAATAATAAAGAAAAAACATATATAGTGTATAAACACATTTATATATATACAGATATGAAAACAAAACAAAAGTGTACAACACATAGGCAGATTATTAGTATTGTTTTTTTTGGGGGGGGGGGGCACACCCTATTAAAAAAAAATAACAATAATTTTTTTAAACTTTTAAATATATTCACAAGACAAAACAAATAAAATCAAACTAGGTCTCAGACATGTTAAATGACATAAAATGAATAATAATAATACAAATTAAATTAAATTAAATTAAGAAAATAAACAGATAAATAAATTATTAGAAAACATGTGAAGAAAAAAATTGTAAAAATGATTTAAAATGACATATATACACACATACACACACATATGTATGCATACAGAGATACACACACATGTATATATGCATATATAGGGCGCACACTTAAACCACTCACCAGTTCCCCCAGGTGCAGATTTTGAAAGGTTACCAAATCGGGATTACTAGTGTTGAAGAGGGGACTCTATATTACATACTTTTTACACATTGGTCACCAAACTTTTCCCAAGATCCTCACAGTCTCTTCAAATTTATTATTCAAGTATTTGTTTTTGTTTTGTAGATCTTTAGGGGGTGGAGCCTTTCATACTGTACCTTTATTTCAAGGACAGGACAGGATAGCAGATAGATGAGGAGAATGGGAAAAGAGAGTGAGGGATGGCATGTTGGTAAAGGGCCAATTAGGAGCATTTGAACCTGCCCTCTTCAAGGACTGTACATCACTGAACCATTGAGCTAAACCTCTGCCACAGTATTTAATGTTTGACCATGGTAGTGATTTATCAATTCAAGAGCAAAACCTTAAAAAGAAGTCAAAAGTATAGCATTATGTAAAAATGTTAAATAGTTGAAAATGTCCCTTTTCCAACCCTGTAATCTACCCTGACTCCAGCCCTCTGCTGGATCAGGATAGTCCTCGTTTTTTGGATCAAAGCTGCCCCAAACCTACTCTTCCATCCTCTGATCCTGCCCTCGTACCTCTGCTGCTCCGTTTGCATTGAAGCCAAGAAATCCGTCATTGCACCTCGGCTTTAAAAATCCTTTAAGGCTTGTAGAATGATCCTCCTGGACTGTCCTGTAAAAACACGTCTTCACTCCCTCCAAAATATGATTAATACCGTTTTCTCAATGGGTTTTTGAGGCTGGAGTTATTAATCCTTCACAGCTCAGAGACAGAAACCCACAGAAAACATGACATCATCCATCACCACTGTATTTTCTGTCTCTGGCTGTTAATGCAGTCGGTCTAATTGTTTCACTCAGGTTGCCAGTAACTACAGTGTAATCAGAGCATATCAGGACACACAGACATGTGACAAAAGTGTTATAAACAAGTCATTACCTCATTAATTTTGAGACATTGGAGTTAGCTGACTGTAAACAACTGTTCTCATTGTGTGGCACTGGGTCGGAGTGTGCAGGACATCTGAGGGACTGTTTAATGTAACACAACAGAGTCAGGAAGCGTTCAGGAGTGAAATGTTGGCAGGTGGTGGAACAAGAGACGGAGCAGTGTTAACATTGCTTTGGACATTTTATTATGCATTGATTATGTCAGTGTGGAGAGAAACAGGACACATCAAGGCTCATTAGCAATGGGAGTAATCACTGCATTTTAATAGTTAATTGCATTTAATCACACATCAAATGTCAATTTTGATTAATCGGACCATAGGACAGATTTCCACTTTGGCTCAGGCCCAGAGAAGTTGCCGGTGTTTCTGAATCATGTTAATATCTTGGTTACCTATTTGCATGGTACAGTTTTATTCTCCATTTTTCAGGATGCAGCGACAAATTGTGTTCATAGGCTGGTCTTTCAAAGTGATTTTAAGCCCATGCAGTGGCTTCCACTACAGAGTCATAAGATAAGATAATCCTTTATTCGTCCCACAATGGGGAAATTTGCAGTGTTACAGCAGCAAAGTGGATAGTGCAAACAATAAGAGCATATATAATAGTAATAATTAAAAAAATATTGACAAAAAAAGGAAATTGACATATCCTAAAAAAGTATGTACAGAACTAAGTAAGTACATTTACAATATATATATAAAAAAAACACAGCAAGAAATTTGCCCAAACTTGTAACATAGGTTAAAAAAAGGGATAACGTACAAAACTAAGAAGATGGGTGGAAAGTGTATTGCATATATTTAGGAGTTGAATTGATAATTGTATGTTAATGAATAGACAGGGAAGATATTGCACTTGAGTACATTTTGGTGAGATTTATTATTGGCTTCTTTTTTGTTTTAAGTTATATTTTTTGGGCTTTTACACCTTTAATGATAGTGGAGAGGACAGTGGATAGTGAAGGAAACTGGGAGAGAGTGGGGGAATGACATGCGGGAAAGTAGCCACAGGCTGGATTCGAACCCGGGCCACCCGCTACATGGGCACGCAACTTAACCAGTGAGCCAAGTCCGCGCCCAAGAGATTTATTATTGTTAATTATCAAGTCTGACCACTGCAGGAAGAAAAGACCTGATTCTCCAGATTCTCTATGCACTGTGGATGATGAACCCCTTAAATCATTTGCAATTTCGCACTCTGCAACATAAAACTGAAATCATTGAACTATTTGCTCACACAGTCTCTCAGTTGGGAGGATGTTCCTTGAGGTGTTTCTTTAAAGCTGGGGTTGGTAATCAGATTTAGATACACTTTTTGTCATACTGGTTAAAATGATCTTTATGTCCTGATGGCAATCATTACATAATGTGTTCTTAAAAAAGAGTGTAAAAAGCTGCTATCTACAGCCGGAGTAAACCTGGGAAAACACCAACCAATCACCGTTTTTTGGCTCCCCAAATTTTAAACCAATCAAATGCCGTCCTGCTGTTCTGCCCTCCTCCTGCGCGTACATTTCCCCGGCGTGCACTCCTCCGAGTCCCCACCTCCTGCCACTACTTCCCCTGACTCTATTTACTGCCCCTCTCGCTCGTCCTCGGGCCTGTCCCCTCTGACCCGATGAGGTGCTTTGCTCAGGACTGTAGTCCGGATCAGAGTCTAAAAAGCTCTCACCAACAAGCAGAATAATTAATGACGTTCAGTAAGTCCTACAGAAAATATATATGTACTGTAGCGTCCGTCCGGACGCTGTAGTGATGACGAGCGGATTCGTGAACAAGTTGAGTTTTAATAACCGGTCACTGTCGGCCGTGATCACGCCAACCAACAAAACAACAATCAATGTTTGAATGAATGAAGAACTTCTCCTCTTGTCTCTCCTCTCTCCCACTCGCACACTCTACACCTCTCCTGATGCCTTCCCTGACCGTCAACACTGTAGGAATTAAGAACATCTACACTGAACACGTTTAACAAACAGTAGAGCTGTTACAGTTTTATATGTGTTATAACTTTTCTCCTGATATCGTGTCACCAGTACAACTGGATAATGCTAGAATGACAGTTGTGAGTATTAACAGCAGCCATGTTTGTTTGTGTTTTTAACTTTCACTATGAGAATGTTTTGGTGAGGACCGGTTTTGAATCAGTCACGATCATATGGTCGAGAATCAGCGGCGCTCGTGCATGTGAGCGGGGGGGGCGTCGTTTTGGAGGAGCTCCGAGGGAGGAGGAGGAGAGGGGTTAGACGGAGTCATGAGGAAAAGCTACATTCAAATTCATGCTGGTTTTCCGAGACTACCAACCCTAGCTTTAACTTTAGTGTTGTGTTGACCCTGTCCTAACTTGTCTTAAACATATTGCTGGCAGCTAATTTAAAATGAGCATAAACTATTCAATTTCACCATTTCATATGTTTGCACTATTTCCAATTTAATTTAGGGTTGAAATCATTTGCAAACTGTCAAAATCTGTTTTTATCAACATTATTCAAAACGTACCAACTTCTGTGGGATTGTTATTTGATTTGACACATCTGAAATGTTGTATTTAGTAAAACCCACTAGAACCAGCTTCATGTGTGATTCATTTAGTCGAGGTTTTTGTAAACTGCCAGGAAACAAAGATGATTTTAAAATATGATATTATGACAGAAAACGTCTACACGTAACAAGATTTACCCTTAAAGTGGATCAAATCCCAAAACTAAAGGCAGTTTGAGAGATGTCAAAGCTGCTGTCAAGGAAAGTCTCATGATCAAAGTTGTTAATGACCACACAGCATTTCCTGTTGCATGATTGTAATTATAAACTGGAACCAAGCCTCTGTGTGTTTGTGTTTTAGGGTTTACAGGAGAAAAAGGCATCCAGGGCCCTCGGGGGATGAAAGGGTCTGCTGGGGACGAGGGCACTCCAGGAGAAAAAGGAGAGGTTGGACCTGCTGGGCCCAGAGGTACGTCTTATATTTATAAGCTCATGTTTTCTTATGGTCATATGAAATGTTCAAAAGGACAACTGTTGATTTAAGCTCCAGAAACAGACTCTAAAGAATATATGTGAGCACATAAACGAACAGCGTCGACGCGATTATAATCAAAACACACAAAAGATTGTACATTTTATTGGGAAACAAGATTCCCCATATTAAATTGTGTCAGTTCCTCACTCATCCAACAGTTCATCATTCATTTCCTGCACACTCACACAACTCACAGCTCCACCTTGTCAACACTTGCACTGCTCAAATAATTTCAAACTGACAAACTCAGTTCTCAGAAGGTCGAATTACACGTTCACTTTTTTGGCCCAGAGGAGAAAACTCCCAACAAGGAAGCACAAACAATCCTCTCACACAGCTTCCATGAGTAGCAGGTGGGACTGTTTTCTTCCTGTGTCTCCATGGAAGCTGTAATTGCTTTACTCTACATGTTCTGTGTAGCTCAATCCAAGAGTAAACAGCTGTCTGTGCTAATCAAGTCAGTTTTCAGCTGTTGTACATGAGTCCATGCAAGAAATGACTTTATTATAACACTACAGACACTTCAGAAAAACTCTCTGTGGTATTGAAGTGTGAGCTGGAAAGTCCAAGAAAGATGCAAGTCTATGGAGTGAGTGGATTTAGCCAGAGATGGACTCTAATGTGGCCCCAAATTCATCAAGCTATCATTTAAACAAAGATTAGAAAAGTTGTGTCTTGAATCAGTTAATTTAAAGATCAGACTTTAGTTGTATTTTACATCAGTGCCCACTAACTCTCATTATTTCCTGACTTTCAAGACCAGCCTAAGACAGGAAGTAACGTTTTTGCCACAGTGTCAACAGGCAGAGACGAAAAAAGTCAGACTCCTTTCCACACATTGATTTGATACGATGTGTGTGTGATCAGGTTGTCTTTGGCTTAGCTTTCACTGTTGTTAAGATGTTCTGACCAATCAGGATCAAGTATTTAACACAGCGAGGTAGGGCTGCAGTAACTGAATGTTTTAATAATCAAGTATTCTATTGATTATTCTGGTGATTAATTGAGTAATCTAATCAGAAATATGTTATATAATATAATGCCAATAATATATATATAATGCAAATGTGTATGTTGCAGTAAAAGTAAAGGGTTTTCTTATCTTATCTTATTACTAGGCCTAAATAATTGCACTTTAAGTTCATTAGATTCACATATGATACATATTTATACTGGGAGAAGGCCCCGGGGTAGACCCAGAACTCGGTGGAGGGATTATATCTCCTGCCTGGTCTGGGATTGCCTCGGGATTCCCCAGGAGGAGCTGGAAAGTGTTGCTGGGGAGAGGAATGTCTGGGTCAATTTGCTTGGACTGCTACCTCCCCGACCCGACCCGACCCTTGATAAGTGGAAGAAAATGGATGGATGGATTGATGGACATATTTATACTAAAATTATACACTGGACTTTAATAACACTTTACTGATAGTTGAGTAGATAGTGAAGACAGAGAGGGTAAATGAAGATAATCTATGTGTGTGTGTGTGTGTGTGTGTGTGTGTGTGTGTGTGTGTGTGTGTGTGTGTGTGTGTGTGTGTGTGTGTGTGTGTGTGTGTGTGTGTGTGCGCATACCCTGGCCACCCCTACCTGTATGTCAGATGCTTTTTTTAAATTGATTAATTTAAATAATTCAATGATTTTTTTTTCTGGTATTAATAGAAGATAATCCAGAAAAATAAAATTGAATATTATAATATATAAATCAATAAAATAGATTTAATTAAATGTAAGATTAATGAATAAATAAGTTACCTTAAATAAAGTAAAATCCAGTTATAAGCCACATTAAAGATGTCTGCTTGACTTTGTTTAATACAAGGTGCAGTCTTTAAACTACCTCAGATGGATAGATTAATCACAGTCTGAAGAGGAGGGATTGGTTTCTATTTTTCCAACACTTTTAAAGGTATGCAGTGGCACAGAGCGAAACCACAGAAACCAATCATCCAATCATATGTGTTATGGATGCTTTTGTAGAGAGTCCAGCGCCTCTAAGGCGGCCAAAATTCTTATATATAGTGCAAAACTCATAATAAGCATTGAGTTGTGTCGAAGCAGCTTCATACAAACATGCATCATAAGAGACATTACAAATTCTTCTTATTTCCATTAGATTTTTTGGTTTGCTGTATGTATAAGGTTGATTAAGAAGGTCACGAGTACAGTTTGATGACATTTCTTGTTTTCTGCAAAGGTTTTCCCTTGAGACACATCTTGATTATTCGGTGCTTTCCATTCTCCTTCTTTCTACACTCTCCTACTTTACTCTTCCATCCCCTCCTTAGTCCACTTATCCATTTCATCTCCTCAGCAGTCTGTATCTACACAAACCCCTCAAGGCAGGTTGTTGATGTTTCCACTTTGGCACCACCAGCCAAACAGGGCCAACGATAACAAACACAAATGGAGAACCTTTGGGAAAAATATGCCCATGACTAATATGATAAGGCGCTGCAGTCTTTTCTGGGTCAGCATGTCAGTGTGTGTTTGTGTGTATATGTTGTGTGTTGAGCCAACAGCTGTTCCCAATCAGAGTTTGGTTTGGCTGACATGTCCAGTGTTGGAGTCCCACAGTCCCTATGTTGGCCAGCAGTGCTTGAAACCTTGGATCAGAGTGATCTGATGTGTTCTGTGTGTGAGCGTGTGCTTGGGTTTGGTTCAGCACTCTGCAACAGCCTCATTTTTTTAAACATTAACACACCCAATGCTTTTAAAAGCTGTTAAATATAAACATAATGGACAATAAATGAAGTGAGATTGATTACAGATCACAAAAAATGAACAAGTCTAGTATATCTGTCAGAATTTTAATGTTTTCCTGATGCTAGGGGGGAAATAGTCACATTAGAAATAATGAAAGGCAGATGTATCCAAATTATTTATTGTATTATGATGTAAGGACCAGGGTTGCAAAATTCTGGGAATTTTCAAAGTTGGAAACTTTCCATGGGAGTAAACCGGGAATTTACTAAATTAAAGGTTGGCTCTTAATAGGGAACTTAAATATAGTTGGGGAAAATATATTTTAGCATAATCCTGACTAAAACAACCAGATTTCATGCAAGTGAAGTAGAATATCTATGCTATTCCTCAATCACATGCACATAGCACACTGCTTACTGCAGGGCTATTGAGACCACGCCCCCTACATGCACTGTGCATTCCTCCATCACATGCACACATGATTTCTATTTTGGATGGATGTCTGCTTCTAACAAAACAAACATTTATGCTTGGATATGATACCTTTCCATTAAATTACCCTCAATTCCCATTAATTTGCATAATTCCCTTGGAAAATTTGCAATTTGGAATAGTTCCAAAATTCCCCAGCTTAACTTCCCATGGAAATTTACCAGAAGCTTTCCAGAAATTTAATGGAAATTTTCCACCCCTTTGCAACCCTAATAAGGACAACTCTCAAAGGCGATTGGTTAACCATTGATTGGCAAGCAAACTACTAAAATGCTAGCATTGCTGCAACACGCTACAGAGCTCATGACCCTTCCTGTTTCACTTTAGCACTACATTAGCTAGGAAATTAATTCCCAGTTAACATGACTTTTCCTTGGTAATTGAACGCATCCTTTTGTATCATATAACATGTTAAAGCTGCTGTTGGTAGTCACAGAGTAAACATTCGAATGTTGACACTATCCCTCCCAACCCCCCAACACAGATCGTAGTGTGCAATCGTGATAGTGCCGGACTCATAACCAATCGGAGGACGTAGTAGGGGCCGCCCCTTAACCAATCAGGACAGAGGATTGGAGATTAGCTATGATTGGTCCGTCATAACGGGAACAAGGGGAATAATAACATTGCTTGATACAAAGGCATTGGAAAACGCAGAGATTTCGGATGAGTACTGCTTGGCATTATGACCTTTTCTCCAAACCCAGCAGAAAAAAATAACATTTTTTTTACACCATTCCTACCAACAGCAGCTTTAATTAGTAAGTGGCTAAATGCGAATGCTAGTTGTAGTCTGACCAGTAAAGGTTATCGTATATGTTGTTTTTACTTTAAGTACGGGCTATGTCCCTTTAAGACTTTATCTGCTTGTTGACTTTTATGTTGCTGATCAATCCAGATGCATTTTAATTATAATTATTTGTAAGATACCCAAAATACATTTCAATCAGGAGAGACACAATTTGAAGATTAAATGTTATTTATTAAAACTTAATGAATAATGAAACTTCACAGAAATCTTTGGCGTAAGGACTCTATGGGGATCATTTTGTGATCGTAGGATGTGTGAATTTGGCAGCAGAAGAAATCCCCCTAGAGTCCAGACACTGGTGGTGGTGGTTAATGAATTCTAGGTCTTGCGGAGACCAGGTGGAGATGGGGAGGTGGAGGGGTGCGCACAATCAATGCAAGAAGGAACTAGCTGGAGAGAGAGACACATTTAAAAAGACAGCAGAAAGTTGATAGGCTGACGATGAGGGCGTGCCTCTGAGCTATTGGATGGCAGCCGCTGCTGATTAACCAATGACAGCTCCGGAGCGTGCAGCTGGAAGCGGGTGAGCTATTGAACGAGGGAGAGGAGTTAAAGGAGTTAAACAGCAGCTGTGATTGCTTTTATAGTCTTCCTGTCTGAACTTTCGCTAAAGCTACATAAAGCTTCAAACCTGGACTGCAACAGTATGATCTTATGACGACATCTGGGCTCCCTAATGTATGATGTCAGAGGAAAATGGCCGCCAATTGACTCATTGGAAACCATCTGTTAACATCCATATTTTATGTATCAGAGTCTTTACTCAGCACTTTTCAAGTTGAGTCTAATTCTGGGATAGTCAGCATCTTATTTTGGAAATCATTGTCACATGTTTGTTGTGTTTGTATAAATCAGTGAGTCAAAACCAGTGACAGGATATTCTGTTGCAAATCCTTCTTTTATATGATTTTATGTAAAAGGCCTCTGATTTGTTTGGAGTGAAGAAAACACTGAAAACGAGCACAGGCAGAAGTGACCACCATGACTGAAACAAAGTTAGAAGAGCTCTGGGTGAGGTGGCTTTGTTTGATTCACAGTTTGATATGTTTAAGAACACCACACAGACCAGTGTTATTCAAGACAAATGGAGACAAGATGAAGAAAACAAGGATCTTTGCGGATGTTTGGTCATCTGCACTCTAGCAGTTTACAACAATGTGTGTGTGTGTGCTCTCACCCATCTGGGGTCTGGCTGTGGTTTGAAGAAACCAGCGAAGGGTGAAGAGTTTGTGGACTTTCTGGTGCGAACGGGTCTCAGCGGAAGGCTGTTGCTCGGCTGTGGAGGGAAGAGGGATCCTGGAAGCTTGTTAAAATAGCACAGGGAAGATTCATGGTTTCTTTTTACAGATGGATGGCGGTAGCATGAGCAGAGGGAGTGTGTTTGGTACTGAGATAAGGTTTAATGGGTTTATCAGAACTGAGTTGCAATTGCAGGCCTTAAAACCAAAGCAAGCCTAGCTAAAGTTGGCTTAAAAGTCTTAACAGAGCTGCAGACTTGGTGATCTGAACTCCATTATTTTGTCACGTTGGAAGCTGTACTGAGGCACAAATGTGCTCTGAACTTAATGGTGTCATCAGTGTCACAGCAACACAACCCTGGTACAACTGTCTTTTAGGGAATCCAGGCGTTTGCTGTTCGTCCAATAACTAAAGGAGAAGAAAAACAGGTGGCTGTCAAGCTAAGGCAAGAGAGGCGGACCGTACCTGTAGCGGCTTTCCTTCCCCAGCCACCATGCACGGTTCCCGGGACCAGCTTGCACTGCCTCCTTCTGATCCTCCCTCAGGGTTTACAGATAAGGCAAATGACAATAACTCAAACTTGGTAATGAAACAGACAATATGGGAAAGAACTTGAAAAAGCAGCATCCTGCACAGATCGGCTTGAGCTAATCAACATCAGTATCAGTATCTCATCAGCCACGGGACCAGGAAGGCCCGCCCACCTCTATCTTGACAGCCATCACACCTACGCTCAGGACAGTGTTGCCGTAACATTAGCATTACATTTTGTTTGCAATGACTCTGCTTCGATATTCAGCTTGTTAGCTTGAATGCCAAGTTAAGATAAGGCTGATTGGAATGCCTTTATTCTAAGTGCTATTTATGATATCTTAAAGCTCCTGTGAGGATTTTGTAGCTTGTTATGAACAGACTGAAATTTATGATGATGCCTCTTTATGACCTACACAAGCAAAAGAGGCAGTTACCAGAAAGACTGGTTATTTCTGTGTTGTTATTTTTAATGCTTGCAGCTGCTTCCATGATGTAGGTGTCACACAAAGTGTTAGCTACAGAATGCTTCTTGAGCTTCTTGATGTTTGTTGCCTTTGACTGGTGAAATAAAGCAGAATCAGAATTTATGTAATGCGCCAAAATTAACACAAATCTAAAGTTTCTGACCAAAGACTGTATAATTAATGGACCTAGCATCCGTGATGTCACCCATCTGTCTCTGAAGCACTGTTTTGAAGCCAATCATCAGCAAGTGCCAGATTGGAAATGCTGAACTCAACCTAACTTCAGTTGAGCTAGTGTGAGGTAAAGAGGCGGTCCTTTAGCCTTTTTGCTAACAGCTACAGGGTGCCCACAAGTCAATCAAGTCAAGCATGCCCTTATTTGGGCAAGACTAGTACATTTAATATCTAAGTACAGAGTTGTGAAAAAAATTTCACCCTCCGTACAGTGTGTGCTGATAGAGAAATAAGCTATTCATACTAAACAGTTTTTTGAACCAGGCTGTAAACATGCAAAGATGATCTTTTTGAATGGGTGTGGTTTCCTTGTTTCTGCAAACACCCTCAAGTGGACGCTCCACGAACTGCAGTTTGTAGCACTTCAGCATGGGCTTCATATTTTAAGACTGGAGGTTGCCGCTTGTCCCTGAAAAGAGCTTTAAATCAAAGTAAATGTAAGTTTAAATTTGGCCTGTCGGTGGCACAGGAGAGAAAGTCAGTGGATCCTTACAGTCATTATGGTTAATCTTCTGGGCACCATTAATGTCTGCAGAAAATGAATGGCAATGCGTCCAACAGCTGTTGAGATATTTCAGTCTGAACAAACATATACCTGCTACTGCCGTGAAAAGCCACCAGCTCAGGACATTATATAAACTTTAAATCAAATGCATCTGTAGCTCTTTGTTTGTGTTTTCCTGGCTGTGTAACATAGTTGTTAAGGATGTGGTTGAGATGGAGATGGAGGTGATACTGACAGCTTGAGGACGTCACAGCCTGGGTGTGGCGTTCGTGGACTCACACATATACAGTAACACATGGTAGGTGGGACTCAGTGCCACCTCGGCTGGCAGCCAGGCTGTGGTTTTGGACGTGAAAAAGAGTCAAATTAAAGGTGGGATAACTGCAGACTTGAGGCTGATCCTCTTATAGCTCCATGGCTAAAACAGACCTGTGGTTTTTTTAAACATCATGACTGAAAATGAGCAACAAATGGTCCTAAAACTGATTCGTAGCAGCTTTGGAGCAGGGCGTAAGAAAGATTATATTTTGAAATGAAAACAAATGAGGAACAGTCGTGTCCAAGATTGTGATAGCTGAGAGGTTTGGTGCGTAACTGACTGTAATTTTGCAGAAACCACAAATTAAAGGAGTTGTTGGAGCTGTTCTGTGTTGTATCACCTTTTCCAACATGTAATCATCCACACTTTAAAGACACTCCAAAAACTACCTTCACATTAGTACTCTGCTTTCAGCCCAAACAATCTGTTTTCTGTCTTCTCTCTGTATGCTTCCTCTCTTTTGCCTCTTTCACCTCCACTCCTCCAATACAGAAAGAAAAACATTCAACCACAACTTTTAGAGGTACATTAAGCAGCAGACACAGGGTGGGGATCCTCTAATTTTACATTTTAAGCCCATATCACACAGAAGATTACAGGGCAGGGGCTTTTTCTGGAAACATACAAAGGGAGTAAAAAGGAGAGGAAGTGGGTGGGATGTGGAGGAAAGGTCTTAAAGTTTGAACCTGCTGATAGTTGAGCTGCCCCCAGAACCGTGGGTGACACTTCCCGTACATTTAATGATAAGTTTAGGTTGTGAGTGTTTGATTAATCTGCTACCAATGTTGGCCTCTAATCAAACACAGGATACCACTGCTTATAACTGCTCCCCAAATTTAGAAAGACTGAGGTATCTTTGTGTTTTTTCTGTAGAACCTAAACTGCAGTCTTTGTGGCATCATGTGTTAAAGGTTAAAGCAATGTCTGAGTATAAAAATATAAAGTCTGTAAAAATTCTCTGTTTGTTTTCTGATTTGTTTTTAGGTGACAAAGGAGAAAGAGGATTCAAGGGGGAGAAAGGGGATAGAGGAGAGAAAACAGGTAAGAACTCATTCAGTGGTATTGAATGTAAATGTTGGATGTCAATGTTAAAGGTGGGTAAAGATTCAAATTGTTATGTAAACGTGTGTTGGAGTAATCCCAGGATGAAACCGTTGACGTAACTCGTTGTTCTTTTTCCAAACTTTGCTGGTGAGATTTGGGGCCCAGGTTTTGATTTTAAAATGGAAATAGAGCGATAAACTTAATGACAATGACAACTTTGTAGCAAGACAACAGTGGAGGAGGCTTCAAGAGAGCTGGAGAGGGTTGGGGTGTAAAGTTGTAAGAGGAAGGTTTTCACATTTCTAAATTGTCAAGACAATAACTTGTCAGACAAAACTTGGAAATTCATAAACTTAATAAGGCAGCACGGTGGTTACAATGTTACAATGTTACAATGTCATTTAGCAGATGCTTTTATCCAAAGAGACGTTCATACGAGAACAAGAACAACACAAGCAAAGATCTAGACAAGAGGAAACAAGATCAGTAAGAGGAACAAAGTGCTTCAAGTCAATTTGGGTGCAGGTACTGCCAAGCAGTGTAAAGGCAATGCACAAAAATAAGTAAGGATTTTATTTATTTATTTATTTTTTCCGAAATAAGGAACATCTACAATGAAGCAACCAACCAATTTAAGACCTTCCATTATCATCATCAACAATTAATATCACCACAATAATGACCAAAGTACCAAGTACTGGGTCCTTCAAGAGCTGAACACAGATTCCCAGAGTAGAGCAGGACAGTGTGAGTCAACTGTAGCTGGAAGACATGATCTGCCACTGGGGACAACAGTGGAGAACAGTCTAGCTAAGTGCATAGTGCTTCCTAAAGAGCTGGGTCTTTAGCTGTCTTTTGAAAGTAGAGAGGGACTCTGCAGATCGAATGGAGTTCGCCAATTCATTCCAGCATTTAGCGGCAACAGAAGAGAAGAGTCGAGCTAGTGATTTTGAGGCCTTGTGTGTTGGAAGCACTAGGCGCTTTTCAGAGGCTGAGCGTAGCGGGCGAGAAGGGCAGTAGACCTGGATGAGGGGTTCCAGGTAAACTGGAGCGGTTTTGGTTACTGCTTTGTAAGTCATGATTAGAGTTTTGTATCTGATGCAAGCTGCAACTGGTGGTGCAGTGGGTAGCGCTGTTACCTCACAGCAAGAAGGTTCCCGGTTCAAATCCCCGGTTGGGCAGGTGCCTTTCTGTGTGGAGTTTACATGTTCTCCTTGTGCATGCGTGGATTCTCCGGCTTTCTCCCACAGTCTGAAAACATGCGTACCAGGTTAAATGGCCGTTCTCAGTTTCGTGTGAGTGTGTGCGTGAATGGTTATCTGTTTCTACATGTTTGCCCTGTGATAGGTTGGCGACCTGTCCAGGTGTTCCCTGCCTTTCGCTCAATGTCAGCTGTGATTTGCTCCAGCCCCCTGCGACCATGAAAGGGATAAGTGGTCAAGATGATGAATGGATATACTTAACAGGAAAAAATCTGTAAATTTACTAGAATAGAAGCATTATAGAAAAATATGTACATTTATTAGAAAAAGCCATAAATTAGAAAATAAACTTGTAAATGAATCAGATTAAAATCATATGTAAAAGAACACATTTCAGAAATTCTCAAGATGAAATGCTGGCTGCTGTGATAGGTTGGCGACCTGTCCAGGGTCTACCCTGCCTTCCGCCCAAAGTCAGCTGGGATAGGCTCCAGCCCCCCGTGACCCCGAACGGGATAAGCGGTCAAGATAATGGATGGATGGATGAAATACTGGCTGCTCTTCTGATCCCTCCTTTCAAAATAACACATAGGTTAACCTTAGCATAAAATTAGGTCTTCTACTCACAAACTTATAACTTTGGTGTCATAATATTATGACTTCATTTTTGTAAATTCATGACTTTATTCTCTAGAATTTTCAAGTTTATTCTCATAGATTTACAACTTTATTCTCTAAATCTGAATTTTATTTCATCATGTTGCCTTAATCCTTAATTAAATAAGCAGGAGGGGTGAAGATGAAAAGAAATGTTTACTATTCAGTTAACAGTGAACT
Organism: Notolabrus celidotus; assembly: GCF_009762535.1. Taxonomy (NCBI): domain Eukaryota; kingdom Metazoa; phylum Chordata; class Actinopteri; order Labriformes; family Labridae; genus Notolabrus; species Notolabrus celidotus. The sequence continues at coordinate 5,775,903 of NC_048284.1, forward strand.
ATATGATGGACAGAACAGGCAGAGTGTAAGAGGAAAAACCAACTAAGAAAGTTGGAAGTATTTTCACGTTACAAGAGATCCCATAGTGTAAAAATAAAGCAAATATGTATAAAGGTAAAATATGTGAGAATCATCAAATAAAAGAGTACACAAAGTTATAAAAATAGCATGCATATTTTCATCAAATGTATTCTAGCTGCACAGTCAGAAAAAAAATCTACTACTGCAGCATTAGCACATATATCAGAACATACGATTCAAGGCCAATAGTTTTTAATGCAAGAACGAAAATTTACGAGCTGATGACTTTATGGGCCTCGTGCATCGCTGCTCCACCTGACATCCTGTGCAAAGTGCTGTGGGAAGTTTAAAGGATCAGTGGATCTGCTTTCCTTTCAGCGTAATCTCAAGGTTTCCGACATAAGATGAAGAACCACATGGCTTGGTGTACATCAAAAGCCTTTAAAAACCATTATATGTGTGCACATGTTCTGTGGTGGTAAACCAAAACCTCGTACGAAAACCACCAAACTCAAATCAAGAAGGAAGAAAAAATATGAGACGTTTCTGAATTATTGGTCTTTCATTCTTACATCATCACGGCCGTCCCCCATGTGATGAGCGATGGAGTGGCGTTCACGTCCACTGGCTTAAATTTCTCAACCATCTGAATCCTCTTTCTGCCCATTAGAGAGCCGTCAAGGATCGGTTCTCTCCTCACATCATCAACAAGTCTCGGATGTTTGAGGTTTCAGAGACATAAACCCAGACTGAGACCACATGCCGGTGGCTGTCAGAAATATCAAATCCTCGTGTCGTGCACTTTTGCCGTCACATACCCTATGTGGCTGACTTAACATCTGATGCATGACTCTGATCTTCTTACACTTCAAAGAATACACTGCATACCTGTATGATCATCAGAACCAGGCTCAGAGTAACCCGAAACCACTGAAGTTTTGTCTGTGGGAAAAATGCACATTCCTTCACACATGTTGGGTGTTAACACAAAAGGAACCTGCCACACCGGGTGTTGTGTCACTGAGAGGATCAAAATCTTTACCTCTTATGAAAGCCTAGACGGGACGAAAATAGGGGAAAATAGGGGAAACGAGCAAATGGACCCCAGACTGTTGTCATAGTTGGTTATATGAAAGAGAGGGAGAGAGTTGAATTAAAATCATCCACCAAAGATCTATGAAGTCTCTCAAGTTAAACCCAAAAGGAGGTCATTGAGGTTCAAATTGAGATAAACAAACCAACGCTACATGATTCTGGTGTGCCAGAACTTGGATTGAATTACAACTACTGCAAACAGGTTTCAGCAAATCTAGCTAGTTAGCTAGTTGGTTGAAAATGCTATATGAAGCTAATTATGTAATGTTCCCCTCTTACTTCTGTAAATAAAAATGTCATTTAAAGAAGTTTCATTCCATCAATGAAATCACAATAAAAGTTATCCATACTCTATGTTCTATTGTTATATTATTAACAAAGACCCAACATAAAGACAGGATAAGATCCAGTCCCATCTTACAGACAGGACTCAGTCTGATCTCATCTTAATCCACCATGAGCAGAGCACTTTGCAGCATTTAGCAAGTTACAGTGGCAAGGACAAACTTCCTTTAACAGGCAGAAACCTCCAGCAGGACCAGACTCATGTTAGACACACATCTGCTGAGACTGTGTTGAGGTTGGAAAGAGGGATAGAAGAGATGAAGAGAGAGAGATGATGGTGGTGAGACGGATAGTAGTAGTTGTAGCCGCTAGAATCTGGCGTGTCCACAGCAGCAGGCCGTCTACGGCACAGACTCAGAGGAACCTACAAGACAAGGGAGCTCAGGAGGGGGGATCCCAGTGTGTCAGTTGCCCCGGCAGTCTTAGCCTATAGCAGGATAACTAAGAGCTGGTCCAAGCCTGAGCCAGGTCTAACTTTAAGCTTAAAGCTGGGGTTGGTAGTCAGATTTAGATACACTTTTTGTTATACTGGTTAAAATTATCTTTATGTCCTGATGGCAATCATTACATAATGTGTTCTTAAAAAAGAGTGAAAAAAAAATGCTATCTACAGCCGGAGTAAACCTGGGAAACACCAACCAATCAGCCTTTTTTGGGTGCCAAAATTTTAAACCATTCAAATCCCGTCCTGCCGTTGTGCCCGCCTCCTGCGCGTACATTTACCGGTGTGCACTCCTCGTCCCCGTCCCCTGCCTCAGCTTCCCCTGACTCTACTGACTGCCCCTCTCGCTCGACCTCAGGCCTGTCCCCTCTGACCCGATGAGGTGCTTTGCTCAGGACTGTAGTCCGGATCAGAGTCTAAAAAGCTCTCACCACGGGGCTCTGACAAGCAGAAGAATGAATGACATTCAGTAAGTCCTACAGAAATGTAGATGTACTGTAGCGTCCGTCCGGACACTGTAGTGATGACGAGCCGATTCGTGAACACGTTTAGTTTTAATAACCGGTCACTGTCGGCCGTGATCACGCCAACCAACAAAACAACAATCAATGTTTGAATGAATGAAGAACTTCTCCTCTTGTCTCTCCTCTCTCCCGCTCACACACTCTACACCTCTCCTGATGCCTTCACTGACCGTCAACACTGTAGGAATTAAGAGCATCTACACTGAACAGGTTTAACAAACAGTAGAGCTGTTACAGTATTATATATGTGTTATAACTTTTCTCCTGATATCGTGTCACCAGTACAACTGGATAATGCTAGAATGACAGTTGTGAGTACTAACAGCAGCCATGTTTGTTTGTGTTTTTAACTTTCACTATGAGAATGTTTTGGTGAGGACCGGTTTTGAATCAGTCACCATCATATGGTCGCAAGTCAGCGGCGCTCGTGCATGTGAGTGGGGGGGGCGTCGTTTTGGAGGAGCTCTGAGGGAGGAGGGGAGGGGTTAGATGGAGTCATGAGGAAAAGCTACATTCAAATTCATGCTGGTTTTCCGAGACTACCAACCCCAGCTTTAATCATCAAGGATAAATAATGTTTGTTTGTTTTTAAAGACCTTTTGAATTTTTGTGTTTGTTGCTAAGTTCAGCCTACCTCTGTTAGCATGCAAACAAGTCTTTTACATTAGACAATGCTACATGATAAATGTTGTAGATATGAGATCAGCTTTTTTAAGCCACAACTTTTAGAGCTCCCCCTGCTGACTGACTGCAGTATAGTTCATAAAGCCAGCTTCCTCCATTCTAACAGATGGAACATGGGTCTAACTTGGAAATTGAAAAACATGTTAAACCCATGTTTTATGTCCTGGCAGCGAGTTCCTACCATGATGATTCATGTCCAAGTGTTCATTTTTCTAAGAAGTTCAGTATTAATTAGTTATTTGCTTGACAGCTCTGTTGACAAATGAGGCTCCTGCAGCCTTCCAGATTAGCAGAGTAGAGGTGGAGCAGTGTGAGAAAACTTAGCACACTCAAACACAAGAGTCATGGATCGCCTCTGTGCATGCCTTGGCTGCACCAGTGCAACATGTCAGCATCCATTGGGACGGAGAGTGAGGCGCATTAACCATTCAATATGCTGTCAGCGGTTGGAGCTAGCTAGCTGGCCATGCTTTACATTGAGTCTTATGTTAGAGCACATAAGCACATTTGAGTCCAGTCTAAATAATCGCTTTTCCAGTTCAGTCCATTGGGTTCAAAAATAAAGAGATAATAATATAATAAACTGTTTAATATCACTTAGCTTTGATAGGATAATGTGCACCAAATACTTCCAACAATCAAATTTGCCCATGACCATCCAGACAGACATTTTCCTATGGGGCTACAACTTTAATAAAAGGCGTAATTTAACCCTCATTTTAGAGGCATTGCAACATTTTGTGTAATTTTCACTTGGCAGTTAGCATAACACAAAGAGATTGTAAGTGATGTGTGAGTGTATTCACATGTAACTACACACACACGCAGCTCTCGTGTGTTTCAGAGGCGGTTTGATCCCATGAGTCCAACTTAAGTGTTTGGGTTTAGTGTTTGACAGACTGTTTTTACAACAAATCTGTGCAGCCACAATGATCAAACATCGGCGTTTCAGACCCTCATGAGAAATGTATTTTCACCCGGGAACTTGGAGTCCTGAATATGTTATTATTTTTAAGTGCATGTTCACCTGAAGCCAGGCTCTGAACAGTCATACTTGAGAACAGATCATGTCTTGTGTTGAAATACCTCCTCTTAGTCAGTCTTTATTCCTCATGTTCACTTTTGATTTGCTAAATCCAATTATCTCTGCCTGAAACTGAACGACTCGGCCCCCCTGCAGTGTCTGATCTAATTTATTTAGTTCTAATATCATTCACACACATGGTTAACGACACACACATGCCCAAAGAGCTCATGCTGGGAACAGTTGAAAGCATTAAAGTGAGTCAGGCTTAATCTTGAGAATTAGACCCAGCTTGATGCTTTTATGGTAATGACATGTTTCCTCTGTGGCTGCTGGCTCTGCAGTGGCACCTTCTGCCGTGTTTGAAAAGGCTCTTCTTCATTGCCATTAAACTGAGAGTCAAGGACTTCCCTCTCAGCTTAACTTTGCATTGGCGCTGCTGCCATGATCACTTGCTTGCACCGTGCATATCCCCTCATAAGTGATTCATTTGGGGTATAAGCTGTCCAATTTTTAGTGCACTGACTCTTCAGTGGGAATCTATTTTGCTTCTTCTATTGCTTTTTGTTCGTTTTGGTTTCAGCTTCCTGCTTTGAGCTTTTTTTTTTTGAAGATATATTTTTGGGCTTTTTCGCCATTAATGGATAGGACAGCTGAAGAGAGACAGGAAACCCGGGGAGTAGAGAGTGGGGGACATGCAGTAAATGGTCACCCGGCCTTGAGTCGAACCGGCGACCTCTGCAACGAGGACTATAGCCTCTATACGTGGGATGCTTAGACCGCTAGGCCACCAGCGCCCCCATGCTTTGAGCTTTATCATGAAGTCATTGGCATGCAAATGAGTCTGTACTTCTGTTTACTGAGGAGGCATCCTTGCCGCCTTTAGTTACTGGGGGACTACCGTCGTCTTGGATGACAACCAAGGAGATGGTCCTTAATAATGACTCAAAACCAAGTGGCAACGTCCGGCTGCAAGAATTGAAGCCAATGCAGAAGTGTTACAAACTGCAGTTCCTCGAGTGTCCACTTGAGGCTGGCTGCAGAAGTACCAGAAACCACATACACACCTATTCAAAATAGATGATCTTTACAGCAGAAATAAACATGTTTACAGCCTGGTACAAAATATTAAGTTTAGTCTGAATAGCTTGTTTCTCTATCGACACACACTGTAAGGTGGGGGAATCATTACACAGCACTTTCGAAGGCATCAAGATGACGAGTTTTCAAAACTAGATGCACAGCTGACTTGACTGACAGGCTGTTAGCGAGGAGGCTCAAAGCCCGCCTCTTTCAGCATTTCCAATATGGCTGCCGCCGACAATTGTCTTCAATCCAGCGCTCAGGAACAGATGTGTGACATACTACGTCCATTATTTATAGAGTCTATGCTCAGGACACGTGCAAACACACTGCCAGATGAATGTGGACATATGATGGACTGTATCACATGATAGGCCGCACGACCTCTCCCTGGAAGTGAAGCCAAAACATTTAAAGCTCCCCCTGGTGACCTATTATAGTACAGATTATTTAGAGATATAGATTTATAGATCATGTATTTAGACCAGATACTTGAATACTGTGCAGGATTCTTCTCTGGAGATTTTTAACCAACGGATATTCAGCGCTGATTACATTTTTTTATTTGATTTGATGTCTTTATTTCGATCATGTAAAAGTTAATTAGAAAAAAAACCATGCAAGTAAAAAAGAAGAAATTGGGTTCAAGGGTTCAAGGTTCAAGGTTTTCTTTATTATCCCTGGGTGGCAATTTGTCTTTCAGTCAGCGGTGACACAAACAAAACAGTACAACAAGTCACACCAACATCAAAACATTCAAAATAGTTGCACAAAAAAACCTAAATCAATCAATTCCATTAGAAAGCACTGAAACATTTTACTTTACATGTGGGAAAAGGAGTTGGAAGAAGTTCAAACAGATCTAATTCTACCCCTTTATTCACTATTTTCTGTTCATTTGGTTCATTGGATTTCTAATTGATGAAGGGACACAGCATCCCGCAAATGTATGAGTTAAGTTGACATTTTATATCTGGAAGGCATAAAAGGAACACCAGAATTTTGGCTATCTTCACATTGCTTATCATTAAACACACAAGAAAATGTCCTAAAGGTCGGTTTGGCACAGTCATTTTTATTTCCAGAACATGCACAAGAGTTGCATCAATCTTCTCAGCCATCATTCTGCAGAAACACAAATAAACTCAAATCAAACTGATTCCAAATATGCTCTTACTCTCAAAAATGTTGAGTGTGCATGTTCACTCTTCACTGTTCAAGAAAATCCAATCAGAAGCAAACAAATCCGATTAAACGGAGAGTAAAAGCAGTATAGACGTAAAGGGAGGGAAACATTAAAGGGACTTTAAGGGCATACTTCGTGAAAGACAAGAGAGAGCCGCAGAGTTTCAGGGAGAAGATTTCATAAACAGATGGAGCTTGTTAACATTTGCCCCCGAAGCTATTCTCTCCTGTCCAGTCCAGACTCCCTCCTGCCTGCCAGAAGAACATTAGTAATACGAAATCACTCCATGTTCTGGCTGCACTACTTCAGGTATCGACAGCCTGGTGCTGGACCACCGCAAACACTTTGAAGATCAACTGCTCTAGCTTCCCCTGAACAAAACACTAACTCTGCAGCTCTCAGAAATTCATAAGAGAAGCAGGATCTTTAATGAAACAGCAAGTTTTTTAGTCCAAATTAGCTCGTGTTTCTGTTTCATGCTGAGCCACTTTGACGGCTGTCCAACATAATCATAACAGCCGTCAGACTGCAGAGAGACGGGATGAGTTAGCAGCAGGATCATTGATTTTTATATAATTACTGAAAGGATTGTTTGTTTTTGTTTCACTCCTTTTTCTCTCCAAAGTGTGTCACTGTGCAAAAGCTTTTCAGATTCAGGAAAAGTCATTAACTACTTGACTTAAGGTCTTAGTAATCCGTTGAAATCAGCGTTATTGAGACTTATTTTCCACCGCAGGAAAAACAGCTTTCTTCTGTCTTCATCCAAAAAAATGAAATATGTGGTTTTGAGAGGCTAATACTGAATTATGTTATAACACTACTGAGAAACGAAAGCGGAGGACACCAGAAAATGTTTACACCAAACAGTGTGCTGCTGTTAGCTACCGTTGCTACGTCTGGTACTCTTTCTGTTCTCACACAGCTAATATGTGGTTATTAGTGGCAGATCTACCGCCTTAAGTTGTAAATCATTTGTTTAAATAATGGGCTCTTGGATTATGACATATGTCTATAAGAAGCAGGCGCTTTTTACTTCCAACCAATTGCTGTAACTGGATCACAAATTAAGCTAACATAAGCTTCATGAGAAACACTCCTTTAGTTGATGTCATGGTGTTTCCATCTTGCTTTTTTAAAGAGACAGTACAGTGAATTTTGAAGTGGGGTTGTATGAGGTACTCTACCACAGGAGATGCCAAAGCTCGGCCACTTTGTTGAGAAACCGTCCGGAGAAATGGAACAGAAACTAGGCGACAGACGAGGGTCAGATCTACCACATGATTTAGCTCATCCATCGACTTTATAAAAATTGGATGTAGTCTGTGTGAAGTCACCCATCTGTTCCTGAAGCCCTGTTTTGAAGCCAATCGTCAGCGGGTGCCATATTGAAAATGCTGAACTCAACCTAACTTCATCTCTGTAAATATACAATGCAACAATTCTCCAAGCAGAATTCCATATTTCTATTTATTTTTATTATTTAACTACTATTTTTTTTAATGTAAAAACTACCTCTGCTACTCACCACTGCACTATTATCATATTATTTTAGCCTGTACATATTAGTCATGCCTATTTGTTGTTCTTTTGTATTTATAGCTGATCTTATTGTTATTACATTTTTTTTTTTATTTTGTATGTCTTATTGTTATGCCTTGTACAAAGAGCACAGTTTACCTAAGTCAAATTCCTTGTGTGTTCAAGCATACCTGGCCAATAAAGCTGATTCTGATTCTGATTCTGATCTGAGCTAGTGTGAGGTAAAGAGGTGAGCCTACAGGGTGCCCACCTGTCAATCAAGTCAGGCTTGCCCTTATTTGGGCAAAACTTGTAAGTTTAATATCTTCAAAAATACAGAGCTATAAAAAAATTCAATATATGTTAAATTTTAAAAAATTTAGATTTTATTATTAAACTAATTAACATTTATTACCACATAAACACAAAAAAGTACAGAAAATTGGTACTGTTGAGTACCGGTACCGATTCCCAGGTACCGGGTATCGGTACCGTATCGGTTCAAATGTGAAAGGTACCCATCCCTAGTCCCAGGTAGATTGTGCAAATCAGGCCAGTGATGTATGGAGAAAAAAAATAATTAAATAATATTTTGAAATCTTAATAAAAAACTAAACTAGCATGCATTCCCAGGAACTCAACAGCTGTGTAAACTTGACAAATACCGTTACGTTCAATCGAAAGTCCCAGGACTTTTGAAAAGTACTACCCCCCAAGCAGGGGCTTTTCAGGGGGGAGATTATCTACCCCTGAACTAAATTTAGAACCTGGTTCCTCTGGTCGAAACGCACGTAGTTCAGGGGTAAACCTAGTTCCTGCGGTCGAAAAGCACCTTATGTGGTTTCCTGTGTTTCTGCAGCCAGCCTCGAGTGGACACTTGATGAACTGCAGTTTTTAGCTCTTCCACATGGACTTCAGATTTTAAGACAGGAGGGTGCCGCTTCAGCTCAGCTCAAGAAAGTGTGACCCAAACACAAACCTTGGTGTAAGCGACACTCTATTAGAAATATATCCGTGCATTACTTTGCTGTCAGTAAGACCGTACATTTTTGCACTTTCGTGTACGCAACACATACGTGATTGTGTGCCTGCAACACCACAAAACGAATCCTCTCCAGTGTTTAGAATCCGGGGTCTTCCAACACATCATTTATAAAATAGATCGATTGATCTCTGTACTCTCACTGGACAATGAATTTAAAGTTTACTGCAAAATAAATCACGTATGCTTCCTTTAAGTTGCATAATCCAGAGCAATCCCAGTTCAGCTACATGGCAGACATAAAACTGACTGTGAAGTCCTCTTGTATGGTTCTTATTATCCGTGAAGACTGCAGGTCTGCATGTTCCTCGGAGGAGCCTCTTCATGGGGAGAGGAGAAGTGGAGAAAGATTGAATAGAGTAAGAGAGATGTGAGGTCTCAGGGGCATACCAACATGTGAACACTGAGATAAGGGAGATATATGAGACTGATAAACGTGTCTTGTAACATAGAAGGGTCTGTTATTGATACGACAGATATGATGCAGTTTGTTTGATTATCCTTATCTGCTTTATTAAATACTTTCCATTATTTTCCCCCGTGCACCCAGTCACCGTACAGACACCACACAAACACACACAAAAAACAACATTATGAGATTGTGTCATTTTAAATAAACAGTGCTGAGATGTATGCGAACATACTTTCTCAAGAACTCTATGTGAGTACAATCTTTAGGTGCTTGAGTATTTCTGTGTTTCACTGCATTAACTTTAATTTTACAGCCTTAGTTAGAGGTTACTTTGCAGATTCAGATAAATTGCACCAAATAATAAAATTAACTGATGATGTGTCATCAAGGATAAAGGTTAGTCTATGATTTCTGAAGAGGGGTTTTGAAGCCAAAGGACGGCAGCTGCCATATTGGAAATGCTGCCTCAACCTAACTTAATGTCAGCCTAGAAGCAAGTAAAGAGGTGGAGCGGAGACGTGCCTTAAGCCTCCTGACAAATGCTGAAGTTGAGAAGTTGTTCTTCTGACTTCAATGTGTTCATGTGCATTCAATTTGGAATGTCTTGTATAACGTAACATGACTGTTAATCAATGTGGGATGCTAATAGATACTAAAATACTGCTGTAGCTAACTCATCTGACTTGTTATTAATGGTTTAATAGCACACTAATATTAATAAATAACATTTCCAACAAGTCTGGGTCACTCTGTGTGGACAACAACTAATGGTGATACCTTATCACAAAGTATCCTTAAAGAAAAAGTTAGTGTGCAGTATGTGAATTGCTAAAATGTTATTTGCTCATTATCTTGATGATGAATATGACGTCAACATGGTGTTTTTCTGACTTGAGCAGGCGTTCACATGCATTTTCCAACTCTGCAATCCGTTCCCACAATGTATATGACACCACATGAATGCAGCAAATCAGCCTGTAAGTCAATTAAGCCACACCCCTTATTATTCTAATCTATGTATGGTGTAAGTTTTAAACAAGCGGCAAACTCCGGTCTCAATCGATGAAGCCAATGCGGAAGTGATATAAACTGCAATACATCGAAAATCCGCTTGAGGCTGGCTGCAGAAACACCGGAAACCACATAGATATGAATGGGAAAAAGACGATCTTTGCAGCATTAATAAACATGTTTACAGCCTGGTTCAAAAAACGGCTTGGCCCTACAAAGCTAATCTCTCTAATGGCACACACTGTACGGGGGGTGAATTTTTTTCTAACGTGACGGTTAAGAAGATATTAAGATTACGAGTTTTGCCCAAATAAGGACATGACTGACGTGACTCCCGGTCGGGAACACACAGCCATTGGCTAAGAGACTCACACTACGTCACACTCTGCCTAGTTGAGTTCCGCATTACCAATATGGCTGCTGCCGTCGATTTGCTTCAAAACAGCTCTCAGGAACAGATGGGTGACGTCACGGATACTACGTCCATATTTTATACAGTCTATGGTTTTAAACCATTCTGTAAAAATGGGCATTCAAACATAGATGTTAATGGTGTTCTCTTCACTTTTGTAGCCAGCCTCTAGTGGACGCTTGGGGAACTGCATTTCCGTGCACTCCTGCATTGGCTTCACTTTTTTACACAAGAGGTTGGCACTTGATTGTGATACTAAAATGTGTGTACTTATTCCAAATTTGGAAAAACAGTAAGATAAAGTAAGATATAATAAAGACTGCATATTTTTGCCCCCCTTCATTTAAGTCTTACCGCTTAAATTTGGGTTCACAGTCGGATGAGAAGCAGGATTTGGGGTAAAATTAAATAAATTAACTGAGTGTAATATAATTAAAAGTGTCTGAAAAGTAAACAACTACATTATTGCTATGATTTGTTTTTGAATTATTGTTGATTTCTAAGCTTTTTAAGCAGAAGAACTAAAATTAAATCAACCAATCAATGTCAATTGCTTTGCAGTCATATCTCAATTAAATCCCATACTAATTATATCAGAGCACCAGGAACACAAACATTTATTACAAGCTAAAAGCAGCTTATTTAAGTTGTTATTTTAGTTAACCATGCATCTGTTGCAAAGTTTTTTCCACCAGCAGATTTTGGTATGGTGTCCCTTTAATGACATTTAAAGATCTCCTGTTGAGAAAACAACTGTCAAATATTGAAAGAAGTATGAATTACTGCACACTTCATCAAATGCCAACGAGGTCTCCCACTTTAATCCGACTTTAAAGCGTTTAACAAAAGAGGGATCGTTTATACTTGATGAGAAGACAAATAGTTTCCCCATCTGTTTCAGGTAATTGAGTATTCAATTACTCATCCTATCGGCTCGGTATGTGCTGTTCTAGCACTCCGCTCTGCTCTCTCTCTGTTTTCTCTTCGTCTATAAAAAGAGCAGCTGGAGGTTGAAAGTGCATCGCATTTCTGGTTTTAATTATCTGCCTTTCTGCTGGAATATGATACATGTATGTACGGCAGATATGATAGTATAATATTATGGTAGATGTTAAATTATGATGGGCTAGTGAGTGCAGAGTTCTTGACTTTATAATAAGAGCTAAACGGTACACGGTTAAAATTTATGATGGTCTGATGAGGCTAATATCCTGTCTGGATCATGTGTCTGGCCTTATTTTCTGCCACTTTCTGTCAATAGTCTGAGCCGGCGAGTAGATCTTAACACCGTGGAGTTGTGTTTGTGTATGTGTGCGTCTTTATGTGTGTGTTTACCTCTGTTCTCTTTCTCTGTCTTCGCACTAAAAAGTGATAAATCATGTCAATTATACGAGCACAGCTGCAGCATGGTTTCTGAAATACCAGATGTTTGGTGGATCCATGAAGCTCCTGCTGACACAAATACGCACTCAAAGAAACACACACTTACACAAGACTACTTCAAATAAGTAAGACAGGTGAGAGCTCCTGTGCAAGCTGTGTAAGCTGAGTATACCTGAGCAATGCACCGCCAACTTTCAACCAGAAAACCAGTAAAGCAGCCCCCAACCTCAGATCATAGAGTTTAAACATTGAAATTGTATAATTTTAATTGATGAATACTGTCAATAAATTGGCCTCGTGCTTAATTGCAAATTTTAAACTCTTATGTGGATTACAGAAAAAGTTTAGACACTGTACAATGATATCGAACTTTTCCCATATAGACACATAACAAACAATCAGAAATTGTCAAAAAGGAAGCTTATGCACAGATCACATCTCTAGTGGACAGTGTCCGTTTTCCACTTCCTTATAGTGACAGCATTGAAAACATAAAAATACACAGAGCAGTACAGACAGTACAAAGACAACCTAACCAAACAGACAAAGAAGAACAAGAAAAAAGCAAAGAAAAATAAATGTGGGGGGGCCATGGCTCACATCAAAAATACAAAGTTAAAACTAAAGCAATTTCAGAAGTAAATAAATCAGAAGCAGCATCCTATTGTAGCAATCCTGCACAGTACATCATAAACACTCATGCCAAGGTACGTCTTGAATTTCCTACACTCCATAACAGGTATTCCTAACTGTGATCTACCAAACCTTTTATCACAACGGCTGCTATATAATCTGAGAAAGGGGACCATTTATGAAAGAGTACTTTGATCATACACTTTGATCTGTGTGTCAGATATTCCATAGGTATGATATCAAAAAGAACTTTGTGCCACCCGGCCATTGTTGGAGGAGAAAGTGAGTGAAACCCTTCATTTTGACATGAGAGCAAAGATGTCATATCAAATGCTGAAACTGAAAGATTTTTTACTGTTTTATGAAGAGTATGTACTTATTTTAACACAAAAACACTGAAAAAGTTGTTTAATGCCTTAAAAAAGAACACCTGGAGGAACATATCACAACTTATGAGGTTAATTTGAGGGCACTCCACAGAGGCAGAGTCTCACAGAAGTAAAGATAGTTAAAAGGTTGACCACTCTGTGAGAGACTGCGTGAGCAAATAGTTCAGTCATTTCAGAATGATGTTCCTAAGAGTAAAATTGGAAAAAAAAATGGGGGAGAATATGGAGGAATTTCCAGGATGTTCAAGCCCTCAGGCAGCGCTGCATTATAAACAGACATGACTCTGAAGTGGAAATCACTGCATGGGCTCAAAATCACTTCCAGGAAGCATTGTCGCTGTATCCACAAATGCAGGTTCAAACTGTAGCATGAAAAGAGGAAACCATACAGATACATTCTTCTCTTGGCCCCAGTCCATTTAAAGTGAACAGAGGCGGGGCACTGGTGGCCTAGCGGTCTATGCGCCCCACATACAGAGGCTACAGTCCTCTTCGCAGGGGTTGCCAGTTCGATTCCCGGCCGGTTGATCATTTGCTGCATGTCTTCCCCTACTCTCTACTCCCCACATTTCCTGTCTCTCTTCAGCTGTCCTGTCAAATAAAGGCAAAAAGGCCAAAAAATATAACTTTAAAGTGAACTGAGGCAAAGTGGATGTCTAAGAGGTATCAGAATTTGACATTCTTCTTGGAAATCATGGATGCTAGGTCCCCCTCTACAAAGAGGAGAGAGCCCACCTGTTTTTTTATCCGCACACAATTCAAAAGCCAGCATCTGCTAGGGTATGGGGATGCATAAGTGCCCTTGACATGGGTAGCTTACACATCTGGGAAGGTACCATTAAAGTTGAACAATATGTACAGGTTTAGGAGCAACACATGCTGCCATTCAGACAATGACTTCAACATTTCAGCAAGACAATGTCAAACCACATTCTGCAGGTATTAGAACAGCATGGCTCTGTAGTAGAAGAGTCCAGGTTCTAAACTGGCCAACCTGCAGACCTGACTCATCTTGCATTGAAGACATTTTACACATCATGAAACAAAAAATACAACAAAAGAAACCCTGAACTGTTGTCTATACTAGGCAAAAATGGGTCAATACTTCCGTAGTTGCCATGTCACAGAGATAAACATGTTGGTTTTCTTCTTGAAAAGTTGATGAAATGATGATTACAACTCTCACATCTGAATGTTAAAGGTGACATATCACGCTTTTTTCATCAATACATATTGGTCTAAGAGGTCCCCAAAACATGTCTTTAAAGTTGATGCTCAAAAAAACACTTAGAAATCAGATTTTGGTCTGCCTGAAAAACCCTCTTCTTCAGTCCTCCTCAGAACACTCTGTTTTCTCTCTGACCACGCCCCCTCAGGAAGTGGATGTGCCTCGGCTGTCCAGCACGTTGATCTAATGTTTACATGTTGGCTGAATATACACGGCTGCTCAGAGATCACGTTACTTCAACCCTCTGAATCTGATCCAGAATCTGATAATGACGGAGAGGCGCCTGTAGCAGGACCTTTCTGAAGGATTGGTCACAGATTTAGTGTTTCTTGTTGTTTTATTTATCAGTATGTCGACGTGTGTCTTGGTACACAGCTACAGCTATGAACATGTGGCTATGCTAAATAGCGCTAGCACTTATCCATGATAAATAAAAATCATCCACTAGATCTTCAAATCTGCAGGCCTGGGGAGTAAAACCGACCTCTGCCAGAAAGGCAGCAGGACCTTTCTGAAGGATTGGTCACAGATTTAGTGTTTCCTGTTGTTTTATTTGTCAGTATGTCGACGTGTGTCTTGGTACACAGCTAAAGCTACAGCTATGAACATGTAGCTATGTAGCTATGCTAACTAGTGCTAGCACTTATCCATGGTAAATAAAAATCATCCACTAGATCTTCAAATCTGCAGACGTGGGGAGTAAAACCGACCTTTGTGTTTATTAAGACAGCCTACAACTAGCATGCCTCCCTCCTAAGCTCCTTGTTAGCACACATTTGTGCAGGGAATGAAAAACGGAGAAGTTGAGTTGTATTTTATACAGTCTATGGACTGAACAAGCTCTGAGCTCTGACTCCGTGACAGACCGGATATTGTTGTTACGTAACAAAAACACGGAAGTCTGAAACGGCTCGTTTCACACACATTTACAGAAAGGTGGAGAAATCAGAACAGGGGCAGAATGGATTTTTTTTCATTCTCGGGGGGTTTGTAGACATGCCAGGGAAACATATTTCAGGTAGAGAACCATTAAAAAGTCGATTTTGCATGATATGTCACCTTTAAATATGAAGCTACAGTCAACAGCCAGTTAACTGAGCTTAGCCCAAAGACTGTAAACCACAAGCACCTCTAAACCATCTCAAAGACATGACACGATGAACTCAGACAAAACAAGTTGTGGTTTTTTGAGGGGTGATGTGCTGGACTTTTTCTTCCACTTGAATGACCAGATAAACGCTTACAGATGCACAAAGGAAGTTATGAATTTCCAAACCTCTGAGACCTCGCTGTGCTGTCAAGTTCACAAACAATAATTCAGGATGTTCAAATGAGGGTCAGCAATCACTGAAACATTCCTCTCGGACAAATCTTTGATGCCGAATGTTTTTTAACCCACAGCAGCTTTAATGAGGGGGGGGAAGACCCATCTCCCTAAATACTTATATTTTATTTTTCGTGTCGAATCAAAGGAGATTTGTTGTGGTTTTGGAGCAGATTCTGTTGCAGCATGTGGAAAACAACCTCAGCGTCTGTGTTTGTTTTCATCTTGATTTGATTTACGATGCTTCATTAAACTCGTAAACACTGGCAATGAAAATAATCTGCGCAGTGTGAGCTCCGAGCCGTGCCAACAAATGCTGGATAAAAGAAAGTCATGTGCTCTTTCATAGATGTTTAGTTGGCATAAATAATAAGGACTCTGTATTTCTGCACACTAAAGAACATGGGGCTGTGTGAGACAACATTTTATTACATAGAGGCTCCATTAAAAACAAACAACTGTCTGCAAAAACATTCAACTGGAGAAACAAATGATTGTAAATTTTAACTCATTTGTGCTTTTTCGGATCATTATTTTAATATGTTTCCGTGTGTTCTGCAGTGGAGGAGACTCTGGTGCGGCTGGTGAATGGGTCGGGTCCTCACGAAGGTCGCGTTGAGGTTTTCCACGAACGCCGCTGGGGGACGGTGTGCGACGACGTCTGGGACAAAAAGGATGGAGACGTGGTGTGTAGGATGCTGGGATACAAAGGAGCCATCGAGGTGCATAAGACGGGGCGGTTTGGACAAGGTAGGACATAATTAACCTTTGCATACACACCTCACCTGGACATCTTGCAAACTGATGGGTGCCACTTTTTAACAGCTCTCCTCCCTTCCCTACTATTAATCATCCATTATAAGAGGATATGTCATACTGCTGAGTAAAACAGCCTTGTGTGGAGCTGTTTGGATTGAAAGGACTCCTTAATTTAAGGCAACAAGCAACCTGCAGATCTTAATTAAAGACAGGTGGTTTCAGGCACTGGGTCTGTGCTGTACCAAGTCGTACTTTTATGTCATATCCCTGCTTACACATTGAAAATGCACAAATGACTCTAAAAACATGACTCCCTCTTGCTCTAAACTTCATTTATGCAGCTTTTTGTAAGCACAGAATGCAGCTCAAAGTTCCTTCTACATTAGAAAGTTTAAACAACATAGTTTAGTTTCTTATTTAGAGGTTTGTGCAAGTTTTACACAAGTAGCAAAACTTTCACTTCCTACTGAATTAAGGTAAATTCAGAGTTGAAAGGGTTTAAGAGAGTCCGTGTAACACACAGTACATGTTGCCGTCATGCTGTAGTCTGCATTAAAAGATATTCTGTACCATCCAAAACTGATAATGTCTTGGACTGTACAATTGTATAAGCTCTGTGCATCCACACTATAGTCCAGATTAGTTCCAGCATCTGTTGTTAAGTTTATTATGATGTTTGGTTATGCCAAAGTAATGTTAATTTGACAATCACAAGGAGAGAGGAAAGAGAAGTTAGTCATTTCTGTTAGTTTCTGTAACGTAAGGCAGTTTCAAAGATATTAAGATCAAAGTTTTCCATAATGAAAGGCACAGCTGACTTTATTGACAGGCGAGAACACTGTAGCTGTTGGAGAGGAGGCTCAAAGCCCACCTCTTTACTTCACACTTGCATCCACCGACGACTGGCTTTAAAACAGTGCTTCAGGAACAGATGGGTGACATCACAGATCCTATGTCCATTTATTATAGAGTCTATGGTCATATGTGGCATATTGGAGTTTCTTACCAGCTGCCAGTACCCTCTCCAGTCTGCTGCATGCTACAGTTTCCCCTGTTGATGGACAGTAACACCTAAAATACATTATTCATGGGGCACTAGATCACGGGTTCCCACTAATTGGGGGTCACGAGATGTCTTCCAGTATT